>NC_071397.1:68872861-69497861 GCF_022682495.2 Desmodus rotundus
TTATAAAAAAGCTTTGCATTGGATGATTTTGCCCAGCTTTAGGCTAACGTAAGTGTTTAGGCTAGTCTAAGCTATAATGTCAGGTATATTAAATGCATTTTGAACTTAAAATATTTTCAATTTATGCTGGCTTTATATTGGGACATAACCCATCTTAATAAATCGAGGACTATCTGTACCTCTTTTTAATAACAGATAGAAATCTGGAGAGGGTTTTTGCTTTTACAAAAAAAGATGAAAACCAAAAACATCTTGCAGTGTTTGCATTGTAGTAAGCCATCACAAAGACAACGTACACCCTGAGTGTTGAGAACGGCACCACTTTCACTATATGTTAATGTTATTTTAGGTTTTGTGTGTTATTTGGTATGACTTGGTAGGTTATTTTGAGGGCTTGGGGACATACAACAATTTTTCCATATAAATGGTAGTAACTTCTTTGCCTTACGCCATTTTGGCTTACAAAAGACACTCTTCTTTCAGATAGCAAGATTCTTAGGACGAAACATGAAATAAAACTAAATACCAAAGTCTGGTCCGCTGACTGAGAAAATCTATTAAGAAGAAAAACTTACACTAGTTCAGATGCCCTTACACTAGTTCAGTCCTCTAGTCAAGGCTCAGCCCCTGTTCAGTGGAAGGCACCCCAGGAGGCACTTACCCTCATTTTAAAGCTGAGCGTCCCAAGCAAACCCAGATATTTGGTCCCTCTAGTTTGAAAAGTGGCAAGGGAAAGCAATTCAACATTTAATGAGCACTTACACATCAGTGTCTATACTATAAATAAAATGACTGGATTAGAGAATCTCTAATCTCTACCAGTTTTAAATCTTTAAGAGTCTCTCACTGAAACTGGCCACTGTGTTGATCCGTTCTATTCTGCCATCTCATGTGGCCTCCAAAAGGACAAGACTTTGGAAGTCACTCCTTCCTTCATCAGTCTCCTCTCTTCTGCAACACCACACTCTTCTGGTTTTACTCTCACCTCACTGGCTGCTCCTTCTCCATCTCTTAGGATGGTTCCTCGTCCTCTAACGACCAGAACACTGCGTCCCACAGCTTGATCCTCTGCCGTCTTATCTACAGTCTCTGCTATCTCCTCTATACCCTTTCCATGGGATCAACTTTAAACACTGAACATACACAGGTAATCCTCAAAATTCCTTCCTCCACCTCTCCCACTTCCCTGCTGAGCTCAATACTTGTAGAACCAACTTCCTACTCAACACTTACATGAACCTCTAGAAAAGCACCTCAAACTTCACATGGCCAAAATAAAACTCTTGATTTCACTTATTTTCCTCACACTCTTCCCCACTTAGGAAATGACAACATTATCCACTACAATTACTGAAGCCAAAACTGAGACGCTTTGACTCCCCTTTCCCCACTTGCCACCTCCAAACTATCAGTAAATTCAGTCAGCTTTATTCCTCAAATATATTCCAAACCCATTCTCTTCTCTCTAAATCCAATCTAGCCACTCTAATTCAAGCCATCATCTCTCACTTAATTACTGCAATGACCTATTAACCTACTTCTCTACTGCTATTCTTTCCCCCACCCCTCCACAATTTCTCCACCCGCCCTCAAAAAAAAGCCAGACGAGATCTTTAAACACCAAGGGTAAGGAATGTCTGCTCCATTTCCCCAGTACATAAAACAGTGTCTGTCTCATAGTAAGCACTCAATGTGTGCTGAGTGGAAGAATGATCAGCCATCTCCCCATTCGTTCACAGGTAGTTTCCCCTTTTGTAGAATAGAATCCAAACTTCATACATTGCCTTCCATCATCAGGCCCCCATCACCTCACATCCCTGCTTACTATGTTCCAGACTCTCTCTGGCCTTGACACTCCTCCAACTCCCCAAAATCCCGTCACGGAATTGTTTCTGTACCCCCTCTGCCTAAACACTCCTCCCCTCATGTCTGGTTCCTTCTCATCGTTCAGGTCTCAGTACTGTTACCTTCTCCGACAGGCCTTCCCTGACCGGCCGACTCAGAGCAGGCCTCTCCACACACCTCTTCCACCTCACCCTATTTCCTTTTCTTTGTCACACTTACACTAGCTGAATTATCTTGTTGTTAATTTACTTACAGACTGTTTATCCCCACTAGAATGTAAGTTTCCGCAGACCTGGGACCTTGTCTTTCTTGTTCAATGATGTATCCTTAGAGTCCTGTACAATGCCTACGACTCACAAACATTGACCAAGTGCTTATGTGCCAGGCACTATGCTAGGTAACAACAATGGATTTTTTTTAATTAAAGAAAAATAGAAAGAAGTAAAATATTAGTATAAAGAACTATTTGATGTTCTTTTTTATGTCGATCATTCTTGTTCTTAAAATAAATGACCTTATACAATAAATTCCACTTTTTAGAATATTATTTTGCCAGTGTAAAATATGAATATCCTTAAAATGGTCACAATAATTAGTGTTTCATTGTAGTTTTAGAAATTATGTAGATGACCACATTCTTCATTTTTTAAAAAAAAATTTATTTATTTACCTTTAGAGAGAGGAGAAGGGAGGGAGAAAGAAAGGGAGAGAAACAGCAATGTTCAAGAGACACACCAATTGGCTGCCCGCCCCCACCCCAGTATACTCCCAGCCAGGAACCTGCCCACAACCCAGGCAAGTGCCCCAATTAGGAATCGAACCAGCGACCCCTCAACGCACAAGCCAGCACTCAATCCACTGAGCCATACCAGCCAGGGCACATTCTTCATTTTTTAATGCACAATTTGAGAAAAGTAATTAGGCTATCACTCAGTAAAATACTACCTAAGAACCTCACATCATCATCTTTTTCTCAGAGTACACATACCACATATTTCATCCAATCAGAAAAATCATGACTCTGTAAAGCCTCTCTTTCTCAACATACAGAAATATTCACAACATGACAAAAGCGGTTGTCAACTCACCATTTATTGCCTGGACTCATTTTACCAGCTGCATTCAGGCCAAGAAGTGATAGAGTTTCAGTAACTAATCAAGTTCATTTCACAAAAGTCATCACTAAAGTTGAGATTCAGCCCTCACCCACCAATGCCTATTATAAAAGAACATGCCCAGTTGAGTTTAGGAGAAAGAGGTATGTTTCATTGTTACTGTAGTACTTTTAGGTCCACCTAATTAGCACTGCAGCAGAAAATTTCAGCATTTGATGTAATCACACGTGACCCCCACTATCATTATGACATCACTACTACCTTAGGGCGATGCATCAACTAGGAAGAGGTAGATTTAAAAGCTCAAGGCACTGAACAAGCAACTTCTTCAGATCATGTAAGTGTTCTCTGTAACATTTTACTTTTAGCGCACTTTAAACTGGCATATCCTACCTCCAAATATTTATAGGTTGAATATACTAATATTTTTAAAGTATGATTTATAAAAAGGAACAAATTCAATACAATTAAGTATAAGTACTCAAAATATCACTATATCATACTGGATTTTTACCCCCTAAAGGAAATATATCCATCATTCATCCAAATTTGAAATTATTATACATTTTGAGTAATAAGGTATTCTCAAACACACAACCAAATGCATAAAAGACATACCACACGTTCTATTTAAAATTAGCTTTCTAATTACCTTGCCAACCCAATAGAGAAAATAAGGGTGGGGGGATTCACAGAAATCAGAAAATATTTACCTTATTTTCACGTATAATAGTTACTCAATAAAGCTGAAAAAATTGTTGATAGAGTCAAAACAAAATTAAACCCTAAAGCAAAGGTGAAAAATTCAGTATTTTCCAAACCACATATGTTATTATTCCTATTTGTTTTTACTGCCATTACTTTGAAAAGAAAGTTTCCTCCAGTTTTTTAGAACACTGGTTCTATATTATCT
Source organism: Desmodus rotundus (assembly GCF_022682495.2). Classification (NCBI taxonomy): domain Eukaryota; kingdom Metazoa; phylum Chordata; class Mammalia; order Chiroptera; family Phyllostomidae; genus Desmodus; species Desmodus rotundus. The sequence goes on from NC_071397.1 coordinate 68,876,735, forward strand.
TTGGTTTTCCCTTTACATATCTGTATAAACAAACCAGTTTTCAGACACCTAGAATTAACCCACATATTGAGATAAACTCATTTAAATATCAGAAATTATTTACTTGTCTGTCTTCACACTGGCCCTCAGAGGACCAAAATGATTGCTGATAAATCCAATTAGAAGACTGGTTCCCCTTGTTTTCAGGAAAGCTCTAAAATCACTCAAGTTAGTCAAAAGATATACTGAACAATATTTTTAAAGTATGAATTTTCTTCAAATTCTCAGAAAGGAAAAAATCCCTACACGAATCAATCAGAGGTCATTACCTTGACCTTCACCATCTGCTCACTTGCTAAAGAAACCACACAAAGTTTTTCATGTAATGTATAATTTTTAAATGAAGTAAAAATAATTTTAAATATTTGTTTACTCAAGAAAAGAATAAAGGAACATAACAAATAAATTCATCACTATAACTATAAATGTAATCAATTATCAGCATACAGCTGAAAAATATTTTCTTGGAAAGGCATGTCCTGACTTACCAACAGTTTATCACTATTAAAGCTAAGATAAAATATACAGTTTGTAAAGAAATACTGTCCCAATTCATTAAACTTGGGTAGTATTTATGAAGTGTCTTCTTCCACTATATTCTTTGCCACAGCAAAGGTTTAGAGACTGCACTATAACCTCAAAGCTTCAGTTTCTTATCTTCTAAGCATTATGATGTTTTCTATCTCATAGATATAACAATGGAAAAATGGATACAATTCTTGGACAATATTCCTCCAAACGTGTTAATACTACAAATTTTAAGTGGTTAAGTTACAAAGACATTACAGATGGCGTTTGACATGCAGAGATAATTGAAACCACTCCCTCTCGTCAGGGATAAAGAAATGTCTTCTCACTCACTGAACTTACTTTTTTTTTTTTTTTTATCGTTGTTCAATTACAGTTGTCCCAATTCCCCCACCCCAGCCCAGCACCCCGCCCACCCCTCTCTCACAGTCAGTCCCCACACGGTTGTCCTTTTCCATGGATCTTTTATACACGTTCCTTGACTTAAGCATCAGAAACCTCTCAACTACTGTCTCCTCTTCTGAGGACAAATACTATACACTTTAGAGAAAATAATTCCCTACTTACATTTTTTTACTATTATTTCTAAAAGTGTTGCACGATCCAATGCAACAAAATTATTCCAAATCCCGCCATGGGTTTTAAAATGTATATATCTCTAGATATAATACACAGCATGGTGACTACTACAGTTAACAGTACTGTATTGTGAGATTGAAATTTGCTACGAGGGCAGATCTTAAGTGTTCTCACCACACACTCCATCCTATCCGCCCCCCCCCAAAAGAAAAGGTAACTGTGAGGCGATGACTATGTTAACTAATTTGATTCTCGAGATCACTTCACAATGTACACATCTGAAAACATCAAGTTGTACATCTTGAAATATACATACACACAATTTCTAATTGTTATGCAACTGCATTATTTGACATTTTAATTAGCAATGCGTTTATATGATAGTTTTTAAATAGCACAAAGTACTACCAGCAAAAAAAAGGAAAGAAAACCACTTCCAAATGCTGCTTCCGCTTTTTTGTTTTGAAAATCGCTTTGAAAAATGTATACAAAAACGTCATTTGCACAAGTCGAGCCCAAACATCTTATGGAACAAGGTTACTCAACAGGAGTCCTAGAACCACCGAAAATAGTAGGAAAAAAATGTATGTACGTGTAGCGTTTTTTCCTGGATAAAGGGTCCACATAACTTACAGCTTCTCAAAGGGGTTCAAAATCCAATTAAGATTAAAGTGCCTGGAAGAACTGTCAACATCAAACAACTTGTCGCAGACTATCCTAGCCTTATTTTTCATCTGAAATTAGGGTAAGACTTATCCAAATTTGGTGGCTCCTACACAACTTCTGAGCGATACAGGCATGAAATGGCTGTTGGACACAAATATCTCCCTTCTTACACCCAAGGCGGTAAACCCCAAAATTTTCTTGAAGGGGGAAGGGAGAGGCAAAAGGACTGCAAACGGGTTAACACCCTCGTTGCTCAAAGATCAATTGGCTCTCCATCCCCTTACTCCGAAGAGAGTTGCGGGGAGGTGGCCGGGTTTCAAGGTCGGGCATGAGTCCCCTCTGGGGTCACTTGCGGCGCTGGCATCACCGGCAGCCCCCTCCCGCCCCCAAATGCGCCCTAAAGCAGCGGCTGCGGGCGTGGGCGCAGAATTCTGACCGCGGCCCACGGAGGCGCGCCCCAAGACGCGCCGCCGCCGCAGCACGGACGCAGCGACCTTCCCGCCCCGGTCCGCGAGAGCCGGGTTATCCACGTCCGCCACAGACCGCACGAGGGAGAGAGAGGCGGATGGACAACAAAGCCCAAGTCGAAGAGGACCCCGAGAGCTTTAAATTGGGACTGGGGGGCCGCGATGCGGGAGGGCAGGGCCGGGAACGTGGCCCGCCAGATGTCAGCCCGCGGGGTCTGGGCGTCGGCAGCCGGGAGGAAACGCTGCGGGTGGTCGGTCGCGCCGCGGCGTCGGGGAGACTGCTAAGGGAAGTCAGGCCTGGGGAGCGAGGAGAGCGGCGGCGGGTCCCAATCGCACAGGTCGGCCGCGACCCCGACCCAGCCCTGGGACCGTCCCGTTACTTACCCGCTGGGAAGCTGCGGACTCTGCCCGGGCTGTCCCGGCCGCCGGCCTCCGGGGCCAGAAAGCGCCCCCACATCGCGGGCGAGAGGGCCGGTGGACTGGGGACTCCCGATTCCCCACGTTAGTCCTCCCCCGCCTTCGCCTCCTGCTTCTTCGGCGGCGGAAACTTGTGCGGAGCCTGGGCCGCGGCGGCACCCGCGTGAGGGCGGGCTGGTTAACGGCTGCTCAGCGACGAGCGGAGAGCGCAGCGGCCAGATTCGCCGCAGCGGCGGCGGCAGCGACGGCTGCGGCTGCTGCCATAGTCGAGCCGGCTGGGCTTGAGGCCTGGGCCGGGGAAGCGACGGCTCCGCGGTGGCGGCGGCTCGGTTCCCGGCTGAGCCTAGGCTCAGCGGCTCCGAGCGAAGCTTCACCGCAGCGGGGCGGGGCGGGGCAGGGGCGGAGCTTTCGGGGGCGTGGCCTAGGGCGCTTATATAAGGCGTGCGCGGCGCAAGAGGCGGGGACTGTGCAAAGGTCTTGGTGTGCTTTCTCTTCGTTTTCTTCTGCTAGTGGCGAAAGGTTGGGCTGGACCTACTAGCTGCATCCTTACTTCCTTCCCCCTGTCCGCGACCTGCGATATGAGAAGGCGGTAACTTGGCCTGGCACCCCATCTTTCAGTAACCTCCTCCCTTGGGTAGCCCCTGAGGCCCTACGGGACGCTTCTCGACAGAGACCTAGAAGACCTGCCTTCGCAGCACGCGGCTGAGATAAAGACTAATCTGGGAGGGGTTGAGGGACTCCCTGCCTCAGCTGTTGGGTTTAAAATCATCATTGTGCATTACACGAACATCGTTTATAGATCACTGTGAGGGATGAAAAGACGTTGTTTTCCTCACCTTGCAAATTCGTGGTAGAGGGAGACAGGTAACAAAATAGCTACAACATCGGGATATGCGCAGTTATAAGCAGAGACGAAAGCGTAGTTAGTACCGGAAGGTTCAAGGAGGGGCGGGAAACCTTAATCTAGTAACCCACTGTTTCGGATAAGCAACCAAAAGGGAGTCAAAACGGCACCAGGGTTTGTAATGGGAGAGTAACTCGCTTTACCACCCACTCACGCCTTCACGTTCTTTCTCCACCTTGCCAGTTCCCACCCTTCAACTGAACCCAGAGTGCAGGAGCAGGTATCCTGAGAAGGGTGCAGCATTTTCCAATGTTCTCATTGGCAATATTATAATCCAACATTTAGGTACGAAAGAAGTTCATTTAACAAATATTAGTCGAACACTGTAGGAGGTGGACTATGCGCCTGTCAGATGAATCAGAGGTAAGCCCCAAAGCAAGCCCCTCCGTTTAGCAGACTTGAGTCCAGTGAGGTTTTCTTCCTGTTTTGGAAGTTTGCTAACAAAGGCCTTATATTTGTCTTTAAACACCCTGTAATTGGGCACTACTGCTTCAAACTTTTGGAGGTTAAATTACATTTAGGTTAATAATGCACCATTTACACATTTGTGTTGTAATTTACCTAGTCGCAGTTCTACATTTAGTCTCCCTCTGGTAAATTTACACTTATTTCTCCAAATTATAAGCAGTTGTCCAAGGGTCAACTGTTTCTGAGAATAGAAAGTGACAAATATGAAAGAAGAATGTGATTGGTTTCTTTTCTTCATTGAAATGTTCTTTAGCTCATTAATATGGTACTTGAATAGTACAGGTTCAAGAAGAATCCTAAAACAATAAATGTCTAAAAGAATTTACAGAAGCTATGGAACTACATGGGTTTGAACTCTGTGGGTCCACATATATTCGGATTCTTTTTTTAACAAATCCTCTGTATTCCCAGGGTTTCCCACCTGCAAATTCAACCAACTGCAGATCAAAAACAGTATTTTCAATCTGCAGTTGGGTACCTCCGGATGGGGAGCGCTGGCTGTATTAACTGCTGTATGCCATGTTACACAATATAAGAGTCTTGAGCATCTGTGGATATTGGTGTCCACTGGGGTCGTGGAACCAATCCCCAGTGGATACAGAGGGGCCAGTGGGAAGTCAGAAGTTATACCTGGATTTTCTACTGCATGGGAGTTGGTTGTTCAAGGGTCAACCGCATGTTAAAGTATCCTTGTTTTCATGATGTATAGTTACCATAATCTCATACTACATAGAACATTTATTAAATACCAAACTTGTTTTATACAGTTCTGAGAAATGTATGAACAGTTACACATAGAACTTGGTCCTTTGCGTGTTTAATAAATACTTATTTGTTATTCTAAAACGTTGCCAGCTGACACTCAGTCCTAAGCAGTATTTTTTTAAACTTGTTTACTCTGGTTTTCTACATGTTTTTAACATGCTACTACTACACACACACAAAGTTGAGACTGTGTCAAATATTTCAAAACCTATTACAGAGTAAAAGCAAATAGTGAAAACATGTTGCTATTTTTGCAGCTGGCACCAAAGATAAATATTTTTGTCTTCCTATAATTAAACTTGGGAGGATAGAGATCTAATGTCATTAAAATAATTGAAATACTAAGTGAAAATATTATGTATATGATATAAACCATAACCATCCATTTTTTAAACATATGGATTCTGAGTATATACTGAACTAGTATTTTTTCACACATCCATAATACACCCAGTATCCATGGTTCTCAGAATGATTAAAATTTATCACAGTACAAGATCCAGAGCCTGAGGACTACCTATTCTAATAATTACTAAGCCTTATGTTGTAAACTAACATATTTTTGTTTTGCTGTGACCACAGAGACCATAAGGAGAATCTCACAAATGAAGACATTTATTATTGAACTTCACTATTTTGATAATTATTCTTATAAGCAGAGATAATACAAGTAATGAAAATAGGGACTGTATGTTTGTGTGTGTATATATATAAATTTGGTTGTTTACATGAAATTCAGGTAATGTTTTGTGAGGGAACTTTTTAAAAATATAAAATAGATCACAAAGAGGAAAATAGTAGTAAAAACACCATTTTTATATCAAACCATATTAAACTCTTTTATTTTAAATGTTACATTCAAAAGAGATTATTTTAAAATGAAAAATAAATGTTCCATTCATAAATCTTAAGTTTTTGGATATGAATCTCTGAACTAATTAAGTTGAATTTACATGTATTTTTCTTACATAAATTTATCATAATAACAACCAGAGAACTGAAGAGTGATATAACAATGGATAAAAGTAATACTTCAAAATTAGAAGAAAACCTTGTGCATAATATGGAGTAACTATGAGGAGTTAGTGTTTACAAAAATACCAAAGCCAACAAAATGTAGCAAAATAAAACAAACTAATAAAGATTTTAAAAGTTTCTAAAGAACAATTGCCATTTGGTAGAAATGGATTTGTAAATGAAGCCTAAAAATTCAAAGGAACAGATAATTCTGGTGGATCAAGGAGGTAATAAGGGCCATGACATCTAACCTCTTCCAAATTATAAAAATAGCAAGTTGCTGAATTTAGTATGGGTTGTTATAATCTCAAATAATCATTCCTAATAATGAAAAAAGAAAACTAAGAAACTGTGTCTTTTGATGATGGATTTGAACATTTTAATTGGAATTCTAACAGATACATTCAACTCTACAAAGGTGAATGGAAAACATATAGATTACTTAACCTGTGGCCCAATTTCCTCATTTGCAATTGGGGAATTATAATTGTAAATACCTCATAGGATTGTTGTGGGGATTAAATGAGTAATCCTTAGAACAATGGAAGTGTGCACCCTATATTGCTGATACAATCTGGAAATGGAGCATTTCTCATACAGAACTTCCTAGTCATCGGGCTCTACTCTAGCTCACCATTGGGTTGACTGAGACCTTGTCATACCTGTATTGTGGCCTAAGCCTTGCATTTCCAATCTGATTCCTTGTCCCTTTTATCTCACAGGTGTTAATCCCCTCTCCCAATAAACTTCTTGCATTCCTAACTCCATTTTAGCATCTGCTTCCCAGAGAACCCGATTGAAACAATCTGCGAAGAAAAAGACTTAAAGAAGTTGGTTTTTCATCTATTTGTTTTAAATAGTAAAGTGGACTATAGAACATGATGAAAAGGTTTCTGAGGACAGAAAACCAAGGATGGGTTACCAGGAAGGCAGCACATACTCGCATGAACTGAAACTATCCAATAGGAGAAATAAATAATAGCCCTCAATAGTCCTGACTGGGCTGGCCCAGGCAGCTGCCGTCCTAGTTAGAAAAGTTTGCCAGCTTACAACCTATGAAACTTACTGACTTCATTGAGGTCAATAGCATTTTAGTTAGTTACATAAGAGTAATTAATTGGTTACAACTTCACTATCCAAATAATTTTAAAACATTAAGACAGTTTTTATAGTAATTTTCTTTTAGGTAGTTGAAGAGAATTCTATTCAATAACTGTTAACTTTTGGTAGATTTTCATTCCAAAGAATTTTCACCATATTGCTTACACAATGCAAGAACATAGGGATCTTTGGAACTGCAAATAGAGTTAACAGTGCTGAAATAATCCCTAAAGTGATCTGGGCTAATTTAAGGGTTGGACCTTTTTGCTAAAATTTCATTGGAGGTCTGGAATTTTAACAAGTATTATAATACATTCAGAAAACAACACATATCTAGCTACAATTTTTCAGGTTTGTAGGGGAATACGTTTCTTTTTATGTTTTTTTTTCTGCTTGTAAAAAGAATACATATTAAAAAACTATTAAAATATCATTACTTATTTAGTAAATATTTGTCGAGTACCTAAACAGGGCTCACTTCACTAATATCTTTTATAATTCCTAAATTTCTATTGTGTAAACATGTACATTTATAAGGTGAGAGTTAAGTTTTTTAACCCAAATGACCTCTCAGAGAAGATGAAGTCAGGGTACTCCATCCTGACAGTCTCCCATACTGATGGGTCACGCTCTTAATTACTTTATTTGATCAACAGCATACTGATGGGAGAAGTCACTTCACCTAACATAAATTCAATGTATAAAATCTGGAATCTGCATTTTTTTAAGTGAGCTATTAAAAGATAACTTTTAAATACAGTGCAATAATTATTATATGGTAGTGATTGTAAGTATATGTAAATAAACCAATGGAAAAAGCAACACATCTAAATTAGTATATTTAGACATGTAAGTAAACTAATACTGTGTAGACATTTCACTGTTTCACTTATACCTCAAAATTTTAACATATCAAGCTGTCCCAAACATTTTTGAAAATGCACCTGAAAACAAATGGGATCCCCTTATATTTGGACCTATCTAGACTAAATTAATTAAAAATAATGAAAATGGTTCTTTTTTCTCTCTACTTTGAGCCACAGAAAAGGCATTTTTTAATATTTTAATATTTTGTAATGTGAGGCAAATCTATTTTTAACATGCTACCTAAAACTGAATTCAGAAAGAATAATATGTCACAGACTTTTCTTACAAACCTGATAAGACTTAAAAGTTTTTTAAAACCTAGCAGAATAACTAATTTATACTTTCATTACAGTAATTGAGGCTTTTTGTTCTTTTTATTTTCTATGTACCTTGAATCACCAATTACTGCTCTGCAATGGAAACACCAGAAAGCCACCTAAATATCAAATATATTCATTATCATAAGTTCTCACAGAGAATATAAAATGAATTAACAATGAACAAAATTTCAACAATTAAATTTTTACTCTTCACACATGTACTATGAATAATTACAAAATAAATTACAAATACACATATGTATGATATACATGTATGACATTTTTGCAATTGAGATATTATGCAAATATTTATATTAATTGGTCTTGATATTAACTAAGAGCTTTATTTCTCCATTACAGATAATTTCCTAATGAAGTTACAGAGCAAACTTTAGCCTTGGTAAAATTGGGCAAGTTACTTACACTGTGAAAGGTTGCTGAAAGATAACTGTTTTCAACTGAGGCCAAAAAGACAGAAATAACAGTTAACATTTATTTTCATAATCTTGAAAAGGTGTATGATTTCAACAGTAGGGACCTATAGTGACAGTAAGGGGGAAAAAGGGGTGTGGGGACATTTGATCGGTGTTAGGGGAGAATAGAACGAAAGGCTTTATCTAGAGAATTCTGCGCAGCAGTTGCCTGAACACTGCTGCCTTCTTTGCTTACCCTTGGACGTCAGTCTGGTTCTGGCCCAGGCCCAAGAGCTAAATTTCAGATCATGGCAGGCTTAGGAGAACAGTGCAGACTGGAACACCTAATCCCACCCAGCTAGCCCTAAAATGGCCCCTGAATTCATCCAACTCCTGAGCCTGCTGCCTGAGGCTGTTTGTAGAAAATTGAAGCCTAGAAGAGCAATGCCACTTATGCCCTAGTTTTGAGTTTGGGTTTTGCTACATAATTTTAAAAATTTTTTTCATATTCCCACATACCATCTTTTAGAGCAGATTGCTTAAAGTTCCTTCGAGGAAATGACTCATAGCTAGCAGATGAGAGAGTATGCATCCCTGATGTGTTTCCAGGGCCAAGGTAGTTACCACCCTCTGAATACCTACCTGCTGTGCAGGAAGCCGGTACCAAGCAGCATAGTGTTTCTGTGGCCTTTTCATCCAGGAGATTACGATGAATTTTCTTAAAATGTTTTGGGACATGTGAGCATTCCCCTGCCAGTACAACTTCTGTTGGAACGTAAACTTTGTAGGCAGCAAGGGGACTTTCTGCTGCGGTGCCCTCTGGCCTCTTGGAGAAGGTGTCCACTGAAGGGGCCCTCAAGTGAGAGCCACGGCGAAGCTCATATGCCTTGATCCCTTTTCAGAAGCTGGCAAAAGGCCAGACCCAAGAGTGCTGCTGCAGTGAGAAGCTGGGCTAATCGGCACGTTGCCAGGTGAGGGGCAGACTGGCGTTTATAAAGGGATGGCTTTGATAGATTCCCAGTGACCTTACTGCCACTTACCTGAACTCTGGTTTCCGGAAGAAAAAAGAACCTAATTATTCTTCTATTGAAATAAAACCAAAACAAACACTGGATTTAGGCTTGCTGGACCTATATTGATCTTTTCTAAATACTTCAAGTATTTCACTAAACAGCCTTTGCAATATTGTGTGTTTCTTAACTCCCACTTTCCCTGAATCTTCAGACACGCTGAGCTCCTTCAGTGTCCATTAAGTGTCCCTCCTTTCACCAGGCCCCGGGGCTTTGTAATGTGTCTGTAAATACCTCATTAACTCCCACCCTTCAGGTTCTCCGAAACCGGTTTTCTTACATACTATAAGGAGACTGTTACTTAATGTGAGAGACGTCAGATTAATTCAGAGAAAAAGAGTGAGTATTGACAAACTGAAAAAAATATGATTACCATAAAATGTCATCTGAAAACTTTATTTTTTGTTGTTCAGTTACAGTTGTCCTGACTTTTTCCCCATTGCTCACCCCTACCCCATCCCCCCACTACCACAGTCAACCCCCACCCATTGTCCGTGCCCATCAGTCCTCTATTCCTGTTCCTTTGCTTGCACCTCCCCCTTCTTTCCCCTGTTATCTCCCTCCCCTTTCTCCTCTGGTAACTGTCAGTTCTTATTTCTAAGTCGCTGGTTCTATTTTGCTCATTTGTTTGTTTTGTTGATTAGATTCCACTTATAGGTGAGATCATATGGCATTTGTCTTTCATTGCCTGGCTTATTTTGCCTAGCATAATGTTCTCCAGTTCTATCTATGCTGTTGTGAAGGGTAGGAGCTCCTTCTCTCTTTCTGCTGCGTAGTATTCCATCATGGGATTGTACCACAGTTTTTTGATCCACTCATTTACTTATGGGCACAGAGGCTGTTTCTAGCACTTGGCTACTGTAAATAATGCTGTTATGAACATTGAGGTACATAGGTTATTTTGAATTGGTGATTCAGGATTCTTAGGGTACAGTCCCAGCAGTGGGGTCACTGGATCAAAAAGTAGATCCATTGGCAAATATATTTTCCCATACAGTTGGTTCCCTTTTCATTTGCTTATGTTTCCTTTAGCTGTGCAGAAGCTTTTCTATTTTGATGAAGTCCCATTTGTTTATTCTTTCCTTTATGTCCCTTGCTCTAAGGGACATATCGGTGAAAATATTGCTGTGTGGAATATCTGAGATTTTCCTGCCTATGTTCTTCTCTAGGACTTTTATGGTATCATGACTTATATTTAAGTCTTTTATCCATCTTGAGTTTATTTTTGTGTGTGGTGTAAGTTGGTAGTCGGGTTTCATTTTTTTGCATGTAGCTGTTCAGATCTCCCAACACCATTTGTTGAAGAGGCTATTTTTACTCCATTTTATATTTCTGCATCCTTTGTTGAATATTAATTGACAATAGAGATTGGGTTTATTTCTGGGCTCTCTGTTCTGTTCCATTGATCTATATGTCTGTTCTTATGCCAGCACCAGACTGTTTTGATTACTGTGACCTTGTAATATAGTTTGATGTCAGGTATGGTGATCCCTCCTACTTTGTTCTTCTTTCTCAAAATTGCCACGGCTATTGAGGGTCATTTACGGTTCCATATAAATGTTTGAAGTGTTTGTTCTATATCTGTGAAATGCGTCATTGGTACTTTAATAGGGATTGCATTGAATCTATAAATTGCTTTGGGTAGTATGGATATTTTGATGATGTTAATTCTTCCAATCCATGGTATATGCTTTGCCAGTGATATCTTGGACAAGAGTTTGATCTCCAAAATATATAAAGAACATGATTCCACTCCAGGAATACAAACAACCCAATTAAAAAAATGGGCAAAAGACCTGAACAGACACTTCTCCAAAGAGGACATACAGAGGGCCCAGAGATGTATAAAAGGATGCTCAGCATCACTAGTTATCAGAGAGATGCATTTTAAAACCACAATGAGATACCACTTCACACTGGTAAGAATGGCCATCATAAACAAATCAACAAACAACAACGGCTGGTGAGGATGTGGAGAAAAGGGAACCCTTTTCTTGGCCCATTTTTTAATTGAGTTGCTTCTCTCCCTGGTATGGAGTCATATGAGTTCTTTATATATTTTGGACATCAAGCCCTTGTCTGAGGTATCATTGGCAAATATGTTTTCCCATATGGTTGGTTCCCTTTCCATTTTGTTGATGTTTTATTTTAGCCATGCAGAAGCTTTTTAGTTTGATGCAGTCCCATTTGTTTATTCTTTCCCATATATCCCTTTCCCTAGAGGATATATTGGTGAAAATATTGGTGCATGGGAAATGTTTTCCTCTAGGACTTTTATGGTGTCACAACTTATATTTAAGTCTTTTATCCATCTTGAGTTTATTTTGGAGTATGCTTAAACTTTCTTAATAGTTTAAGATTTGTGTAAACAAAATGGATATTTATTAATGTGTCCTGTTAATGCATACAAGAGCTATTATAATTTATATCCAGAATACTTTTTTCTTATGCCTTGAAAAAATTAAAAATAAGGTTTGTGAAATATGGTTTATAAATATACTTAAAATAAGGTTATTATTTTTCTTTTCCTCTTAAAATTAATTTTTATAAATCATAAAATTTTAATCCTATTCTAGCTAACTATTAATAAATAATCAGGATTATTATTGTGTTATTTAAGTTGAAATATTTGTTATTAATGTATCAATGGACTGAATTTGGATGCAGGAATTACTAAAGACCTTTACTTTGTCTTATTAAGAAATCAGAAAAAAGAAGTAGTATCAAGCTTAGGGATCTTAAATCTCTAACAAGGTAAATATAATATAATTACGTTATTATTGGTAACAATGTTAAACTGAAGAGTCTGTCTAGTTTTATAAAAGCAATAAATATTTCATATAGAATATTCAAGATATAGAGAAGGAAAACAATTACAAGTAAGAGAGAAACTAGGATCGATTTACAATGATTGCATTAAAGAACAGTACTAAAACTACCTCCTAGGCCAATGATACTGTGTCATGAAATGACTTCAGTTTCAGAGGCGGTGGGGCTACAGCAAATACAAGCAAAATGTGCGGCGCTGGCACCAGAGGCTCACGTGCAGACACAGCTCTGCTGCCTGCTGGCCGTGGACCCCTTGGCCTCAGCTTCCTCATTTATTAAAGGGATCACTGCAGTACTATCTCATAAAGCTCTTGTGAGGAGTAACACAATCCTGTTTGATAAAGTGTTTCACACGTTTTATGTTATCAAATATTTTTTAAAAGGACAGGGGACAAAAAAAATGGAGAATCTAGGATAATCATGAGAGGTATTGAGTGCTGAGCAGTGTCCTGAGAATATTGCCTGCACTGTCTCATTAATTCTATTCTCTTTTTTTATCCTCACCCAAGGACAATGCTTACGGATTTTAGAGAAAGGAGAAAGGAGAGAGAGAGAGTGGGAGAGAAACACTGATGTGAGGGAGAAACATCCATCAGTTGCTTTCCGTACTAGCCAGGACTGGGCTGAACTCGCAGTCTAGGTACATGCCCTGGCCAGGAATCAAGCCCACGACCTTTTAGTTTATGGGACAATGCTCCAACCAACTGAGCTACACCAGCCAGGGCTGCACTCTCTCATTTAATCTTTATAACACAGTGAAGAATAGGGATGACTATTATGTCCATGTTATAGATGAGGAGATGGAGGAACAGAGAAGGCCGAGAACACATGGTTAGCAAGTAGCAGAGCAGGAGTTCAAAACCAGTTCAACCTGCCTCTAGAACCTGAGTACTTTAATATTAGCTATGCTCTGGGAGAAAAGGTTCACATCATTAGTAATCAAACAATCAAATGACTTGGAATTGGAAATGCAAAAGAATGAAAAACATTTAATTCCAGTTGTCTATGGAGAGGGAGGGAGGAGTGGAATGGGAAAAGGGTACACAAAGACTTCAAACATATATGTAATATTTTATTTATATAAAACTAGTAAAATATGGAAATATGTTAAGATTTGATAAATCAAAACCATGAATTAGTATTTTTCTCTGAAAAAATCAAAATATGAAATTGCTTGTCCACTAGAGTTAAATCAATGAAAAAATAAGCATAGAAAAAAGTTTAGAAATACCCTAAAATGATGTGTACAGAATTAGTGTTAGGATTATGAGATTGTGAATAGTTTTCTTTCCCCTCTTTTAAATTTTTTATCATATCGATTTCTAACAAATTGTTTTTCTTACATAAAATTTTCCATAGTACAAACCTAGCTATGGAAATAATGAGATATAGATATGAAAATGAACTGGAATCCTAGGCAGAGGATGAGGAGTTACAAGGAAGGGTGTAGACAATGGACAATCAATGTATGAGTTCAGAGGAGGGGGAGATCCCTCAGCCTGGGGTCTTTAAGAGTGCTTCCTGACAAAAGGGGCTAAGAGTGAGCTTGAATAATTGGTAGAGCAGGTAAGAGCAGGTGAGGGCCTAAGGGAAGGGGGCATGCAAGCTGTAAAAATAGAAAGATGTGAGGGGATCGCAGGACACAGAATTTTATGTCATCAAAACTGTTATTTTCAGTTTTTATCTGCTGATTTTTCCAGAAAATGTGGTGACTTTAAAGTTGTCATGGTTGAGTTAATTCCTCAAAACAACTGGTCGTGTAATCATAGCAACATAATTGTGAGCTGTGCTTCTGGCTCCAAATCTTTTATCTAAAAATAATCGCAGTGACTACATCTTGGGAAAACAAAACCATTACCTATTCTTGTGCGCCAGCTATCTTGGTAGTCACTTACTGGAAAAAAGATCATGGGAAAAATAACTGCATGTTTTTAGAACACTGCTTGCCACTTCTACCTTAACTGAGTTGATTAGTGAAATAATTTTAAAACTTTCAGTCTACAGGCATTGAAGCATGAACATGACTTAGGAACAATCTTTTAAATCACACAAGTGTGCCTGTGCTCCCCAAGAGTCACAGCCCTGGCACTGGCACTGGGCTGTGTTGTTGGGAGCCAATGTTGTTCCTTCAGGGAGTGTATTTCCATGTGCAGAAAGGAGGCAGAGGCCAGGAGAGGAGATGAGGGTAGTGGGACGGATGTTGGGTAAATCTCCCACACAGGGAAGACGAATGAACCTGTCTGCTCCACTTCCCCCTGCATACACCAGCTTCTCCTTGTCCAGCTTCCTTGGGGTAGATATACATGGAATAATACATGAAACAACAGGATGAATGATGATAGTTATCATTTATAGAATGATTACTTCATGCTAGAAATTTACATCCATTAACACTAATTGTAAGAATGCTGCTGAGTGTGTAACTCAAATGCCAGGCTACTTAGGTACTTCAACTGACCATAGTTTCTTCTGTTTGTTTGTTGTATCCTTTAAGATCAGTGTAAAATAAAAATCCCCGGTTGCCGTCTCTCTCACACATGGGTGAGAAATCTGCTATTCCCTGCCCCCCACACCTTCACGTGTCTTCTTCCTCACCGTACATTCTGTTTCTCTGCCCAGGCCAAATTCCCCACCTCTCCTCTACATCTCCCTGTGTTTGCTTTCTCTTCTGCTGTTCTGCCTTACATAGTACCATAAAGACTTCACCCCCACTTCTTCACTCCCCAAAGTATCCCCCACATATGACTGTTTGTGTCTCTTTATGTTCTGTCAAAAGGTAAGAAACCGTCCTCTGTGGTGCCAAGTAACAACTCAACATTGTATGTTAAGACCATTGCAACAAATAGAGCCCCAGGCTTTTGACTGTTTTACTCAATGTCTCTCCTTCCTGGGGCAGGTGCTTTCATCTCAAGCTCAGGGATGCTCAGAATACTTAGTTTATCGTGCAAAGCGGTTTAGTTCTCTGCCTAGGTCTTCCACCTTCACATCCAAAGCAGGCCCCCCAGGTAGTTTTTCTAAATTTAAAGTCCTGGGAATCAGAAGGCCTGTAGTCTACTATAGTGTTAAGTGGCATCCCCTCCCCCCACCCCCCTCACACCCCTTGCTATGTTATTATCCACATTTTACACAAGATGAAGCAAGTTTAGGGAAATTAAATGATTAGCCAAGGAAGAGGGTCAGAGTGTGAATTAAAAGCCTGGCTCACCTAACTCAAAGCTTATGCTCCTTCCAGTAAACCAGGATGAATTCCTGAGAGTCAATGCTTACTGAATGTTTACACGTTTGGTTCTGTTCTGAGAGCTTTATGGGTATTAACTCATTAAGTCCTCACATTAGCGAATATCCATTTGCAGACACAGAAATAATAACTTGCCCAAAGTCATATAGCTCACAAATGGAAAGGTCAAGCTTAGAACCTGGGTCGTCAGTCTCTATTTCCCACCCTTAGTGTCCATGCTTTACTAGCCTCATGCTCTCAGTGACTAAAAAGGCAGCCCCCAGGTGACAGTTCAATCTGCACCCTAAAAATGACCTCAGGGTGGTTTGGAAACTCAAGTCTTCCGAAGCCATGAGAACGCAGGGGCTTTTGTGGGGAATGAAGGACTCAACTAGCTGTGCTCAGTAACAAACTGAATTATGAACCTGACAGCTGCTTCTTTCACAAATAATAATGTTAGCCAGTCTTTTCTTGGTTAATGAGTTTTTACAGTGCCTGGAAGTCAGGTACTGTTAGGCATTTAGCAAAGATACATCCCTCAGGTCCAGGCTCAGTCCTGGAGGAGCCCAGAATCTTGTGTAGTCCAGAGCATGCTACGATATGTCTTATCATCAGATAGCTACACATTCGACACTATTCGAAGTTCTGGAGAGTCTTACATTAGATCAATGTGTGAAAGAAATGCCTGAGAATTCCTCTTTGGAAGAAAAAGAAGTGGCTCTACCACCACTGGGAGCAAACCCTCCAATGTAGAAAATGGACAAGCAGAGCCTGAATGACCACCTGGCAGGGATTCTGTAAAGAGCATCCAAATATGCCAACCTGAAAAATTCTCCCCTGGAGTCATGATCCATATTCTGACTATTAAGAGGACAGTCATGTCAGTAGGAGCATGGAGATCAGCATGGAGGCGTTAAAAGACAAAGGGAAAGATTATGGTGAGTATTTCTTCCCATACTGGTCTATGGGGGATGGTGCTGAGATTCCGGATTTCCCTGTCAGTTCTTTAAAGAAAAGAATTATTAGTATAACAAAAGGCATGAAATTTGTGCACACTGCTTCATGTTACTAGTTTTTAAGACTATAGAACTTGCTTTCATTTATTTTATGCTCAAAATTCTGATCTAAGGTTTGGTTTCCTGAGTAGACATGACTACCAAGGCAAAGCATCCCACAAAGATGACCGCTAGCAATTCTTTGGGCAGGAATATCTCTCAGTTTAAATGAATAAATGGACATCATCTTTTAGAGCTGGATATTAAATGTGAACTAAATCTGGTTTTCTAGCTGTACTCCTCGGGCCTTGTGTGCAAACAATGAAAGTTCTAGACTGCATGTAAAAATTGTGCATGGTTTTGTATCAGGTTTGTATATTGGAATTTCACCATAATATTTTATTTAGGAAAAGAAAAGCCCCATTGCAAAAAGTAAACATCTCTGAGATTTTGGTCCATTTCTCTATTCACAACAAACTGAGGCCCAACAAGGTTAAACGATTCATTGAAATGACAGAGATAAACCTTAAAACTGGGTCACCACTCCTGGCCCCATCTACTGCACAGACCTTCTGCTTCCTGTCCCCCAGGCCACTGAGGGTTTGGAGAGCACGGCCATCACCAAGGCCAGTGTAACTCTAGGTGAACTGTACCTTCCTAGTGCTGTAACAGCTAAGAATTAGGCTCCAAATGGGAAGATTCTACTAAAATATTGACTGGCCAGCTACCAATTACTATTTCTATAATTAGGTGCTATATCAAATTGATGATAATTTGATCCTTACGATAATCTGTTGAGCAGAGCAAGTAGCTCTCCAGCCTTCATCTTTAATTTTGAAGAAGGTAAAAGTGTCTCTAAGATGTTGATTTTCTCAAAGAATCATACCAGTAGATTTTTTAAAAGACCTCAAATTCCATTCCTCTGACTTTTAGAAGGACAGGGCTCAGTTCATTATATTAACTCCTGTTTGATCCAACTAGCAAGAATATGCTGTGCCCGTGTAGACGGTTGACCAATGATGTTACTGAATTGGATAGCTCCCCAAATTAACAGGCATCAGAGGTAGAGAACACAAGTTTAGATCCCAACCTCTGGGCCATGCACGTCTGCTAAAATTATTACAAGGGGACCAACAGTTCCATGAAGTACACTTATCTGTATCGTAAACAAGGTGGCTTGCATTGATGTGTATGCCTATTCTGCAAATAAGGGTGAATGCTCTTTTGTTAATAATGACTTTAATTAAAAGCATTACTGAACTTATAACAATGTTTTGTCCTGTATTTTCTCAAATGCTAAAAAATTACTAATGTGGGATTCTGTGACATTCTTTTTGTGTTGAACATAGGATCATATTTGAAAATTTGGGGACCATCTGTTCCAGGCTTCAATACAGGGAAGAGAGCAATATTAATATAAGAAATCATTCTTTTAATACATACTTTGCATCTTTGCCTATGTTACTATTTTTAAGTTACTTAGCTAAATTATTACCCTTCGTTTTTCATGTTGAATGGCTGCTTCTCATCTGGCTTTATTGTGTGTGATCAGATCACTGATTCTCAGAAAAACTACCCGCTAGCCTAGCCCTACATTCCTCCAAGATAATATCATCTACAGGAGTCAAGTTTCTTGCCAGGAGAGTCGATTCACAGAAGTAAACAAACTGGATGTAAAACCATGTTAAAGAAACTGTCAAACTTGGGCGAGGGCATTAATAACAAATTCTACCTTAGCTATTAAGTGTCTCTTAAAAAAAGTAATATCTAATTAAACTGACCTCCAGAACTGGAACAGTAAACAGACTACAAACAGGGCTGTAAGCAATACCATCTAGGAACACTGAGGTAATTGATAGGCTTGGTGTCTGCTGGGGACTCCAAGAGGACCAGCTGTTCCCTTCTCTCAAAACAAACCTACTGCAGTGCATTTCAGTTCACTGACCAGCTCAGATCTGCTTTTGAGGAGTAAGCCAAACACATAGCCACTAGTGACTTACCTTAGGGAGGACTTTAGGGAAACTTAAAACACAAACATCAACTTGAAAAGGCCGTTTTATATCTTTCCTGCATCTCTGGCAAGCTTCCGTACTCAGTCCCTCTCCCCACCCCCTTGCCCTTTCTTACATTTGATTCTTTGTCAGATGAAACAGGAAGACAATAGAAAGCTACTGAGAAACAAACTAAACATTTCCTTCCGGAAACATTACCTATTCTTAAGTAACAACTCAGAGCCTATAAATACATCTTTTAGAAAAGCTCTATGAAAAACCAATGTCTCCAAGCCAGAGCCTAGAATTTAAGGTCTCCCTTCAGGGTACTATCAAAACTCTCTGCATCAGCAGCCAATCTAGGCTTTTATAAGTGGAGATTTCAGTTTAGGACCTTGAGCATCTGTTTATCTCATGAATTAAACTCATGTAATTCCACGAAGAGTTGGAGTTTGGAAGTAGAACATAGAGAGGAAAGTTAAAGTTAAAACACTTAGTTCTATGTAGCAGAGCTTTGAATTGACTTATAAGCAAGTCCCATAATCTGTCTGGGCCCCAGATTACTCATCGGTGAAATGAAAAATTCATACTAGTCACTGTTTAAGTTTTCTTACAAAGTCAATATTGTTTGAGTCTTAGAAGTACAACACGGGAAGTAAAACATGAACAGGTAAAGCAAATAGAATTGTGGTTGTAGTAATTGGACTATTCCCAATTCTTCACTGTTACAGAATTACGCGGTGTGTGTCAGGTGGTTTCCCAGTACCTTCCACCAGAGTAGGCAGGGTCTGTTTCCCCGCCTACTTCATACTGGCCTTGGCCAAGTAAATTGCTTGGGCCAACTGATGTAAGCAGAGGCTTTAACTGTTTGTTTTTGGCTTGGCTTCTTTTGTTTCTGTAACCTATTGGCAGAACCACTGACTCCAGAATGAGATGTGGAGCTGACAGAAAACTTGAGCTAAAAAACCCAAACATTTCTTCTTTTAAGCCTTTAAAATCATGGATGGCTGTTATGCAGCACTATTGTAGCAGACTGACCAATACCACAGACCTCTTACTCTTTTACTTTTTTGGTGCATTTTATCCAAAAATATGTCCTCTGATCTGGAAATGTCTTCAAGGCTATTGAGCCGCATGAGAGGTATCTAAGCATTTCAATTTGACCACAGGAATTTTCATCATAATCACCAGCAGGATTACTATCAGCACTAAAACCATTGCATGGCATCAAATTCGTTTACTGAACTTCCTGTGTAAAGACCTGTGTGTTCTTAGCCTGTATTGAGAAATGACTCCTGGGACACTGCCGTGCTGGCTGTAGGATGGTGTCATTATAACTTACAGTGTGGTCAGGCGTTTGGAGAAATGTCTCTCTGGTTTCAGTAACTTGAGAAATATTTTTCAAACCAAGCAACTGGTTTGAATCTATGAACAACTGCTGTATAACTGGTTGTGGGCCCTCTTGAAATGGCTTGGAGAAGTCAGAGAAATACATGTACACTTTCTCAAGCAAAGGCACGGAGGTGGCCTTACAGCATACATTTTGTTTACCATCTTCTCTCCCGGTTTTATCTTTTCTCCTACACCAATTTCCCCTTTTTTTAAATTTTCCTTATATATTTCTTTTTTTCCCTTTTTTATTGATGTTTGAATACAGTTGTCTCCACTTTCTCATCACCACTTTCCCCCACCCTACCCACACCCACCTCCCACCCTCAATCCCACCCTGCCTTGGCTCCGTCCATGGGTCCCTCATTCATGTTAATTTACATCCCTTTCCCTTCTTTCCCATGTTATTTCCCTTTCCCCTCCCCTCTGGTCACTGTCAGTTTGTTGTCGATTTCAATGTCTCTGGCTATATTTGGCTTGCCAGTTTGTTTTGTTAATTAGGTTCCACTTATAGGTGAGATCATGCGGTATTTTGTTATTTTTGTTACATTACGCATTGTTGAAGAGTGTATATGTCAGCCATTTTAAATCCTTTTTTGGAACATAATTGAGAATATATTAAACATTACTAAAGAAAAATATTAATTTCAATTAGTACAATAAAGACAAAAGTACAACTTCATCACTGGTCCATTAACTCTTTTGTTTTTTAAGATTTTATTTAGCTATTTGTATGGACAGGGGAAGAGAGGGAGAAAGAGCGGGAGAGAAACACTGATATGTGAAAGAAACATTGATCATTTGCCTCTTGCAGGCCCCCAACTGAGGACACAGCCCACAACCCAGGCACATGCCCTGACCAGGAATCGAACTGGCGACCTTTCAGTCTGTGGGATGATGCTCACCCCACTGAGCTACACAGGGCTCTTTTGTTAAAACATACTGAAAATACGGTATTTCTCTACTCTAAATTATCTCTAGGAAAATATTGCATAAAAAGCACTGAACCCATTTTTACCATTTCAAATCCATCATCAAAATAAATATAAGGATGAAAAACTATCTTTATACTGTTTAAAATAGGGAGAATGTTTTCTATTTACTAAGAATTTGATATATTAATCTTTTAATCAAGTGAGTTATTTAATATTCATTGAGCATCCACTGTGTACACACACGGTGCTAAGTGCTATAGGCAATATAAAGGGAAATAAGGTATTTCAATATCTTTAAGCTCCTATATGTGTGTTAAGTACATCTACATTACAAAGTCGCGGCTAACCTAGGTGTAACCAGGGTTCACTATAAAAGTGAAGACAGGTAGGGTAATGTGAGAGAGCTAGGGACCTCCCGCATAAGCACAATCTGGTCTTTGGTCTCCCACACCTCACCAAGGTTGAGGTGTGGGAGATTGGGCTCAAACAAGCATAGAAAATACCAGCAAAAACACAAAATAACCATTCAGGTTGAGGAGAATAGGAAGCAAAACTAGTTTGGGCCAGTAGATAGAAGCCAAGATAGAAGCCAGTTGCTTAGTAATGAACAGAGCCAAATCAGAAGCTGAAAGATAGAAAATGCAGACAACTGTAATTGAACAACAACAAAAAAAAATGTTTTAAAAAAAAGAAGCTGAAAGAAAGGTTCTGGTTGAAGACACTGATATAAGTTTATAGGTTTTAACTACTATAGACTTTCCACAGGGATATAAAGTAGGGGAAATAAGAATTGACACTTGCTATAAACTTTAGGGGATTTCTATTAAAGTGTTCTGTGTGACATACAGAGGCAAATGTGAGATACAGGGCAGCCAGTCCCTCAAAGAGTCACAGAGTCATCATATGATCCAGTAATTCTACTCCTACGTATACACCCAAGAGAATGAAATATATTTAAGAGAAATAAGAACATATTTACACAATACCCTATGCACAAATGTTTATACCCGCATTTTTCTAATAGTCAAAAATGGAAATAACATAAATGTCTATCAACTAATGAATGAATAAGCAAATTACACATACATGGGAATATTATTCAGCAATAAAAAGGAATGGAACACTGATACATGGTACAACCTTGATGAACCTTAAGAACATGCTAAGTGAAAGAAGCTGTACACAAAACACCACAAACTGTATATTCTATCTATATGAAACGTTCAGTGTTGGCAAATCCATAGAAACAGATAAGTGGTTGCCAGGGGCGAGGCAGGAAGAGGGACTGTTAATACGTAAACAGGGTTTCTTTGGCAGATGATGAAAATATTCTGAAATTAGATAGTGGTGGTGATTGCACAACTCTATGAATATGCTAAAAACCACTGGATTTTACACTCTAAGGAGTGAATTCTATGGTATGTGAAATTTATCTCAATAAAGCTGCCACTTAAAAGTAACATTACTTATTTAAAATGAGAACTATTTGAGATTAGGAAAGATTGTTTTATAAATGAGAATAAGATTACTAAAAAAACAACTTTGATGATGGAGTGGAAGCGGCAAAGAGCAAAATTGGAGAGTGCAGCAAATCAAATCGATGAATATGAATGTAAACTTAAAAAAAACTTCCAGAATTCAGAGGAAAATGATATAGAAATGAGTAAGATGGGAGAAAAAAATAATGTATTGGGGACAGATCTAGGATATCTAATAAAGGATTTCAAAAAGAGAGGATAGCATAATTTATCAAAGAAATATTTTTAAATTTTCCTGAGCAGAAGACTACACCAACTTTAGATCCAGAAACTCTGATGAAAAGTTATTTTTTATTTATTTTATTGCTATTACTTACTATTTATTTTATTTCTTTTCCAACCACCATTAGTCACCTTGAAACTTGTTTGGAAAACTGTGGAGTCACCGTCCCATGCTGTTCTGGAGTAGAACATTAAGTCGTGATCCTGGAGTTGGGGATACAGTCGAGACTGTGGTGATTGCTGAGGGGTGGGGTTGAGGGAGGTGGGAGGGGGTCCAGAGGGGATAGCTGGTGGTGGATGGAGACTTGATTTGGAGTGGAGAACACAAAACACCGTGTACAGAGGATGGGTTATGGAACTGTGCATCTAAAACCTGTATGATTTTGTTAACCAGTCTCACCCCAATAAACTCAATGAAAAGGAAAAAAAAATATGTAGCCTCCTTGGGCCTCAGGTTGCCATCTGATAAAAACAAAAAAAGCTTCCACTACATGACTTTAACCCAACTGACTTTACTATATGATATGGATCAGGGGAGCCATCGAAGGTAAAGGAAGAAAGCTAGACTGGGGGGAGATAATGGAGTCCTGATCCAACCAAACTGAAATATGGGGGGTAGGGTGCAAAGCAAGCCTGCCACTGTCCATAGTGCTGAACCATCCTGTTTTGTCTGGATGCTATTTGAAGGAGTTAGAAATTACTTGGGTAAGCAATATGGAGATCTGACCATCTCAGAAAAGAACAGTGATACAGTGAACTCATGTACATCTATATTTTTAACTACCATAATATGCTAATTGTCCCCAAACCTCTATGTCTAGCACTAACCACTTCTCATCTCTCAATGCATATTTTCAACTGCCAAGAATCACCTGCATTTTACTGCATTGAGCTTACTTCAAAAAGTGAGCTCATTGTGTTCACTAATGATCCTGCTTCTTCCACTGTGTTTTCCATTTTGATTAATGGCACCAAAATTTATTCTTTCTCCCAAGCCAAAGATGTAAGAGAGATCCTAAATGATTTGAGCTTGCCTGCCATCTGTAATCAATCACCAAATTCTGCCAGCATCACCATATATACCTCTTGCATCCATCTCTTTCTCTCCACTCCACTATTTTGTTTCTATACAGATTTTAAACAGTTTTTTCTTGGACTATTTTAACATCCTTCTAATTAACATAACTTCCATTTCTCACCCTTTAAACTTTACATATGATCAAGTTGTTTCTCTATGAAAAGCCGTTTCTGACTCTAACTGATTACAGTACAAAGTGCAAGCTACTTAGACTGTCATTCAAGGACACTTTATAATCTGTTCAGGAAAGAAAGATCTGAAACAGAGACTAACATTCAGGACATTTATTAAAGAATTCCTTGAAGGAAACTACTCATGGAAGGGTCAAGAAAGAAGCAGGATTGGGCAAAGGGAGAAGTTGAGCTGTGTTGCAGTTTGAACAAAGGCCTCTCAGCCCATCCCATAGGGGGCTCTATAGCTACAAACCTCAGAATGGTTCCAAGTAGGGGTGAAGGGGCCAGAGCTTTATCAAACACCTCAATCACGCATTTGAATGTAAGATGTCCCTGAAAGTAAGTATGACTTTGGGTAATACTACAATTTGAGGGTTGTATTCTAGCAGTACTTCCAGAAGCTGGGAGACCAAGATCTTCATTCCCTAAGGAGGATCTGGGGAACACATCAGAAAACTCATCACTTGCTACCTACCTGTGCATATCCTTCTGTGTTTCCTTGACCCCCACTATTTATTATAACTTATTACACTGGATTTTATTGCCTCTCTACTTACTTGTTTTTTTCATTAGACTGTGATTTCTGTGCTACAAATGCTAGAACTATGAGGTCTGTCTGGAAAAAGTCCAGCCATTGTTAATATAATGAGAATGGTTTGCGTGACATTGAGATAACCTGGCAGCCAAGGAGAGTGGACTGGAACACGCATGTGCGAACAGTAATGACTTCACTCTACTATGACTAGTAGAGGTGGTAGATGCCATTGAGTAAGCATGTGTACTGTGTGGCTGTCACATTCAAAATAACTGAGCAAGTAGAACAACAAATCTGCAACAAATTTTGCATTAAGCTTGAACATTTCTATGTGGAAACTATTCAGATGATTCAGAAGACTTTCAGGGACAATGCAATGAGTGAAGAGCAAATAAAAGTGTGGCACAAATGCTTGAAAGATGGTTGAGAATCTGTTGAAAGTGATCCACATTCTGGAAGGCCTGAAAGAAACAGAACACCCCTCCAGGCCAAACAATTAATAAGGACTATTTTGGTGTTCTTTGTCAGTTGAGAGGTGCAATACAATAAAAACAGCCACAGCTATGGGCAACTGGTGATTGGCAGCTCCATCATGACAATGAGCCCGCTCACACATCACATCTCGTGCAGAGATTTTTGTGAAATGTCAAATCACCCAGGTGACTCAGCCCCTCTACAGCCCAGATTTGGCATCCTGCAATTTCTGGCTTTTTCCGAAACTAAAACCACCTTTGACAGGGAAGACATTTCAAAACGTCAATGAAATTCAGGAAGAGATGATGGAACAGCTGATGATTCCAATAAAGGATTTTTTAGAGTGTTTTGAACAGCGGAAGAGATGCTGGGAGAACTGTGAAGTCCCAAGGTGCCTACTTTGAAGGGGACTGAGGCATCAGTGTCCTGTGTGCAACGTTTCTTGCATCCTGTATCATCTTCAATCAATGTTTCTATTTTTCATATTACATGGCTGGGTACTTCCAGGACTGATCTCATATATAAGTCACTGTTGTATCCTCAATGTTTGGCACACAGGAAGTCATTAAACTAATTTTCAAATGAATCATTAAATAAATGAGTAATCTAATTTCTTTTTGCCCCATTCCTTACTCCTTGGTGGGTCAGTCAAACCAAACTAATTGCAGTTCTCTGAATCTCCCAAGCCTTCCATTGAACCCATGCCTTGGGGTTACTCTGATTTGGTTTGCAATGTGTTTATATGACTTGGTCATCAGCTGAATGCCTACTTCTCCCTCAGGAGTCAGCTCAGTTGTCACCTTTGGAAAACTTTCCCAGACATAGTCACAATCTTCACTTTCTCCTCCCACAGAACATAGTTCCTACTGTCACAATCCTGTTACTTTTAATTTGCACATCGGATCCCTTTTGAGGGGATATGAGACAATGATCTTATTCATTTTTGCTTCCTTAGCACCTAAAGGGGCCTGGCACATAGTAGACAATGAAAGAATGAATGAAAAGACAATAAATACATGAGTAAAACCAGGCTCTAAGAATATCAGCCAGAAAGTGTGTATAGAATGAACCAAAAAGTGAGGAAGACATAGGGGAGAAGATTACAAGGTTCTGTAAGAGGTATGTGTTTGTGGACACTGAACTAGCTGTAATTCCTTATTTCCAGCACTAGTTCTTCCCAGATAAAAATGAACAACAAATGATGACATTAGCACAATTGTTGCTTTCCCTAACATGTCTTAGTCACATCATCTCCCAGTCCATTTTTTACTAAACGTTAGTCCAAGAATGTCAATTTCAAGTGCCTTAGAGGCCTAACATTACCTCAAGGTGTGGTGGGCCTGTAGGGAACTAAATGTTCACGTGAAAGGCATTTAATTTCATGTTTTAAATCATGCAGTCACCAAACAACACAGATTTGGGGCCTGATGTGGTCTGCAAGATGCTGGTTTACCTTCCTTTCTATATATTTTGAAATCAAATATTTTCTAAACTATAATGAAACCAGGTGAGATATGGGCAACCTTTTTCACCTTGAAGAAAAAAGAGGACTTTCTATATTTCTAGTAAGAAAATTAGCCCTGGCTGGCGTAACTCAGTGGATTGAGCATGGGCCTGAGAAGCAAAGAGTTGCCAGTTCGATTCCTAGTCAGGGCACATGCCTGGCTTGCAGGCTAGGTCCCTGGTTGGGGGCATGAGAGAGGCACCCACACATTGATGTTTCTCTCCCTCTCTCCCCCTTGTCCTCTCTCTAAAAGTAAATAAATAAATTTTTAAAAAATAAAATAAAATACTTTCTGAACTGGTTTTAGAATCCACCAGAATATTAGATCAGAAATTTCACTGGCAGCCAAAAAAGAAAAGAGTATTTTTCTTCTATACAAAATATCTTGGTTTCTATCCTTGACACTGCTTTTGTTTTTTTCTAAACAAACAAAAATGTTATTTTATTATAAGGCTAACATAAGCTCTTTAAAAATATTTAGAAAAACATTAGAAAATAGTACCTCAAAATTACACCACCAGTGAGCAACCTCTTAGTTTATGCACGAGGTAGTTCATAGAATGGCGGCACTGATGTGCTTGCTCAGAGCTATGTAGCAGGTAAGCAGGGGAAAATGTTTTAAACAGCTGGTATCCATAAAAACACATGACCCAATCACGCTAGTAAAGACATTTGGAGGTAACTCCGAGTGCCTGACGGAAACCAGATGTCTGCAGGGCAGGGCCTGATGAGGGGGAGTGTGGTATTGTTGAAATGGAACTTGGTTCTGAATCTACAACAGGACTATTGTGCGTCTGACATTTGGGATTGATGGTAAACAAGAGCTTTGGAGTCCAGTCCGTAAAGAAGCTTCACTTGGTTGCCAAGTTATTCAACACAGAAGTCTTACCAGTAACCCAACATAGAAAAGTACAGTTTTTGACCTTAAAACATTGAATGGAGCCCTCAAATTTTTTAAATGTGGATTAATGCAAGTCCAATAAAAGAAGACAATTACAACAAGCAAAACCACATTCTTCTATATAGGAGCTGTGCTGTACTTTTATTTGGAGAACATTGTGTGCTCAGGTACCCTTGGGTTCGTCTACAGAATCATAAGACAAAGACGGGTTGGGAAGAAGCAACTGGACCAGTCTGATTTCAATTATCAGGGATCTGGAGTGAAAAAAATATGTCCATTATTAATAATAAGCAGGCCATTAGTAATAGTAATGTTAATATTTTCAAGAAAACTGAAACTATTTTTAAATATCTGTAGTTCTATTTTTTCCACTGAATTTTGAAATGTTTGCAATTTTCCATTTAATAGTGCTTGTTCCCCATGAAATTTTTCTGTAATGTCATAGTATATTAGGGGGTAGAGTTGTAAGAATATCTTAGATGAGGGATTAGGAAAATTTAATCTAGTATAGATACCTTTAAAATCCAGATTTATTTCACTTTATTATTTTACTTATTCTTGCATTATTATGTATTAATTACTGTATTATCTATTTGTATTATAATTGTAAACCTGCTTTTGCCCACCTGTCTGTTATGCCTTGAAGGTAAATCCTCCTACTTTCAAAATCCACAGACACACACACACTTTCAGGCCACTCTAAATTTTTGCTCTTGAATACCAAGTACATAGTAATAAAACGTTACTTTTACAGTCCACAGCTCCAATGCAGAAAGAGCTTGGATCAGTTAGTTTCAGTGTTACTTGAATTTCCAGGGTGATAATAATAACCTCAGTGAGAACAAGGGATCCAGAACAATGACAAACAGGAGCTATGGCCTGAATTTGAAGAAGCACAAGTGTGCACAGGCATGAAGATTAAGGCAGTTGGGATCCTGTGGTTGCTACTAAGAGAAGTTATGGAGTTCCTGGAGTCCTCCACAGAGGGGTCATCCTAAATCACCAAGGGGTGCGTGTGTGTGTGTGTGTTATGATTCCCAGCAAAATGATTTTGAGGGTTCTTAGACTATAATTAGAAAAATCTGATAGCTACATTTAAATATAGTGCATTGTGTTTTTTACCACTTAAGATTTCAGCAATTTGATCAGACAGCTTTCTTTTGGGAAGACTTCCAAACCAATGTTTGGAGGAGAATCTAATATTTTTCATGTCAAGCTGGTGGAGGTTTTCCCTCCTTTAAATGTTTATATGGAAAGACATAAACCATAAATATTTTATGTGAAAACTTCACTTTTTAACCTTTCATTGGCTGCATTGCAAGAAGTCATTGGCCTTCAACCAGGCCTTGGTCTCCTTCCCGACTCCAGAAATAAAGGGAAATTAATGCAGGTTCTGGGTGCATTTGCAGTATGGTTTAACAGATATCATAGAGTGACGGACCAAGTCCATAGTACATTCTAATGTTTTTCTTACTGAAACACGTGATTAGCACCTGGGAATAACTGTGTCTGCTCTGGCTACCTAGTTTTCACATAGATAATTAAAGGGCAGGATTCAAAATCATACCAACTCTGTAAAAGCTCAAAACTTCATCATCTGTCTTCTTCAGACTGCAGCCTGTGAGGTAAGGAAGCAGGTGTTGGCTCTTGGCCTGCGCCGGTCTGGAGAGGTTCTTTCAAAAGGCTGGGCCTTCTTTTGCGGGGAGCCTAGATAGAGGACTGAAGGCCACTTATTTTGCCAAAGTCCTTTTTGTCTTGCCAAATTGACTTTCCTTTCAAAACACTATGTGGAAAATTAATGTTTAATTTTTCATAATAATGGGGTTTTTTTCTCTTTTTTCCCAACGGCTTCATATCTGTACTTAACATCCATCCCGAAGGACTTATGCAGGAAGTAGAAATCAAAGCTAAAACAAACTCACACCCTTTTCCATAACAGCCTGTTTCAAAATTAACAGTTAAAAATCAAAACATAAGACTCTTTCTGTTGAGATACTCTCCCCGTAGGTTACTTTTTAAAAATCTACCCTACATTTAAGCGGAGTTTGTTGCTGTTTACGATCTTCGTTTCATTGTTGTGGCTTAACAAGTATATGTAAAGCTTAAAGGTATTTGAAGCTGCAAAGACATGTCATAAATTATGAGCAACCTACAGGAAATGAAAGCTTCCATCGCTTCTCTCTACACTTCTCCCAGTAGGGCTAAACAGTTTCTGTGTGCCGGCATGCAGTCTGCCGCAGAATGTCTGACCATATCTGTCTCCCTTAGGGCAAGAAGTAATAGTTACCCTGACTTTATAATCTCACACAACAGGGCATGATGACCTGCAGTCCTGAGTGTTTCTTTTAAACTGAATTTTAAAGAAATTTAGAATCTCTCTTTCTTTTTTTTAGATTTTGTACCAAGAAATGAACTCTGACAATAGAGACTACTAGTATGCTAATAGTTCCTAGCATAATATATTTTATGTGAAAGGAAGTCGAGAAAATTAAAAACTTGTCATCTATTCTACTGCCAGGGAAATGTAATTTTCTTAGCTGTGTCTATAATTGTCCTTTTGCTTTTAAGAATATAACAGAAGAAAATTGCAATGAAACAAGATAGGAGGTGGCCAATGTATCAGTTATGATATGTTGTATTTTTCAGACTATAAGACGCACTTTTCCGCCCCCAAATTTGGGAGGAAAATGGGGCTGCCTCTTATAGTCCGAATGTAGCTTACCTGGCTCACAGGGGGCGGGGGGGAGATGGAGCGGGGTCACAGGAGGCAGGAGCAGAACCCCATTTTTTGCTTCAAAAAAATTTTTTTTCCTATTGTCCTCCTCTAAAATCTAGGTGCGTCTTATGGTCTGGTGCGTCTCATAGTCCAAAAAATATGGTAGTACTTAAAAAGATATAAAGGTCTTAAAATAGGTGAATAGTAGCAATCTCCAATTAATAAACCAAAAATAAACTTTAAGTCAGTGCTTGGACTTGAGACATCATTTTTTTCCCAAGAAAGAATGTGATAAATAGTGTTCCTTTTACTGGGTCAGCCCAGTAAAGTGCAGTTTTATGAACAAAATACTTTTTGCACCCTGGCAGAGTAGGGCATTTGGTTCGAGCATTATCCCAATACCCCAAGGCTGCAGGTTTGGTCACCGGTCAGGGTGCACACAGGAAACAACCAACGAATATGCATCAATAAGTGGAACAGCAAATTGATGTCTCTCACTCTTTCCCTATCTCTGTCTCTCAAGTTAACAAAACATTAAAAGTAATACTTTTTGCAATAAAATATTCCTCTTTAAAATAAAAATAATTTTACAACACAGTTATATACTAATATGCACAATTTTAAAATATGATTAATAACAATGCTTTTATTTCCCATGAGTGTCCTAGAGAGAGAGCAGTTTGATTGTACAACAGTGAGGCGTAAAGAAATTTTGAGGATATTCTTGAGAAGGACTTTTGGGTACTTTCAAGTTTAAAGGTTGATCTGGCAGAGGACTCCGTAGTCTTTCCTTTCTCTTGATAACAGAGTGTTCCCAATACTGTTCTCCCACATACAGGCCATGAGAGGTCATGCGCAGAACAAATAAGAGAAAGAATGATGGGTGACAGAAAAAGAATGAATGATGGGTTACAGTGAAGAAGATGGAGGTAGGAAAGGGAGAGAGAAAGGAGAAAAAAAAGAGAAAAGACTAAAGAAATTTTCTTAAAACAGTTGGCAGGAGTTTGAAAAGTGAGAGAAAAAAAGTGAACACACTAAACATGATAGAGATTTCTTACTGAAAAACCAACCAACCTGATAGTTCTGAAAACAGTAGAAATGGGGAGAGCTTGAAATGTGTATGACATCTCAAGAGGAAAGAAACTTGGGAGAGGCAGAAACATGAACTCAAGTGGTTTTCAAAGCAGGCCACTGGTGCGTGTGGAAGGTGGGGTGGCCCGGTGCTCTCTGGAGCAAGGGGTCAGGGAGATCTCAGGTCAGGCCCAGGTCTGTGAAGACCGAGGGCCCATGTAATCTGAAGATACATATTCTAAGTTTAGAAATATACATATTCTTAGGAAAAAAATGTTATTGAGTTATAATTTACATGCCTCAGTATTGATCAGTTTTAAGTATCTAATTCAATGATTTTAGGTAGATTTGCTGTGCTGTGCAGCCATCACCTTCATACACCTTTTGGACCATTTGCATCTCCAGCCAGACCCCTCCCACTCCTTTACAGTTACTCTGTGCAACTCCCAGCCCCAGACAATCACTAATCTGCTTTCTCTCTATATAGATCTGCTTTTCCTGGATATTTCATATAAATAGATTCATGCAATATGTGGTTCTTTCATTTAGCATAATGATTTTGATGTTCATGTTGTAGCATGTATCATATCAATATTTTTTTATTGTTAAAAAGCTTTCCATTGTATGGATAAATGCTTGAGGATAAACACATTCTGTGTTTCCATTCACAAGTAAATGGAAACATTTGAGTTACTTCCACTTCTTGGCTGTTAGAAATAATGCTGCTCAGAACACTTGCCTGCAAGTCTGTGTGTGGACACATGTAGGTGTTTTAGGCGAAGTGACTGAGGGATTCACTTGTTCATGGCCTGTCGTGTTCTCCAACTCCAGGGCCACGGCTGCCTGTAGACTTGCCACACAGCAACTAAATTTTTTAAAACAGAGAATCAGATCAGATCCCTTGTCTGATTAAAAGTCTGCCGGTGTCTTCCCACCTCACTAAGAATGAAGCCCAACCTCCCTGCCATAGCCTGCAGGGCCCTGTCTGCGCGGGACTTCGCAGGCGTCACATAAGCTATTCCCTTTGCCTGGTACGCTCTTCCCTGACCCTCGTTTGGCTCGCTGCTTCTCATTCACATCCCTCCTCCAACATCATTTATGTAGAGAAGCCTTCCCGGGGCCACCTTATCTAAGACAGTAGCCAAGTTTCTCTCACTATTCGCTTACCCTGTTTCATTTTCCACTAGCATCTATCAATGAATAATCTAAAATTACCTTTCTAATTGTCTCTTCACTGTCCACCCACAAGAATGCAAGCTCACCAAGGCAGCTGCTTTGTTTGTTGATGTATCTTCATCACCTATATGTGGCAAATGTTCACTAAATTTGTTGTTTTAATACAGAAATAAAAAGCAGAATGTGGCTCTCTTTTTTCGATTCTATACTTTAGCTCTAGAATCTCTAAGAAGTCAGTTAGACCATGCTAGGAATTCACCTGTGAACTTCTAAGCCCAAAGGCCCAAAGTCCAATACTGGAAACCATGTACCATACTCAGCCTGCGCACATGTTTGTTTTATGTGGCAGATACTTTGGAGTCCTATTTCCATTCCCTTGGCCCAGCTTTTTTTAGCAGCTGAGAGCTCAGATTCACCTCCTGTTGTCAAGGTCCCACATCAAGCAGGTACAGAATTATTCTGCTTTCTACCTTTGGCCTCTCTCATTCCCCAGAGCCACATGGAATATGTATAAATACAGCCACAAAATGGGCAATATAAACGTTTCCCATGGTGAATGTCAGCCATCACCCAATGCGGGAGCCATGCTTCATCCTCACGTCCCTCAGAAAATTCTGGAAAAAATGTACACTTCCTAAAAGTGACAACCAAACTGAGTCCCTGTGCCTTTAGCAGAGACTTGGAAAACACACCATTACATGGACCTTTCCTTTTCTCCGGTCTCACTCTCCCTCCTTCCTTACTCTTGTTTCTGGAATCACCTCCTTAACACAGGACCACTGGCCAAGTCTCTGCCTCAGCCTCTTGTTTCAGGGGAACCAACTTAGGGCTCTAACTTATAGAGTTGTGGGGTTTTTTAAATTATAAATTATTTGTCCAAATTGTAAGCTCAAAGTATTTCAAGTTAATTATGGGTTTTCAACTTTGTACACTGCATGTAGTTTCATATATGGTATTTTTTGTGGCTCTTGTTTAGTAAGGAAAATTATTCTTCATATAGACATTAGCTTATTTTCAAATCTTCAGCCTCTCAGTTACTAATCAGTCATTTCAGCTGTTCTGTGAAGAAAATGGTCCTAAACCCGATTTCATTAAGAATGAGAGGATATAGAGAGCTCTTTCAATTATAGAATGTGTCTTTCAAAGTTTGAATAACATCAAAAATTACAAGTTACAAAGAAACCCTCAGTTCTTAAAAACGTTTCTGCTACAAAAATACATTATCTTTTCTTTTAGACCAATACCTCACAGATAAGTTGATATGGAAGGTCTGTATTGGCCAGGGAGCCTCATTGCTACCAGTAGAAATGGACCCTGCCTGGCTTGGGCAGAAAAGAGGTTACGGAAAGGACCCTGGCTAGCTCAGAGACTCTCCAGGAGCACAGTCAGGCCCAGAAGCCTCGCGGCCTGGGATACAACCAAAACCGTCTCAGAAAACCAGTCCTGTGAAGACACAGAGGCTGCTGCCACTTAGTGTTAGTCATCACAGCCTGCACAGTGACACTGTCGGCCCTACACTTTGGAGACTGCCACTGGCAATGCTGTCCTTGGAGACCACCACAGGCAGGCAGGCTCCCCTCTCTCTCCTTGGTTGTAAGACTAGCTCCCAATTCAGAGTGAAGTAGAAGAAGGGAATATCTATAATTTTCCTTGTCATAGGTGAGGAAACTCTCACAGAACTAATCCCACGGCAGACTTTCTCATCACCAAAATTGGGTCACATGGGCTTTTTTAAGCCAACCACTCATAACGAGACTAGACTAGCCATGACTGACTAGATTAACTAATTCACCCGATGAGGTGGAGATGGGACCAGCCTCCCTGGGAGCAGAGAGTCACACAGAAGAGCATGGATGATTGTACAGAATTGTGGTTTGGTTCACAAGAAGGAGAACAGCTATTGGGCTGACAACCCACGTGCTGAACATTCATACAGGACCCAAATGTCTTCACACCATGGGCCCCTTTCACGACGTGCACCCACGTGCTTCTTCCCAAATCTCCTCGTCGCCAATCCTCTGGCTTTCTCTTCTCACTTCCATGACAGTCTGACTAAACCATTTGTTACCGTCCACCAGTTCACATCTCTTTCCAGGAGAAAGCAAACATGTTATACCACTCAGAGTTCTACCTACTGAGAGAATTTTCCACCTGTACTTCAGTGGGACTCAGCAATGCATTTGAGGCTGGTATCAACTTATTATGCAAAGCATCTGCAAAGTATGCTTTATTTTTCTTTTTCTTTAGATCACGGATAATACAGAACTGGTCACGATGCTGTAAGTATTGGGTGGTGGAGAGGGGCCAGGGTGGTGTGAGTAGGCATAGTAGGAAGACATCAGTATGTGAAATGTGAGCTTCCAGGACCTGCTCAGATGCACTCACTATATACTATTTCCACTTGGATACGTTTGGCTTTATAGCTGGGCAGGTCAGATAACACTCAGTTCATGACAGGTAGCTTATATTTCAGAGTCACCTGGTTTCTACCAGAGCCCAGTGAAGCTAAGTACTATTTTCTCAAAGAAGAATGGTTACTCACTAAAGAAATTACAGCTTTGTCCTAAAACCTTGATGTTTCTGCTGTGAACTTTGTATTCGGTCTCTCTGCACCACGGATTTCATTTCATTGCTGAGCATCTGGGTCTCACTGGGTCCTAAAAGGCCCTGTGGCAGGGGTGTCAAACTCTTCTTCACCGGGGGCCACATCAGCCTCGCAGTGGCCTTCAAAGGGCCGAAATAATTTTAGGACTGTATAAATGTAACTACTCCTTAACTGTTCAGGAGTTGAAATTACATTCGGCCCTTTGAAGGCAACCACAAGGCTGTTGTGGCCCCCGGTGAAAATGAGTGTGACACCCCTGACCTATGGAAAAGCCGCAGCCTGGACCACCTAGACAGTCTTCCTCTGAACTCTACTCAAAGCTGACAGTCTTTCAGGTAACTTGGAAAAGAGCCGAAGGGCACATAAAATTTGATGTATGTTGCTTCTAAAATTCAAGGAGCACCATCAATTATAGTGCGTTTTTCTAGGGGTAGGAGAAAAATTGTCCTTGACATTGGAGAGGATAAACTCACATGCCACACAACAGGAATCCCAAGATACTTTACACTGTTACCATAGGCTTTATTTCCCACCTTCTGGCACACAACTTTATCTAAAATACCAGCCACTCCCTGCTCTCTGGAGCTTATCAGCATATTGTCACCAATTTAGTCCTGGGGATGGTGAGACAACCTAGTTCTTATAGACTAATCTATGGCATAGAGAATAGAAAGTCAAAATAACATTGAGTTAAAAATATATTTGCCATTTTAGGTGAAATCAAATTACTTCTGGTACTCTCTGTTTACTAGAACGGAGAAAAAGGATTATCCACATAAAAGCTATAATCAATATACCACAATATATGTGGATTTGCTACAATAAAGCAAAGACACTTGGAAGATCATGTGTACTTGGAATTACCCACTTGACTTAACCTATAACAATCCCCTGTGATCCTCAAGACTCATCCATCTTTCTCTGGCCAAAAGTGGGGATGTGATAGGAAACACAGTGGCCTTACCTCTGTGATTTCCCTAGGCACGCAGGGAAAAAGTAAATAAATGTTTAAATTACAGTAATTTTTGTTGAAGTACTTTTGATCTACCCTTTTGGCTAGGAAGTTGAGCTCCTGAGCTTTCTGTAAGCCATTCCCACCATGAGAGTCTGTTCGCCTCCACTCAGCAGGTCAGGAGTCAGTGTTGGAATTCTGCCCTTCGCTGCGGTCATCAGTCCCAATAATATACCCAGAATCTGGGAAAATAATCATGCAAGGGGTCAGGGTCCTAGTCACCATGGAAATGGCAAATATAGAATAACTTTCAAGATTGGATTCCTGAACCAATCACTAGGAACAGGGAAGGAATGAATATGCTGGCTCAGCCTTCTCAGTTTTCCCGTGGTCAGGAGCACAGGTTAAATACTTTGAGTAAAATTGATGCTTCCGTTAGGAAAGGGGAAGGGTGTCACATCTACTGATGTAGTATAACATCTATGAAGAATAAGAAATGTTTTCTTTCAATCAGTAGTCAGAGAATAAAGGTAATGCATACAGTATTTAAGTTTAATGTGCAATCTTGAAAATAAGTGACTTATTTTTTCTTTATATTTACTCTCTATACATAGAGAGTGACATTATTATGCTTTGGCATAATAGGACTTTCACTTTCCAGTGGAAATTCTGTTGTTGATATCATTTTCTAGTTGTACCTAATTAGATACATGCCTACTAAATGACTAGCTCTTATTTACCTAAGTAAAAAATGTTAATGTAATTTTAGTTACAAACTAGTTTAAATGAAATAAGTGTTGGGGGTGGGAGAAGTAGTGTGTGCATTTCTTGATATACCTCAAGGAACAGAGCCCTACTCTGCGCTATTACACTGTAATAAGCTGTTTGGAGGAATCAAAAATGGAATTAGCAGTTTTCTTGCCTGATCTAAAGCACATCTAATTATCACGGCATTTCTCTTTTGGGTAGGCCTGATACAGTGGTTTAAAAATCTAAATGTTATTTTAGGGTCATTCTAAGGGTTCATTCCTATTGTAACATGTTACCGAAAACATCTCTGGAGCTGCCCTGCATCCTGGCTCATCTTCTGAGTGGCCCAGTCAGACTCCAGTGGCTTGGAGTTTGTTCCAGGCACCTTGCCTCAAGTCCACCTTGGTGTGACCTCTGACACCAGGAAAGAGCTGCACTCGAAGCTGAGAGTTCACTACGTGGGCATTTTATCCCACCAGTTGCCTGGCAGCTTCTCCTGCAGATGTTTTCTTATGCTTCTGGCTATTTCTCCCTTTTTTTTCACTTTATTTTTTTCCCAAATGACTTCAATTCATAATCTGGTTCTTCGTATTCATTTTCATGCTTTCTTTTACTGTTTTGTTTGTCATTCTCCTCTTAGCTCTCCTTCCCACCATGTCTGCTTTCCTCCTTTTCATTTTTTCTGCCTTCATTTATTCCATGCTATCTTAGCTGTATTCCTTTGTTCAATTCAGAACATCAGCCAGAAGCTTCTCTGTTGCTAAGTAACAATATCACCCACATACACCCTATTCCACTCTCTGCTCATTTCTTTGCTGCCTTTTTAAGCTAATGGGTCAAATGGTCTCTAAAAGAAAATGAAGGGCACTCCTGTATTCTCTTCCTTCCAAGGGGATGCACATCCTCCCACACCCTGCCTCCTCTTATGGGATGCTGGCTTCTTGTTTTAGCTGATAATTTGCCCTAGGCTGTGAGGCAACACTAAAAAAGCAAAAAACATCCCTTTGAGTTTAAACAATTTATAGATGGGAGGAACAGATATACTTTCTACCAAAGGAACGACAAAAGAGAAAATGTTTCAAGTTTAGTGACAAAGCATGGCACGGGCTCATCAAAGGCTTCTGCCTAGACCCCTGAAGCAAATCCAGGTTTTAAGAGGTTTCCATTAGGGATCAAAATAACTAGCAAGTCCCTCTTATAGACCTTTATCTTGTTGAGTTGTGAGGAAGCTCCTGAAGGCATGCTGAGGATGGTTTGCACAAAATAAAGGATAAAAACAATACAAGATCTCATTATGCAGTTTTCCAAATCTCAATCCTTTTCCAGACATCAATCTGACATCGTACTTGGACCGAAAGCATAACTGGAGTGTGTCAGCCTTTCTCACAACATGCTCTTAAGAGATTCCAAGTCTTCTGGCACATTTTAATGGTTTGATGGCAGTGCTGACTCCATATGTCCACCCACTAGAGCGGAGTAACAGAGATACCAGGACCTTGATGAAATCTCCTTTCACCCTTGCCATGTCACAAATAATCTTCCTCCCCGGTGTAAGTTCTTTCTCTCTCCGTGTGCATTTATGCAACACCGGGGAAGCCTTCCCCGAATAACCCTGCCTCCAGGGTTACTCTCACTCTGGGCCACAGTCAGCACTGAGCTAACTGGGGGGCCCTGGGGGTTGCTTTGTGTGTAGAACCATAGCCTTTCACTGGGCTGTGTTCCTGCTCCTCTGGTACTGCTGTGAGTGAGGGAAGGACTCAAATCCTGCATGTAGTGTATACTCCATAAATTGCCTTAAAGTTAATCATAGAACCCAGATATTCTGATCAGGGAGTTGTTTTTCGTTTCATTTTCTAGAAAGAAGACCACGGTTTTCTTTGTATTAAAGTCCAAGTTCGTCATCAGTAATCAAAGTACCATAAGTGAAGCTGATATAGTTCTGTCATCCTGATTTGCAGACTGAGTATTTCAGTCGAGAAAAATTTCAAGGGCCCTACTTGTCAGGACCCATTGGTATTCTGAAAGTGGAATCCCTATGAGACTAAAGCCCACTCCAAGGTATTCTGAGAATGCCTGACCAGAACTGGAAATTGGAATTGGCAAGTTACTGCAATTTGCCTTCTAGAATCAAGCTCCTTTGAAATGTTAGGTCTTCTGAGAGGTTCAGAAAATTTCAATATGATTTCCGTTTTTATCATTATCTCAGCTAACGAAACATGCATTTGAAGTTTCAGGAATTTTTGTTTTATGGTACTGCTTACTTTAAACAAGAGAGAATTATGCAAAATTTACATTACACCTCAGAGTTCATTTCTCTTTTAACTCTTCTCTCCAACTTGAGGTACCAGTCAACACCACCTATGTCACATTAACTTCTTTTCTTCATATCTCTATATTTTTAATTCCTTTATCCCTTTTCATCCCACCTCATTGATGTGGTCTACAGCTCACAGTCCCTTTTGTCATTGAAAACTGTGGCACTCTTCCCAGAAAACAGACTTACTCTCCACTGGGAACATCTACATGGTAATATATTCAGTGCCCAGGAGGTCTCTCATTTTTCTTTTATTTTTAATAGTTGATTTTTTATTGTATTTTCCTATCACTATTTATCCCCCTTATATGCTCTTCCACCTCTACCCATTCCTGTACCTCCCCCAGAATCACCACACTGTTGCCCATGTCCATGAGTTCCTTTTCTTTTTTGCTCAATCCCACTACCCTCCCAAACCCACTCCCCCAAGAGTCATCATCCTCCTTTCTATCTGTGAGTCTGTCTCTGTTTTACTTGTTACTTCAGTGTGTTCATTAGATTCCACATATGAGTGAAATCACATGGTACTTGTCTCTCTCTGACTGGCTTATTTCACTCAGCATGATGTTCTCCAGGTCCCACCATGGCATCAAAAAGGGTAAAACTTTCTCCTTTTTTTTTTTTTACGCCCAAGTAGTATTCCATTCTGTAAATGTCCCAAAGCTGTTTTATCCACTCATCTACTTATGGACACTTGGGCTGTTTCCAGATCTAGCCTTAGCTATTATAAATAACACTGCAATGAGCATAGGGGTACATATATTCTTTCAAATTATTGTTTTGAGGTTTTTTTGGATAAATTCCCAGAAGTGGAATTGATAACTGTTTCTTCTCTAAACCAATTCTAAACCTACAACTATGTGATTGTCCAGAAAATTATTCAACAATTAAAGGGGATTCTCACTCCAGGAAGTTGTAATCTCTTTATATATTGTTCTAAGAGATATATAAAATATTGTTTTTTGCTAATTAATACTTAGTTTCTCTTCTCATTTTTAAATATATAAGTACAGTGAAAATATTCTCATTCTTTAAAAAAATTCACACATTATAGAAGTACTCAGAATAAGAGGGAACTCTCCCAACATTACTTGCCGTTTCCCATTTCCTGTCCCTGCACACAAGCCCTGTGAAGGGTTCGTGTGTGTTCATCCAGTTCTCCTGTCTGCGGGCTCACAACAAAAAGCGGTTTGTGGACATGTACACATACGCCTAAGGCGTGGAAATTGCTAGTTAAATGTCTGAGAGGGAGAAATATAAACATTAGAAAGGAGTGTCTCCTCTTAAAAAGGAATTTATTCCCTATGAAGCAAATCATTTGGACCTTAACTTAAGCTACTTTCTATAAGCTGGAAAGAAAGTTAAATGATAGAAAATAGTAATGGTCCAGGAAAAAAACCCAAAGAATTTACTTGCTGACTCATCAGGTTGAGATGATAATCTCAAGTAAAATTAAATTTTGTTACATGCTTTGTCACACATTATATCAAAATAAGGAAACAGAGAGGATCTGTAAGGATAGATAAGAACTCTGATGTTTTCACTACAAACACAGCATTTACCCATCTGAAGTGTAAACTATCTTTAGTTATTGTATCAGGGCCTCCAAAATGTGTTATAAATAATATAGAAACTCATAATACATGGCAATATCTGATTGATAGATAATAAATCGTGCCTTTTGTTAATCTCTTCAGAACTCATGGAATCCCCAGGGAATTAACTCACTGAGTTTTATGTATTTTTATCACTTTCCCACCTTAAAATAGTCACATACTTCCCACATTACAAATACTCAGTGCATCTTTTGGAATTCGACCTAACTTGACAATTGCTCTCTGCTTATGGCAGTGAGTCGCTTGA
Organism: Desmodus rotundus; assembly: GCF_022682495.2. Lineage (NCBI taxonomy): Eukaryota > Metazoa > Chordata > Mammalia > Chiroptera > Phyllostomidae > Desmodus > Desmodus rotundus. Next base: position 68,917,584 of record NC_071397.1, read on the forward strand.
CAGTTTCTGGTAGTTCCTAAAAGAAAGTCGGTTTCTTTCACAATGTGCAGACATGCACATGTAATTTTGGATGGAACTAAGCAATATATAGTCCACCCCTTGCTGTTTCAATCTGACGGTGTGCTGCAGTGCCCACCCCTTGCCGTTTTAACCTAATGGTTTGCTGCAATGCTTTCATGCAGCGCATGTAGACTTACCCTGTTCTTTTAACTCCTCATTCTCCTCCATAATAAGGAAATACCATAATTTATTAAACTACTTTCTTTCCATTAAAGTTTATTTTATTGTTACTATAAACAATGGTCTGATGGGATGCTTATTCACATAGTTTTGTTTACATATCTAAGTGTTTCTGTAGGATACATACCTAGAACTGGAATTTTTAGGTAAAAAGGACTTTATACTTTTGTTTTTGTATATATTGAAATAAATGAAAACTTCCGTGTGTCAAAATGAACAAAAAGTAATTAACACAACAGGAATTCTAAACCACCAACGAACACATATAAAGACACTCAAACTGATTAATAGCCAGGAAAAGAAATGTTAAACAATGGGTTATCGCTTTATACTTATTAAACCGGCAAACATTTAGAAGACCAAGGAAACCTATTATTGGTTTCATTGGGAATATGGGAGAAAGAGAATATGGGAGAAAGTTGCTTTAGGTTTTTTTTTTTTAAGCAATCTAGCAACATCTATTAATATTCAAAATATGCAGACGTTGACCCACAAACTCATTTCTAGAATCCAATTCCATAAAAATAAAAGGCCAAAAGTTCAGAATATATAAACAAAGATTTTGGGGAAGCATTCATTTCTTTCTACAAATATTCATCAAGCACTCTGTTGCCATCACTTTAGAAAAAAACGAGACATAGGCCCAGCCCTCAAGGGGCTACCAGCCCAGTGGAAGACAGACACATGCACAGGAAGTCGGAGCTCAGGAGAGAGGTGCTGGGGAAGCAGTGCAGGCCTGGGATGCAGGGCTGCGAAACCTCCACAGAAAAATAAACTGCACGACTTTGTACGATACAGCATGTTCCTAAGGCTTTGGATGCAGTTCTCTGGCCCAGCACAGCTGAACAGAGTATGATAACTGGACATAAGAAAAACATAACCCATAAACTTTCCATGAAACAAAGTTATTTTAATAGTTTACAGGTAATCCAGATGTGCCAATGGCAGTGCAGACAGAATATGAGATACACAATGTAAAACTGATTTTCTCTTTTGGGAACAGAATCAAAAGACTGTATTATCAGATGGTAGCCAAAAATGCTATTTTGTTCACATGCCTGGTACACAGTACACTCTCGAAAGGTATTTGTTGAACCAAACAAGCAAGGCACAAGAAGAGCCCACAAAGAGGTTTAGCCCAGATAAACTTGGATTTAGTCAATAATCTCACTTATTCAAGACTTCCCTTGAGTAGATTTTCCTTCCCTTCCTCTCCCCCTCCCCTTGTTCTTTCTTTTCTTCCTTCCTTTCTTTTTCCCACCACTTTTCAGAAGGAAAAACTCCAGTCACACTGGAATTCTAAATCCTGTTAAACTCACTTTGACCCTGTTATTTCACCATGCAACAATGAAGCAAAATCATCCGCTCTTAAATCATGAACTTTAAATGCCAAAACAGTGCTGAGCAATTTTAAGAATATAAATACTCTATAGGAAAAGAATGCCCAACAAGAAAAACAAACAAAACATAGTTCATTAGAAACTGGTAAGCCACGACAACCAAGAGGGTGTGAGTAACAGATCTCAGCAAGGGACTGCCAGACTGTGGAGAAACAAGGGCAGCTCACCTAGAAAGAAGGTGCACTTTCTCCCCAACTATTGTCGTTACAGCAAAATGCATTAGCGTGGGTTCCCTGTGGAAAGGCGGGGCCCTCCATGGAATAACGAAAATGTTCCCAGGGTCTAAGTGCACTCTGGCATCGCTCCCATATCAACAGCAAAACAACTGCATAGCAACCTACATTTGCCGTTTCCTCACCCATTACTGTTTGTCAAGAGAAAACACCCCCACAGCTCCCTGTCTGCTTTGTGAATTTTGTCAAACAGGGGTGGAGTCTGTGTGGCAAGCTGAGGAGCGACACATGCTGGCGTTTCCCAGCACATGCTGTTCACCACGTGTTATCCTGGAGCGCGGCCTCTTGGCTTTGGAGGAGCTGGCGCTGCGCCCCCTCCCCCATTTCCTCTCACAAAGAACGTGCAGTAACAATTAGCAAGTATGTGTGTGAGCTCCCAACCGGCCAAGTACTCCTTAGATCCAGTGGCCTGTTTTATGAATGTTAGGGAAGAGTTTCCAACCTGTGCTTCGCATTCTCAGGAGTACACAGAGTTCACAGTAAGAGCAGAACAGCAGTCACTTCTCGAACAAAGGAAACCTGCTCTCACTGCTGCTCTTCGAGGACCATTTGCCATCTGTTCATTCCCTCGAGGCAGCGCTGCTGATCGGGCCTCCAGCAATGGCACCAGCGCACAAATGCAGACCAGAGCACTTTTCCTCTTTCCAGAGGGTGTTTTCCTTGAACTCTCCCATCTGCCTCTGAGTAAGATGTCCAAGAGAGTACTTATAAAATGAGACTAGCAAATGACTCACAGTGAATAAGAGTAAATGAGGGTGCCGTTTGTCATCTTTAAGAGAAAAAAAGTAAAATCCCCCACAATTGGAGACACGACTCACTTTTTCAAACCTCCTCAAAGAACGTCTTCAAATGATAGGCAGGAAGTGGGTTTGCGGGGGTGAAGTGAAGTGCAAGAAAACGCCAGTGGCAAGAGCAAGATCCAGCCTCACATGCATATTCATAAGAGGCAACCTGAGCTCCTGTGTAAAAACCACAATGTGACTGTGTTTCTTGCACACAGCTGGGAAATGCTCTAGTGATGGGAGCCGGGGTGCTTTGCTTTATAGCATGGTTCAGAAGAATGACGATTGTTCACTGCTGACTTAACTCGCACATTGACTGGATTTTCTCCGTAGGCTTTATGACAGCTCACGACTATCCATCTGTCAGGGCGCATTTCAGAGCCATCAGCGCGCCAGTGTGAATGTCAAGGCTTTGGCTAATAAGAAGTGACAAGGGAAATGGTTATTTTATATTTTCAATAGAGCTTTGGGCATTCGTTATTAATACTCTAATAGAGAAATAGGTCACTATGGCATACACAGGAGGCTAATTATATTCTATACATTGTTTCTCTTCTCAACATATTTTCTATAACAAAATACCCAGAGTTAGCTTCAATTGGGAGGAAAACACAAACCAAGGGCCTTAACTGTCCCAAAAGGAGTTAGGGATGCATGTATTGGAGTTTTCATTTACTCACTCAATCAATAGTTATTGAACAACCTGGCACATCCCCCATGAGTTGGTTTGCCTCACCGCCATCGTCAACCATACTAATGTCACCCTCTGCATCTTTCTCGTTAAGAGGCTCAGTGCTGACCATAGGCCCTTGGCTTAGAACAGCTCAGAATGAGGAAAGAGTGTAGGTTTTACATGGCAAGAAAGCATGAAATGGCAAAGGGCCAGCCCTACTTGACTACCGCTTGTAGCTTGGTGACCTTGAATGTGTAGCTTACCTGCGTTGAGCTTCATTTCATTGCCTATGATATGAGAATAACAAACTCTATCTCAAAGAACTATCATGAGGGTGAAATAACAATATATATGAATCTACTTAACAAATTCTGGTACTTAAAAAATGACTACATCCTATTTGTAGAGCAGAGTAGGCATCTTCACTCCAGGTTGGTTGTTTAACAGCTTGTCTACCTGAGGACAGAAATTGCTTTCTAAAAAATCTTAAATTGTTCTTTACCACACATCATCAAATAAATACGATTTAGCACATAAAAATTATCTTTAAACTCAGCCTTTAGAATCAATAATTTCCTTATGGAGAAAACTTTTTAAAAGTTTTTAATTATATGTTTCCCCATTACCATTTAGCCTCTTATACCCCCTCCCCCACCCCACAATCACCACACTGTTGTCCATGTCCGTAAGTCCTTTGTCCTTTTTGCTCCATCCCTCCACCCCCTAACCACCCCCATAGTTGTCATCCTGTTCTCTATCTATAAGTCTGTCTCTATTTTGCTTGTTAGTTCAGTTTGTTCATTAGATTCTACATATGAGTGAAATTGTATTGTATTTGTCTCTCTCTGACTAGTTTCTTTCACTTAGCATAAAGTTCCCCAGGTCCATCCATGCTGTTGCAAAGGGTAAAATTTACTTCTTTTTTACAGCCGAGTAGTATTCCACTGTGTAAATGTCCCATAGTTGTTTTACCCACTCATCTACTGATGGGCACTTGAGACACTTTCATGTCTTGGTGATTGTAAATAATGCTGCAATAAACACAGGGGTGCTTATGTTCTTTCAAATTAGTGTTTTGGGTTTCTTTGGATACATCCCCAGAAATGGGATCACTAGGTCAAAAGGCAGATCTATTTTTAATTTTTGAGGTATCTCCATACTGGAGGGAACTTTTTACAAAGGAGATCAAGTTGTCCTGTGGGTTAACAAAATCCAGCAAGAGAGGTTTGGCTACATAGCAGCACAAGGAAGGATTTTCTGACTTCAAAGTTTTTTGGGTTTTTTTTAATGTGGAGTTTTTAAAGATGGCCCTGACTGAGCCAGGACTAATGGAAACCTGTCTTGTGTGTGGGAACTGCCCAAGGCCCCGGTGCAGAATGAAAAATCGAGACTGACTTCTGCACAAAAGAAGCTTGAGCAATTTATGGAGAGGGTAGAAATACAAAAACAATTGCATGTAAATTTTTAATTTTGAACTTTAGTTGCATTGTATAATTCCGTGCCTAAGGGACGAAAGGATGTTGAAGAGAGTTGTAATGAAAACATGGAAACCTCATACACTCTGGGAAAACCTCATGACAAAGGACAATCTTGAACAGTGTTGGAAAGGGATGGAGCAGCATCACTTGGTGGAGGGTGCCAGGCCGAATGGTCTGTGGGTGCCTCGGAGGTGGAAGGGGTCAGGTGAAGGGACAGTAAGTGTTTGATGCTGCAGCAAGAACATGAAGACCACGAGTTGAGGAGTAAGCAGATAGGATACCTGGTGAATACCCTGATGTTATTTTGTCAGGTCAGTGATGAGAAGAATGCTTGCCGTGGGGCAGGATGGTTTGCGGAAGGAAGGAACTCAAGGCAGGAGAAGAAAATCCTGTTCTATTGTCTAGTTTTGATGCTTAGGTCCCAGCCAGCCTGTACCCATGAGAATGAAGGCAGTGTATGGCTTTGAGAAACTCTGTAGAGCACGGAATCATGGAATTGGTGTTTTTCTGGACTAAATAACAGAAGGAAAAGGTTTGACAAGGTTAGGAACCTAGGAGGCCGGCAGGAGAATGGAGTCATTGACGGTAGCAGGAACCTTCATATCTGGTGAGGCTTTACAAGGAGGGCGGGACAGGAAATAAATCTGATTTTGGCTACACTTAGTTGTAGGTGGCAAACAACCAACACATGACCCCAACTCTACCAGAAACAGAATCAAAACTTTAAATAGAATAAATTCAGAATTCTTAGCAGAAGAATATTTTACTATTGTTTTCATTATGAGGCTAAATGTTTTCCCATTTAAAGCATGCATACAACTTTATGAAGGTCATGCTTATCACTGACCTACATCTCGTTTAAGGAACAATGCACCTGCTATAGACACCGATATGAGAATCTTTCCTCCCACCCCCTCCTCATCAGCGAACATAGCAGAGGAGCACATTTTAGGCAGTTTTGCTGAGAAGGGAAATAGTTCCTGCAAGATCATTACCTCCACCATCTGTCTTGCTCCAAAGTTCACCAGCTGCTAAATTAACGCATTTCCCTGAAATCATCATTTTGGCCCTTTTCTGGACACTGGTCATTGAATAAGTGAGACATTGCTAGGTCCCTGTGCAGACTCCCTGATGGACATCAGTGCTGGCTGTGCCAGAAACGCAGGATGCACCTAATCACTGTATATGTCACAATCTTACTCAGAAAATGATATTATTATTTTATCATTCATACTTTATTCTTTATAACTGGTTTGATTATTCTCCCAGTTGACTAGGTTTGGTTTTGAATAATTATCAGGTATGTTTTTTCCCCCTCAAGACAAATCCTCAATGGATTTTTAGAGAACATATTCTCAAAAGAATGTACTACATTTTCAAATGTTTTAGCAGCAAAAGTTTTATTTTCCTTAGGAGAACTGCGACATAGTAAACAGTTGATAGTCACAAAGGTCTTTCTCATCTCAGTTGTAAATAGCATCAGGGATCGATGAAAACACCGCGGGCTTGGTGAACCTCCGAAGTGTCTGGAAATGAAGGCATCTTTTCAGCACCAGCCGAAGAGCAGAGCTGCCCAATAAGACTGCCTGTGAGAGCCTACAGTATACGTGACCTGACATGGTTTTAAAAACATTAGCCACACTTTGTGGTACATAAAAGCGCAGGCTTAGAGTCGGACAGACCTGGGTCTCAATCCTGCTATACTATCAGCAGGTTACTTAGCCTCTCCAGGGCTCAGTTTAAACATCTGTGAAAGTGATAAAATGATATTCATTTAAATGTTATGAGGAAAAAATGAGATAACGCATGTAAAGCTCTAACATGGTGCCTAACATATAGTGAGTGCTCACAAAGGGCAGGCAATAATAATAATTATAACAGTAGTAACAACAAAAGAACAATAATTGCCTTATTTTATTATCCCCACAGTGGTAAGAAGGTATATGGAGCTGATAATAAGTTCACACTTGGCTAGTTTGACCTGAAATGAAATTTCTACCTCTCCTACAGAAATAGCATCAGCAAGCCAGGCAATAAGGAATCAAAACGCCACATGGGTATAAGGTACCTTGAGAGAGTACCTGTGCTTTTAGTTAGAAAAACTTGACAGCCAGACTAAGCTATCTTCTTTTGGTCAGGGTCCTGGAACCTTCTTCTATATAATAGACATTGTCTTATTTTAAGAATCTCCAGGGAAACAGATTCTGTAACTCCCCTTAATAACCTACTTTAATGTTTAGTAACTGTCCCTCTTAGTAAATCTGCAGAGCTAATCTAAATGCTCTGTGCTCTAGTTTTTTAGGCCAGACACCTCACGTGTAATTTGGATTCTATGGATCCTTAAATTAGTATTGAATCAAATTAGAACTAGAAATACATACACGTGTCAACATGAGCTTTCAGAATCAGCACACGCTCTTGATAATCAACCATGATGAGTCCACAAGCAAGAGAGCGGCATTGTTCACGTCGGCAGAAACACACTAGCAGTGTTTGCTTTCCGGGGCAGCCCAAGTGCACCCTTCCCAGCTCTCACACTCCGACTTGTGTGACACGAATCGGAAATGAGCAGCATTTGTAAAGCCGGCAAAAGGAATGGAGCTGTCCTCTGAGTGGTTCCCGCAGTTTACTACTCCCGGCCCAAGCTGAATCCCGGGCATTGGCTCACTCTCTTTGGAAGCATCACTTCCTGCCCACCTTCTAGGAGGTCTCAGCCTTTGCTCAGTGTCCAAGATGAATCAAATAGTAACAAAAATAACAAATCCCCTGAAGCCGCCACCAAGGTCCACGTGACTTCCCTTCCTTTATCGTTCTGTGTCAGAGAAGTACCAGTCCCCGGCTGCTGCTTTGTTTGAATAAGAAAAGCAGTGCTAAAAAAGGGACTAAGGTTGGACAATAACATGTGCCCAGGTATCTCCCAGCAGAGCCTGGTTAGTTGCCAAAGGCCCTGAAGCCTCCACTTTTAAACTCAGTCAGAGTTCCTGAAGAGTGTTGTTTGAAACAGGGCCCCTTGGGTACAGCCCTACCCTCCAAAAAGAGAAGTGATAAAAAAGTTCAGAAAAGACAGGATACAAGTGGACTGACCATGAACTAAGGAGGCATAAGCTTTATTTGTATAGGTCTCCCCAAAGCTCTTTGCCTAATTTATATTCATGGTTTTGTGTTGCTGGGACCACAATTCCCTGGACCACTCTGAAACCCACTTCCCTCTTCTGTAGAACAAGATTAATCATATCTTGCCCACACTAGTGCTCCTTCTCTTAAAGGGCCACCGAAAAGAGCCAGACCCCGCCCCTAACCTCATACAATACTCCCCTTTGGGAGATTCATATTGCCTGCTTGTTTATTAAACTCACTAAGTCCTGAAGGACAGACTTCTGATTAATTTTGCTTAATCTAATGTTTTATCCTAAATAGGAGCAAATGACGTCCTTAGTCAGTAAGCACCTGTCACATGGGAAGGGCAGGTGAGAGAGTTCACAAAGTCCTTGTGTCGCCAGACCCCTCCAGAAGCCTGCATGCCCCTCCTCCTAGTGCCCACCTCTCTAGACATTCTCTCTTTAGGACCTTCCACCAGTTGGGTGAGCAGGACCCCAGGGTCCCTATTTAGGTGCCCAGATATCCACTGAGAGCGACTGACTGTCTTGTCCAGAGCTTACAGGGCCATTGCCACTGTCACTTAGAACCTTCTGGGTATCACGTGAGCTCCCAGGCCAGGAGTGGGTACTTGAGGACATAAAGAGGAGAAATAGAAAACTAGGAAGAGCAACCGTGACTGGTAAACTGACACTGTATTTACACCGGGGGAACATAAAATGGAGGTGAGCATAATACTTCACCAGGTGTTTGTAAACTTATGTATAGGAGTGAATTGACAATAATATTTTTCTTTTTAACATTCAGTTCTTAGGACAAGAAAGGAGACCCTAAGCTCCATTTCAATGTTTGGAAGAAGGGCTGCCTTCATCCACCTACCAGGCCTATTCTGGAACCCGACGGGAAAAAGAGAGACCTGTTCTTGGGCTTCCCACTCTCCCTCCAGAAGTAACCTACCCACTCCACACCCCAAGATGCACTTGTTCATACCTCAGAGGAGGGACTCAGTAGGAGGTGGGAGCATAAAAGGCTGATATGATTTCCCTGTGTGATAGGCTTGGGCCAGCCTCCTTGCAAAGTTTGCTTTAAAAAGAAAATTATTGATTTGAAAGAGAGAGAAACATCAATTTGTTGTTCCACTGATTTATGCATTCACTGGTTGGTCCTTTTATGCGCCCTGACGGGGATCAAACCTGCAATCTTGGCATGTAGGGATGACACTCGGACCAACTGAGCACCAGGCCAGAGCCCGAAAAAATATTTTGGGGAAAATAGTTATTTTTCGCCAAACAAATATGTTGTTGGCGTTAACATTTTTTGTCATTTTTAATGAAGTAGTAGTTTCTTTTTAGATTGCTCAGCATTAGTGTGCTCGCTGTGTTGGAAAGCACCCGGCGTGCTGGTCAGAGGGCGGCAGGAGTCAGCCCCGCCCCTCACTGGTCCTGTGCAAAGCCTCGGACCCCTGTGAGACTCACTAGTGTCTTTTATGTAACAGGATTAATGGTGCCTGGTCTGCATTTAATGGAGCTCAAGAGCTGTAGTGGCTGCCTTTGTGATGAGCTGATAGCCTGGGTCAAGGACATTGGATCCTCAGCAAGCATTAAACAGAAACCGCCCGTGGGGCTGTGCATGGCAGACCGCAGCGGTGTTGTCATTCCACCTCGCTGTGCATCACTCAGATCGGGTCCCCTGTCATCTTCACCTCCTCCCACTCAGATTTCAACCTACAAGGGCAGCTGGAGGTCACAACACTTGGACATCAGCAAGCCCAGGAGTCCAGCCGAGGCGTGTGCTGCTGCTCCAAGCGCGGACATGGCAGGAGCTGCTGGAGCTGTGGCTGGGTGGCTGCAAGAAGAGAAAACACTGAGTGCAGCATGGTGTTGGTTTCTAGATTTTCCCTCTTCTGTTTTCGCATTCAGGAAAGCATAAGGTGAGCACCTGGGCTTTCCTCCTGGCTGATTTCCTGTCAGAGTCTATACTCCACTCTTGTCCAACAGTGGCAATGTTCTCAATTTCATTTCACTTTCTCTTTCCCCCCTTGAATCCCCGTCTCCACTTCTTCTGATCCCCTTTTTCCACATCCCCATTCTTTTTGCCTCCTTAGTTCCCTCTGCATAGAAGCTTTCAAAGCAGATTCACCTTTCTCAATAAGGATTTGGGGCAACTTCTCTGCAGGGGATCCTCTCCATGAAAATATCCTGAGCTGACCCGTGAGACTGTGTCACTGTGAAAATACATCTCAGACCATAAGCCAGTGTTTGTGTGTAGCTACAACTGAAACCATTCTCATCCTTAGAACATCTGAGGCACTCATATTTTTCTATTCCATTCCATTTATTTTTTTCTTCATTTCTTCCTTTCTTTTTTTCTGCCTTTCTCCTCACTCCTGGCCCCACTAAGCTGACCTCAGGACTCATTACTGTCCTTAATGGATTGAGACTGAGGAGCTCTGTCCATTGGCCCTGGGAAAGAGGCCCCTTTTCCTTCATGTTCTGAAGCACATACTGCCAGTATTTAATGGGAAACCCATTTCTCTCCAAACAGTTGGAATTTAAATTCTCCTGGAGTGAACTGAGACCCAAGGACAAAAGAACAGCAGTCTCTAAGGTATACGGTGGCGCCACGTTGGGATTCAGGAAAAGGGGATGATTGCCTTGATGCTTTGAGGCCCCCCTGGCTCCTCTCCTCATGAGGCCCTAGTGTTTTCTGCCGACCTCCTCCTCCCCCCCCCCCCCAAAAAAAAGGTCTGAGGAAGGATCTTGTGGTGGGCAGAATAACATACTCCCCAAAGATGTCCATGTCATCGTCCCTGGAACCTGTGAATGTGTTGGTTTATGTTATGTGGCAAGGGGAAATTAATGCTGCAAATGGGGTTCAGGTTGCTAATCAGCTGATCTTGTCATGCACAGAACAGCCTGGATTGCCTGGTTAGCGCCAATGTAATCACAGGGTCCTTACACGTGGAAGAGGGAGGCAGGAGAGTCAGATTTGGAGTTGTGCAGGACCTGAAAGACTCTGTGACTTCTGGTTCACGTTCTGCTGGAAGGAGCTTGGACGTTGCTGCTCTGTTCTGACAACAAGTAATGAATGAACAGACTGAAAATTCCACAACTCGTCTTAGACCCTTAAGGCAGCGGAGGGCACAGTGGAAGCCATGCACTGCCTGCAAGATTAGAGGGACAGGCAAATACAGGGCATCTCAGCTTCCCCAGCAGAAACTCAAGAGAGAAAACAGCCATGGGAACCAGTACTGGGGCTACAGTGAATTATAATCGATGAGTTGCTGGAGGCTCAGTGTGGACGAGGCCGAGTTAAAAACTCCAGGGGAATCCAGTCACAGGATTGTGAGAGTCTATTCAATATTCTGAGATTCACCTCCAGGAGCTCTCACCCAGTTTCCCATGCTAAAGATTGGGGGGAAATCCCCTCGTGTTTCCTGAGCAGAGGGTGAGGGAATGAACCTCCGTGAAACACACCAGCCCTCCATTCTTAGCAAGGACTGCCCTCAGGAGGAACTCCTTAGCCACAGCTTACCCTGCTGGGTGTACTCAGAGCCTGCGTGACGTGGGGAAAGGCGACACCCACCTTTGGCCTTGTTCACCCAAGAGGGGAAGAAAAAAAGGCTGAGAAACACGTGTGAGTTTGTACTCCAGAAGCACAGTCTCCCTACGACCTAATTTCAGGACTCTGGAATGCTTCCCCTCCCTGCCCCCCACCCTCACCACCGCATTACTAAAGGGCTGTACACAGCAGTTCCTTTTACCCAGGACATCAGATCTGGCTATCAAGAAAAAATGACAAGGTATACCGAAAGACAAACAACAAAACAAAAGCAAAAACAAACAAACAAAAAAACACCCACTATTGTTCAGAGACTGAGCAAGCATCTGAACCAGACATGATAGGGATGCTGGAATTATCAGACCAGGAATTTAAAACAACTCTGACTAGAATGCTAGGGGCTCTAATAGATAAAGTGGAGAGCAGGCAAGAAAGATTCCACCAGCCATTGGCTTTTAAGATGGAATGAGGCCACAAGCCAACAAATGAGGGCAGTGTCTAGAAGGTGGAAAAAGGAAGAAAATGGATTCTCCCCTCGATGCTTTAAAAAAAAAATAAAAATCTGCCAGCACTTTGATTTTAGCCCAATGAGGCCCATTTCAGACTTCTGGTCTCTGGACCTGTAACATAATGGATGTGTACTGTTTTAAGCCACAGAGTCTGCATGTTACAGCAGCAAAAGGAAACTAATACTGACATATTCTCGGTCAATTATAACACAGTATGAATTAGAGCATTTCTGAGTTCTGAGTTTATGTAGCTGCTTTCTTCTTCCAAGGCCAGCCCTGGCTCTTGGCATTGTCCTCAGTCTCAGAGAGGAAGAACTGGCAATTGTCTGGCCTGGAACAGTTATGCAGCCTGCCAGCCTGCTGAGCCACTGAGACCAAGGGAGCTGCCTGGATGCTGCAAGACAGGGTGGGGTCCCTGCTATGCTGGGGAAAGGAGGGATTCTCTGGGGGGCTGGTTTTTTTTTTTCTCTTACAAATCAGAAAAGCTCACAAAACTCTGTCACCCTGAAAACTATAATTCTACCTAGTGTTTTTTAAGAACAAAGACTTAGTTAACTAAACTGGGGGACCCCCTCCCACTTCAGTTGTGGAGCAGAGATTTCCTGGAGCAGATGGTGGTGAGAAGGGCTTCTCGTGACACCACGGTGACTGCTGTTGTGAGCTCCCACTGGGATGGGCCCGGATCTTCTAACTCTCCTTCATCCCCTTCACAGTTGCACTCTGCCTCAGGTCTGTCATTGCCTGGACAAGAGGGCTTGAGAAAATAACATGAGCTCCCCAATTTAGCATCCTCCTCAGTAAATGCCAGCCAGCACTGCCCAGTTTGGGGCTCTGACTACAACAGCCACTCAGCAGGCACTGAGCCAAGCCCTGCAAGCACTGCAGGAGGACTTCTTTGTTTAGAGCTGAGCCCTGTCTGCTGTGAAGCCCACGGCTCTCTGCATAGTCCCATCTGGACGTGAGATGGATCATGTGTGTGTTTACAAAGTTATGATATATTAAACACACAAAATTCTCTTTGTGATTGCGAGTCTGCTCACTAGAATCAACAGTAACTTTCTACACAGGATCCTTCTAAGTCAGTGAGGATCATATAGCATTCATTGATTATACTGGAGAAATATTAGGAAGAGGTGTTTTGCAAATTTCTCTTTCTTGTGGCCCAGACACAGAGCTTAGAGTGCTTCTAACTCAGTATGTTCTTTGTGTCATGGGTGTAAATTCTGACATGCTTTGTGATCTCCACGATGCTAGATCCTTTAGTAATAGTCTCCTTCTATTCGAGCTGCTTAGAATACTAACAACTCCCAAAGCTCAGTGTCCCTAGAATGAATAGTTCAGCCTTATTTATTGATTTCCTTACTTGTTTATTTTTACTAGTCCCTGTTGACTAGCTGGCCCACCTATGGTTTTCATGGCAGTAAGCCATGCCCTGCTCAGCCTCTAGCTAATCCTGACTTTATGCAAAAGAGCTGTAAACTTTGGCCCCACACTCTAGGAATTAGGCTCAGTCTCCCTTTCTGGACCACCTCTGTGGGATTCTGAGTGCTCAGAATTTTTCCTTTAAACTTTATTTTTCCTCTAAACCTACTGATTTTCTATTCTCTTGAGGCACGAGGTTCTGCCATGGTCTTGTCAATCTCCCTTCTGGTAACGACCCTGACAATGAACTGCTAACAACTTCCCCCAATATCTTGTGCTTGTCTAAGTTCTTGTTGGATCCTAGAATGTCACCACCTGCTAGGATTCCATGTTGGGATACCCTGAAACCTTGTGATGATGGGCCATTCAATGCTCATTCCTGCCCTGCTACCTATTCTCCATTTTTTTTTCCTTGGCACCTGTTCCCTGGTGCTTGTCTCTCCAGCCCCTCCCAGGCTGCCTCTCCCACTGCAGTTAACTGGGTTACGTCTGGCCACGTCCCAAGATATGTCAACAATTAATAGATCACACTCTCGGAGCCAAAAAAATCTTTCTAGACTGAAATTTTAATTAGGGTAGGAACTCTCGGAATGCAGCAGCAGGCAGAGCCACCAAGGTTTGGAAGGTGGAGAATGTGTGAGCATCACGTCAGGGAGCCACTCTCAGCAAACTACAGAACGGGATGCCTCCAACTGGAGGGAAAGTGATGGCCGCTGATTTTACAAAGCCTGAAACTTTTCAAATGTTTTCGTTGTTTTTTATCTGTTTATATATTTTTAAATTATTTTCAATTGCAGCGAAAGACCCATAACAAAGCTCACCCTCTTAATCATTTTGAGTGTGCAGTTCAATGGCGTAAAGCGCCCTCACTCTGTGGTGCAGCCATCACCACCATCCGCCTCCGGAATTCTTTTCATCTCGCAAACCTGAAGCTCTGCGCCCCATAAACAATAAACTCTTCTCCCCCACCTCTCCTGTCTCTGTGAATGGAACTTCTCTAGGCACCTCACAGAAGTGGAGTCACACAGTATTTGTGTTTTTGAGACTGGTGTATTTCATGTAACACAATGTCTTCAAGGTTCCTTCACATTGCAGCGGGTGTCAGAATTTCCTTTTGGTAAAGGGTTAAATAATAGCCCATTGCATGTATATATCACATTTTGTTTATCCACTCGTTTCCTGATGGACCCTTGGGTGGCTTCTACCACTTGGTTATTGTAAACAGTGCTGATATGTACAAGGGAGTACAAATAGCTTTTCAGTATCTGTTCCATTCTTCTGGGTATACCCCAAAATGAAATTGCTGGACCATGTGGGTAATTCATTTTTTCATTTTTTTGAGAAAATACCACACCATTTTCCATAGTGGCTGCACCATTTTACATTCCTGACAACGGCCTACAGGAGTTCCGGTTTCTCGACATCCTCTTCAACACTTGCTATTTTGTTTTTTTTTTTTAAATAGTGGTCATCCTAATAGGTGTGAGATGGTATCTTTTTCCCATAAATCATTTAGTGGTTTTCCTACTGTAAAAATATTTATAAGTGAAGATCTTGTTATGCCTTCCCCACAGATGATATTGTTCATCTTGGTTGGTATCACCGCTTTGTCCTCATTAATTTATAGCCCAATGGTATTTTTAACAAGAGAGTTTTTCATCCATCTGAGTCTAGAGTTTAGTGAGGGCCTCAACAACAGCTTATAGGTTGAAAAGGAACTAAGGTCTCCATATGTGTATTTGATTTTGTTTTCATGGCTTTAGTAGGTGTAAGTTTGTTTTTACTTTGCTCTCCCTCAGAATTCCAGTAAATATTTTCTAAGGGGATGACATATCCTGTAGGTGTGCAAAAATCTAAGAAGTTTTAAGGTTTTGTGAGGTTCTTCAAAGGATAACTAAATTCTTAGAGATGTGGGAAGGATCATAATTACAATAATCATTCAAATTATTCAGCTGCTAAAACATTTCAAGAAATGAAAACATGTTACAAAGCAAATAACCAATGAAACATATCTAAACCATTGTATTTCACATATAATCTATTAATAACAAAGAGTGATTAAAAATATTCCTTTTAGCTAATTTTAATTATTAATTTAAAACATCCATATTAATTTTATATTATTCAAACAATTTATTTTTAATTATGGAATCATGGTTTCTATAAATGAGCCTTAATTACATAGAATTTAAACAAATTATATTCATAAAGTGACTTCGCCACTCTTTTATTCCTGGTGATTTTCTGGTCCCATGTGAAACAAATTCCAATCCCTGTGTTTAGAATGTTCCTCCTTATATAGTTTTCTAAATTTTACTCTTCCTTGAAGGCCTAGTTCAAGTCTTCCCATACCAGAAGATGAATAAAGATGAATAAATTAGTATGTGAGTTAGTTAATATCCAGATTGTATTGCTTACTCCCTCCTCTAAACTTCTACATCATGTGGACTCAATCCATATAACTGTATGATTCTTAACATGTATATGGTATGAGGAAAAAGTTCATATGGAACTTTTTCATATGGTTGCTCATATAGAAAATATTATAATTAGTAAATAATACCATAAGAATAAGTTCTGTTTTGCATACTCAGAACTGTATACCTACTTTTGCCCGTCTCGTATTTTGTGCTTGACATTTGTGTTGTCTACCAAATACTCACCAAATTCTGTCTACCAAGTTCTTCTCCTAGCAAATGGTACAATCATACTTTCCTAGCCCTTTGAAGTTAGGTGTGGAGATGCACTTGCTTTAGAAAAGGACATACATGCAGGCAGAGTGACAAGTGTAAGATCTAGGAGGAAGCCCTAAAACCCTTTGGTGACCCATCACCATCCCTTTCTCCTGCTTCAGTGACTGTAAAAGTAAGTGTCAGCACGGAGCCCTCATCAGTGTGGATTCCTGAGTTACTACAATGAGCAAAACTCCCGTGTCATTTGCGATGGCCACACAGGAGGACTGAGAAGTAACCTTTGTCGCTATAACCCTCCAAAATACAGAGGTTGTTTCTGCAGCATAACCTAGCTCTCCTTTACTTGTACGCACTTTGTATCTGTATTTTTCTGTTAATTTGTGTCTTCTGCCTGCAACTGAATCCTAAGCTCTTTGAAAGAAGTAAATATGCCGTATAGTCCTTTGATTTCCCTTTCCCCAGTTCATTACCTGAAACACTGTGGATACTTTATGCATGTTTGCTGACTGTGGGCAATGGCGATGATGGTGACGACAATGACAGTGTTCCTGGTGGAGAAGAGGACAATGACATAAAGTCAATATCACATGTACTTATATTTTCAGCAACCACTTGGGCTTCTGCATTTTTAAGTATTTTTAATGGACAGTTAAAAATAGAAACAGACTGGACACTGCCATGTTTTTTGAACTTATAAAATATGTACATTCTCATCATATTTCCTATATGAAGGAACCTGGTCAAATAGAAACTTATACATAAACAATGCTGAAAGTGAGGTCATATACATTCTCATGTTAAATTTGACATTTAGCTACACATCACAAGCAGAGACTGTAATTAAGAAGGCACGTCTTGAGTAAACAGGCTTTCAACCTGTCACTCCCTTGGCTTCAAACATACACTGTCTTTGCTGTGTCGTGCCAGTGTCGTGCCGCATGTTTTGCAGTCTCTGGAGTGGCTTCACGACTGTCCTGTTCCAGTTCCAATGACTGTTCATTCTAGAAGCATTCTCTTAGCAAATGAAGAAAAGGAAAAAAAAGCCATCCCTGGAGTTTGGCTTTGGGTGACCCTTAATGGCTTGAGACTGTCATGGATAATTTTCTCCCTGGACATGAAGAAGGGCTTCCTAAATCCAGACATTTGCACAGACTTGGGCAGAGGATTATGGTAACGTTTGCCACGTTTTTCTATAAAAATAACTGAGCCTAGAGGTAATGTATAATCTGATCTTTAAAAGCATGACAATTCCCTCAGGGCTACTTTCTCAAGATTACTTAATTCTAGCAATTTACGGGACAGCTGAAGATCACACCACTTAAGAGTGAAGGAGAAACAAGGTCGCCCCTCTGTGTGTGCTCCCCCAGCACGAGCTGTTATTATTCCACCCCCTCCTCTGGTTCACGTCACAGCCTGGATGCCACGATACCTGCTCTCTGTCTCCCATTGTTCCATTGCCACCTTTTCTCACAGCCCCAGAGGCGGGAGTTCTCCTCCCTCCAGTATCTCGGCCTCCCATCCTTTCTCCAATTACAGTGCATGTCTTCAACATTGACTGCATATCCCGGTTCTCACTTTCTCTTTCCCTAAGTGCCTTTGAGAGAGAAGATAGTTGAGGTAGTCACGCAGAGATCACTATCTGTGCTGACACTGCACATCTCCCCCGGTGAAGGAATGGGCAAAGGAGTGCTTAGAATAAGGACAGGAAGACAGGCTGGAATATCGGGTAAAGGAAAGACAGAGAGTGCAGTTCATTCTATAGAGTCTGATTGGCAGAGGCTTAAATAAAATTAATTGCAATTACATGGAGAGACGATGGTCATATGAAGTTTGTGATCAAAGAAAATATAAGTCCCACTTTCTACCCTTCCCCCAGACTCTCACACATGATTTTCTCATTTCCATGCCAACCCCCTTCCCATCTATACCCGTTGCCCTTACTTCTCTCTTTCTCTCATTTACAATCCATCAGCACATCTGAGCATCTTTGCTTTAGAAAGACACTGCCAGTGCATTCCCCATTAGCACTGCAGTCCAAGTCACCGTGTTATCTTGCCTGGACTAGGGGGATAACCTCCATACTAGTCTTTCTGCATTTCCCTACCTTTGCCTCCTCGTTCTATTCTTATCACAACAGTGAGAATGACTTTTTTAAAAAACAGAAGTCACATGGTGTCATTCCTTTGCTCCAACAGTAGCTCCACATTTCACAAGAATAAAACCTCAAGCCTCAGTGAAGGCTCCAAGGTGTGCTATGAACTGTGCTCTGATATTTTTTAATCTCATCTCCTTAGTACTCCACTCCAGCCTCCCTGACCTCTTTGCTGTTGCACAAACGTTTCTAGTATGCTCCTGCTTTATAGCCTTTTCAGACACTATTCCCTGTTCTTAGAAAGCCACCTCTCTAGATATCCACACAGTTTGTTCTGTGAATTAGCCAAGCTCCAAGCTAAGCTACTATAGCAAAATACAGGTACTTAATTCGGAACAGAATTTTATTTCTCTCTCACGCGGAAGCGCAGGAGTGACAGGGCAGCCCTGCGTCTCATAGCGTGGTCTCTAAGGCTGCCCCGGCTGTCACCATCTCCCAGGGAGCAGGGGAAAGGTAAGTGTCTTTAAGGACATGACCCAGAAGTTGCATACATCACTTCTGCTCGCATCCAATTGGCCCAAAATTAGCCTGTGGCCCACGGAGTTACAAGAAAAGCTGGTCAGTGCAAACACCATCCATGAGCTTAGCAACAACAGTGGGGCAGTAAGAGGACAGAGGACACTGGAGTGTTACTAACAATGTCTGTCATACTTGTTCCCTTGATTCAGGACTCTGCACAAGTGCACCCTGATCAGAGAAATCTTCCCTTCACCTTCAGAAAATATCCTCCCACTGTCATTCCTCACCCCTTTACTGGACTTTTTACTCCTTTTTAACGAATATCACCAGCTGCCTCATTCCAGTGGTTTTGATTATTCACTGCTTCCTCTCATCAGAATGAAAGGTGGACACCCAGAGAGAAGGGACTTTGCTTTGTTCAACTGCTGCACCTCTGGTGCCTAAAGCAGCGCTGGACGCATAGTAGATGTTTCAAAATATTTGTTGACTGAATAAATAGCAGTTGAATCACATTTAGTGTTCGATAAGTATGTAATGGATTATGGTAGAGACAGGGTTTCTTAATTAAATTTATTGGGGTGATGTTGGTTAATAACGTTATTTGAGTTTCAAGTGTACAATTCTGGGAATACATCATCTGCACATTGCGCTCTGCTCACCACGCAGAGACAGTCTGAATTCGTTCTTGAAAGCCGGAGGAGCACTAATTAAAGCTGCTAGCAATTATCTGTCTCTGTAATACTTTCCCTTTCATGGGATAATTAGTAGAATGGGCCATTTACTTATTACAAATATGGAGTGTATTAGGGTTCTCCAGGGAAACAGAACCATCAGGATATATATAGAAATATAAATTAGAGGAGATTTATTATTGCGATTGGCTCACAGGGTTACGGAAACCAAGAAGTCCCACCCTCTGCCATCTGCAAGCCAGAGAACCAGGAAAACCAGTGTACAGTTTAGTGTGAGTCCAAAGACCTGAGAATGGCGTAATTCCTGCTCCGGGTTCAAAAGCCTGGAAACCAGGAGCGAATGTCCAACGTCCCAGGGCAGGAGGAGATGGATGTCTCAGCTCAAGCAGACAGAGACCAAATTCAATCTTCTGCCTTCTGCCATTCTGTTCTTTTCAGGCCCTCACCTGGCTGGCTGATACCCACCCACATGGGGAGGATGACGGTGTTTCCTCAGTTTACTGAGTCCAATGCTGATCTCTCCTCCCACACACATCCAGAAATAATGTTTTACCTGCTATCTGGGAGTCCCTTAGCCTAGTTGAGCTGACACAGAAAATTAACCATCACAAGGGGGGAAAAATCCACACGTTGTTTTGAAGAAAACATGAAATTATCACTAAACTGACAAAATTGCAACCAGAGGTGTTAAGTGTTCTCCATGGTGATACAAACTAAGGGAACATTTCAGGAGTTTTTTACTTTACCAAGGTAACGAAGACTGTTAGGAAATTTGGGTTGAAAGAGGGCTGTCCTTGAAGATTCTTATAGTTTCTTGAAGTTATCTGTGTATCTTCATGTCCCAATGTGTACCCACAGGAGGTTGGGACCTGAGTCACAGCAGGAGGGAGAAGCAGTCTGCCCTTCCCTTCTCGGTACTCTGAAAGGCGAGGAAGCCCGTGAGAAGGGATGGGCCAGGTGTGGACCAGGGCTCTCCAGGTTAGACAGCTGGTGCCCTACACATGTGATATTTAAGGTTGTGAAACATATAACCGACCACTCAGGGCTTTGTCTCGTCCACAGCAGAAGCCTAGCCACATGTGGGGTTAAGCTCTGTGGAAGGACACGGATATTCCCAGTGTCAGTCATCCTGGTGTCAGAATGAGGTCCAGGCTGGAGACAGAAAGCACCCTCTCTTCCTGAGACTGGACTCCAAGGGAGGAAGCTGCCTGGGCATGCTCTTTAGTGGGGAGTGGTGGGGGTCGATCCAGCCTCTCCACGTGGAAGCCTAATGGCTCTGAGACTGACCTGGACAGATGACCCTAGGAATGCCCTTCTAGCAACAGGGCCTGTTACTCTTGGTGCCGATGCCTGTTTGTCCCCACCACAGCCTGGTCTTCGCTGGGCTGCGAGGACTACAGGGAGCAACTAGAGTTTCTGCTCAGAGCACCAGGCACAGCAGAGCCAGAGGGCCGGGAGAAGCCACACCCAGCTTGCACTGGGGGATTGGGGGTCTCCATAGAGCCAGGATCCAACAGATTACACATCTCCCACCAGGGTGCCAGAAACCACTTGAGAGGTAAATTCAGTGAAAAGAAATAATAAATCAAAAAATAGGCTTCTTATGGTCTGCAAAATGGGATTTTATTACAATCTGGACATTAAAGGAAGAATGTTCTTTTCAGCGGCTGAGATCTGGGGATATAGCAATCACATCTCATTGAGAGCAGAGAGAAGGATCTGTACTTCCTGTGTCTGACATCACAACTGTCCCAAACATTTCTCCGGAAAATAATTATTCTTCACCGACTAGGAGAAAGGAGATTGACAAGTAAACTAGAGTGTGTGACATGCTCCATCAGAAACGAATGAGCCTTCCTTGGATATGGCTTTTGTCATTTGACACTTACAGACAAAGGGTCCTGCTTCCTCTGATACGAAGCTGATATTCATTACTTGACTTTTCCTTGCAAAAAAGCCCTTCTAAGCTCTGAACTTATTCCCCTCATGAGCTCTCTCCTTCATAGTGGACTTTCTAGCTATGGCCCACCTTGTTTCTCCTAGCCCTTACCTTTGCTAATTTCATTCACACTGCCTGAGTAATTTATTCCTTGATTTAGTCGCTATCTTGAATTATGTGCTGAGGTTTTTAACATTTGTTTTGATTTTTCAATGAGATGACAAGCTCCTCCAGGGAAGAGGCGGTGTCTCTTCTGTTCCTTACTGAACCTCACACCATTCTAGGCACCTTAAAGCTCAATAAACACGTTGTTATTACATTTTGAAGAATAGGCCAGGATCAGTGATCTGTAACTAGTTCTTATATTATAACTAAATACCCTCCATCCTGAATCACATGAAGCATTACTGTTACTTTCCTAATACCACTGTAACAACTTGTCACAAACTTGGAGGCTTCAAAGAACAGACATGTTTCTGCTCACAGTTCTAGAGGTCAGAACTGTGAGGTCCAGTTTCACTGGACCCAAATCAAGGTGTTGGCATAGCCACTGCTCATGGAGGTTCTGGGGAGAGCTGGCTTCTTGCTGCTTCCAGCTCTCAGTGGCAGCCAGCTTTCCTTGGCTTACAGTCATACGACTCCACTCTCTACCTCCGTGATCGCTGTCTTCTCTTCCGTGTGTCGCATCTCCTGCTATCTCTCTCTTATAAGGACATTTGCCATTGCATTTAGGCTCCCCAGAAGAATCCAGAAAAATTTCCCCTTCTCAACATCCTCAGTAACATCTGCAAAGATTGTTTTTCCACATAAGGCAACATTTACAACTTCCAGGGATTAGGATGTGATATCTTTAGGGCCATTATTCAGCCTACTACAAGTTATAGTTTAACCAATATTCTTAAAATTTGATTACGTAAATGTAAGACCAATGGAAAAAGATATTCGGGAATAAATGAAGTCAACAAATGAAGTTCTTAATAAAGTAATGGCCAGCTCACACACACATGCACGTACACACACAAGCTTGTGCAACAGCACGAGTGTTCCCTACTCCGTCTTCCGTCTCATTATGCAACAGTATCTTATTTATAGGAAAAGAGAGACAGAGTTAAAAGACGTAGTCAGGGCATTTAATCGATGTTACCAATGTGACAGAAAGAAAGGTTGGGTTCTATGGACAGAGATCAGTTTTAACAAAAAATATTTCAAAATGTTATTTAATAAAAATAGCATTTAAAGTTAACATGTATTAAAGAACTATTGGGACAGATAGACTAACCTAAGACATAATTGAATTTGCAAATGTTTCTATTAAATTATGTTCTTCCTCCACTATTTCCTTCTAAATCTCATGAGGAATTAAGAAATAATGTGAGATATAATTATAATATCCAACATTTGTATAACAATTTATGGTTTCCAAACCTCTTGACATTCCTAATCCAATTTGCTTCTCACCACAACCGGGTGAAATAGGCAGAGTGAGCGTTATTTCCCCCAGTTCTCAGCCAAACAAATTGATTGGAGAGAGTCAATGACTTGCTCGATAAACCTGGCAAATAATCATCAGACATTAACAGTGACTCAGGTTTCCAACTGTCGAGTCAATCCCGTCAGGTACACCTGTATTGGATTCAAGAATGAAATGATAATAATGAATTTAACCCTTAACTGAGAAATGTGTAATCGGCTAACAGGCTGTTTGCTGACTGGAACCCTGGCAGCTCCCCACGCTAACGATCCGCCTCTTCCATGCTGGTCTGGGTCTGTCTCTAAAATGGGCCCAAAACTTAGTCCAAATTTGGGGATATTCCCGACATACAAAAATACTGGCAGCAAGACCAGCAATCTGGTTTTTATTTCAGTTCTGTTGCTTAGTTTAATGAGCATATTTCAAACCCCAAATCTCAGTCAATCAAATGGTATTACTGATAGATCCAAAAATATGTGTAAGGCACTGTGTCAGGTACTGTGGGGAATCTCAGAAAAGCATCCATCATCCACTCACCCACTCATCCACCCAGTTGTCCGTCAATCTATCTATTCATTTAATATTTACTGACCACCTACTATGACCAGGCACTGGAGTCAACGGTGAACTAAATACAGTCGCTACTATGAAGACACTCACAGTCCAATGAGGGGGAGAATCAGATGAACAAATCAACAAACTAAGCTGGGATAAATCCAATGTTGTTGTTACACTCAGGGATCAGAGAAGCATTCCCGCAAACACATCTGAAGTGCATCTTTTAGAGCAAGTGGAGCAGGCCGGGAGAGGGAGGAGGAAGGGCAGAGGCAGAGGGCACATGAACAGAGGCCCAGAGACATGACACGGCACCGCGTGCATTAGATGCGCCTCTGCCGCACCAGGATCAAGAGGTCTGAGATCTTATACCCCTCTTTTCATCCAGCGTCCACCCTAGGCTCCCAGGTGAGAGCCACATTCACAGGAGCAAACTCTGGGCAAGGCCACGTCATTAGTAGCACGCTGTGTTTGAGGCCAATAAGCTGTCCAGGACTGTGCATTTGCGTTTGCAGCTCCGATCTGGTAGAGGGAAGAGAAAGGAAGATCTGGCTTCTTAAACTCCACCAGCCACGGGATAACTGGGTGACCCAAGAGCATTGACAGCTATCCAAAGCAAGCAGTCAAAGGCTAAGGAACGGATCCTGAAAGATCCTTCAGGAGACAGCAAGAATTTTTTAACATCCAATATTCTTGGCCCTCTCCTGGATGGTTTCACCCTCCATCCAGCACCTGTTGTTTGTCCTGGATCCTTCTCAGCATTCCTTTCCTCCTTCTGGTGGGGGAGAGCATGCCCCCTAGTGGTTCAAGTGAGACACTAACTGGTGGGGAGGGAGGGATTGAGGACACCTGACTGAACTTCCTAGAGTTTTAAGGAAAAAGTAGGGTGTGGTAAGCAGTGAGGCTACTGGGCCTTACAGAGCCATGCTGCACAAAAGTCAGGCATATATGTACTTTTAAATTTTCTAATAGCCACATTAAAAAACGCAGTATAAAAACAGGTTAAATTATTTTTCATGTATTTTATTAATTTTAACATATTATATTAAACTCAATACAGTATATCCAAAATTTTATCATTCCAACATGTAATTGGCATTAAAGGTAATTAATGGTATTTTTTACACTCTCTTTTTTGTACTAAGTGTTCAAAATCTGCTAAGTATTTTACCCTGAAAGCACATTGACATTCTGGCTGGCCACACATTTTGAGTGTTTGATAGTCATGTGTAGCTAGTGTCCACCATATTTACTCAACAGTGCAGATCTAGAATTTTTTTGAATGTACGTGGGATTGTGGAAGGGATTTAAGCATGACCGGAGCAAGATCATATTTGTATTCCAGACACAAGGGTATGGTGGGTTTAAGGGAGGTAACTTCACAGAGGAAGGACGGGAGGCAGGAAGGTGAGGTAGGCGGCAACAATACAGAAGAACAGGTGAGGGAGGACCAGGGTCTGAATTAGTTAGGAGGGGGATAGTAAGCACAAGAGGGGAGTGTTAGTTAGGGTCCAGTTGGGAAAACAGAAACTACCCAAGGTCTTTCAAAGAAAGGGAAACGAATACAGGGAATTGATTATCTAGCCATGGAACTGACGAACACCCAAGAGAGTACAATAAAGCAATCCAGCGGTCAGCAAACGCAGGAAGTCCCTGCCATCCTTGGGCTGAAAGGACAAAGGCAAGTGGTAGCGTTACCAGAGCCAGCAGCTGAAGCCATTTGGTGGAACCATAGCAGGCCGGCAGAGAAGAGCTGGCCTGGGGGAGATGCTATCAGAGACAGAGCAAGAGGAGAAACTCACTGGCCTCTCCTCTCCCCCTGCCTCCCAGCCTTCCAACAGGGCCTGCCACTGCCAAACCTGCCTGGAAGCCAGCTGACCAGGGAAATAGACCTTCTGCAGACCAGAAAAGAGGGAAGGTGGGGAACGGATCTGAGGGCAAACAGGCAAATGATCAAGACAAGGAGACAAATTTCTGAAACTTTTAAGAGGCAAGTTAGCATTAGCTGAAGGCTGTGTGTCAGACACTATATTAAGAAACATGGTGTTAAGTGCTGAGTTTCCTCACCTGTCCTAAGTGAGACAGGGAAGTAAGAAGCTAGGAAAATTCTTTGGCAAGTCAAATAGGGAAACTGAGACATGTGGCTGAACACAATAGCCAAGCAAATTACAGTCAGATACAGAAGGTCACCTCCCGAGAGATAATATCTAGGCCTCAGTTGTATTCCAGCTCTAGGCCCAGAAAAGCAGTAAAACCAGGTGGGCAACACTGGGAACAACTGCAATGAATAATGATTTTCTGCCCTGGGACTGACCAATCAGTAAAGGCCACAACCCTAAAAGGACACACCTCTTCCCCCACAGGCACGGGTCTCCTAAACTCTCAGGTAATAGGCAGCCTGTCCCAGGCTAACCCCTCAAATCTACCCGCAAGGCTCCCTTTTCTCTGACTTCCCAGTGGGCTAAGGCAGCCCAGCCTAGGCTCTCTTGTTGCTTCTTCTATGCTAAGCCCTTCCTTGTTTCACTGTCCCCAGCTTTAATAGACACATCCTCATAGTCACTTGGACTCCTGTTGTGAAATCTTTCCTACACAAAGGCAAGAATCCACACACTACAGCTGGTCCTAGGCAAATCTGCCTGAGGCCACGCCCCCTGCCCAGTAACAAAGAGGCTTGTATAAGGGAGAAAAAGTGTCAAAGGTGACTATCAAGTATCCCAGACTCTGCAGTTCCAGGCCAGTAGGATCTGCCCATCCCTCCCTGTTTTAGGATGAGTCCCTCTCAAGAGGATTTATAATCCCTTGTACAAAAAGATCTCTGAAGCAGACCCACCCTTCCAGTTGGCCAAGGCTGACTCCAAGCAGGGGTTCACATCAATGGCTTCGCTTACTCTAGCTTTGGTGACAATGCAGATAGGGGTGCTATCAAGTGAGAGATTAAGAGGGGATGCAGATCTGGAGATGAGACTAGGGGTTCAGTGTTAAACAAACTGACTTTGAGGCACTTAAAGGACACAAAGGAAAGATAATTAGCAGGCATTTGAATATTCGAGCCTGAAATTGAGGGAGAGGTCATGGCTGAAGATATAATTTGGGAGTCCTCGGCATTCAGCGGTAGCTAAAATACGAAGTTGATGAGGTTCCTCAGAGAGAGTGTGTAGAATGAGAAGAGATGAGGGCAAGGAAGAAACGCTGGGGAACAGCAAAATGCGGAGATGTTGACAGAAAGGACATCTGTGAAAGAGGCCAAAAGAGGTGGCAAGAGAGGAGAAGAGAGATAGTGCCGAGTACTGAAGCACAGGAGTGGACTCTTCAGTGAGTCTTGGGAAAGAACTCATCAGTTCATTCATTCAACTAATATTCACTGAGGTTCAGCTAATATTCATTGAGCATCTACGCAATGCCAGTCATGTTCCCTGTACTGTGGGTGTCACTGGTAGACAGTCTGCCTAGAGTGCTGGGGAGTCTCCTCCCATTGGCCAATACAGCAGCAGCAGGGGCATGTTCTCACACTGAGTGCACAGAGGGCTAACAAGAGAATTGGTAGAGGAAAAAGCCCTCCTCACGCCTTCCAGTGTGGGACTGGGAGTGGGACCAGAATAAGGCAGGCGCATGTACCATAGACGTCAAAATGGCACAGGGGGAGGTTCTGAACCAAAGAGGCCTGTCAGCCTAGCCTGGGGAAAGAAGGGATTGGTTGGGAGGTGGACCCACCTGAAGCACACGGAAGTTTAGGATGTTGATGGGTCATTTTGAGAAGGTACCTGGTCCATCCCACACCGAAACTACTATAATCCCGGGGGGAAAGGAAATGCTCTCTCTGGCTGTGACACTCTGGCTCAGGACCTGCACTTGCACAGTGCACTTGCCGGTTCTCTCCATGGGCCACGTGGCCTTGGCAGCCACGTGGTCCATTGTCTCCAAGAGGGTTCCTCTCCACTCTCTTGCCTACCTGGTGATGCACAATCAGTGCATTTGTGTGCTGTCTCTCAGGAGCACGTGACCTCGTGGCTCTAGTGGGCTCCATATGCAGGCTCCAGGAGGGGGCCTGAAAGGAACAACACCCAGGAACGACCTGGATGGGGACTATGACCATTTAGCAGCCACCTGCAGACTCCAAAGGATTATACTTCAAATTGGAGCAAGAGCTCTGGACACTGGCTTTCATCTTGGTCTTGCTGAGGAGATGGGCTTTGAGATAAGAGTGCACCATTCTCCCAGATCATGCAGCGCCTGATTAAAATCTCTTTCCTTTTGCACCAGCATCTGCCTCACGAGTTTGGCTTTCGT
Organism: Desmodus rotundus; assembly: GCF_022682495.2. Lineage (NCBI taxonomy): Eukaryota > Metazoa > Chordata > Mammalia > Chiroptera > Phyllostomidae > Desmodus > Desmodus rotundus. Next base: position 68,945,226 of record NC_071397.1, read on the forward strand.
GGTGAGGGGCAGTTGAACTTTCATTTTTGTTCAGTAACGTGAATATAGTGGTGAACAAAACAACAGAAGTCTCTGGCCAGATATGATTTAAACTATGGTATCAGTGCAGCAGAGGTTCAGCCCGATAAAGAATAAATAGATCCAGCATGTTGCAAATTAGAATGGCTGTGCTGTGGTGAGCAGTTCCAACAGAGATAATCTCAGAAGACAGATTGCTAGGCCCTGAGGAAATGGGAGGTGAAGGAGTAGAGACAGTGGATATAAACTATTCTTTTGCGAAGTTGTATATAAAGGAAGGATCGATGGGGCACTTGATAGAGGGAGCACAAGTTCACAGGAATGTTTGCCTTTGGCCAAGAGATTCCTGTATGTATTTACGGGCTAGTGGCGGGGAAAAGGCGTCTGGAAATATGGGAAAGTTGAAGATTTGAAAAGAGGATACTTTCTCTTACCATTCATTTTCCTAGTGACCAGAAAATACTATCCAACTTTTCAAAAAATGTAAGGGTAGTTAATACATTTTGTTGAGGATGTTTTCTATGAGAGAAAGAGAGAAGCTTTTTCCTTGTTTCCTCCTTCACCCATTTTGCACTCTCCACCTCGGTCTTCCCCTTGCCCCTAAAATATCTTAGTGGCTAACACATAGGTACAAACAGGACCCAGAGTGGCTTCCCCAGCCTGTTCAGAGCCCTCATCGGTCCTTATCTAGGAGCTCTGAACTGCAGAATTTCCCACCAGCAGAAGCTACTAGTTCCTACAGCGGCTAGTTCCCCAGGCCCCATGTACAGCTGGAGTGGAGCAGCAGGACAGACATCTTTATGAACTTCCAATGTGCACTGTGGGGCACTGACCAGGGCCTCATAGAGAGGCATAGGAAGTCCCTGGCTTCTAAAAGAGAGCTCTCAGGCTGGTGTGACACATTTATAAGGAACAGAGGGATGGCCGTACTCGAATCCTCCTCCCCCAGCCCCTCTGACTGCTCCACCTCTTCCTGCCGCTGCATCTTTCTAAATGAGTACAGGACTGCTTTCAGAGAAGGTGAGTTTCTTTTCACTGAACACACAGATGACATTCCCGAGGTCCTCTCTGCCTGGTCCTACAGCGCAGAGACGGTGTGGAGGGCGGCGCCCTTCCTGGCTTCCCTGGGACCAAAACACCAGAGCCTGTTGCAAGTTCAATGCGTCAGACGTACTCCCTGAGCTCTCCAGGACATATTTCCACAACCCTTTCCTGCCTGTACAGAAGTCAAAACAAACCTTATCTTCCCCAGATGGTAATGTCAGCCTCTTCCCACATACCTGAGGTCACTCACTGGCCAAGCCCTCAAATTGTGATGGCCTGCAAAATATAACAGAAATAACAGAAAGTCTCCAAAGGACAAATAAAAGAAAAGCTGGAGGGAGGTATATGTATGTATGTATATATCTGCATATATCAACATTATGCCCTTACATACATATATGGACTGATGTGTGTAAATATGTATTCACATATGTATGTATAGCAATATATGCAGATATATACAGATATATGCATATTCAAACACACCCCCTAAATAATAAATGTGCACTAAGAAAGTCAGAAAATAATTTCATTCAAGTGCTCGCCTACATAAAACAGAATAGAAAATGAGGGTTTGGGCTTTTAAAAAATTACTTCAAATGTAGTTTGTTTATGATTACAAAACAACCAGATGGAAAGCAATCTGGAGAAAAAATCTGTTTCATCACTGGGGTGAACAAACACAATTAGAATGCGAAAAACATCAAGTCTCATGAAATGGAACAGAACAAGGAAATTATTTTTGAATGATGATCGGATGAATTACAGCCACCTAAACTCCAGTAGTCTCCAGAGACTCAATATCCCTTCCAGCATCAGCTGCAGGCAAAAAGAAAGAGCTGGCTAATTTGAAAGTAATCATTAACATTCGTTTTTATCGGCTACAGCTGTAGCGAGTGCAGTACGTCATCTTTACCGTCCACGTGGCAGTGCATTTCTTTTGAAGAAAGCAGGGCTGGCGAGCTTCCTTCACTCGCTTGCTCATTTATTCATTCATTCATTCTCCTCTTAAAAGAAAAAAAAAACCCCTAGCATTCTTGGCAAGTGACTTTTAAGTAACCTGAGCTGAAACAAAAAATTGTTACTGTACAATTTTTTCAGCCATGTGAGTATTTTAAGCAAAAGAACATTTTATACTGTACTTACTGAATACTAAGCATTCTTTAAAATAAAACCATAGAATAATTTTTGCCAATTGAAATTGAAACAAAAAAATTGAGAATTATTGCACACAGGAAAAACATTGAACAAAAATGTATTCCTCTCTTCTAAGATGCTGTAGAAGATGAAAAGTCAGTTTCCATCTTATTTCCGCTGCTGATCACAACAGCATGCCGTGGACCACCCAGCCACCCCTGTCCTTGCTTAAGAAGACAAAGGCAAGCGTCAGCATGTAAGTGAAGCACTAAGAGCACTTTCAAGCTATGGGGCAAACCGCATTTAGCAACTCTGTTTTTTTACTTCCCTTAAAGCTACCAACATTCATTTACAGTATATAAATATTTCTCCTTTATTTCTAACCAAGTCATATTTTTATTATCAGTTCACTTTTAACAAACGTACTTTCTATTTAAAAATGGAAAAAGTCCATTGTTCTGCCATATTCCTGTGGATATAGTATTTGGATTTCTCACATTGATCTTTTTATTTGCATAGATTTCTATTAGTTGTTTATTAAACTATATTAAAATTTTTTATTCTGCTTTTTACACTTAATATTAGCTCTGTGAGACTTTTCCCTTGCTGCTATATAGTATTCTTTTTTAACTGTGGTAAAAGATATGTAACATAAAATTTACCATCTTTACCATTTTAAGTGTACAGTTCAGTAATGTTAAGTACACTCACACTGTTGTACAACCAATCACCACAGCCCCTTTCCCATTAAGCCGCAACCCCCCACTCTCCCCTTCCTGCAGCCCATGAGAACACCATGCAATGGTCTGTCTATAAATTTTACCACTCCAAGCACCTCGAGTGAGTGGAACCTTGCAGTATTTGTCCTTTTTGACTGGCTCACTTCCCTTGGCATGGTGTCATCCATGTTCTTTAACATTGTATCATATGTCAGAATTCCCCTCCTTTTCCAAGCTGAAAAATAATTTGTTGTATGTATTTACTACATTTTACTTATCCATTCATGTGTTGATGGACACTGGGGTTTTTTCCACCTGTTGGCTGTTGTAAATAATGCTGCTATGAACGTGGGTGTGCAAATATCTTCTTAAGACCCTGCTTTTAACTCCTTTGGGTGTATACCCAGAAGCGGGATTGCTGGCTCGGACTGTGCAGTCACACACAGCTTAGCAACAGGAGTGTGTTCTGAGAAGTGCATCGTCAGCAGATTCTGCCATTGTGCAAACATCATACAGTGAACTTACGCCCACCTAGATGGTGCGGCCTCCCATACACCCAGGCGATATGGTTCGGCCTATTGCTCCTAGGCTACAAGCCTATACAGCGTATTACTGTACAAAATAGCATGAGACTCAATTAAACACAAGAGAAAATGATACAATCAAGAGTCATGGTAAATGAGATGTATGAGGCTGTTGGCGTAGCACGACATAGTGTTTTTTTACAGCAAACGGTTTTTGTAAGTAGAAAGAGTATGCTGTAAAATAATGATTCAGAGTAGCATAGAAAATACATAAACCAGTAACATAGTCATTTGTTATCATTGTCGAGTATTACATTCCACACATAATTATATGTGCTGTACTTTTACACACTGGCAGTGTGGTGGGTGTGTTTACACCAGACTCACCACAGCCACGTGAGCAACGCGCTGCACTACAACATTACGGTGGCCATGACACCTCTAGGTGGTGGGAGAGTCTCCCCCACTAGTAAAACTTACACCCCCCACATCAGCACCGCCCGCACTTTCACAGGCGATCATGGGCTTGTGCACAGAGGTGACGAATTTGAGTCACTTGACAGGCATGTTCCCAGGTGACGATGTTTAGCTCTCATACTAAAAACAAGTGTTGTTTTTGCAGCCTATTTAGTACCATTGTTTTCACATTTCTGCGCTTTTTGTTGATGACTTTGCTGTCCAAATTGGTCCCCATGGGTAGCGGTGAAATGCTGTCTGGTGTTTGTAAGCTCACGGAGGCTGTGCTAAGCGTGAGTTATAGTGCTGCTGACTGTGAGTTCAATGCTATGAACCAAAAATATATATTAAATAAAATGACTTTAAACCAAGACACACACACAACCAAGTCATATATTGATCGGTTGATGAAAAAGTTGTTACCAGGCTCACAGGAACCTAACCTTATATTTCCCCTAGGAAGAATGGTTAGTATTCACTAGTTCTGTATTACCACGAATTTCTACAACATCACCACAAACAAAGACAATGACTATCTTTTTGTGCTTTGCTTAAAAATATTTAAAAACGCCTTACTGCAAACTTGATATTCCTAAACTATTGTCCAGCATCTACACCTTTATGCTGTAACAAATTTTTTAACCTTATTTTTAACTAGCCCCCAGGGTGAACTTCTGTGGCTGAGAAAGATTCCCTTATGATTGTAAGAAATGATGGGTTGAAGTAAATGCCTTTAGCTCTGCCAACAGAAGGCTCTCTGGTTGGAAGGACAAACCCTGCTTTAAGGTAAAACTCTATGGCAAAGGGCCCTTATTTCTCAGGCACCTAGAAAACAGCTCTTGCTCTTTAACTTCCCTCAGCAGCATGGTCAAGGGTCTTTGTTTCTAGAAAGCTGCTCACTGTTACCATTTTACTGCTTCACTCACGGCCCTACAGCCACGTTGGACTAGCGTTATTTTCGTTGGTGTGAGTTCCTGCACAGTCATGTGAGTGCTGACATTCTCTTAGAGCGTACTCAACCCTGTGGCCAGAAGCAGTTCCAGAAAGCATAACCCACTAGTGATATCACAGGGCAGAGCCTTTACGGGTGAGTGCAAATGTTTTTAATCAGCTTTCAGAGGTTTCTGGCATTAAGAATTGCAGATTATGGGTTTGGGGGCTGTATTCAGCCCCAAATTTCTTTTGTCATGTAAACCTTCTCCATCACCCCAAAGCTTCAACAGTCTGACTGTCCGATAAGTCTTTATAACCCATATAACATTAGGTGCTGGGAAAATAAAAAGGGTATGGCACCCGCGTTCACCTTTCAACTGACAATGCAGAGGTGCCATCACTGTGGCAAGTAGCATAGTGGTCCTGGAACTCTTGGAGGAATGACAATGGCAAAAGACTCAACTTCAGTGTGGAACAGGCTCAGAAGTTGATGCAAGACTGATGTCCCTTTTCCAAATGTGCTTTCGGGAGGCGACGATCTGGGTTACACACCACACATGGACATGTCACTTCAGTGGCCCCCACTGCCTATGTGACTAACTCCGCATTCTTCAGCCTCAACATCAGAAACTGGTGCCAGCCCGCCTCCCCGCTCCCTCCGTGTACCCTCCTCAATCACCCACTGTTCTCCCAGCACACCCCTTTCTTTCTAGCTTCCATTCATCACACCTGCGGAGATTGCCCTTCTATTTTTTGAATAGTTATTTCCTCTACATTATCATCTGCTCTGAGCCTTCCCAGTACCACTCAGGCCGACACAGAGCTGCTCACACCTCCCGGGTGTTCCTGTTGCACCTCCATATCCTGCACTCCAGAACTGCCTGGATTGGACCACAGACCCTCACTTGCATGTCGGCCTCTCAACTATGGCACAGAGCTCGCCGGCAGCAGAGCCTGAGTCTTTCTCCTGACTGTGTCTCTGATGTCAGCCTGGTCCCTGGCATGTGCAGGTGCCCATGTGTCCTGACGAATCACGACTGAATGCAGGGATACATTTGGAAATGTTCATTCATGAACTTTCGTCTTGGCTGTCCCAAGGCTCCCTGTTAACAGTGAAGTGTGGCTGGCTCAGAAGGTGGCGTTCCTTCCGCAGTCAGAAGATAACTAGGTGGCAAGACTTGCTCTTCTAGGGAAGGAGGCCAACACATAAAAGAAGTTCCAGCCAGACACCAAGAGGAAATGGAAGGCCCACTCCATCCAGCCCAGTGAAGAGAGGGAGAGAAGAAAAAGGTGGAGGTCGGGGAAGCAAACACCTAGGCAAGTATGGACTGACGTCTCTTTGACAAAATTCTGAAAAAGTGGGTGCTGCTCGTTGAGGGGAAACTGAAAGCAGAGGTATCTTGTGCCCTGGTTAGAACTCTGGAAGGGGACATATGGGGTGGCCCCAAGCTAACAGCAGGCACCCCCACTGAAAGAAGGTCTGGTTAGGGCCCCGGAGGCCCCTCCTCTGTGCTGTGGAGGGATCCAGGCATTCATGCACACCCCTCTGGGAATCAGCAGGTAGCTGATGGGTCCCTGCCATGCAGGTCATAGAAGAAGCATAGATGCGACTTCTGCACAGAAGCCTTGGCACGGACAGCTTAAGCCAAAGGCCAAATGCAGGGAACTTGGCTAAGACGTAGAGGGGTCCACAGTGGCAATGAGAGCAGGGGTGAGGCCTCCTCTGCAAGTGAGCACCACCAGGCCCGCCAAACCAAGATAACAGGCCACATACCCCCAGGTTCAGGCTTTAGCTGCAGGTACCAGCAGAGGCCCTGTGACCGGGGAGACATGGGGAGGACTTTTGGGAAGTGCAGAAAGCTGTCAGATCACTGTCTCTTCCCCCCACACAAAGTCATATCCATAGCCACACCATAGCTACTACCTTGGGAAGAGCAGGGGCTGGGGCAGGAATCCAAAAGACACAGCATGTACAAGAACAAACTAAATTGTTTAAATGAAGCAGGGTATGTACTTAACTGGCCAGATAGGGGTCACCACCTCAACTTTATCCAAAGAGGTAAGGGCTTGAGAGGAGGATCTGTCCAGCCACAGTGAGAACTGTATTTGGCAGTGTGTGTGGGCCGGGTGGGATATACGGTTTGCTGTATATTAACTTTCAACCCTACCACAGTATAAATAAAAGGAAAAAAGACAAAGGAAAAAGGGTCACAGACCCTTTCGTTAGATCTAATGAGAAAAGCACCCAGCAATGAAACAGGGATGCTGTCCTGGGGCTTCTGTCCCCCTTTGCCCAGTAACCTGCCCCTTTTGTACGTTCCCACGCCTTCCTCTTTGTGAGGGCTCTGCGCTCCCTCGAAACCCTGTGCAGGGAAGATGCCGAGCACTGCGCACCCTGACCCAGTGCTCCACAGGTCAGCTGCTGCAGCCGTGGCTCTGGTCCGCTGTGGCTTGCCTCTCTCCCCACACCTTCCAAAGCACTGTGTGTGCACGTGAATGCACGTCGACGCGTGTATGCGCATGTGCCACTCACTCGTCCTCTTCGGGCTGGAGGGGCCTTGGGGAATCATTTCAATATTCACAGTTTACAGTAAAGGGGAAAAGGACTTGCCCATGACCAATCACAGTATTGCTAGAAGAGGGGACTAAGTTCCCGACTGTGACCCCATGAACTCTGGGGTCCAGCTTGCATGCTTTGTTTCCCAGGTCACACCTCAGCCTCTGCTGGCCTCCCGGTAAGAACTCCTATCTGAATTTAACATGCTTAAAAACCGGTCAAGGTCCACTGGGTGATAATCAGTTGCCTTCCCCAGAACATGATTAAGTCGCATTTCTATGCCCAATAATCATTTGCATTATTATTATTTCCTACAACTAGAGTGCAGAACAACTCAGAGGGAATGAAAGGTGGCTATAACCCGAAAGGGTGTGTTACACAGAACACCCAACGGTCATTTTAACTTACTTTTCAGTCTTTTGCATTTTTTCTGAAATCCTGAATATAATAATCTGTTATATGACTGTGTCATAATGCAGCTCTCTCTCTACACAAATATGCCCACATACTGTGCGTGCATGAACTGGTTTACATTCAGCTTGTGAAGAAATATTTCCTCTCAGGATGGATATGATAGAATCAGCGGGCCCTCTGGCCCTCTGTGAGTGGCATTCATTAAGGATAAGTATTCCACAACCCACTAGGTGTAATTCCCAAAGGATTACCCTCAGTATCATAGGTCACTAACTTTTTCCCAAAACAGCATCAGGAGCAGATTGCACTGGGGTAGCCACCTCTTATCTTTAATGCTGTCTGTGCTCATCGGGAAGGCAATCATAGGACGTTCACAAAGATAGGAAGTTTTGAACCCTAGATAAATATTTTGACTAGAAAGTGCCTTTCCTTTAACACTACAAATATTTACCAAAAATACTTCCTGAAGGATGGTCTGCTTCGACCTTTAAGAAGCCACCAATGTCTTCCTTCCCCAGGCACCTGTTTCCTGCCTCGAAAACTCAGGCTCTTTTTGTTCTAATAATGGACACTTGCTGAGTAAGGATGTACCTGGTAAAATGAAAAAGCAACAGCCGGCCTCTGGTCAAGATGGCAACATAATCAAACGTGACTTGCCTCTTCGCACAACCACATCAAAATTACTACTAAAATATAGAACAACCATCACTCAGGAACATCAGAAATCTAGTTGAATGGAAGTCGGACAACTATGGAATTGAAGAAACCACACCAATCCAGACTGGTAGGAGGGGCATAGATGGAATGGGTGGGCCTCACCCCCATATGGATAAAAATTCAGGAGGGATATCTCAGGAGTGATGAGTCCCAGACCCACACCAGGGCTGCTAGCTGAGGATTCCCATGCCAGGAAGGTAAATTCCCACAACTTCTAGCTGCAAAAACCTATAAGGATTGAATCAGTGGAGGCCCGGGGCTGCTGAAGCCCCAAGCAGTTCCTCTTAGGGAACCCACACATGGACTCACCTACTCAGACTCGCTCCCTCTGAGCTCCAGCAGCGGGGTGGCAGCTTGAAGGGCACCAGTGGTATACAGGGAGAGACTGAAGTGTCTGGCATTGGGATGAGCAGAGGCCATTGTCCCTTGGCTGAGCCCTCCCCCCACAGAACCAGTAAACTGGTACCATATCTGAGATTCCATCAACTTGGCTAACACTGTATGACCCACTTTGGAGATCCACAGAGGCTCTACCTCACCCAACTTACAGGCCCACCCAAGCTGCTTTTCCATAAGAATGGCTCGTTTTGGCTCCTAAATCCTATCAAACAAGCAACAGCTGGCTTCAGTGAGCCCTGGCTGTAGCTAGATTAGAGTCACAGTTTGGCTTCACCTGGGAATCTCCATGCCCAGCACAAGTAGCAGCCATCTCAGATTGCTTTACAGCTCAGGCAGGGTGCCCGAAGCAAAACACAGGTGGGGGCTGACCTTGGTCTGCACCACCCGGGAAACCTCAGGGCCAACACACCCAGGGACAGCTACAGACCACATCAGAGCACCACCACCCTGCCCCTGCACAGCTGATCTTCTATGGAGGGTGGAGGTTGGTGATCAGTGGTCACAGCCAGTGCTTTGCAGCTGACTGGCCTGGGTAAATACCTCCCATTGATCTGCCAACAGCAACCAAGGCTCAACTACAAGTGGAGGGTGTACTCAGCCCACACAAAGGGTGTATCTTGAGTACCCAGCTTGGGAGATAGGGGAGTCCATGCCACTGGACCCTACAGGAGACCTACTACATTAGGCCACACCACCAAGACACGGAGTCAAAGCAGCTCTACCTAATACATAGAAACAAACCCAGGGAGGCTGCCAAAATGAGGAGACAAAGAAACATGACCCAAATGAAAGAACAGATCAAAACTCCAGAAAAAGAGTGAAACGAAGTGGAGATGAGCAATCTATCAGATGCAGAGTTTAAAACATTGTTTATAAGGATGCCAAAGGATACACTAATTGAAATAAAGAACAATTTACAGTGAAACAACATCAAAGTGGGTGAAGCTGAGAATCAAATCAATGATTTGGAACATAAGGAAGCAAAAAACAACCGTGCAAAACAAGAAGAAGAAAAAAGAATCCAAAAAAATGAGGATAGTATAAACAGCCTCTGGGACACTTTAAGAGGTCCAACATTCACCTCATTGGGGTGCCAAAAAGAGAAGAGAAAGAACAAGAAATTGGAAATCTATCTGAAAAAATAATGAAAGAATACTTCCCTAATTTAGTAAAGGAAATAGACATGCAAGTCCAGGAAGCACAGAGTGTACCAATTATGATGGATGCAAAGAGGCCCCCTCCAAAACACATCATTGTTAAAAGGCCAAAGGTTAAGGATAAAGAGAGGCTCTTAAAAGAAAGAGAAAAGAAGTTAGTTACCAGAAGGTTACTGGATGAGGGAGGGGGGAGGCGAGAATGGGTGAAAAGGTGAGGGGAGTAGGAAGTACAAATAGGTAGTTACAGAACAGTCTTGGGGATGTAAAGTACAGTATAGGAAATGCAGAAGCCAAAGACCTTATGTGCATGACCCATGGACTTGAACAATGGTGGGGGGATTGCCTGAGGGAGTAGGGGGTGCTGGGTGGAGTGGTGCAAAGGGGAAAAAATCAGGACAACTGTAATAGCATAATCAATACATTATAATTTAAAGAAAAAGAAAAGCAACAGCCTCCCAAGAGGCCATGCACAGTCGCCCAGGAGTGGTTTGGCGAACAGCATTCCAGATCCAAGATGCTTCAGGGTCTAAGTCGTTTGTTGCCTCCTGAGGGAAGGAGAGTCCGAGACAAGAATTCACATGCAAACACTATTTGGGAGGTGCAGGAAATGCTTGTGGAGGAGTAGGGAAGAGAACTGAGCAGCAGGCGAGCAATAAAGGCTGTGGGAGTGAGCTACTATCACAGTGGGTGACTGAAGCTTCATCTCGCAGGGAACCTCAAGGAAATGGTGCAAAACACAAATTCAGAATTATCGAACCCAAGGGGCACGGAAACTGGGGTAGTATTTATTTATTTATTGACTCCTGTGAGCCATTGATTGAGGGCTGCTCCTGAGAGGTGCTAATTCCCCAGTTATCTAGCCTGCTGTATGGTCTGGAATCAGGCATTTAGACTCAGAGATGCAGACACAGGCAGCTGGAGCCAGCCAGAGTCACTGCAAGGCTGAGGGAGACGGGGGAGGGGTAGAGTGGGCAGATGCTGCTTGTCCCTGCTCCCCTTCAGGGCTCACATTAATGTGACTCAGCCTCTCTCTCAGTCTTTGGTTTCTTGCTTTTTCTCCTGCTACCAACCCACTTCTTCCATACTTCCGTCTTCTAATTCCAGAAAGAGAGAACAAGAAAGATAATCTCATTGATAAGCTCCTCTTATTATCACCATCCTTGTTGGCACAGGCTTATTGCTTCGGGCCAGCTTGCCTGTCACTGGTCAGCCTCTGAAGTGGCTGTCCTAGGATCAGGTACACACCCCTGCCCCTGTTGCTGAGTGGAACAGAGAGGAGTCACACACACAGAGCATGCCCTTTCCTGCCAGAGAATGGCCGAGGGGCTGGGAACAGGACTGCTACTCTGGGCACGCAGACGCACATTGTCGCCCCCAGGTCATCGCAGAGGTATGCCTTTGTGTGACTCTACAAACGTACACTCACTTCACCCAGAGGAAAAGGTGAGGCTTAAAGTCCTTAGAACCCCTAACCCGAAACTGTGGCTTTTCATCGATATGTTTACCCTAGAATTGAGTGTTTCCTTGGTTTGACTCAGTTTAAGACATTGTATGTTACCTCTCACCATTTCAGTCTCTCGTTTGACTGTTTTCATGAACAAAGCCTGGCATACACGCAGTGGGGCTCCACTGTGTCGAGAATTGCTATAATTCTTGGTCTCCAGGAGTGGAGTGCACTTAAGTGTGGGGACACCATTGTCATCTCTCTGTTCGCTGAGGCTCCGCCCTCTCCCACTTACCCTCTCCCCACTCACCATATGTTGTTTACTACACACTTCACTCTCTGCAACTTATTTTTTTTAACTATTAATTTCCTGACTCTCCACAAAAGCTTCAGGAAGGCAAAAGCCAAAATGAGGTAATCAAAATACTTGTTGAATGAATTTGTCATGAAAGCAAGGATCTTAAGTTTCTTTTTTAGGAAAGGGGCTGGGCAAATTAGTTTGGACTGACCCAGTGGCATCTGTGGCTTGGTCCCTGTTGTTGTGACAAAGACAAGTCCTGGGGTGGTGACTGGCCAGGGATAGTGAGAATCATCGGCCGGAACTGCAGTTGTCACCTAGACCTCATCCACACGGCTCAGACCAGCAGAGTCCCTACTTGGAGACAGAAAGACTTTTAGGAACCGTCAGGCAAGACTAGCAGGGTAGGAGCTGTAAGCCGGGCAGGAAGCAACAGCGAAACATCTGGTGGCTCGCAGGGCAAAGGGCAGAAGATAACCTGGTCAGAGAGCACAGCCTGCCTGCGGGACGAACAGAGCGAGCCCTGCCACGGGCCAGGCCTGGGTGAGGAGAATTTCAAGTCAGGGAAGGAATTCGCAGCAGCCACACTGCTGACACCAGCCACCCCACCGCAGCCCACACTCAGCATGCCGGAGCCCTCTCAGGGCCAAAGTAAACAGCTGCAGAAAATCATTCTTTAGGAGATCTCAAATATGCTGTCCCTCCAGGGATGCTTGTGGAGATTTGCACTCACTGTGAGCGCCAAGAACCAGCCCTTACATTTATCATCTGTATCCCGGTCTTCTTTTCATTTCTGATTTTGGAAATTCACTCTAGATGTGAATTTTTTTAAATTTTTAAGTAGATAAAATTAAATAAGCATGACATCAATATTTTTTACCCTGACTGCCCTGTACTGAAACAGCAAATGCAACAACAGTTCAAAGAATATTAAATGGCTCTCGACCTCTGTGCCACCCATGAAAGACCCCCTTTGGAGAAAGTGGATGAATGCCAACAACTGGCCGTAGGAATTGTGCCGATAAGGGCTTGGACTGCTGCTATGGGCCAAACGGCTTTCACAGCAAGGGCAGTGTAGGCAGAAGCCGATCACGTGCAAATGCGAAGAGAGTGGACGTTGAGTTTCAGAGAGGAAGGGGAATTGATGGTTAGGCTTCAGGCTCCTAAAGACATGACAAACTCACTGCCACGGTCCCGTGTCAGGCAGTGTACGGAAAAGATAGCGACTTCTGTGGTATGTGAGGCAAAAAGTTTTATTAGAAGTTTTAGTGTAAATGGAATTGCTAAATTGTAAGAGGGAATACATTTTCCAGAGGAGAAAAATGCAGAAGTTCAAGGCTCTGGATCAGGACATAAAGAATGGGTCACACTGACACATTCACTAAATAAAGGAAAAATTCTAGGATAGATTATTCCAATAAGAGTGATGGCCAAGAATTTCCTAAAACTATCCAGAATTCTCTCTCTCTCTCTCTCTCTTTAGTAACTGCACACCTATAAATTTGCTTTGTTTATTTTCAAGACACATTTTTTATTCAAACCAATAATAATGGCATATTCTGAAATAATGTGCTTTAAGTTAAATATAGGGCTTCAGAACAAGGGGTTGCTGTTCAACCCCAGAAATCCCTGAGGTTTCTAACCATGTCTCCAGAGAGAACTGCCAAGGAAAGAGATTGATTCTGAAACTACATAAAGGCGACAGCTGCTCAGAACTCCCTAACCTCACAACGATCTCAGCTCCAAAAGCATCGATTCCACCTCAGTTCACTTCAGCTCTCCTTCGCATGGCCACACCTGTCCTGTCCACTCTGATCTTCAAATATGACCACAGCTTTCTGCCCTGTACATCTTCCTACCCAATCATTATTACCGTGTCTGCATGACGTCATCCTTATTAGGAAATTCATTCATTCATTTCATGATGGATTGAGAGTCCACTCTGTGCCAGGAGTGTTTTTACAACATGTCAGTGAATAAAACAGACAGAAATCCTGGGTGTATGATGGGGGAGGAGGTGGATCATAAACAATAGCCATATAATGAGTAATATGTTAAGCAAGAAGGTGATATGCCCTCTGGAGAACACAGGGCACACTGACAGGGGCAGGGGGCTGGGGGTGGGCTGCAATCGGTGGTATGGTGCAGCTGTCTCCCACCAGCTCCCAAGAGCTGACTGTGGCATCTCTTCCCAACTTTGACTCCATGTTCAGCAAACAGCAACTCAGGGACATCATGTTGGTAACTTGAAATCCCTATGTATTTGCAAATGATACAAAGTTCAGCTTCTTTTCCCCAGATAGGCCAGCTGATAAACTTTACCAGCATTCCATTGGTGTGATTTTAAATCAAACACTGACATTTGAGCAAAGATATGAGTGAGATGAGGGAGTTAGCTGCACACGACCTAGGAGAAGAGCATTTGAAGCCACGGAACAGCCACCACACAGGCCCAATGTAAGGAGCAGGCCACGTGTGTCCTAGGAATAACAAGGAGTCCAGTGCACAGAGTGGAGAAACTGAGGCAGAGAGCCTGGTAAAGATGAACTCAGAGGCAGAACTTGAGAGTAGAAGGTGGAGGATCTTATAAGCCATTGGAAGGACTTAAGCTTTCACCCTGAGTGTGAGGGGGAGGTACTGTAGGTTTCAGGACAGAGGCATGTCAGGATCTAATTTACTTTGGAAAAGACCACATTGCTATGCTGGGAATAAACTGAGTTGGGAGGAGTTGATGGGAATTAACAAGGTCTAAGCAAGGTGAAACTATCCTAGCTGTTCTGCTCTGTTATCTCAGTGAATTATGATGGCTTAGAGTGATGGCGATAGATACAGTGAGAAATGCTTGGACTCTAGGTATATTTTGAAAGCACCTGCAGCAGGTGCCCATTGATTGGATGTGGAGTATCAAAGAAAAGCGTAAATGCTGACAGTAAGACTTTTGGTCTGGACAAACGGAAGAAAGGAGTGGATGTGAACACAGATGTGGAAGGCTGGGTGGAGCAAACGCAGTGGCAGGGCAGCCAGGGGCAATCTGAAGTTCTGTTCTGGGAAAATTGGCCTTGAGATGTCTGTTATATCGAGTAGAAGATGCAACAGGAGTGTGAATTTTAGGAAAGAGTTCCAGCCTGGAAATAAAAATTTGGGAGATATAAATAGCATTTAAAGCCTTTGGAGGAGATGATAATACCAAGGAGTGAGTAGGTAGTAAAGAGAAAAAGAATGAGGATTCCACATTAGGTAAACTGGTCAGGGAGAAGCGGAGGGACCAGCAAAGGAGTGGGAAGAAAGAGCAACCGGAGAGACAGGAGAAGAGTCAAGGGTACCTTGCCCTAGAAGCCCAAGGAGGAAACTGTACCAAGCAGGAGGAAGTGATCGCTGCATCTAATGCTGCTAATTGGCCTGGTAAAAAGAGAACAGGCAATTGATCATTGTATGTAGCAAAATGGAGGTCACTGGTGACCTTGACCAGACTGGTTTCAGTGGAGAGAATCCTCACTGGAGTGGGTTTAGGAAAGAATGGGAGGAGGGAAATTTGAGACGGTAAGTGTAGGGAACTCTTTCAAGTACATCCACTGCAAAGTAGAGCAGAGAAATGGAGCGGTTAGCTGGCAGGGAAATTGAGGTCAAGGCTAGGGCTTTGTTTGGTTTTGTTTAACAAAAAAATAACAGCAAGTTTGTATGGTGATGAAAATGAGCCAGTGGACAGAGAAACTTCAGCAGAGGGAATTTTCGTCCCCAAACTTTCCCAGCTCTCTCAGGCTGGTTTCATTTCCCCCCTTGCTCCATCTCCCTCTTCGGCCAGCCTGGTCCCCTGACCAGCTGTTTCTGTTACGCTTGTAACTGGAGGCCGGATTGCCTCCGTTTGCTATTCCTTCCTACCCGAACCACCATTTTCTCTCTTTTCTGGAACCTTTGGGTTGCCAGTTGGCTTTACTACAATAGATTCGTGCTACTTAACCTCGGTTGAACCTACAGAGCCGTCCAAGTATTCTTTTATTCTTGTGTTCTTTCATGGTTTACTTCCCAGCAATGGACCAACAGTTTTCTTGCATTTAAAAAAAACCCCTCTTATTCAGCATTCATTCAACACACACTTATTGAGCAACGACTGCGCTTCAGACACTGGAGCCCGCCCCCCACACCCGCCACCCACCCCTGCCTCTGCTTCCTGGACCCTCAGCGGGTGACCTTTCCTCCACTTCACTGAAATGACTGATGTGGATTTCTTGGGTCTTCTCTCTCACATTCTCAATTTTTAAAGACATTCTTTCCATTGTAATTTATAAATGATGAAGTTTCCCTGCTAATCTCACAGATCATCTCTTTTACTTGGGCCTTGCTTCTATTATGTGTTACATTTAATACCTTGTTCTACCAATTAATGTTACTGCACTTTTAACATCGCCCCTCCCCATTACAGTCCCCTCCCTTCTTCTCAAAAGTGGCAACTATTTTGACTTTTGAACTAATCATTTTTTGCTTTTATTATGATTTTCTATATATGCATACGTATGTATATACACACGCAGAGAGGTAGATACATGCATACATGCAAGGTGGGACAAAAGTAGGTTTGCAGCTGTTCATATGGAAAATAATACAGTAATTGATGATGATATAAGAATAAATTCTGTTTCGGGAACTCACAACTATATGTACTTTGGCCCTACTCTGTACATGGGTAAATGTGTGTGTACCTCTTCAACAACATGCTGTTCACTTTTGACTAACCTCAAGTTCAGTTCTGGAGTTTAGGCAAACTGCAAGCTTAGCTCTACATGGAGAAGACACTTTGCCACTATCAGAAGCTCAGCTGGCGAGATACTCTGGGTTGTAGCCTGGCTTCAGCTTCCCCTTTGGGGTCCTTAGTACGGGGGTCCTGAGTGAGACCTGGAGACACGGAATGGGACGGGCAAGTGGTCGGGGCGGACCCCTGGGCGTTTCCTCCTCTAAACTGCCTGCGGCTCAGCTCCACATCAGCCTGCCTGAAGCTCTGCTCATTTCCCTCCATTTTCCCCGTCTTTAGTTTATTCTGTGGTCTCCAGAATAAATGCTAAGCTATGGAGAGAACATTACTGGGCCTCACTGATGTTAAGGCAGCAGTTTGCATTTTTCTTCTTTTTGCTCCTCATACCAAAGTGAGCTAGTGTGGCTGTTCACTCTGCATGAGCACGATTCATAGACACTCAGGAGACAACCTAGACCTTTCCCCTTGTGGCCCAGCCAGTCTGTTCTGGGGTACTTTTGCTTGTTCTCCTGAAGTTCCAGGTAGATCACATATCTACTCACTCATGGATGATTTAAAAAATCTTCTGGTCAATATAAATCCTAAGAATAGCTTCCTTTCTGGAAATTGTTGAGTCACATGTAGCAGTTGGAACTCCGGATCTTGCCCAAAGCCTCTCCCCCTCATTTTAGGCTGCAGTTGTGAGGAAAGAGGGCACGGTGGGCTTCTGTGCATGAGCTTCTGAGCACGCTCCTCTCTGTCCTCTGCTGACGGCACTGTTCCCAGGGGATCCTCGGGTCAGGGGCAGCAGGGAGAGGCAAGGGTAGGAGCAGGAAGTCTTTGTTTTAACTGGCAGCAGGAGGACGTGGCACTGGTTTCCTCCAGGTGGCAGAAGTTTAGAGCTGATAGTTCTCTTTCAGCATATTTTGTGGGTCTGTGGAGGTTTCTTTTCTGCTGTTCAGTGTCCTCCCTCACCCCTGGGGAACTTGGAGTCCACTCCGTCTGTTAAGGTCACAGCCTGCTCCTGCGAGGCTCTTGGGCAGGCTGTCTCTCCATTGGCCCATAGAAAAAGCCCTATAGAAAAAGCTCTGAATATCCTCTGTCCCAATAACCTCCATTCTCTATGCAATTATGTAGACTCTTGATTTTAGATTTCTCAGCTATGGGTCTAGATTGTCCATGTAGAATCCAGCAGGCACAGGTCCACATCTCTGGGTGGTGTTCGTAAAGCTCCCTTTCAATTGGCTCAAGGGGAAAGGAAACACTTGCAAGGGGAGGAAAGGAAACTCCCACAACTTTCTCCAAAGATATCATGTCAGATTTCCAATCTTTTATATGTAGATTCTAATCTTTTGTATACCTCCAATTGTGTAAGGTGCCAAAGAATACAAAAATAGTTTTTGACAACCTCCTTTTAAAATGCTGTAAAGGTGGTCTAGAATTTTACTTTTGATTGAGTTAGTGTGTATCACTTTGGGAGGCTGCAGCTAAAATAAGACAGAGCTTGTTATAGAATATTTTTTCTACTAAAAGGCTCCTGGCTTTTCTCTGGGCCCCCCTCCTGTTACTTCCTTCCCCTGGAATGTCCATCTCTCCCATGTTATCTGGAAAGGCTCAGCTCAAAGACTACCTACCCCCTGATGCACAGAGCTGCCCCACATGCTCCTATTTACCAGGGACCTCTCCCCTTGTTCTATTTTATCCCTCTCAAATTGTGGTTATCCACCCTCTGCCTTTGCACTGTAATTATTCCCCAGCATGCCCTTTTCCTTATGAATGTAAGTCTTCACTCTAGAGAATATACCTGTATTAGTTTGCTAGAGCTGCTATAGCAAATACCATAGATGGAATTTATTTCTCATAGTTTCAGAAGCTAGAAGTCCAAGATCAAGATGCCAACAGGGTTGGTTTTTTCTGAGGGCCTCTTTCCTTGGCTTTTAGATGGCATCTTCTCCCAAGTCCTCCCATGGTCTTCCCTTTGTGTTGTGTCTGTGTCTTAATCTCCTCTTCTTCTAAGGTCACCAGTCATATTGCAGCAGGGCCCACCTCTATGATTTCAATGAAATTTAGTCACCTCTTTTAAGGCCCATTCTCCAAATGCAGTCAGAGTCTGATGTACTGGGGATTAGGATTTCAACATATGAATTTTGAGAGGATACAATTCAGTCTGCAACAATGCCTTATTCATCCTCGTACCCCACCTACCTTCCAGCTGGTGCTTGTATAACATGAGCTTGTTGTCCTGAATTTGAAGAACTCCTTAAGGACTTCATGCCAAAAACTCTGAGAAGAGGGTATGAATTGTAATGCTGTGATAAGAGAGTCTGTAGAGAGGGAATTCTGATTCCTTTTTAAGGGTCAGAATAATTTGGGGATAATTCATTCTTTTTTAGCAACTGAGACTTTAAGTTTAAAGAAATCAGTAACTGAAGGAGAAGAGGAGGAAATGGTACTGACGAATGTGCCAAACAACTGAGAATGTAGCGACATCAAGTGTCCCAGGAACATAAAAGCTGACACACCCTGGCCAGAAACCTTTCCCTCCTAGGGGACATTTTTCCTGGCAGGGCACCAAGGGACACTCCGGAAAGCCTGGCTGCTCCGAACGGCAGCAACCTCAAAGCAAATCTTGCCTCCTTGCAATGCAATGCCTTGAGTAGGATCTGTTATCTGTGAATTTACTCAAAGTTTTCTTCTTTTTGAATATACGGGGATTAATTGCTTTTGTAATAATAAAAATAATACATACCCAGAGTAAAATCATACATATATCAAACCATAATTGCAGAAGTTAGGAAATATAAGTCTTTTCCTTAGGAAATTTACAGCCTTAAATATCTATTTTAGAAGAAAACAGAAAATTAATAAACTTTCTTTTTTTAAAGATTTTGTTTATTTATTTTTAGACAGAAGGGAAGGGAGGGAGAAAGAAAGGGAGAGAAGTATCAATGTGTGGTTGCCTCTCACGTACCCCCCACACCAGGGACCCAGCCCTCAACCCAGGCATGTGCCCTGATTAGGAACTAAACCAGTGACTCTTTGGTTTGCAGTCTGGTGCTCAATCCCCTGAGCCACACCAGCCAGGGCCAATAAACTTTCAGTTAGAGAAGTCAGAGGAAGAACAACGAAGTACACCCTAAAAAAAAGAGAAGGAAATAAATAGCAAAGATATGACAGGAACTAACAAAATAGAAGACAAAACACAAAAATAATCAATAAAACCAAAGTTATTTATTTGTAAAAACTACTGGCACAGACATATTCCTAAAAACATTAATCAAGGAAAAAGAGAAAAAGCATAAATAGAGTTAGTAGTGAAAATGAAGCATAGCTACAGATGTAACAGATGTAAAAATTGAAAATACAGTGAAAAAGTTCATGCTAACTATTCAAATTTAGATGGAATGGACAAATAATGAGAAATATATAATTTATTAAATAATATAGACTAATAGTGGATAGTCTACATAACACACAAAACATATTATATACATATACATATGTGTGTGAGTGTATGTATTCATATATTTATATAACGTATAATATACATATCTCAAAAAGAAATACCAGGCCCAAATACTTTTAAAAATAGGTTCCGCACAAATATTCAAGAAAGAGATAATTCCAATAATAAACAAATTACCCAGTGGGAGGAGAAGGATAAACGGAATCCTGACCGTGTGTCACAGATAAAAACAAATTCCACTGAACTAAAATCCCAAAGTGGCATAATTCTTTTTTAAATTTATTATTTATCTATTTTTAGAGAGGGGGAAGGGAAGAAGAAAGACAGGGAAAGAAACATCAGTGTGTGGTTGCCTCTTACACGCTGCCCCCACAGGGACCCGGTCCACAATCCAGGCATGTGCCCTGACTGGGAATCGAACGGGTGACCCTTTGTTTAGCAGGCCAGCATTCAATCCACTGAGCCACACCAGCCAGGGCCCAATGTGGCACAATTCTAAACATCCCAAGTTAACAGAAAATAAATACTATTTCATACTCATCATTTTGGCAACAACAAAAAAGGCTGTTAACAAAATGTTGACTGATAAGAGATTTATATCCAAAATATATAAAGAACTCAGAACTCAAGATGAAAAAATACACACCAAACAATCTGATTTAAAAACGGGCAGAGGAACTGAATAGACATTCTTCTAAAGAGGACATACAGATGGCCAACAGGTACGTGAAAAGGTGATGGACATCACAAATCACCAGAGATATACAAATCAAAACCACGGTGAGGGATCACTTCACATCAGGTAGAATGGCCATCATCAAAAATACAAGAGAGAACAATCTGGAGAAGAGGAAACCCTTTCACACTGTTGATGGGAATACATGTTGGTGCAGCCACTGTGGAAGGCAGTGTGGAGATCCCTCCAAAATTTAAAAATAGAACTACCACATGATCCAGCAGTCCTGCTTTTTGGGTAGCTATACAAAATGAAACATGGTCTTAAAGAGATATCTGCACTCCCATGTTTATCTCAGCATTTTTCATAACAGCTAAGATATGCAACCAACCTAAGTGCCCATCAATGAACAAGTGGATGAATGTATAAAGAAAATGTGATATATATATATATATATCATATCTTTATACACATATATCTATATCTATGTATATGTGTATGTATGTATATATATGGATATGTATGTGTGTATAGATAGATAGATATACACAATACAATATTATTCAACCATAAAAAAGAAGGAGATTCTGGCATTTTTGACAACATGGATGAAACTGGAGGCCATTATGCTAAGTGAAATAAGCCAGGAAGAGAAAGATAAATACTACACAGTATCATTTACCACGGAATCTTAAAAAAAGAAAAAGTCAAAACTTTTAGAAACAGTAAAAAGTGGTCACCAGGGCTTGGGGTGGGAAAAAGAGAGAGACTTGTAAAAGGGTGCAAACTTACAGCTATAAGATAAATAAGGTCTGAGGATCTAATGTAAAACGTGGTAACTATAGTTAATAACACTATATTGTATAATTGAAATTTGCTAAGAAAGTATAACCTAAACTACCATAAAAAAAGATAAATAAGTGATATACATGTGAGGTGATGGATGTGTTAATTAACTAGATGGGAGAATATATATATTGTATCTGATAAGTATCAGATACAATTAATATTTCACTCTTTATGGCAGATTGTTCCAGTGTCTTAAAAATAATATTTCTTGCACAGACTTCACTATATATATACATACATATCTATATATGACTATGATGTACACTTTAAATATTTTACAAGTATATTTCAGTATACACCTCAAGAAAGCTGAAGTTTAAAAAAGTAGCAAAGGTCGCCAGGAATACGGCACAACAGGAATGCTCGTACACTGCTCTTGGGAATGTCAGCTGCCACAACATCTTTGGAAAGTATAGAAGCTGGAATGTAAAGGGAAGGTGATGAAGAACTTCTGGTGCCTGGGACCTGAGAATCTCTGAGGGGGAGGGTGGGAGTTGGGGTGCAGGGGTGGGTCTCTCTATTCGTCAAACATGTCCTCAATCCTAAGTCAGAAGTGGCCTACCCTCGGAAACATAGGAAGGCTTTTCCTCCCTAAAGAAAAGAAACCCCCTTTCCCACATACTCGTCTCTCTTGTTGGGGACACTGGAATGAGATTGTGATGTCCAGAGCAGTAGAAGTGTCTTATGTTCACAAGGTGACAAGTGAGAAGACCGAGGCCATCACACTGAGGTAGCAAGACTGGAGGGGTGGAAAGTGGCCGGGTCCTTGGTTGACAACGTTAGATAATTAATCTGCATTGCTTAAACAACTGTGAGTGAGCTTTCTGTAGCCAAAGCTTTCCTGATAGCATGGTTTGCTAGTAAAGTTAAAGAAAAGCTGAAAATCCAGAAATTTCACTCCTAGATACAGACCCGAAATAATCCTCACATATATGCACAAGAATCCCACACATGCCCAGACGTGCACTGCAACTCTGTTTGTAATAATAAAAAGCATTGAATGATCTGGATATTCATCAACTGTAAATATGGATAAACAACTTGAGGTTTAGTCATACGAAAGACTACAGAAATTTAAATAAACTGGAGTTACATGAATCAATAGACTAAATCTTAAAAGAATGGTGAACAAAATGTACAGGCTACAAGTGGATTTACACAGCATGTTACATTTAGATACAATTTCAGAACATGGAAAACAATATATATTATTTACAGATGAACTAACATATAATACAAAAGTAAACCATGTGCGGGATAGTTACTGTATTTTTCGGACTATAAGATGCATGTTTGCCCCCAAATTTGGGAGGAAAATGGGGGTGCATCTTATAGTCTGAACGTAGCTTACCTGGCTCTGGCTCGCTGTGGGTGGGGGGCAGCGGTGGAGCGGGGTCACAGGAGGCAGGAGCAGGACCACATTTTCTGCTTCAAATTTTTTTTCCTACTTTCCTCCTCTAAAATCTAGGTGTGTCTTATGGTCTGGTGTGTCTCATAGTCTGAAAAATATGGTAAATATCAAATTCATGGTAGTATTTGTCTCTGGGCAGAAAGAGAAAGAAATGGTCTAGCTGTCTTCAGTTCATCTACATCATAAATGTAAAGTGCTCCACGAATGCTAATTATTACAGCTAATAACAAGAATTTTCTAAGACTTCTCTAGAGCACAAAAGCTGTAACATTTTATTATAAGAAGCATCAAGTCTTCCTTAGCTTACTCCAATCATCATATATCAAAGCTTATAGTATTTGAATTCCAAACTTTTGAGGCCTGTAATTAGTAAGAAATAGCAGACAGAATGATCTCAATGTATGAGAGACTCCCAAGGTCGTTTCTGTTGGCACAAAACAAACCAGTGAGCTGCAAGTTTCTTGTCAACGCTGGTTGCCGTTCTTCACAAGTGCACCAACCCACACAGCCCTGGATTCCCTGGGCATAAGAGTATTGTTCCTAAGATTTCTTACTCTTGTAATCCTTTATTTTCAAAGACAAGTTGAAAAATTGTAATACGGTCATCCTGCTCTCAGAAAGACCTTGCATTTGAAAATCACAAACTTTCCCAAGTTAGGGTACTCCAGCAAATAAAAAGCTACGAGGGAATTCAAGTTTATTGAAAAAGAAGGCGATGGGAGAAAGCACTGTTTGCACTAGGGAACCAACATGGTCTTCATTCTACATCAAAAGCCAGATAAATATAAGATATAATTAATATTTCACCCTTTACAGCAGATTTTTCCAGTGTGTTAAAAGTAATATTCTTGCACACACTTCACAATGAAAATTGCAAAATCATTTTAGACATTTCTGTGCTAAAAGAATTGTGCAGAAAATAATTTATGCTGGAAGGGGACAAAGAAATTCTATGCCCCATGTCAGGCAAACAATAAGGGCCGAGGGATTTTGGATAAATGAGAACTGGTTAATGGGGATGCAAGACTGTGAGTTCAGCAAGCCCAGGGTCAAAGACGGAAAGCACTCATGCCAAGCTGGTGGGAAGGGGCCGCTGGGCAGGTGACCTTGACCACCCCCAGAGGTCCCAGAACTGAGCAGCTCTGCTCTGCCTCCTTGGAGCAAGTGACTGCAGGTGCCCAGCATTTCCCTGCCAGTTAGAATTCCTTAAGAGAAGTACTAATTCCAATACAATGACTGTATTCTGAGTTGAAAGCACCATAAGCCTCCATAGCGTGGACCAGAAAAACCCCATCCCCTGAATCAAGAGGGTGGGAACAGGAAGGTGGTGCCATATTTCAGTCCAACCATGGCACCCATTATAAACTTCTGCTGTGAGGGCTGACTGTGCAGGGTGGGCCGATAAAGTGACACAGGAGTATCCACGAGCGTGGCCCGGGAGTCTATTCACACCAGAGAACTGGAACATAGGCACAAAACAGGGCTGAAGATAAGGTGTGCAGAGACAAGAGAACACAGTGAATAAGGAAGACTGGGACTCCCTAGGAAGAGAGGATCTACAGAGGAAAACAAAAGGTGAAGTTAGGGTGAGGAGAGGAAATCACAACAAAGGAGGCCAAGGTCAAAGTGCAGGATGAGACAATAATAAGTATAATGTACAGAAACCAAAGAAGAAGGCAAGTTCTGGTGGGCAGTATTTGGTGTCAGAACTATCCCCTGCTTCTTGTCCAGCAGGGCTCTGGCCACCCTAGCATCTACAGTGGTGAATGCAGGGTCTTGGCCTTGGCCTCTGGCTCCAAAGCCCCTCTGGCCCCACCAACTAGAGATCCTGACCTCCTTCCTCCTGTCTGGTCTGCAGCTCAGCTCTGCCTCCACCATGCCCACCCCGCGCGCTGTGTGGGACTGCTGGCACAAGACTCCCTCCCGTCTCTCCGGACTTCACTTTGGGTGCGGGCTTACCCTGCTGCATGTGTGGTCTCTGGTGAGTCTGAGCTCCCTGTTATTTCCAACTTACCACTCAGTGTTCCCACTTCTGTTCCCACAGTCTGACTTCCTGACCCTTGACCTTTGGCATTCTCTCTAAAGGTCAGCCTTTGGCCCTTTTCCCAGGGAAAAAGCTTCCTGGCAGATGCTTTTTTGGGGTTCTACTTGCCCTGTAGAATAAGACAGTCATCGGCACAGTCACATAGAGCAGAAATGTCAAAGAGAAAGAGTGGGATGGAGACAACATCCTGGGTGTGTCTGCGCAGTCAGGCTCAAGAACACAAACTGGAGAGTCCAAAAGAAAGGGAGGGGCAGGAAAGGAGGAAAGTAAACAGGAAAAACAAATGAATCCCTCTGCAAAACAAGCAGGGTAAGGCAGTTTTGTGACCCACTTCGAGCTGTCTTCCTTTCCCTCTTGTCCCAGAAGGAACCGCTCTGAATGAGGGCAGCGGACACTTTCAGGGGAAGGCAATGGGAACCAGGGCCTTGGGTGACATGTGTGGTGAGAAGAAAGCATTTCCTTACAGCAGC
The DNA here is from genome assembly GCF_022682495.2 of Desmodus rotundus. Taxonomy (NCBI): domain Eukaryota; kingdom Metazoa; phylum Chordata; class Mammalia; order Chiroptera; family Phyllostomidae; genus Desmodus; species Desmodus rotundus. Next base: position 68,970,685 of record NC_071397.1, read on the forward strand.
TTGTAATAAGGACATGCTGTCAGCTGTTGTCTGCTTGTGCTCCTTCAAAGGAAAGCCCTAGTTGTCCTACTGAGTTCTAAGTTTTCAAAATCCTACCTGTCTTTTTTTTCCCTTTATAAACAGAGAGGGACAGAAAGGGAAGCTGAGCTCCTGGGTCTGCAGGTCCCTGTTCCAGGCTATCTTTTCCAATCCAGTGTGGCAGTCAACTTGCTTTCTCAGCATCCTCCTCCTGGCCTTTAAATCCCAGTCTGAAACAAACGTTACGGTACTATAGCTTTGAAAGTTGCTAAGAGAATAAAACTATAAAGTTCTAAACTGAAGAAAAAAATGCTGTAACTATGTGTGATGATGGATGTTAACTGGATTTATTATGGTGACCAGTTCACAATATGCAGATGCTCCTTGGTTTACCATGAGGTTATGTCCCAGTAAACTCATTATAAATTGAAATATCCTGCTGCAAATGCACTGATATACAACTAACCTAGCAAACATCACAGCTCAGCCTAGCCTACCTTAAATAGGCTCCAGAGCACTCCAGAGGGCCCAGCAGCAGTAACGCCATTGAGCATGCTTGGTAGGGTACGGGAATGGACAGCAATTTAAGCATTTCACCTAAAATGTCATATGGTGTGCTCGAGTACAATATTGTCATGCTACAGAATTGTGTGCAAGTGGTTCCGTAAGAAAAGGCTCAGTGTAGATCACCAGCGTGTAAAAAGGGGCAGAGCTTGTATTCCCAGCCTGCGGTGGGGCAAAACCATGGAACACAATGAATACACTGTGGTGTTGGTTGCTTACCCTCCTGGTCGCTGCCCCGGCCCTGCACCAGCAGAGAGAAGCGTCCCTCATACTGTTATCCTGGGGAAACTCAAACTTCAAAATTCAAAGTACAGCTTCGGCAGAGCATACTCTGCTTTCACACCATCGTGAGTCAGGGGCCATCCGCGCACGTATACCCACCATAACGTTGTAGCCCAAAACTGATACACTGTTACGTGTCAAGTAGATTTCAATTCAATTTCTTCAGAAAAGAAAAGCAATTTTTAAAAAACAGATAAATTAGCATGGATTGTTCACATTTCCCAAAGTGGTTGCTTATTTTAGAAAGTATCACCATAGGGTCTTTTTCAAACTTACTTGTTTTATGTTTATTAGTTGACTAGCTCCCTGACTGAGACGAACGTACATTTTCAGGTGATTATAACCATTATTTTCTACTAACCGTCCATGGATAAAAATTAACACTTGAGAACAAAAACTAAGTTTACATATAGTTATAGACTTTTCCCCCTCGGGCCAAATTTGGCATCACATTTTGATTTGGAGAGAAGCTTGAGTCATAACTTTAAGTTTGCCAGAACTTCATGGGGTGTAAAGAAACGTTCCTGGTTATTAAAGTTGCTTTTTCCTGAGAGAAAAAACTAATGCCCAAGAGCCTCAAGGATCCCATACAACACTTGTAAATCTGTGGTCACGTGTTCTCTGTTCTTTGGTCTGGACTCCCAACATCTGTTGGTTGGCTGGTGCTGTTGGTGCCAGACAGCACAGGAGCAAACTGCACAGTTCACATTATTTTTATCCCTGCAATAACGGAGCCTCGATAATCTAATTCGTGTCGGTGCTGTTCAAGAGACAGGGGGAGAGGCGGGGCAGGGCAGGCAAAATCTGTCAGACCCTGAGCCTCCCTGGAAGTCGAAGGTCGGTGGGAGTGATAAACTGCCACTCAACTGCTCCTGCTGTCAATTCAATGTCCCTTTGGGTATTTAAAGTGGCCTCAGGGGAATGGGAGCAGCTCACAATCTGTGTGTTTAAGGGGAAGAACAAGGGCTTGAGGGTCCACTCAGAACCAGGCCTGATTCTCTGCTCACTCATGTAATAGCTGCAACCCGTGCCAGTCAAGGAACTACTCAAAACTCCAGTTTTCTCTTCCATCCATGTAAGTAAAAATCTATATCTTATACAGATTTGGCATGAATCAAATCAGTGCAGTTTAATTTAGTGAGGCCCCTGGAGTCAGACTCCCTGAGGGTTCAAATTCTGGCCCAACCACTTATTTGCTGTGTGAATCTCGGCAAATTGCTTAAAGTCTTTGAAGCTCTATTTCCTCAATACATATGATATTCAAAAAATACTCCTACATTGCGAGCTGAGTGGATGAGGTCATCCACAGAAAGAATGCAGCACAGTGCCTGGCACAGAGCAAGTGTTCAAGGGAAGGGTCGCTCTCGCTGTGGAAGGCTCCGCATAAGATCAACTAGTTTCCTGTTCTCTTAACCAGGTTGCAGGTTAACAGGAGACAGTTGTGCTAGAAGTGCCCAAAGGAAGAGCTTTTCTTTGCAAAGCATTTCTTTCTCTCTGTTTTTCTTTTTTCTTTTCAGAAATGTTCTGGTACACATTAGCAAAACGCCTTGGGGGATGGGCGCCTAGAAAGCCTTTAAGTGTCTGTACTTCCTTCAAAATGGAATCCATGTGCTTTGAGAAGAAGCAGAGCCCTGGAAAGGGGCCAGTTAGAGTAGGAGCCTCAGACTGTGAATAAAGCACAAAAGAGACTTCATGAATCCAAATTAAAGATAAATCATTATTACCATTAATGTCTTTGTTAATGTTTTTCTATGTATGCCTTTTTAAAAGAATAAATTGTGGTTGGTTTAGAGATTAAATTTTAAGGTGTTAAGAAAACAAAGTTCAACTGAGTAAATTTGAAGATCTAATTGGCTTTATTTAATGATTCATGAATCGGGCAGCATTCCATCCAGCAGATAGAAAGGAGATCCAAAAGCTTTATATTTTACATATTTTATATTTTAAAAGCAAATTAATCCTCCTGGAAAAGCATAAAATATTTCTGAAGTTCTAGTGCTTGAATGATATTGGTAAAGTCATCTCATGAAGCTAGAACAGATTACTTTCTCTCTTTCAGAGGAGGTCGGCTAGAGTAAAGATGGGGGAGCTGACTTCACGTACCTTCCACCCATCCATCCAAAATGGAGGGGGTTCAGGGGGGATTCAGCAGGGGAGGCCAACAGGCACAGGTGCCCTCTGGGTCTGGTTGGAGACCAGGACACTGAGCTCCTCTGAAAGTTAAAATTGCAACTGATTTCAGCCATTTGTATTCCACATAGCAGGGGAGATATTACAATAAAATTATTTCTCAAAAGATAAGTTCAGCTGTCATTTTGAATTATTATCCAGTTAATTCTAGCTACACAGATACTGGATTTGGGTAACTTAAAAATCATGTTTCCATTTCCCTTCTCTCTCAAAAAGTAGATTTATTTATGTAGAAATGCAAAAGGTTAGCAAAATCACCTTGATATTATGATTATTTGATATCTGTCCTGCTGAATTGTCATAACTTAAGAATTCTTCATTGGCTTCCTAACTCAAATTTCTATTTCCTCTTTTTATTACATTAAAAAATACATATATATCTTGGGCTGAGAACTTTCAAGATGCACCAAAAATAGTGTCTAGCTTTTATCCTCCATCACTATTTGCAATTACCCAAAGAAGAAAAGTTTTGTGAAAAATATTTCACCCAGAATACAGCTGGGTCACAATTCACATTCTTTTTCTTAAGATGCTCAACTGTGACAAACAGAAGTAAATTCAATTTAATCTTTGTGGCACCCTCTGGTGGCTGAGAAGAGTAACAAACTCAGTGTCTGGACCCAGAAGGCCAGTGATCTTTGAGGCTTTTTAACAATGGTCAGTCATCACTAAAGTTTCCATTCAACACGGAAAATGTGTCCAGATCAGGAAGGCAGGAGGGAGTGGAAGGAGTGTGCAATCACAAGACTTAGGCTTGAGTCAGAGCTCTGTCATTTACGAGCTATTCGAACCTTTGTTGGCTGACCCATTTCTGCAGAGCTGAGGTTGAACCTGAAATTTTTCATCAGAGGTAAGAGGCCACGGCAAACTGGAGGGGCATATGATAGCACTTATCTGTTGTGTCCAGAAAATGCAACTCTACAAGGCAGCAAGTAGGTTAGTGGTTGCCTGTGGCTAGGGATGAGAATGGGGCTAGTTGTAAATGGATGTGAAGAATCTTATTGGGGCAATGAAAACATTCTAAAACTGGATTGTGGTGATTGTTACACAACTCGGTAAATGTACTAAAAAATCATCACAATGTATGTTATAAAGGGTGAATTTTGAGGTATGAAAATTATACCTCAACAGTGCTTTAAAAAACAGCTGGAGGAGGAAGCAGAGTAGATAACCCCTGTAAATCCAGGTACATAACTAGGAAACCTGTACCTTGTAACTAAGTGGGGAGAAAAGGGAATGTGGGGTAGAGTAGGGGGGGAGCAGGAAAAATGCCAAGGACTGGTGCGGCTGTTTGCAACTTCACATTGTCAGTAGCTGGTGCTCAGGGGAGTGACCTCAGGTTAGCAAACTGAAAGGACACACCCTCCCAGCTCAGCCTCCTATTTCAGGTACAGTCAGGGCTTCCTTGGACCCAAAGCAGAAAGTTCTGACCACTCAGGGGCATTTCCAAAGGAGGAAAGACTATTGAAACCAACTCGATGCCCTTGCATCAAAATGACCATTTTGAAATGTAAAAACTGTGTTTTCTTTGTAACTTCTCTCAGTAAGAGGTAATTTAATGCGGGTGGGAAATTAGATGAGATTAAGGAATGAACTGGGGAGAGAATGTCTTTTTTTCCCCACATTACTTATTAATAGAAAACTTGAAAGTGTGAAGATTTATAAAAGTACTGGAAGAAAGTTCAGGAGAATATTTCTGTAGAATTGGGTAGAGAGAAACTTGTTAAGAATAAAATCCAAATCAGAAACTCTAAAAGAGATCATAAATGGATTTGGTTAGGAGAGGAAGGAAGGAAGGAAGGAAGGAAGGGAGAGAGGGAGGAAGGAAGGAAAGGAAAGGGAGAGAGAAATAAAGGAAGAAAAAGAGAAAGGAAGGAATGAAGGGAGAGAAGGAAGAAAGAAAAAAAGGAGAAGAAAGAAAGAAAAAAGGAAAAGAAAGAAGGAAAGAGAGAGAGAGAATGAGGCACAGATGGTTGTATCATCCATACCAAACAGATTTACTATTCTGAATATAAGAGACACTTAGAAACAAGAGAAAAATGGGCCAGAAATGGGTACAAATAATTCATAAAAGAAAAATAAATGAAGAAATATAATCTATCAACATATGAAATAACATTTAACCTGGTTACTAATTGAGAAATGTTATTAGGAAAACAATGAGCTATTTTTCACCAGTGAGGTTAGCAAAGACTAGAAAGATCACATTGATTTTCCTCGTGCACAGGTGAATTGGTACAGCTTTCTGGGGGTAATCTGGCACTCTGCTTCAAAGCATAAATACGCATGCCTTCTGGCCCAGCAACTTCATTTTGGGGAACTACTTTAATTGGTAACAATAGACATAGATGAAAAAAAAGATATCTACATTAGAATGTTCATGACTGAGTTATTTGTAAAGGCAAAAAAAAAAAAAAGGGGAAAATTTCTTAAAAGCTCACCAGCAGGGATCAGCTAAGTATTGTACAATCTATTCAACAGAGTATCTGCAGTAATTAAAAATAAATGCGAGTTATATTTTGCTGCATTGGGGAAATGTTTCCATTATGTTGCTAAGTAAAATATGTGTCACAAGAGTAGTAAGTAATGTGATTACACTTTTGCTTCAAATTATACTATGTGTATGCACGTGTGTGATGTGGACCTGAAGACACACTGCACAGATCTCCCTCCAAAAACGGATTTGGTGCGGAGCCGTCAGCCCTGCAGGAACGTCTCCGCTGCAGTGCTGCGTCTACCAGCGTGATGGAGGCGGGAGTACGAGGCTAGCCGTTTCTGCGGGACAGAGAACAACTCTGATGGGCTCTTATCACTCCAGAGCTCCCGGAGGGTCAACCGAGGCTGTCATCTGGCCTATATCACAGCCCGATTGCTTTCTCTACCCAGTTCCGCTTTCTTCCCCTTCCTTCCACAGGTGCTGACCTCAAGGACTGTTCTTAAGAAATGTCCAGCACAAAAAACTCCGTGTCAGAATCAGATTCTCAGAAAAACCAACCAGCAACTTTTATAACCTATCCAGTGGTCAAATTCTAGAAAAAATATGCACCATGTGTTCTGTGTTAAATGGGTTTTGTCATAATTTTGGACATGAGCTTTTAAAATGGATATTTACTATTTTTGTCATCAGCTGAAAAATAGAGTGGTTTTCATTTTGGAAAATAAAAAATGTAAGTGATTTTGTTTTATTCTGGTCAAAAAGACCACATCAAAGCATCGGTATCGAAACGGCAGCACCCACCCACACCACGTGGTGTGCACTCTTCTGAGTGGAGAGGTGGACTATTCTGAACACCCTTCTGGCCCCATCGCGTCCTACTGCTCTTGGTCTTCGTAGTCACGGCTTTCCTTTCCGTCACCCTGGAGGAGAACGCTCACGTTTTCTCTCAGCATTCTGCACACCTCACCCCGTCCTGATCAAAAGTCCCACCACTTTCCAGATCAGATCAACCCATGTAAGGAATGCCGCTAAAACGGCAGGTTTGCGTCATGAAAGGCTGGCAGGGAAGCAGGGCATGGAGGCCTGAGTAAGCTGTGGGGTGGGAGAGGGGAGCTGGGGGAGAAGGGGAGAAATGTTTTAACAAATGAGACTGGAGATTATAAACTATTTCCTTTTTAATGTCACCGGAGAGATACAAGTACAGATCAGAACTAATCTGCTTTTGATGGCTGTTCTGTGTCCCCTGACAGTGACATCACTGAAAAGGACTGAGCTGAGGACAGCAGTTTTTTCCTGCAACAGTAATAGCTCAAGCTCCGCTGGGTTTTAACCCACCTCTTCACAAAGGGCTTCAGCTCTTCCGTACTCACCATTTTCTAATGTCATCTCCCTCGTAGCCATGAATGCTAACCCCCACTGTGATAGTGCTGCTCATAAAGTCACAGGAAGGCAACCCCCATCCTCCATAGCTGCCACGGGTGTCCCAGGGAAGGCCGATGTCTCTGCATGTAACCTGGTCTTCCTGTGCGCCAAACACCTTCTGTCCTGGTCCCCTGGTCTCTAGGACTGACCTGTATCTAAGATACAGGTCCATCTCATCTTAATTTTTCTACCATGTGTATACGTAAAAATTAAAAATAAAAAGTTCTTCTTTTGCCCTGACCTGTGTGGTTCAGTCGGTGGTCGTCGCCTTGCAAAGTGGAAGGTTGTCTGTTCGATTCCCAGTCAGGACACATGCCTGGCTGTGTCCTGACTGGGACACAGCCCCCAGTCGGGGTGTGTCTGAGAGGCGACCAATAGATGTTTCTCTCTCAAATCACTGTTCCTCTCCCTCTCTTTCTCCCTTCCCCTCTCTCTAAAAATAGATCTTTTCTTTTACAGCTGAAAAATGATCATGCAATTCAAAGTCTTCTGGCCCTATGCCCTAATTCAAAACACAAGTCAGAATCAAGCTGGCTCAGCTGGGGCCCGCCCTGAGCGTAGTTACACTAACCTGCAGCGCAGGGAGCTCAGCTTGAGATCCGTGTGGGCTTTTCAGTCTCAGACTAAACACCCGGAGGTCAGCACCCCCGAGCTGCGGCTGTGGCTCGGCCTGGCAAGCACAGCTGCCAATGGCTGCCTGGACTTCGGGAGTCCAGGTGCACCTTGGAGAGGGTTGACAAACCCACTTCTGTAGTTCCTCAGTCGGATGGATTCACAGTAGGAAGACAAAGCTGAAAGTGGTTTCTGAGTTTTATTAAGCATTGTTTGGTTGTGCAAACGGGCCAGAAACCTACAGCCAGATTATTAAATTTTAAATATTCAGGAAATTAAGTTTATTATATGCAAGACCATTAACTTACAAAACTGCATGGTGTTCTTGACATTGGACAAATAGAACTTTGCTTCAGTTACTTAAGATACAGCCTCTCAAGGTGGATAAGGAAACAGTCTGCTGTGAACGTGCACAGCGGTGACATTTGCGTGAGGCGGGACCTTAGGGCAATCACCATATGGCTCGTCCTGCTGACAGCGAGTTCCCTGCTAGACTGTGTGTGAAGAGGCGCAGGTGTTACTGGCATTTCCATTGTACCAGGGGAGAATTAAGAAGTATTTACCCAATGGGTTTCCTGTGTATCCATATTTATTAGCAGAATCCAGGGTGTATAAGACCACGAAATCATCATTTATTTAGTATTCTGTGTGAAGCATTCTGAGTCCCAAAACTAAAACAGAATATTTGCAATACCTGTCCTAATGCGTGGTCACCTTATGTAGGCACATAAAGCTTGTCATGATTTCCTGCTCCCAGCTTGCAAAATCTATGCAAAAAATGCAAAGTGAAACACACACACAATCAGTGATTTACGGGAATGGAGAAAGAAGCTAGGTTTCCCTCTAATTAAATGATATACTAACCTTTTAGGTACTTGAAAGCTAATTTAAACTCTGGAAAAAAGGTAAGACTCATCTATTAAGTGATCTTTGGGATGCCCCAAGGCGACTGTAGATCCTTAATGTAATCACTGAAATGTCAGCATTTTTGTTCTCCTGTTCGGCAGTGATACAGAGAGAGCCATCGTCTATTCTCTCAGGCTGCTCTTGCTGGCAGATTCCATGTGAACTCACAGAGGGCAGTCTCCTTCCCTGGCAGTGGGAAGGCTGGGGGCAGAGACCTCCACTCTGCGCTTAGTTAAGCTCCCACAGCTCCAGCCCCTGGGAGGGTAATGGGCTCGGCAGGACTGGCACCCACAGGTGAGGGGATCTCAGGCTCAGCCAGGCCCCCACCAGGACTGGAGCCTGCTCACCCACACTGCTGCCCTGGCACCAGACAGAAGCTGGATGCCCAAGCATCCCAGTTTCACTGGACCAGCTGAGCCCCTGTGTCTGTGCTGATACCCAGATTTGAGAGGCTTCTCTTGGATGACACTGAGAGATGACAAGGAAATGGAGTTGTGGGCAAATGGAAAGAATTTGCATGGAATGAAGGAAAATGTTATCTCCCTTTTGTGTATGTGTATGTGTGTGTATGTATGTGTACCTGCATGTGCATGCATGAGGTGTCCTGTGGGTGGGGGTGGGAGTTTTAAGGAGGTAGTAAGGAAACAAATTAAGTGAGTTTAAAGTTGTTCTCAGCAGATTCCTGCTAGCTTCCAGGTCATCTCGACTCTTTCCCTGCCCCCTGCAAAGCGAGCATCTGACCAGTGCATTACTGGGCACACATTTAATTATATTAATAGTTCTGTCATGTAATGAGTGCCTGTATGTACCAAACACTCCTTAATACAGGACATCGGTTTTTAGCAACAGTTTTGAGAGTTTGGAATTGACCCTGACCTGAGGCTGAGAAGGGTTAAGAAACTTGTCCAATATTACAGAGTCCAGTGATGGAGGCAAGATTCCTACTGTGTTCATAAGGGGGCAAAGCTCATGTTCTTCCCACCGCAACCCCTTGACCCTCAGTTGTGTGAATGAAGTTTCAGAGAAAAACAAGACACAGGTCAGTGGTGATGCTGGCTAGTCTACTTAACTTCCTCTCCTTGAAAGACTACCACGACCCCATTTCCTGCTTGCAGCCCTATTTTATTTGGCCCCTACTATTGCAAATCAACAGTAATTCCTCAACCCTTTCCCATTAGCACAGGGGTGTCAAACTCATTTTCCCGGGGTGGGGGAGGCGGGGAGGCTATCAGCCTTGCAGTTGCCTTCAAAGGGCTGAAATAATTTTAGGGCTGTATAAAAGTAGCTACTCCTTAACTGTTAAGGAGTTGAAATTATATTCGGCCCTTGGAAGGCAACCCGCTGTGGCACCCCCCTGCCCCATGAAAATGAGTTTGGCACCCCTGCATTAGCATCTCTTGTTGAATGTAAAGAAATTAATGGTATTTTTTTCACAGCCGATTAGAAATCAGCTGTGTGAGGAGACGGGCTAAGAGGGATTGAGTCATGCATGATCTAAGACAACAGTGACAGGAAGTGTAAGTTGAACTGACCCTTGACAGCAGTGAGAAAGTAATCCATGACCTCATCTCTCGTCCGTGGGGTTTAACATGCATCCACCGGAAACCTGAGTTGGGAGCTCACTGTCTCCAAGTCTTCTCCATGGGGGCTCATTTGAGGGATGGCTGCCATCCAGCCCTGCATTTCCAGGAAATGAGACTTCGATTCCTTGTGGTGTTAACTTTGAAGGAAAGGCACTTGGATGACCCTTGAAAGGAGAAGAGCATTGGAAACAAAGCTGAATGAGAAGAGAGAAACATCCACAGCTCACTTTCATTTTCAGTCGCCTGGCACCTGCCACACGTGCTCTGGCTGTGAAATTTCTTGTGGATTGCGAGCAGGTGGCAGAACTCCCAGTCACTGAGCCACTAACCCATACATTTCCAAGCTCCTCTGTATTCCCAGAATTCACTAAACTCCTCAGCAATAGGGATGCCTGGGAGCAAGGAAGATTTGAAAACAAATGTGTATTTACAGACTCACCCCACTACCAGTTGCAATCCTACAGTGTTTTCCCAGCAGAATTTGTGTTCATAGCTGCCTTCAGGATAATGCCAATTGTAAACACATTTTTAAATATATCAGAATTTAATAGCTTACTGTTTGTTTGAACAATCATCAGAGTTGAATAGGCAAAAATTATACAGTTAAGAAGCCATTTGGGGAGGAAGAGATGCCAATAGTGCAGAGAACAGAAGAGGAATAGGGAGATGTTTCCAAGTCCAAATCACTGAGGCTAATCAAGGAGGCCCAGCGAAGAGCAAGAAATCTTAAAATCTTCCTCCTCCCTCTTTGGATGTCTCTCCATACCCAGCTTTTCCCCGTTCTGTTGAGGCCTTGTGGGCTGGCCTCCAGAACTCACCAATGGGGAGACCAAAGCAGGGAGCAGGCCTCGCCCAGGAGGGTGCCTCCAAAGCAGGTTCCTGCAAGGAAAGAAGAGAAAAACAAGAATGAGAGCAGTTCTGAGTCCCCTTACGCGCAGCCTCTGGGCACTTCTGCCCAGTCTAACCAAGCACAGTTTGCAGCACGGTCAGCCCAGCCCAGCAGCTGCTGGCCAGGGTTTGAGGGGATGCAAATCACCGCCACGGCAAGTCTCTTCACCCTGACCACCCAGCCGAGCCACACCATGGTTTCATCGGCAGAACAGCAGATTCATTATCCAAAAACTCCTCATGTGTGTGTGCACACGCGTGTACGCACTCACTCGTGGAAAGAATGTTAAAGTAAGAAATCCCCAGCCCAGTCAGACTCAGCCTTCAGCATTATTTTATTTTGGCTGTGAAACAAGGTTTATTTCTTGTTTATGTTTTTAATTTTGGGTGTTTTGTTTTTGTTTTCTGTGTGAAAAATGTGACACAGCTTTTAAGGCAATAGTATCTTAACGATGAGGTGTAGGATGTCATGAGTTAGTATTATGACTCCAACATGACTTTCTGTCTTTCCTGTGTATGTACTTCGGCCTATACGTCTCCGGGCCTGGGCACACCTTTCTCTGCTTTAGTCTCTGCATCGCTTCTCTTTTACGTCGTCTCTTTTTATTTGTCTCTATTTGTCTATTTCTATCTGTCTCCTTGGCTTTTGCCTCTCTTTTCCACCCTTTCCTCTCCTTCCCACTAATGTATTCAAAGCTAGATTGAGTGCCAACCATTGTATATTGTCTCTACAAATTGTAAAATTCCGTCTTCCCCCTAACTCTGAATCAGGTATCTTTTTCATCTTTTCCACACAGGTTTTACTTTCCATTGATCTTACTTTCAAAGGTGAGTGCCCTTGAGGAAAAAGCAATGCTCTTGACCATCTTCCTGACCCAAGATGGAGTTTCCCAGGACTATACAACCTGTCGGCCTGTGTCAGTCTTGGCAGAGCGTTGATGCCTTTCAAGGCTAGCAAGAAATAAGTCGGTAAAAGGCAATCCAGGTTCTCGGATGCAGAGAGAGATGAGATAACACTTTCTGTTGAAATAAAACACTGAACTGGTAGTCTGATTTCGAACTGTTAACATGAAACACACGGCTCTACAAAGCATAGGACCGGAGCTGCAAATGGAACAACCTGGTCCAGGTTAGAGGCTTTTCAAGTCGACAAGCAAGGCTTTTCAATCTCACCACCACTCAGACCCGGGACCGGGCCACTCCCTCATTTGCTTCTCTTAGCCAGTCAGGAAACAGACCTCCTAAGGGCCTCAGGCCAGGAGTACTGCGGAACCCTAAACACAAGGAAGTCTGAGGCACCAGCCGCTCACCACCTTGAGGGCAGTCGGTACTAGCTACGTGTGGGTTGAGATTTGTTAGGGAAAAATAAATACACTTGAAATTATTTCTCCTCTAGAATATACTATCACACTTTCTAGGAATCTCTCAATTGCCTCTACTTACTGGAAGGCCTCAGGTTTCAGACCAATAATTCCAGGGTTAGTGGGAAACTCAGAAGACAGGAGGGAGGGCTGAACTCATTATTAATGAAAATACTGCCCCCTCTAAGGAAACACAGTGCACTTAATGCTCAGCTGACCTCGTCTTCCCATCAAGAAATCTGTGCTCTGTAATTGTTTATGACATCCCCTGGTAGGCCCACTGGAGAGGACGAGAGCTAATTAACAAAAACACTTTGGCCTTAATTAAGCTACCCCTTCCTGCCTGTGATATGACTTCAATATAAATGGAGACTATCCCTGCTTTATTTTCTTCCCACTATAGAACCGAATTCTAGATTAATTCTTTTTAAGACATGATCCAATTAAGCTTCCCTTATCTAGTAAAATGCACATACTTTGTATTTTAAATGAGAATTTTCTTTAAAAAATTAATTTCCTTTTTGCTTCCTCCTTCCTTTGCTTCGTAACTGATGTTCTATGAGGGTATTAGTTTGCTAGGGCCGCTGCCGCAGAGGACCACAGACGTGGTGGCTTAGTCAATAGGAATTTACTTTTTCACAGTTCTGGAGGCTGAAGATGGAGATGAAAGTGCCAGCGGAGTTGGTTTTGTTACAGAACAGACAAGGTTGGGGGTGGGGTTCACAGTATACTATTAGGGAAAGGATCCCCCCTTACTCTCTGGGGGTCCCCCCCACATCTACCAGGTTCGCCTTGCCCGCTGGCAGAGGAAAGACGTCTCTCAATGCCAGAGGCTAGTGAAAAGGAAAGAAATTATTTATTTAAAAGTTATGCAGACTTAGAGTAATGACTTAATGTCTTCATTAAAATACTAAAGTCCTTTAGAATACCTACAGACACACACAGTCCTTCCTTCTCCCTCTGCCCAGTCGGGGGTACCGTATCTCAGGAAAAGAGGTAGAAGTCCAGTGATTTCAGGCTCCTGGCACCATCAGCAGTGTCACCGCCACGGGGCCCCCACTCTGCCAAAACTGCGTGCTTCTCTCCCTACTCCGCCAAAGCCTCATGGTCCTCTCTCCCTATGGCTGCTGCCCCTGGGTTTAAATCCCAGCGCCAGTCTTCCTCTGCAGCCCCATTTCCAACCCCTTCTACAATCAGTTACACCTGCCAGCATTCCCGTATTCTTCCAGCTCTGCTGGGCTGCCATAGTAAGTCTGGGCAGGTGTGGCCCCATGGCACAGAGCCAATCTTCTCCAAGCTCTCACATAGGCTCTGTAACCAGGGGGAGTTGCTTCCCAGTTACATCTTGGGTGGAAGTCACTCCCATCTCCCTAGCTCAAAGCCTGGCCACAGCCATTTAACAAATCTATGAAACCAGTTAAAGGTTACAGATATGTTAAATGACCATGCTAGGGGTTAGCTGCACAGCTGTTGCTGTACAAAACAGCTCTGAATGGCCCTGCTCCATGTGTCCCTTCCCCCAACTCAGGCTTGTGGGGGTGAGGACATCCTATATATATTTTTCTAATATTTCCTGGACACCTTGAGTTCTGGACCCCATTACAAATCCCTATTTGGGGCCCCCCTTGGCTGCACCCTGTTTCAGTTTCTCCCAAGGCCTCTCTCCTGGGCTTGTAGGTGGCTGTCTTTCCCTGTGTTTTCATATCACGTTCCCTCTGTAAGTGTCTGTGTCCGTATTTTCTCTTCTAAGGACATCAGTCAAATTGGATTAGGATACACCCCAGCAGACTCATTTTAATGTAGTCACCTCTTTAAAAACCCTTTCTCCAAATACAGTCACATTCTGAGGTACTAGAGGTTAGAACTTCAACAAATGAATTTTGAGAGGACAAAAGTCAGCCCCTAGCAGCGAAGAAGAGTTGACATTTCCAAGGAGAGAGTAGAGTGTGTAGTTAAGGACACCACAGACTATCTGGGATCAGACTATCTGGGTTCAGGCCTCACCTTCTCCGCCTGCCACTTATGTGACCTGGGGCTAGTCACTGCAGTTCTCTGCCTTTTAGTTCCTCCATCTGTGATTATGCTACCTCAGGCTTCTATGAAGATTAAATAAACGTTTTATAAGCCCTGGCCAGGTAACTCAGTTGGTTAGAGGTTTGTCCCGATACACCAAGGTTGCAGGTTTGATCCCTAGTCAGGGTGGAACAGAACCCACTGGGTTCTGTTGCTCTGGGTTCTATTGCCCACTGCCGATAAGAACCGTGACTCCCAATGCCAGAGTCTTATGAAAAGGAAAGGAATTATTTATTCAACAGTTACACAGGTTTAGAATAATGGCAGAATTCTGCCATTAAATCCCACTTGCTTTAGAAACAAAGAAACACCCACAAACCTGCCCCCGCTTGCCAACCCAGGCCAGTCAGAGGTACCAGCTCTCAGGAAAAGAAATAGAAGTCTGTAGCTCAGCTGGGCAGATTTCTGTCTGTATTCTGCCTTCTTCCAGTCGTCCATGCTTGGCTAGCTAGGCTCCTGCTCTTAATCCAAAAACACATCCTCATGGTGGGCTGGGGAGGATCCTTCTTTATCCTTTCAGACCATGTGGCTAAGACCCCACACGGCGGCTACAATCTGCCTTTCTGTGTGGTCCAGAGTGCAATGGTTGCCCCCGCCTGAGTTTAAATCCCAGCACAGATCTTTCTCTGTAACCCTGTTTCCGACTCCTCCAATACTAGGTTACACCGGCCTGCACACTAGTTTCTTCTGTCTTTCTTGGCTGCCATTGTTAGCCCGGGCAGGCATCTCCCTGTGATGTAGAACTGCCTCCAAGCCGCTTGTGAAGGCACAGCAAGCCCCTCCAGCTACAATGCACCACGGGATAGAGCCACGCCCATCCCCTGGCACTGAGCAGGCACAGCCATTTAACATTGGCTTTAGTGTTTAACTAAAACACTGGCCAAGTTCTTTAGATATGCAAAGTAACTCTCAATGGCCCTGCTCTGCTTCCTTCATCCCCCAAGTGATAGCTGTGGGGGTTTTCTCCATTTTGGGGGAGCACCTCTACCTCAGCAGCCCGTTACAAGGACATATACAAGAATCAACCAATGAATGCATAACTAAGTGGAACAAAAAAATCAGTGTGTGTCTCTCTCTTTCTCTCTCCATTCCTCTCACTCTAAAATCAATACATTTTGAAAGTATTTTATACATAAAAAGTCCTCTAAAAATATTTGCTATCAATATTTCAAGTTTTTCCTTAAAATGCTTTACAAATTTTCCTCATAGGGTAAATTAACACAGTGTCAATATACAAATAAAGTTGGAAGAACACCTTGAGCTCAAGGGTATAGTAAATGCAATACTGTTTTAAAAAATTATGTTATATTTGCAATTTTCTACTATACTCAAAACATTTAATGCCCCTTGCATCAGGGCATGAAATGAACTTGGGTCATATGTGGCAGATTTCAGTCCAGACTATACCCTGCCACCCTCCTCACCTCAGTTCTATGTCTCCTCCCCCTTCTGAACCAAAAGCAGGTTTGAATGGCGTGCCTAGTTCCCCCTGAGCAAAACTGGACCAAGATCAGGGCCTGCCTTTGCTTTCACAATGAAACCCTAGTTCTGGACTAACAATCTTTTTACTACTACACATACATTGGTCGCTAACTATTTCTGGAGAAAATAACCCTATGCGGGTGAGATCCACTAAAATACCATGGCCTCCAGCCTTCCCTGAGCCCTCTGCCCCACTGAATCCTTTTCCTCATCCCTGGTCCACCATCTCCCATTCTCCTAAGCAGCGGTTCTCAACTCTTAACTCTGTGTTCAAGCCCTGTCTTCAAAGCACACCTCTCTTTCTCACACCACGACAACTTGTGTATTCTTCCTTGGGAGCACAGTGGTTCTAACAACAGCAAACTGCTTAGTCTCATACGCACCACGCTGAGTCTCTCCTCTGGGCCTTTGCTCTTGCACAGAGAAGGCCTTCTTTTCCTCCAGGTCCCCCTGTCTTTGTCTGGCTTACTTTTACTCCTCTTTTAAGACTTGGCTCAGATACTGCATCCTCTTCCCCAAAGCTTTCGTAGATCAGCATCCCCACCTCACCCATCAGGACTGTGTCCCTCCTCGGTGCTCCCATCACACCTTGAGCATGTCTCTAGCACTGTTCTGTGACACTGTTGTACAAATGTCTGTTGATCTCTCCTGACAGAAAAAAATCTCTCGTCAGAAGTCCTGTGTGTTCATTCCTGACTCTCACTCCAGGGAAGCAGAGGCTCCAAACGCGCCCTATCCTGCTGCCAGAACACCGACTGGACTGAAATCACGTGGGGGCCGAGCTCCCAAGGGACAGAGACCCGTCTTAATTGTTGTTCTCTCTGTGTCCACCAGGGTTCTCGGCTATAAGGAACAAAATTCTTCTCTGTTTATTTAAGTACACAAGGAGTTTGGTAAAAGGGATTGGAGTAGCTCACTGAACCAGGGGGCTTGAAAACGGGTGTGAAAAAGGAAACAAAGCAGCCAGGGCCACATTGGAAACCGCACCACCAAGCCAGGCCAAGACGTCCGGAATGTACTGTCTTCCCACTGGCATCGCCAACTGTTCCTGGAAACGAGGGTCGGTCACAGCATCTGCCACAGCCCTCCGCCTTGGTGGGTAATCGACCCTCCCTCCTTCCTGGCCTCTCTGGCTCCCAAATCACACTGCAGTGCACACATCTAAGTAGTTTAACCTCAGTCAAAGTGCCCATACGTACTGTGAATGTAAGAGAGACCAGGACGGTGAGTAGCTGATATTTCAGCCTGGTCAGAAAGGGTGAGGGAAAACCTCAAATAAGAAGGGTGGCTCAGGTAACAGTGGCCAGATCATTACAAATATCCCTTATAGTTTCCCCAGGCTTAGCACAGCCCAGCAAGCAGTAAGCGAGAGCCCCGTGACATCGCGAGGTGGGGGAGGAGATTGGGCAAGAGGCAGGTAAGAATATCAGAGGGCAGTAAGGAACGTGGCTCTTCTGACTGCATTCTAGACTCCTGCAGAAAGCCCACTCATGAGATGCTAGGAAAGCCTCACCTGAAGATCTCCCAAGCGGCCCGGGGGCACCCCCACAGCCCTAAGCGCCAAACCCACACCTCCAGTAAACTCCTAGAAGAAAACATAGTGAGTAACTTCCTTGACACTAGTGTTGGCAATGATCTGTTTGGATTTGACACCAAAAGGAAAAGTAACAAAAACAAACAAGTGTGACTATATCAAACTAAACTAAAATAAAATAAAAAATAAAAAGCTTCTGCACAGAAAAGGAAACTATCAATAAAATGGAAGGATAACTTACAGAATGGAATAAAATGTTTGCAAATCATATTTATGAATTAATGTCCAAAATATAAAGAATTCATATAACTCAAGAGCAAAAATAAATAAATAAAAATAAAAAATACTAAACAAACCCCAATTAGACTTAAAAATGGACAGAGGAACTGAATAGACATTTTTCCAAGGAAGACATACAGATGACTGACAAGTACATGAAAAGATGCTCAACGTCAGTAATCATTGGGGAAATGCAAATCAAACCCACAATGAGATCTCACCTCATACTCGTCAGAATGGCTATTGTTGAAAAGATAAGGAATAGCCCTGGTTGGGTGCTTCAGTAGGTTGAAGTGTTGCCCCACACACCAAAAGGTCGAAGGTTGATTCCAGGTCAGGGCACATACATAGGTTTCAGGTTCGATCCCTGGCAGGGCGTGTATGGTTTGGGGGGTGGCAGCCAATCAACGTTTCTCTCTCTCCCTTCTTCTCTCTCTAAAATCAATAAATATATACTCAGATTTAAAAAGAAAGATAAGGAATAACAAGTTTCGGCGAGGATGTGAAGAAAAGAAAATGCTCATGCACTGCTGGTGGGAGTAAGTTGGTGCAGCCACTATGGACGACAACATGAAGCTCCCTCAAGAAATTAAAAATAGAACTACCATATGGTCCATCAATTCCACTTCTGGGTTTATATCCAAAGGAAATGAAAACAGGATCTTGAAGAGATATCTGAGCTTCTGTCTTTAACACAGCATTACTCAACATAGTCAGGATATGAAAACAACCTTAGTATGAACAGAATAATAAAGATGTGAAAAAAATACATATTCATATATATTGAAAATATATTCAAGTTCAAGGAGCTATATATATCCTTTTCCATTCAAGGATATATATATATATATATTCAAGGAGATATATCTATATCTCCCCATCCTTGGGAGGATTAAGCCAGAAGAGACAAGCCAGACAGAGAAAACCAAACATTGCAATGATATCACTTATCTGTGGAATCTGGGAAAGCCGAACTGGTTAAACCGAAGAGTAGATGGTGGTTATGGGGGGCTGGGGAGGAGGGGTGTTGGGGAGGTGCTGGTCAAAGGATATGAACTTGCAGTTAGAAGATAAATGAGTTCTGAAGATCCAGTGCACAGCATGGTGAGCACAGTTACTAATACTGTGTTATATACTTAAAAGTTGCTAAAAGATGAGATGTTAATTGTTCTCACCATAAATATACATATATAAAATTATGTAAAATAGTGGAGTTGTTAGTGCTAAAGTGATATCATATTTCGATATATAAATGTTTCAAATCCACAAGTTGTACACCCTAAATTTACCCAGTGTTACATGCCACTTATATTTTAAAAAATAATAATAATGATGCAAACTACTGATGGTGTGAGACACTGCAATTTTTTTGAAGCTTTTAATCAATGAAGTGTCTGAGGGCCTTGCAGAGGAATTGGACGGCCTGCTCCCCACCTCCCAGAGAAGTAACGTTTGTAAAGGTATCTTCCTTTACAACAGAAGCTTCTCTAAAATGGGCTCCGGTGTCATGGCTCGAGGGTTGTACACATTTTCAAAGTCTTCAGAAGACAGAGCAGTTTTCCACAGTGATCAAAAGCCGTGCCTCCTGAGGTGGCCTCGTCTGTTCTCTTGCCCACTCCTCAGCTGGACCGGGTCTGCTGGAAGCGCCCAAATGAGATGACTCTGGAGAAAATGTTTCCATCATGAGAGCTGAGTGCAGGCACGCCTCCAGCTTGCAGGTCAGTGTACACATTCTAGCCTTTCCAGGTCCTCTATCAGAGATGCCTCACGCCCCCTAGTGGTGTGAGCAGCAGAAAGAACCGCCGACCTTGATTTCCTTTCCAGAGCCTACTATTTACTTAGAGGAATCATTGTTCAAGGCAAATAAGCGCAGGAGACAAACGAACAAACAAACCCCCTGCAGAAGGGTTACCTAGGGTCCAGGGACTGAAAACTCAATGAGAAAAAGTGCTCCTTGAAAAAAAGTGCACACATTTGGTGAAAAGTGGAAGGGAACCGTGCCAGGGCCACCTGCCGTCCTGTAGGGGCAGCATTCCCGTGTTCCTTGTGGATGGGGCCCGGAGCCCAACACAGCGCGAATGGCCCTGCTGGCGTGGCTGGATACAGCCGCCCTGAGGTATTACTGAGTTTTCCTAAGTGCCAAGGCATCAAGGCCCAGTTGCTTTGGACAGTGGAGCAGCTGCCAAGGTCTGCGTGTAAAAGAAAAGACCTGCTCTCAACCTGGCACTGCTGCCCTAGCTCTGTGACCCTCAGGGAGGGCAGCCCACGCGTTCGCTTTGGAACCACATGATGACTGAATTGGAGATGAGCCCAGCCCTGTGACTTTGGCCTTGCCCTGGCACAGCCATGGTTCTTTGGGGACCTGCCCTGATACGGCTGACAGGGCCCTGGCTTCAGACTCAGTTCCTCCTCCACCAGAACCCGTCTGTCAGCTGTCCTTTTCAAGCTGTGTCACCTTGCAAAATTTTAGCTCTCTGATCCCGTTTTCACGTGTACATCAGGGCTTATGATACCTTTTCACAGAGTTGCTGTGAAAGCTTAATATTTGTCTGTCTGTCCATCTACCTACCATCTATATCTTATATGTATGAGGTCTGTCCAGAAGATACCCAGCCATGTAATATGAAAGATAGAGACATTTAAGGAAGAGGGTATGAGATAAAAGAAACATGGTGCATGGGACACTGACGCCTCTGTCCCCTTCAAAGTAGGCACCTTGGGACCTCACGCGGTTCTCCCAGTCCAGCAGCTGCCCCACTGTATTTCCCTGAATGTCACTGACAGTCAGAAATCTCTTCCCTTTCAGAGGTGGTTTTAGCTTTGGCAGACCGCGATCTCTTGTGTCCATAGTGAATGGGAGTTGTCTCTAACCCGCTGAGGTTCTTATCTGACCCAGAGACTCCCAAGTTTTCTTCACTGGCTAAGAAGACTGTTCAAATTGGTTGTGGGTGCTAAAGGGTAGGATGTGGTGACAGGCCCTGCTGCAAGGAGGGGACTTACTAGAATCAGTGCGAGCAGCTCTCACCACACCCTCTTCCAGCACCAGGGGTGCGGGCGCTGCCAGCTGGCCCCCACCCAGAAGGCGCGTCAACCCAGCGCTCCCCTTGGGACCCGGACAGGTCTCACTGGGACAGAAAGCAAGGAGATGAGCAGCCTGCTGGCCAGGACTCTTTCCAACCGCATCCGAGTTTTCTGTTTAACTTTTGGTCCTGGAATTCTAAATCCACCTGCACTTAGGGGGCAGGGCAGTTTTTTAGGAGCAGTCCTGTAAACCATTTCTCATAATTATACAAGCTGTCAACTGATAGCTGTAGTTAGGACAATGGCAGGCACTACATATATCCCTTAAATCTGACATTGAAATCAATTAAGAAATATGTTTAAAGATGTACACCTCAACATTGACCTTTAGAATAAAACACACCCTGCTCTGGTCAGCGGCTTTCTCTGTGTCCAGCACAGCTCCCTCCGAGTCTCCTGGCTCCCTGGCGAAGCCGGCCTCCTCCTGTGTGCAGTCAGCGCTAGCGAGGAGACACCGGGAAGAAGAAAAGAGGAGCAATGGGCGAATGTAAATAAGTGGTCATTCCTTCTTCAAATGTCTCAAAAGTCTCATTCAACAAATATTTATTGAGCGTGGACTAGGTTCCAGACACCCCCGTAACCATTGCGGGTATTTCAGTGAGCAAACGAGACGAAACCCCAGCGTTCAATGACCTTGCATTCCAGGGAAGGTAGACACCATGCTAAAGACCATGTTGGAACTGGGAAATCAGTGACATTGGTCCTGCCTTTATCTAAAATTTTGATATTTTGCTCACCATGGATTATTTTTGCATTTTGATGTTTTAAAATATTGCATCAAAATGTTTTGTTTATTAACATTTTTGTGCCTGAAGCAAAACTTACCTCATTCTTGTCCCAGACCCAAGAGAGATGCTGGCAGATGCATGGTGGGGTCTGAAGGGCACCACCCACATTTCCCAGCTGCCCAGTGTTGATGGCTGACAGCTCACAGCTGAAGCCCAGCCCCCAGAGATTGCCATCAGCCGCACAGAGCCCTAGCCCTATCCCCAGAGGCAGCCTACATCCAGTGATTGATCAGCGTGGAGCGAGAAGACCCCAGAATACTAGAGGCCCAAGGACGATGCTTAACTGTCAGAAGCAAGATGGGGGCAAATATCTTGCTGAGCAACAAGGTCAGAGCAGCGGGAAGGGAGGCTGGGGAAATGGCTGGAGTCCCTACTCACAAGATCGATCGAGACCAGTGTTCTCAAAGTGTGGCCCCCCGACCAGCAGCATCAGTCAGCGTTATCTGGAAAACTGTTAGAAACACCGATCCTCAGGCCCCAAACCCACTCAGTTAAAAAACTCTGGGCACAGGGATTAGCTATCTGCATTTTAACAAGAACCTCTGAGTAATTCGGATGCACTGATCTGTGCTGTGAAGAGAAAGGAACATGAGGAGGCTGAGGCAGCTGTACCAATAAAAGGTCAGGATTCTTTGAACAGCTTCTGGACCCGAGCAAATTTTGAGTCTCAGAGACCACGACTAAAGGAATCACCAGTCCCTCTGAGAGGCCTTGCCAATAATTGCCCCGGTCCTTCTCCAGTAGTTACTTACTTGGGTAATTGTACCCCGGGGAAAAGGAAAAAACCCAGCATTTTGAAAACTGCTGGACATAAGGTCTAAGTTGACAGTGATACTGTCAATGTACAAAATGTCCAAACTTGTGGAGCATTTTTATAGGAGTTTATTTTAGCCAGCTGATGACATATGCCAGGGAGCAAGATCTCAAATGCTTCAGGGAATAACAGTTTTGCAGCTTTTTTATTTTGCAGGCATAAAAATCTGCTAAGCATCAGGAAACTTAGAAATATAGTTGACCCTTGAACAACACATGTTTGAACTGCCCATGCCCCCTTACACACAGATGTTTTTCAATATATACAGTAAATGTATTTTCCCTTCCTGAGGATTTTTTATTGTTGTTGATGTACAGTTGTCTCCATTTTCCCACCACCACTGCCCGCCCCCCCACCAACCTCTTTTATGCATTTGAAATTAAGGAGGGGATGGAAGGAACTTTGAAAACAAGGTGGGCATTGGATTTCAGGATAGTTAAGATTATGCTCTCTGTTGAGGGTTAATGCCCCCTTCAAGGGGTGTTCCTTCTGGTATTTCAGAGGTCTGTTAACCTAGATGCACAGAAACAATGGACAGGACTTGCTTAAGGCAAATATAAGCCTTTCAGTAAAGAAGGTGTGTCTGGGTTGTGTGACCACCATAACCTGCCCAGTTAGGAATTTATGATCATATCATCCTGTGAGGTTACTTTCCATAGAACTGCTTTTTTCATCCACAATACCCAGCATTATACAAACCATGGTCCCTCTGGTAAAGTGGATGGGGGACAGGTAATAAATGGATTCCTGGCCCAGGTCCACTTCACAGTGGGTTTAGTTGGTCCAGGGACCAACCCAGGGGTTATGTCCCCAGTTCCTGAATGTGTAATAAAAATAGACAATCCTTGGAAGTTGGCAGAACAGCCACACAACCCATGTCGATTCCTTGGCCTGTGAATAAAATCTATCTTAGTGGAAAGGACAAGTGGGAGTTTCTGAAGCTGCCCGATATCCCTTCTCTGGGCAAGCCCGCAAATTACAAACATCCAGAAGCAGAGAGCAGAAATCAGTGTTACCCTAAAGACCTAAAGAAAGCAGAGTGATGATCCCCATCAAATCTCCATTTATCAGTCTGGCTTCTAGAAGTATTAGGTCATGGAAGATGTCAGCAGAGGACCCCAAGTTCCATCCACTGGCAGTGCCAAGTGCAGCTGTTGTGCCAGATGTGGCACAAGCCCCACCCTCACCACAGCAGCTGATCTCTAGGCAGCAACTGATACTCATGGTCTTTCTGTTACCAAATGGGGCCCAGGCCTGGAGTGGGTCTGCTGTGGGCTGGCCTGTAGTGTGTGGAAATCCAACAGTTCAAAGATTTTAGCTTCAGTTACAGGTGATGGGCTTAAGTGATTAATGCATGTGGAAAGCTATATTCTAGGAACTGGAAAGCTAGGCCTACATGACTCCAGAAGGTCGAGAAGCAATTCAACCTTTGTGCCCCAGGAGGACCCGCAAGCAATTGAGATGGTATCTAAGCCATTGTGTTCCAGGGAGGGAACAGCAGATAAAGAATTATTGACCAGTAAATAAAGAAGTACTAGGAAAATCACTACTGGACTGCAACTTTTTTCCCAAACCCCTTACCTACCCTTTTCTTCTTCTTATGGCTTGAGATGAGATGTTAAGATTTTTTTTTCTAGGGTACATACCCACTGTCTTCTTAGATCACTGACATTTGAATAAACCATCCATAAAAATTCAATCCTTGTCTCTACTCATTGGTTCCAGTAGTGACAGGCAGCACAAACACCGACTTTCCAGGTTTCAGGTTCTTGACTTTGTACAGGAAAGATTTCACACCATGAGTCCAGTGATTTTGACAGTATGCTTATTCAAGCTGGGGACAGTGAAACAAGGAAGGGTTTAGGGTAGAAGCAGCAACAGGGAAGAGCCTAGGCAGAGCTGCTTTGGCTGTATAGAAATGGTATAGAGAAGTTAGCCATGCTGGGCTGCATGAACTCATTGAGAAGTCACAATAACAGAAGTAAGCCAAGCCCTGGCCGGGTAGCTCAGTTGGTTGGAGCATCATTCTCATACACCAAGGTTGTGGGTTCAATTCCTGGTGTGGGCACATACAAGAAGCAACCAAATGAATGCATAAATAAGTAGAACAAATAAATCGATGTTTCTTTCTAAATAATAAAAAAAAAAAAAGAAGCCAAGATGGGGCTGCTTTTGCCTCACTGGAAAGTCAGAGAAAAGTGGGGCCTTGGAGACAGGTTCAGGGTTCCCCTGATTGGAAGTCTTGTGAGGACCCTTAGAGTTTAGGAGAAAAGTGAAGAAGCACTCCTGAGAGAGAAGACAGGCATGGGCATGTTCCAGAGACACCCTGTGCTGTGCCTTTGTCTTGAGGGTTCTTATCAGTCTTCTGAAGGTGGGAATTGTAAGGGAAGTCTCAGGGGAGGATCTCAACAGAATATTCCTCGGGTTAATGCTGATGCACTAAGATGAGATTATTTATTTTCCCGACTTTACCTGTCCTTATGTGTGGTTGGTACAAATGGCACCAATTGGATTTCCATTATTTATATCCCTAAGTAGGGTGATTTAAGCCATTTACCCTCTGGGTGGGGAGGAGAAGTGTAGACCATTTACTCTGAAGTGTCCTAGGTTAAAGAGGACAGGATTTTGTGATTTACTAGAAGGCTGTAAACTACTTGGCTATTTATCTATCTCAGTTCCCCGATTCCACTCGTCCTGCCTTACTGCCTGCCTCATCTCTCCCTTACTATCCATTCCAGATCTCCCTCACCCTTGGTTACCATCTGTGACAGCAAAACAAATGAGTAAATGTTACCGTATTTTAGATGGTGAAAATGTGGTGGAAAACTTGGATAAGGAAAGAAATGTTTTGCAATTTTGAGTAAGTTAGGGTAGAATCCTCTGAGAGGTGACATTTGAGCAAACTCTTGAAGAGGATGAGGAGTGACTGCCTTCAGGAGAAGAGCACTCCACAGACAGAACAGCAGGTGAAAAGGCTGTGAGGCTGGTTCTCTCCAGAGAATTGCAGTAACAGCATCTGATGCCAAAAGGGTAGCACAAAGCCAGATGCGTGGGGCCTTCGAGATGCGCGTAAAAAGTGGCTACATACTAAACTTGACAAGCTCAGGGGCGGGTGGGGGGCCTGCATGGAGGCCTTAAAAACTCCAGGACCGAAAGTAACCACATAGGATGGTCAGAAATGAAAACTTCTTAACTGAAAGTGAGCCCTGGCAGACAGTCATAGCCCAAACCTGTGGTTCCCTGACAAAGGCCAATCTTCACCTAAACTGAGCCTATTGTCTTTCTGGGTCTAAGATAACATACATTTGGATGTCAAGTAATCCCTTTTTCCAGACCCCTCAAGGCGAAATCTCCCACCAGAGAAAGAACTTTTGAGATCTTGCTACCAGGTAAATGTACTCATTTTGGATCAAATAAACTTGTAAAAATTCTCTACAGGTTTAGATGTTTCTTACATCAAAAGTTAATACTTCCATCTGTGTATTGAAAAATGCTTTAAAAAGAACTAGCACATACTAAGCAATCTAAATAGATAACTTTGACTATCAATAGACATATTTTTAAAGATTTTATTTATTTATTTTTAGAGCAAGGGGAAGGGAGGAAGAAAGAGAGGGAAACATTGATCAGTTGCCTATCTTATGTGCCCCAACACCCTGATCAGGGCCTGAACCTGCAACCCAGGCATGTGCCCTTGGGACTGAACAAAAGTGGGGTTCGGCTGCCTGCTGCTGAACACTAGCATGAAATAAAGATTGGTGGGGAAGGAAAAGGTCTTTATTAAAATGTTGCACAATTTGGGGAAGCAGGAGACCCCCAGCTCCAGGTTCCTCTTTTCCACAAAGTACAGAAAAAAACCCTTTGCTTCCAAAAAGGATGAAACCCAAACCATGCCCAGAGATCCTGCCCCATTCTTAACTGTCCTTCAAAGCTCAAGGCTGCTAAGTGGATGGCTTTCCAGCTTTACGCTGCCTCTTTGGAGTCTATGCTTGTGGGGCTGGGACTGCCACCACCACACTGCAGCCTCTCACTCCGGGGCCAGGCAGCTGTCAACTGCTGCAGCTGGTCATGCAGGGGTTCCAACCACCGGGCAGCACCTAAGACTACCCCATTCCCTCCTGCCCTGGAGTCCTTGTCCACAGGTCAGTGCACAGATCCCAGAGGAAGAGAAGGGCCAAGCCTCTGCCCTCCTTCCCTTTAAGTCTCCAGGCCCAAGCTTCTGTGCACTCTGGAAAGGTCCAGCTTCCTCAGCCAATCCCATCCTTTTCCAGGCCTGACTAGCAGGTCAACACCTCCCCCTGCCGCAATGCTGACCTTTAAGTACACATAGCTCTGTGACCTCTGGCATCCCCTTCGATCAGGAACTGGAAGGGGGCAGGAGGGCTCTTCCCTTCCTCCATCATGCTCTAGCCTTGGGCAGACTCCAGGCGGGGGACCCTTCTCCTGGGGTTCAGCCCAGGGGGGTAGGAAAATGTCACACACCACACTAGTTTGGTTGCTGGGGTAACGCGACCCTGCTGCTCTAGCTTGGCTAGCTTGTTTACCCTTTACCCGGGAACACAGCCTCTCCTGCACCACCTCAGGGCCTCTCTCTGGGCCCCTCCTCTGCCCAGCAGCCTGGCCAGATCTCCCTGCATCACCCTGACCTTTCGATTTGCGGTGATGCCCAACCAACCGAGCCAGGCAGATAAGGGCTATCGACAGATATTTTTAAAGGAGCAATAAAGTGAGGGAAGGAGTTGAGAAATATATATTCCAGAATCTAGCTTTCTTTCAAATAAGGTATGTTAAAGATATGTGTTTTAAATCACTTAAATGCTTGAGTTTTCTCACTTGTAAAATGGGGTATCACCTGAATTATATTACTGGTTGTTGTGAAAATCAAAGGTCATGAGTTATGTTTTGAAAACTAAGTACTAAAAAAAGTTTCTAAGAAACTTGGAGCCTGAGTTTATTTTAGTGGCTTCTGGAGAAAAGTACTACAATAACTACATACCTTATTATAATAGAATTAAAATTTCATTGTTTTTGTAACCTTCAACACAATGATACTGGCAAGGAGAATGACTGGACAGTGCCTGGCAGGTACCTTTCCGTTCAAGGATGGCTTTTGTTGTACAAACACTTTATTTTCTCCTTTACTGGTTCTGAAGGGCAAGGTCTACAAACAGGAGTCTTTCCAGGCATTTTTATGCCCCAGGCAGTGGTGTCATTCCCGGTTCACAGGGTCCCCTCAAGGGCAGCAAATCAAACATTTCTGATGCTCGAGACTGCTCCAGGAAGCTTTGGGTTACACTTTTTAAAAAGCAGTTTATCTCCCAACAATGATAAGATAGCATAATTAAAGATCAATATTACATCATCAATTTAGAATTATTCTGGGCTACCAGTAATTCTAACAAGGATTAAAGTAGGTCTATAACACATATGTATTTCCCTCTCCTCATTGTGGATCTAGTCCCTGCTTTGTTGACAGTTGAAGATCTGGAAAATGCTAAATGTATCTTAACTGCAGAGCTTATTCCTAAAGTGTATTTCAGAGTGATATCCTTCACATACACCCATCAACTTTGACTCCCATCTAAGTGTTTCTAAACGCTACAATGTAATGTTGATGATCAGCTTATGCACAAGAAAATGGAAGCCTGAACCAGTGAGACAGCAGCCAGCTCCCTCTGTGGTCTAGAACACAGCTGCACTTTGAACTCTGCCAAAGCAGCCTGGCAATCCTGAGACACAGCTGGTCGCTGCTGGGTCAGGAATTTACATGGCTTCCTTGGGCAAGATGATCCAAGCACCTTTAGAGGCATGCTCTCTCAGCTTAGTAACTAGACACAGTAAGTTTGTAAAATTATAGACCCTGTAATCAAAACACTTGTGAAGACAGAAGTGTCATCGACTGGCCAATCGCGGTCCCCCACACTCTTGGAGGCTCTGGCTACCGGTTGTCCCAGGTGGCCACTTGCATGCCCCTTCCCCACTTCCTCGTGAACCAAGGAGAACACAGAGCCTGAGTCAGTAAGGCGAAGGAGGGTGCATTCCCGGAAAGGGTCAGAGAAAGGCACAGCTGAAGCCAGACCCCAAGGCAGATCAGAAGTGAACGGGGTAAGTCCCCAAGCAAGCAGTGCCGAGGGACCTTGAGGACCCAGGAGAAGCTGAGAGAACTTTCCAGTTCCAGGGTCATGTAGCCTGGTTAGACTTTGTTTCCTGACCTTAATGAGACTCCCTGATGTACCCTTAGGGGAAAGCCACTTTATTTTAGCTAGCCTGTGAGGTCTTCCTTTTATGTAATTCAAGAACACCTGGCTCAGGGATCCCTGGCTCAAGAAGGGGACATGAGTGACTGCAGAGCTCACTGTGTGACCCTGGAGCCTGAACCAGCTGTTCACCCAGTTGTTCTGCCGCATTGCTTTTAGATACACTCAACTCACCTGCGATACTCAACTCCCCACAAGGCAGCTGGGCTACTAAAGAAAAAGCTTCACACACCTTTCGACTCAGGCCCATGCGCACGTGTCTGCAAACACACACACACACAGAGTGATATTTGCTGATTGGTTGATGTTAGGAAAGCGCTGCTATCTGAAAATACCTTCACCACACTCTGATTGTAGGGTTATTTTCCCTTCTATAAACAATCCTTTTTTTCTAGTGTTTTTATTTTTACAACCTACCAAAAAATTAACATTTGAAGTTACCATTCAGAGTATAGATTCATCAGCATGGTTTTTTTCAGATGTTAACTTTAATGATGAAGAATGTTGCATTAAATATCTTTACATTTACAAAAAAGAACACCTCACTCAGAAATGCCTAATCCTCCACTTTTATGGACGAGATCATTACAGACCGCGAGGTCACACTTCAGGCAGTGATCCTTCAGTTCTAGAACCCAGTTCGCCCCATTCCCAATTTTGCTGTGCCACCCAATCTCCCTTGTGCATCACCAGGCGCTGCAAAGGTAGATCAGAAATCTCGAGCAACCTATTTCAACAACAGCTTGGTTTATTATGAAAATCCTAAATTCAACCAAGTTCGTCGCACCAAAAAATGCATCTGATTCAAACGCTTGCTTTCTGGTGGCTGCACTTGGCCAAGACTTAAGGTTCCAACCAAACATAAAGAGTGGCATAAAAGCCATTGGTGCTCACAAGATAAGTAAGTTGAACCCTACTTCTTCGTGAGGCCAGGCCCAGCGGGTTTTCCTTCTTGGCTTGCACTGCAGCATTTACAGATACGTATGGTCAGTTCAGTTAAGCCTACTTTAACACCTGAGTTCACTTTTACAAACATTTTACCTTTAGGCATATTTTTAAACCTTGATGAGGTGAGACAGTGGAACTTCTCAAAGAACTGCAGAGGGCATCATGGGGGACAGCTACCACAGCTTCCTGTGTATGTCCTCACGGTGGCAGGGGATGTGTTTCCTGCATGAACTCTGACTGTGAAGGGGATGGGTGCGGGTAATGCCTCCCCGTACACCTGGGGCACTGTGCCACCCGAAAGATGGGACACGAATAGCAAAATCCCTATGGGAAGGCCTATTAAGCTGAGCCAGGACCCTCTTTTACCTTTCCTAAATGTTTAAAAATATAGAAAGAAGACATGAAAGGTGTGATTCTGAACACTGAAGAATACGCACTGGCATACCGTTTCACACCATGAGTTTGTTAATTTGGAACTAGCTTGTCTGATAAGCTGCATCTGAAAGATGACCCTGGTTCCAGGGTAGTCCCTGGTGACCCACCTAGACTTTTAGGGTAGGTTTGTCTGAACTCCTAAATGAGGTGCATTGGCTAAAAGTTAGCTCTAAAGACACTCCCCTGGACCTGCTTTTCTAATAATTCTACCAGCTAGGCAGTTTTAGCACTTGGGAAAGGCAGAGAAATAAAGTACAATATACACATAACAATATGTAGGTTTGCTGGAATTAAAATTTGTCAACCAAGAATAGATCTCTATTATTAAAGTTTTGGTATATCTTCAGAAAAATTTTCAAGTTTGGTTGAATTTGGCCCAAGTTAAAGATACCAGAATAATATGCTTGTTTTGTCTACATTTTTAAGAAACCCTAAAAATTACAATAATAAAATCCCTGTCACAAATTTTAGAATACCACATATACACTGAAGCGTGTATCTTTCACAGTGTCAGAAAACTCAATTCTTGCCCTGGCTGGTGTGGCTCAGTGGATTGAGCACTAGCCTATGAAGCAAAGGGTCACTGATTCAATTCCCGGTCAGGGCATATACCTGGGTTGAGGGCCAAGTCCCCAGTGGGGGACACATGAGAGGCAACCACACGTTGAGATTTCTGTCCCTCTCTTTCTCCTTCCCTTCCCCTCTCTCTAAAAATAAATAAAATGTTTTTAAAAAATAAAAAATATTAAAAAAACTTTAAAAAAAAGAGAAAACTCAATTCTTCTATATAGTTATAACAGAATGAAATATCTGGTTTGGTCCTCTCACAAAGAAAACTAGCTTTTATTGTGTTTAAATAATTTTACATTATTAAAATGTTTCTAAGGTGTCCACTGCTCTGAAATAAAAGTATTATGACATGTTGATTCAGAATTATTATTTTGACACTTCATTGATCAGAAATATGATTTCTGAGACTGTACATACTTCCCGAGACATCTATGGGCTACCTTGGTACACACATTAAATACCATGTAAAAGTTGTGAAATCACAGTTTGGCCTATAACACCATTAGACTCTAAAGGAAATACAGTGCCGCGGGGCAGCTGATTCTATGATCCAAGGCAGGGAAAAATACAAACTGGGTCTGGAACAGACAGCACAGATGTTTTCAGAAATGTCAGTCATAAAAGAGTATTGGCATTGCATAAAGGGACTTCCTGTTGACCAAGTTGTGAGACTCTGACCATGAAATACACACACACAAGGTAATGGTAACACAAGAGTAGGCTGTGATACAAGTTTAATTTTTTAGTTAGTAGGGAAGGGTTCACACTATTTTTATTACTTCTAGTAATTATGCCTGTTTATAATATTTACATATGTAGTTGTTTTTATCTGGGGAAGCACATGGGACTTATGACTTGGCCAAATGATCCTGGCAGAAGTTACTAGAATAAAAAATAGGGTGGCCTTCTTAGCACAAATAGTAGGATGCATGGTGAGTACAAATAACACCCAGGTAGAAGGTGACATGGTGGTCTGATACAATAACTAAGAAAGAGAGACAAAAGAGAGACAACTCAGCACTCTACTTTAAAAGATGAATTACTCAGTGTCCTGAAGAGACAAGTTAACTCCATAAACCAAATCACTCACTACTAAGAAATAAAAGCTCTAAAATCAAGATTCCCAATAAAGAATACAACCATTTTAAATGGTAAGACAAACGAACAAACAGAGATCAAAATACCCTAAATGATAAGCTAATAGGTTATGTGCTGTCAGCCATGTAAAGCTTAATACATCATTACTGCATAAGATAACAAGTCGCAAAGACAAAAATTTATAAGAAAGGGATTTGAAAGTCAGCTCGACACTGTGGCTCAGGTTTGAATTACTCCCTCATCTACACAATTAGACCAAGTCCAGACTAAGAACCAACTACTGGTCAGTAACCCAGTTACTTTCCTTTTCCCTTAGCTTCAGTAAAAACACTGAAGCCCAGGAAAGTACTAATGCTGAAAGATTAGGAACATATCACATTAAGAATCATACTACACTAGGAAGTTATTAAGTACAGAAATAACAAAGACATTATCAAAACCACAGTCTTGATATTTCAGAATAGGTTTAAGTGAACACACAATAATAAATTTTATGTTAACTGCTAATGTCTTTCATCAGTTGTTTAAGGTGTTTAGAGATTTCCAAAGACTCATCCATACTAAATTTGTACTCATGGATTAAAACTTTTCAGTAAGTTTAATTAGTTGATTTTGCAATTAATGTTTAAATAAATGCTCAAATAAATTGGGGTGCCTAATTTTTTCTGTATAAATTTAATGAAATGGTCATTACACAAAGTACATATAATTTTGAGTGATCTTCACATCTAAAAGTCTCTCAATGAAAGAATATATTAATTTTTGTTTTACAATTTCATACTTCAGAAAATAAATCCTGTAATTATGGATTCCTAAGAGTCCCTGCTAGAATCCAAAGGAAGGGTGATTTAAAGAAGGACAAAGCTTGAGTTTCCTTTTACTACCACACACACTCATTTGCTTGGTTGTAAGGACACAGGAGTCATAACAGTAGGGATCACATTTCCACATTAACTACTCAGGTAAAGACACACTCTCTTTTCTTCCAACCGGACTGAAGTTGCGTTGCAGGGAGGGTGCCAAGAGAGAAAAAGAATCTGAAGCACAAAATGTGGGCTGGAGGAAGAAACAAAAACTCCAAAGGTCAAGACTTCAGAAAGATTCTCTTTGACCAATTGCCAGATGTTTAGGAATACAATGGAATTGTGAGGGTGCCTCTCAAAGAGGAAAAGAGCCTTAGTCACCTTAAATCTTACACATAGTAAACACAAAAACAATATTAGAAAAATCATATGATTTTGTCAAATCACAGTAAGTACTCACCACTCTTATCACATCATGGAGTAAAAAAAAAAAAGGAAAAAAATAGAAGAATTCATCTAACTTGTTAGCTCTAGGAACACTACCTTCCTGACATTCGTTCCTGAGTGAATGAAGGAAGGAATCCTGGGAAGAACCACTCCTTAAAAACAAAACAAACAGAAACATCTTCAGGAATGCAAGTGCTCCATGTGCGAAATTATGCAAATTAATTCAAGCGCTAGGATCGCACTGACCTACACTGATTAAACAACTTTTTGAGTCGTGAAGATAAACCTGAAATTACAAAGCCTGATGGGGGAGCTGGTTTTTGGAATGACATTCAATACAGCCTACAGGTTTGTACATACACAGAGACCATGGTGCACCCTAAAGGTGCTGTGCTGAGGTGGGGAGGATGGAATTTGACCAGCAAGCTTTTCATGATTATGGCTTTTTTCTCATTTCTTCATCCCAATCAAAATCTAATGTTTCATCTTCTAGTTCTGGTAAGGTAAAGAGAGATTTTTTGGAAAGACTGAATCTCTCAGTGGACCCCTCTAACTGGAAAGTTTTCCTTTTCCCACCAAGCATTGTAGCTGAGGTCGTGGGAGGAGAGCTTGGGCCTCTCTCTCGCCAGTTCGCACTTTCAGAAGGAGGCAGGGATTCTGATTTAGATTCACAGGAGGAAGTAAAGGAGAAGTTGGCCAATTTAGCTAATGTGCAAGCATGAACCTTGCTGCTTTTATTATTGCAGGAAAACTCTTCCTTTTTGTCTCTTTCACAAGTAGGATGCAAATGCCCCGTCTCATTCGGAAGCTCAGATTCAGGCTGCCCAACTCTCTTTTCAGAGGCAAGTTCCCTCTCCTCTCTCAATCCATCTTTCTCTGGTAGCTGCTGTGGCACCTGCGTTGCCCTCCCCCACAGCTGATCTGAGCTTCCCTTTCCTGAGGTGGAGGCCAACTTTTCTGGACCCTTCACCAGCAGAGCTGCTTCTCCTCTTGTTCCGTGCTGGGAAATTTTCACACTCTGAACTGCTATGTCAGTTGTATGAGGAGACACACGGCTGTAGCCTTCAGGGGAGTGGATCAGTTTTGACTTATGTTTGAAAGTAAATTTTGCTAGTTTGGCCACAGGGGGACTTTCAACACTTCCAGGTTCAGGCTCTTTCACCTGAGGGAAGGATTTCTGTCTCCTTCTTTTGGGAGTTCCCAGCACCCTTTCTGGGCTACATACAGGGGTGGAAGGAGGAGGAGAAGGGCTTGTGGGCTGTGAGGGCGCCCCGGTGGGGTTTCTGCACAGCTCCTGGGCCCTCTCCTTGCGCAGCCTGTGCAGTTTCCTGGGGACGTGATGAGTCAGTACTGAATCTGGTTCCCCAGCAGTTCCTGTTGTTTCAGAAACTACTGTGGCCCTTTTTTCCTCAACACTCTCTGGCCTCAATGGAGCTTCTGTCTCTCCTGGTGCTGAAAGCTGTCCAGTTTCCAATTTGCTCCTTTGGACTGGCTCACTCTTTTCCTTACCCTGAGATTTGTTGGAGTTTTTCAAAGCCATTTCTCCCCCAGTTGTTTTGAGACCAAGAGACACAGAAACAGTGGTTTTGGGTTCAATCTGATGAGTTTCCATGGAGTCGAACCAATCCAAACCGTCATCTCTGCCCGCTTTGTGCTGAGCTGAGTATTTGCTGCTTGTTGGCCTGTCAGGCCCCAGATGGGGCAGGGGATCAGGAAGCGGGCTTCCCCTGGGCCTGCCTCGCGTAGGAGAGGTATGTGTGCTACAATTCACTTCTTGCTGTGTCGACGTTGTGAATCTGCATTCTTCCCCTGGATCATTTCTTGAGGACCCTGGAGGAGACTCTGCCTCCACTGCCCTTGGCTGGGACTGGTACACACTCTGATTCTGTATCCTACAGCAGAAATAAGGAAAATATGTATTGGGAAGGGAAGGAAATTTTCTTTACCCTTTTCATTTCTTCAGTGTCTGAGATGCCATCTAAACAGTTAACACCAACATAATTCCACGTTACCACCAACTACAGCCTCTAAGAACAGCAAGAGGAAATTATCCTTTTTCATCAGAATAGAGCTGAAGTGATATGAAAATCATTCTGATTTGACCCTGAAGTGAAGTAAAATAAAGAAAATGAAGTAGTGGGTTTGTCCACATTTCCCTTCTCCCTAAAAGTCCATTTAATTAATGTAAGATTGTTTGAAGGTCAGTGTAAAATGCTCAGTATATCTGCCGTGTTAAATGTGTAACTAGAAGACAGACTTTCAGCTTTTGGCACAGTGGCTTGTTGTTGATCAAGAAGGTGGGTCTAGTTGCTCAGCAGCAAGCTTGCCGATCAGAACAAAAGTGAAAAACTAGAAATTATGATTTCTCACATCTCTTTACTTAATTGAGGTACTGAATTTCACTGCATCTACAACTCATCTTCCTGAAGAGTAAAGAGGCTGTGATTCCTCTGTACCCACGGCTCCCACATTCACATTCATGGCAGACCTTCCCCAGACAACTGTGACATCTCTCCTGCAAAGCTGTGTTTCAAATGTGTTCTGGGCAGCTACTGTCCAAGTTGATATGAGTCAAAACCTACTAACTCTCCCTGAGTGACGGATCGGATCAGTGACACCCATTTTAAATCTTGTGCATGTAAGAAACAGAACTAAAGCCAGAGGCTCGGTTTCTAACAGAGACTGCAGTTTCTCAAACGCAGGTCCTTGAGAAAGCCCTTCCTAGCGACCTAGAGCCACCTTTGCAGATAAGGGGCGACATGACCCTGCCTCCATGTACTAAATCTCGAAGGGAATTACACCAAAAAGCAGATGAATAAATTATTCTAAAACCATCTGTGATGACAGAAAATAGAAGAAAATACATTAAGTTTAAATACATTTTAAATTCAAATATACTAAATACATTGAAGTGTTAATAGCAGATCTCTCTGGGAAATAAGATTATATGTGATTTTTGTTTCCTTATTAATTCATTACTGTTACTCTTCAAAATACTCTCTAAAGAACATATAGCACCTTTTACTATCGAGAAAAACATGTTGTTGTATAAATATTAGGTTATATTCACACTTGCTAGATTTGGAAACACTAATATAGTAAATTCATGTTCACTGCAGTCACAACCACCCGACCAACCAAAAAAAAAAAGTAGCTTTCAAAATTACTACTACCTGGTACACTTTCAGCAGCAAATTGAGGTCAGGGATACTAATAATTATTAAAGCTCCCTAACAGTGTCTTAAAAGAAGATAATTTTCAGGGATATAAAAATAATTTAGCTTGCTATATTAGTCTAATTCTGACTTTGATAATTAAATTCTCCCCATCACAAAAATGTCTATAGTTTTACTATAATTTCATAAAAGACAGCATCTTTGCATTCTGATTCGAGGTGGGTAGAATGGTGACCATTTGAGGCAGGATATCACTACAAGCATTTCCCAGAAGAAAAGTGTGATAAAAATACAAATAGTTTTATGACTGATATGTGATCTTCTTAAGGAATAGAGAACTGTTTCCGAAGGGGATCAACCCATATGGGACTCAGGGCTTTCTCACTTGTTAAGATCAGCTTTAGATTGTGTTCTGGAGGTAATTCACTCTCATTGGCGGGGCCCCAGGTTTTGTTGCTTTGAGGATCAATACCCAACAGGCCTCTGCATTACAAAGAAGTATCAGAAGAAAAGACATCTTAAGGCAGAATCCTGCTTTTTAGATCATCACCTACTCTTTTTTCTTTTTTCCTTGTAGGAGAGTCATTCTAATTTAGTTAAGTTCAATTGCTACTTTTCTGTCACCTAACACTGATTCTTAGCTTCATATTCCTTCCCTTCCTGAATCCAGCATGTTTTTGGTAGTCAAAATGACTAGTTTCTGGTCAGTCAAAATGAGCAGTGTCTCCAAAAGCAAAGCTAAGCCCAGGGCAGGCCTGGAAAGGATCTGCTACATCAAACCGTAAGAGAACCAAAGGAAGAGCTTTGATCTTAACACCATACTCTCAGTCATTAAAAAAATAGGAGACCAAAAGAAAGTGGATTGATTTTATACAAAGTGCAAGTTTAATGCAGGCTGGCGCCTGGTGTATTAGTAGGACAAAGCCAGCCCCACACTTGCCCAGGAAGGCTGTACTGAGGTTTATAAATTGGAAAGAGAATGATGCTAGCTGAGTGAGTGAGCGAATAGAAAATGCCAGTCCACAGTTCCAACGTGGCCCCCACATTCTCCTGCAGCTGCTCCACTTCCACATGCGCTCCATTCACCAGAGTCCAGCTTTGAGATCAGCACCACCGACCACGTTCAGGTCAATTATTCAGCCACTCAGTGATCACGGTGATACCCAAATGGATACACACTTGCTGTTCCTCGTTCCTGTTTCATGGGCACAGACTTGAAGTCTAGGATTTTAGAAGCTCATATATTTAGGTACATGTGAGCATTCAGTTCCCGCAGGTAATGCGTATGACACAATCCTTGCCCGATGTCCCTATTTTGACAAACCCTTGGAAAGGGGGGTTTTGAAACATTCCTTTTATTCTTTCTGAGTTGTTACTCTGTAGGAAACATTTCCCTCTTTAACATAAAATACATCATTCTCACTGGAGATTTTTTTTAGTCTGACTGTTAAATAGGTAACATTTTAAAAGTCATGAACTTGGGCAGGCAGGAAAGGAAAACTGTAGCTTGGGAACCAGGAGGGCCTTTCCCAGCTGGTGGTCAGTACTAGCTTTCTCTATTTCTGTAACTTGCCCAGCACACCAGCTTGTAGGCTGGCCTGAAACCAGTATGGGCCTCAGTCTTCTACCTGCGAATTTCTCTTACCAGGGTTATATAAGGACTAATGATCAAATATTCATTATGTTTGGAAGAAAGCTTTAAAAACAATAAGAATAAAATTAAAATACTGATAGACACTAAAATCCTTTATGTAAACTCCCTTGCGCACATGTCCTCTCCTAGGAGGAAAAATGGTAAGGCCAAGTGGGTATTTTGTGTTGGGGTCTGGCCCGGGGCAGATTGCTCCTGGAGTCCAGCTCCCTCTTTCTTAACAGCAGCCCCAGCCACCTCTCTGAATGGCACCGCTCCACTTCCTACAGGGAGCCAAAGAACGAGAAGAGGAAGAAGTAGTGGTAACAAACATTATGATAAAGCCCATTCACCAAGGTGTCTTGATTCCACAGCAACTCTGCATCTTGGGTATGAACTGTAGGTAGCTTACTTTGGTGCTTCTCATGTAACTGAGACCCAGTGCTATAAATTTTACTATATATAGCTTACTACATATAGTAAAGAACCTGTCAGTGTTTTCCATGAAGTTCACTAAACCAGCAAATCAAGAAAATGTAGCTTTGAAAGGTGGTCTCCAAAGATGGCGACCATTAATTTCCCCATTCCC
Organism: Desmodus rotundus; assembly: GCF_022682495.2. Lineage (NCBI taxonomy): Eukaryota > Metazoa > Chordata > Mammalia > Chiroptera > Phyllostomidae > Desmodus > Desmodus rotundus. Next base: position 69,008,952 of record NC_071397.1, read on the forward strand.
ATGTGTCTGTGCCGTATCTCCCACCAACGGGTGGTATTCATTCCCCTCTGCTTTGCCTGCGGGCTGACCTTGTGACTTGCTCTGACCTATAGAATGTGGCAGAAGTGATGCGGCTCCAGTCCTGGTTCGGCCCATAAGAGGCCTAGCAGCTCCAACTCTTGCTTCATTGGAGTCCTAAGCCACCATGGCAGAATTCTGACTACCCTACAGCAGGCAGAGCCCAGCCAGCCCCCGGCCATTTAAGCCACCCCAGCAAAGACACCACACATGTGATGGAAGCCATCTTGGATGTGCCAATCCCAGCTGAGCTCCCAGTTAAAAGCAGGTATACGAGTAACCCCAGCTGACACGACGTGGAGATAAGCCATCCCCAGGAACCTCTTCAATTTCCGAGTCCCAGAAAAGTGAGCACTAGAGTGGGGGTAGTGTTTCTTTCTTTCAGCCACTGAGTTTTGGGGTAGCTGATTATATAGCAATGGATAACTGAAACAATCCCCTACAGATAGCACAGACAGGTTTTCCACTTAACTTACACTTCCTTTGTTTCACAAATGCCAAAGAAAGATCTTGCATTATATGCCTTTCCTGGTTTTCTTTTCTCACCTTTCGAGTCTTCTTAGCTCTTCACTCAAGAGGTCGCGCAGCTCCAGTCTTTCTAGAATAAGTTCACACTGCCTCCGGTACTGCTCCAGAGGGTTTTCAGGAAAGGAGGTGTGGAGTGCATTCACACCTCCCAGCAGCGCACCTCCCTGAAGGTGTGAGAAATGGAAAAGACCAGAGAGAGTCACCAGGTCAGCCTGCATACAACAAGTACACACTAAGGACCACTGATTCCCCCAGATGGCTAAGACCAGCCCTTCACACCCCCACCTTGAAATCAGAATCACCTGGGGGCCTTTTTCAAATTTCAGTAGTCTTCTCCCCCTATTCTTGCTGGCAAGCATTGCTCTAGGAAGCCATGCTCTCACTAGTGGGGCCATGAGCATCCCTTAGGTGTGACAGAGAAAAAGGACTGAGACCCACTACTTTACACAGATGGGCAAAAGCAATGCTACTGATGCAGAGAATGTTTCTATGACAATTTTTTTCCTTATTTTAAATGGTTTCCTTTGGATATATTTCCAGGAAGTAGGAGGTCTAAAACATGGTCATTTTAGTAACTCCTGATATACAATTTTATTTACTGCTTGTAATTACAATTCAAACATTAGTACAAAGTGTCCTTACCTGCATTGAGGACTCCATTACTGATACCACTGTAATAGCATCTTCTAGAGTCACAGTGTCACGAAACATCAGGCGAGCATGAGCTAAGAAAATAAGATGCATTTAAAATTATAAAGATAAAAAAATTTTAAATACATATTTGAGGTGATATATGTAATACTCTACCCGATCCCCCTCCAAAAGAACTGTATATATTCTAAATGACCTACTAATAACAAATTAATTTTACCAGACAAGTACGAAAGTCTAAGTTTAACTCGCTTTAAGGTTATTCCTCTAATAAAGGGCCTAATCCTTCTGCACTGCCTGTGGCAATTCTGTGTAATTTATATGAAAGAGTATTCTGGGCTTCAGAAAAAGAAAGGGGTTATATAAGCATATATTTAATATTCAACAATTTTAATCCTCACTTTCAAGTCTATTATAGAAATATACAAAATTAAACTCATTTCTCATCTCTGGCCTTTTGCTTTATCTGTGAACTTTTCAAAACTACCCAACTCCTGAACGTAAAATTTGGCTATTTCTTGCCCTAATACTAGCTATAAATCCTTAAAAAAGTAAAGTGTATCTGTTTTATAGAACTTTTTATTAAGCATATATTATGTCATTATATGGTACAGTCAGTTCATGTGAAACTTTTTTGAATTATTTAAACAAGGGCTAACTGTAAAAGCCAATGTTCAGGGAAAAAAAAAGTCTTGAGATGCATGGAAGCTGCACATTAGCAGGAAACTCTCATACCTTGGGGACAGACTAGGGCAGTTTGGTGTTACGATGTCAGTGGCGGTTTGCTGTACAGGAAACACTTCCAAACAAGGCAGTATCTAACCCAAAATACTAATAGACTACCACTGAGAAACAAACCACACTAACTAAGACTTTCTAAATAGATGACATCTTAAGTTATAGGAAGTCCTGAGATATCACAAAGGTTCCTCTTTCTTAATGACGCTACACTTCACTCAACACCCATAAATGTCCCCAGAGTGGAGGTTTCATAGCTCAGAGCCTTTACTTGAATAAGCAACTGTGAGCACCTTAGGGTAGAGATTATTCTTATTCATCTTTGAATTCATGGTGCCGACCCCCATGCCTTGTACATATTGGGTACCCCCCCCCCAAATTCATTTGTCGAATGAAATAAACCTTCTGCTAATCGTATCAAGCTCTCCAACAGGCGGATGGTTGTCCGGGCAGCGTTCCGGGAATCACTCTGCCTCTGCATCTGGTAGTACCGGAGAAGAACCTGATTACCCGCCTCAGACAGCGTGGGATGGAGACTCCTAATGAGGCAGAAGTAGGTTTTCATCTTTTCCATGCTCCAGAGCTTCTCTGATTTGCTTGGGTAACCTGTACATACCAGATATTGGGTCAGTAAAAATTGCCACAAAAGGCAAACATCTCATTTTAAGGCTTCTGATAAAGTTCTTGCACTCATTTAAAAAAAAGGTAACATTTAGCCCTGGCTGGTGTAGCTCAGTGGATTAAGTGTCGGCCTGTGATGCAAAGGGTCACTGGTTCAATTCCCAGTCGGGGCACATGCCTGGGTTGCAGGCCAAGTCCCCAGTGGGGGGCATGCAAGAGGCAACCACACATTGATGTTTCTCTCCCTCTCTTCTCCCTCCTTTCCCCTAAGAATAAATAAATAAAATATTAAAAAAAAAAAGGTAACATTTAGGTTTTGTGGTTATTGAAACCTAGACCTGTCTCTGCAGCATACAGTTCTAGAACAGTGTTAGGGTCCAAGTTTAATAAGGGTAAGCTTCCTACAGGGGCTAAAATTAGAATAATTCTGGTCTGCCCTATATTTTAAAATAATACTTGAGAAATCAAATTTAATTTAAAGAGAAGTCCATATTTAGATTTGTGTTTTATAATTCAGTCCAGTTTTCCTCCTAAGAAGTGAGTAACAATTACATTATCATAGGTTTTTCTTGCATTCAGGGAGTAATAATTACATAAGATTGTCCCCTTTCGTCACGAAAAATGTATTCACAACTATAACCTCATCGGTGGCAGACAGAGAAAAGCCTTTTACTCTGATTATTCTAGGCTCACTGGCTCCTCTCACTGCTTTCAGTCTAAGCATCTTTCTGTTCCTGGTAGGTAGGGTACCTTGAGTATTTATTTAATTTTCTTCAAAGAAAATTTCATTTGGTTATGTCTACTTTTTTCCTTTTTCAGTTTGAATAATTTATCTTCACATACCTTTGTTTTCTAAGATAAAGGAAGAAATTATACGATCCCAGTCTTCATTCTTGGTATCAAGCAAAACCAGGATCAGGTCAAATCGACTCAAGAGTGGGCTGCCGAGGGCAATGTTCACAGACACAGACTCATGGGGGTCGTACTGGCCTTTGGGGTTAGTTGCTGCCAGGATGGTGGTCCTTGTGTTCAGCTTGCACACGAGGCTACCAACAGAGAGGGTACAATTCACTGAATGTTGAGATTCAAATAAAAAGCAAAATTAAACTTGCTAATGAAAAGGGGCTGCTCTTGCACCTTGAAAATGTAGAGAAACTCCTGTAAGAGAGAATGTGTAATGATACAAGGAGGCATCACGAACACCAAGTTCAACAAAGTACCTTTACACTAGCCTATCTTGTAGAGAAAGAAGTATTCATAAACTCTCTTTATGACTATGAGCAGATCCCTCTCTGGGGTGCTAGGAGGTATACAAAATCAACCAAACATGGATAGTGCTTTTAAGGAGCTTTCAAACCACTATAATGGTAAGACAAGGCAGAATATGGTATGTTCCAGAAGTATACAGGTCCTAGGAGAAGTAAAGAGGATGTGTATTCATCGATGTAGATGGAAGAGATGATCAGAAAAACATTACAAAGTAATGTTTGGAACTGGGCCGTTTATGACATGTGGATTTTTGAAAGTGGAGGTATTGCCCTGACTGGTATGGCTCAGTGGGTTGAGTGTCCTCCCACAAACTGAAATGTTGCTGGTTCGATTCCCAGTCAAGGTACTTGGCTGAGTTGTAGGCCAGTCCTCGGTTGGGAGTGTGTGAGAGGCAACCAATCAATGTTTCTCTCACATATCAATGTTTTGCTCCCTCTCTTTCTCCCTCCCTTCCCCCCTAAAAATAAATAAATAAAACCTTTTAAAAAATATTCATGGGGAAGGTGGAGGGTGAGGGTGATTTTGGAGAATTTTGAGTGGTTGAAGCAAAAGCTTTGTGTTCACTTTGATTTTTTCCTGAAAGTGAAAGAACTAAAAAATAGACAGAGAGAGATAAAGGGAGGGAAGAAGAAAGGGAGGAAAGGAAGTAGAGGAAATCAAGAAAAATAAAGGACGATTAGCATCAAGTTTTTGAGGAGCAACAGCAAAGGGAAGATTGAAGGGAACTGGAAGTGGTGGGTGGGTTAGATGGGGAGGGCCAAGGACAGACGCCTGGAGGGATGGGGGCAATGGTCCAGGAAGAGGCATGCGAGTCCTAAAAGGAGTAGTGGCTGCACAGGTATGGATATTAACTTATAAGTTATTGTTTTTAAACTTACTAATGATGGGCAAGCCCTCAAGATAATATGGCATGTTCATTGACAATAACAAATGTAAAATTCTTCCTCTATAAATTTGTATGCTTTGCAGTTGATGACTGCTTTTAATTATAGCGGCGTGTCTGCTTCTCAGCAGTCATAGCCCTGTGGCATCAGTCAACATGTGCTACATTTATTAAGCCCTGATCTATTTCCAGTTGACTGTAGTAATTGCCTCGTGCCCTAAGACTGCAAAGTTTGAGAATCTTAGTTTGTGGTACGTGGCATGAAAAGATACCCATTAAAGGAGACAAAGACAAGCAAAACACTTTCACTGAAAACTAAATCTGCTTTTAAGAAAAATTATTGAAAGATAAAAATTCTGAACAGATAGATCACATCTTATAATTTATGTGCCAAAATGGTTTTGTAAAGGCAGAATCCAGTTTGCCATAAGAACAATGTAATAAGTGAATCCTAACTAATCTCTCAAAACCACATTTAATCCATATATAAGTGAGGCTGTTTGCATTCATCAGAAAAAAGAAATACTGCTGTAATATTGGCATTGAAACAAAATAAAATTTTATATAAAATAAATTTTTAAAAATTATTTTAATGTGAGGTAAAAATAATTGATTGTTCTTCCTCTCTGGTTAACAGATCTTCATAAGCCATTCCCATGTGCAAAGAGCTGCACTGAGAGTTCCAAAAGGTGTCCTGCAGGGCTCTGCCCCCAGTTAGTGTGCAGAGCTGCTGGAGGCGGGGGACACAAGGCCTGCGGGCGGCGCATGTGCAGCAATGGTGTGTCAGCATGAGCAGCAGCACAGAGAAACTTCTGGGGAGAATACTGGGTATCTGCAAGGGATATGATCTTAAAGCAGCTCATGGTGTGAGAAGGAGAATGAACTAGAAGAGAGAGAAAGAAGATGGTGAATTATTCCTGTGGTAACTGTAAAAAAAAAAAAATTAAAAGAATAAGCTTAAGGAAGGGGGCTAAGGAAGAATTATGTGTGAAGTAAAATGGCTGCCCAAGGAGCATCAGTGGAAGTGCCAGCAATAAAAAGTAGAGGGGTGGGCAGGGGAAGTGGAAATCCTGCAGAACAGTAAGTCAGGCCGCTGCCAGTAGCAAAGGAGGAGGGTGAGAAGAGTGCCGAGAGGGGTGGGATGGTCTCTGGTCATTTCAAAGCAGGGAAGACAGTATATAAGCCTGATGGTAGCAGACCTGTGATACAAACATTACTGTGGTAAAAACTGAATGAGACTTTTGAAAACACAAGCACAAAGACACAGTCCAATCCTAAGTACTTGTGCAGAGTAATGGCTCACTAAATAACTACTGAGTGATAAACTCACAAATCAGTGTAAGGTAATGGTCATTTTTCCAAACCAATATGAGCTCCATCTTCTTCAATAATAATAATAACAATAATAACAACAACAACATATGTAGTACCAAGCACTGTTAGGCTTTATGTACATACAGTATTCCTAATCTACACAATCACCCAAAGGCAGATAGTATTATTAGCATCAACTTAGCAATTAATGAAGCCAGAATTCCAAGATGTTAATAAGTTTCCCAAGGTTACAGAGAGCAAGCAGCAGAGCTGACAGTCAAACCCAGATCTGCTTGGCTCCAATACTTTTGTCCTATTAAATTTATTGTTACAATATTTGCACTGCCTGTCATATATTATGTGCTGAATAAACATGCACTAAATAAGTGACAAATAAAAAAATAAACCTTTACTTAGTTTAGTATCAAATTCAGGGTCATTTTATAGTTACAAGCTTCAACGGTCATAAAATAATCATGCTGATATATTTTTTTTCTGGTTAACCTGACTGAAAACATTCTAGTCTTATAAAAAGCTACTTTTCCATTTTGAATCTACATGGGTTAACTTTCCTATAAACATAGTAGTAACTTTTCTAAATATTGCAGTTAGATGACATACATTATTTTTAGCATTACTGGACCTCCAAGAAAGTACCCTTGTTCTTGTGACTGTCTCTCTTATATCCTCCATGGGGCGGTCCCCATCTTCACTCCTGGCTTTAATCACCTATATCCTGTCACTTCCAAATTTAACTCCAGGCTGTGGTAGTAGCTGTTCTACGTTCACCAAACCTTACTTCCCCTTCCCCTGGGAACAGAGCAAGATTATATTTCCCATCCCCCTTTATAGTCAAGTAGGGCTGTAAAGCTAGGTCTAGCCAATGGTGTGAAGGTAAAAGAACCTATGCTCCTTTCAGGTCAGGCAACCATCCTGTGTAACCTTCCTGTGCAGCCACCAAATTCCTAGAAATGGAAAGTAAGGTGGTGGTTGCCAGGGACTGGGAAAGGTGAAAACGGGGAGTTGTTCTTTAATGGGTACAGAGTCTCAGTTTTGCAAGATGAAAAAGCTCTGCAGATTGGTTGCACAACAGTGAGACTGTCCTTGACATGACTGAACTATATACTTACAAATAATTAGGATGGAAAATTTTATGTAATGTTTTTTAACCACAATAAAAAAAAAAAGTAATGGAGGTTGTTATGGACTGAACTTTTGTGCCCCCTCAAAATTCATTATGTGGAAGCCTTAAGCACCAATGTGATGACATTAGGATCTGCGGCTTCAGACAGATAATTAGGTTTGGATGAGGTCATGAGGGTAGAGCCCCATAATGAAATTAATGCCCTCATAAAAATGAGAGACCACAGCTCACTCTTTCCACACTCATGCACTGAGGAAAGGCCATGTGAGCATACGATGAGAAGGCAGTGGCCACAAAAAAGGAACAAACTATTGACACACGCAACAACCTAGATGAACCTTAAAAACATGGCAAGTCAAAGTTGGCAGGCACAAAAAGTCACATCTTGTATGATTCTGTTTACATGAAGTGTCCCGAATAGGCAAATCCATAGAGAGAGGAAGTTGATTAGTAGTTCCCAGGGACTTGGAAGACATGGGAGATGGGGAATGGAGGGAATGAGGAGTGACAGCTAAAGGGTACAGGGTTTCTCTTTGGGGTGATGAAAACATTCAGGAATTAGATAGTGGTGATAGTTGCATTCTAGGACTATACTAAAATCCATGAAATTGTACACTTTAAAAAGGGGGATTTTATGTGGTATGTGAATTATATCTCAAAGCTGTCATGAGAAAAAGAGGAAGGATTCAAAATAAAAGGTATGTTTATAAAAAACAATCTTTGCTTCCCTAAAGAGGAGCATGCAAAAAATGGGTGTAAAAACTCCACAAAACTATACAGAATGAAAACACATTGCCCTGGCTGGTGTGGTTCAGTGGACTTAGCGCTGGACTGCAAACTGAAAGGTTGCCGGTTCAATTCCCAGTCAGGGCACATGCTGGGGTGGCAGAGCAGGTCCCCAGTTGGGGGTGTGCAAGAGGCAACTGATCCAAGTATCTCTCGCACATTGATGTTTCTCTCTTTCTCTTTCTCCCTCCCTTCCACTCCCTCTAAAAGTGAATGATTAAAATCTTTAAAACTATGTATTAATGATAGTCTCACAATCTATTATATATATTTTTTGATAATCTTAAATGCTGGTACATACACCCTCCGTCTTTTTTTAACAGGGTTGATAAATTTGACAAATTACTTTTCATGTCTGGATTGACTCAATAAGTGGTAACAGGAGATTCATAAGCGATGGGAAGAGGAAAGAGGAAAGGGGTGAGAGCACTGCTCATATTTGTCATCTGGAAAGAAGAGAAAACTCTCCAAGTGCTTGATCTCAACTTACGTTTTTGTATCCTGGTGGCATGCGTGGGTGCCTGTAAGGGAGGATTCTCATGTTCCACAGCCCTTGCAGCCGGTAGGAGCCAGAGCCCTCGCAGGGGTTGGGTATAAGGGCTGGTTCCCTCCTCTCCTGGCCTTTCCCCCTTAGCCTGAGGCAAAATTAGGAAACACACAGCTTTCCAAGATCCTGGGAGGAAGTGGTAAACAGAGTGCCTGGGTATGACTTAGTCTTACACTGGAATTGCGGTTCCAAGCCTGCCTCTTCAATGAGAACTGAGGTAGGTTTTAACAATATAGATTCCCAGGTCCTATCGCAGACATTCTACGTGGAGGCCTGGTGTGGGCTGGAAAACTGAAGATGAGGCCAGCGGGAGCAGTGCTGTTAGAATCACAGTGTTCAATAAAAGATTACTTGTCTGTCTCGCTACACGATTGTGAGCAACTTGAGAACAAAGACCTTGTCTTTTCATCTTTGTGGTGTCAGTAGCTAGCAAAGAGCATGGCCCTGCTTAGTGCTCAGGCCTGTTTACTGAGTAAGACAATGAACTGTCATCTTACTGTTTTTAAATTTTAGATTGTACGTCCTACCTATGCATGTGAGTATAATTAAATAGCACCAAATATATAATTGCAATGTCAAATTTTCTCCTAAGATGTGTCCTCAGCAAATAGTTAGAATATCCTCCATTATTTAAGAATCTATTGACATCCTGCCCTTGATGAGATGCTATTCTATAGTGAAATTTGAAAAGAACCTTGAAAATAATGAACTATTATCTTTCTCAAATCATTATTTGCCTTAAAGCTCATCATCGCATAAAGCTCTCTCAAATGACTTCACAATGTTGTGTGGCCTTGTGTTGCCACTCACCAGGCCCAGGGACTGATCTGTACAGTTTAAAGACAGGTAAATTCAAATACTGTAACCCCTTTTAAGCTCATATTGCAGCATTTGCTTCTTGGTTTCCTTTTCTATTTCATTAAGCTGCCAGAACAAATGTAAGGTATTAAAATCTCAAATTTTGAAAAACGGTTGCAGATTTAAGTAACATAAACAAAGAACAACAAAATGATTGGTCTTTTCAAACATGTACCGATTCCTTAAAAGATATATTTTGGTTAATGACACTGCTAAGTTACATTTTAGGAGACTCTAGGCATCCTGAGTGTTTTAGCACTTTTTCCATTCTGACTCCCCATGACAAGCTTTTACACTGCAGAAATCATATTGACTAGCTCCCTCCCAGCCACTTGCACATCTGAATGGTGGGCATAGGGCTTAAGATACGCCCTTGCAGATATATGCTCACCACATGGATAAAGTTTAACCTCTACTCAAATCAAAGTTTGTATGGAACAGTTAAGTGCATGGTTCCTAATTTTTAAATAAACTCTCTGATTCTGTGCAGTGTATATAAAATGACACATTAAAAAAAATTCTCTGAAGTGTACCAACATTTGCATTACAGGGGTACCTAAAGGACAAGAAAGAAAGCAAGAAATTAAAAAATCTAGTTGAAAAAATAATAATAGAAAACTTCCCTAACTTGGTGAAGGAAATACACATACAAGCCCAGGAAGCACAGAGTCCTAACAAGATGAACCCAAAGAGGCCCAGACCAAGACACAGAATAATTAAAATGCAAAATCTTAAAAGCAGCAAGAGAAAACCAGTTTTGTTATCTACAAGGGAGTTCCCATAAAACTGTCAGCTTATTTCTCAACAGAAACTTTGTAGGCCGGAAGGAATTGGCAACAAATATTCAAAGTGATAAGAAGCAAGGACCTACAACTAGGAGTACTCTACCCAGCAAAGCTATCATTTAAAATCAAAGGACAGATAAAGAGCTTCCAAGACAAGAAAAAGCTAAAGGAGTTCATCACCACTAAACCAGAATTACATGAAATGTTAAAGGGTCTTCTTTAAGAAGAAGAAAAAAAGATAAAAATATGAACAATAAAATGACAATAAGTACATATCTATTAATAATTAAATCTAAAAAACAAGCAAGCAGAACAGAAACAGACTCATAGATACAGAGAACATTTTGATGGATGCCAGATGGGAAGGGGGTTGGGAAGATGGGTGAAAAAGGTGAAGGGATTGAGAAACACAAATGGCTGTTACAGAAATGTCATGAGGATGGAAAGTACAGCATAAGGGATACAGCCAATAATATTCTAATAACTGAGTACGGTGTCAGATGGGTACAGGATTTATAGGGATGACCACTTAGTAAGTTGTATAATGTCTAATCACTGGGGTATACAACCAAAACTAATATACTGTTGTATATCAGATATAATTGAAAAATAAAAAGTGATTTAAATTAAACAAACAAAAGCTTCTGAGAAATTAGGGAGATTATAATTCAAATAAAACTCCTTTACAAATAGTCACTTGAGACATGTGAGAGAAAGAACAAAAAAAGACATTTTCAAGAGATCCTGAAAATGATATTGCAAGGTATCAAAAATTTCAAAAAAAAAAAAGTTGAAGTGGTCCTAGAGTATGACAGCTCAATAAAAGACTCCTATTTTAAGGTACAGAAGTCTTTATATTGCTGGTCAAAGAAAGAGAAGTCTTTGAACTGGGGAGTAAGGGATAGGTAAGGTGTTCTAAGGGTAAAATTCAGTCTTTTATTTTGGTAGAATACATGGTAAGTATTCCTTTTCCACACTTAACCCTTCTTACCTGCAACTAATTAACATCTTGATATGCTTTATTACTCAAGAGACATTTTCTCAAGAGTTCTGCATTTGGCAATTAACTGTATACTTTGTTTCATAAAGATTAAAAGGCTTCTAATTAGGGAAAAGAATTTAATGTTCTGAAAACTGTTAGACCAAAAATTAGATGAGCCACTGTTGAGATCCACCGTTTCTGCAGTTGCTGAGTGACACATGGAGCGAGTGCTATGAAAAAGGAACATATGAGCTCAAGTGGGACTTGAAGAACGTTTTCACTGGTTCCCACCATCCAGCAGATGAATGATGTAACTGTTGATTGAGGGCACACTAACTGCCAGCCCAAGAGCAAAAACAACATGTACTATTCTTGCATTTTTCTGTAAGTAATACTATGTCAAAATAAAAGTTAAAAATATTAAAAGGACAACTTGAATGGAGGAAAAAATAACATAATTGGTGTTAACTATGCTTTGGGGAGAAACTGTAAAAAGTACTGTATTTTTTGGAGTATGAGACACACACCCGCAAATTTGGGAGGGTAATGGGGGTGCGTCTTATAGTCCAAATGTAGCTTACCTGGCTCCCTGGGCTGGGGGGCGGTGGTGGCACTGGAGCGGGGTTTTTTTTTCCTATTTTCCTCCTCTAAAACCTAGGTGCATCTTATAGTCTGGAAAATACAGTACTAGATAGCTGGACCAAGCCACTAGGCACATGTGACTGGGTACTTACTTTCTAAAACCCTGCCAACCTTTTTTGGCTGTCTCTTTGAAACCCATTGAGCTCAAGATTTTTCTCATAAAGTCTTATCTCTTATTTAGATTGATCTGCTAGATTCCTCTGTCTGTTTGTCTAAAGGATTGTTTCCCAGCATTGACTAATCTACCAGCATGGACAACTGTATGACCTGTTCTTCGGTATATTATTTAAGTGACTCATTATAGTCTTGAACAGGCCAATCCCTGGAATGCCCACTACACACATAAGCCCACGATCTCTTCTATGTAAACTGCGAAACAGGACAGCAGACTGGACCCAAGATTGGAACCTGGTTCTGGGAGAATTAATCCATACACTGGCCAGAGACTTCTGAGTTGGCCTTGCATAAATCTTCCAATAGGGATGACAATATCTAATTGGGCCTTCTTGGAAGGTATTCAACATGGACAAAAGAGGGAGAACTAAACTACTTAAGAGAGCTGAGTCTAAAAGAACCACAAACATGCAAAAAATCGGTGACAGAGAAAGCATCCAAGTCACAACAATGGGACAGCATATTTGCAGCATACACTTTTTTAGAAGTATATTTTATTGATTATGCTATTGTAGTTGCCCCATTTTTTCCTCCCCTTTATCCCCCTCCACCCTGTACCCCCCTCCCACCATCATTCCTCCCCCTTAGTTCATGTCCATGGGTCGTACATATAAGTTCTGTGGCTTCTCCATTTCCCGCACTATTCTTAACCTCCCCATCTATTTTGTACGTACCATTTATGCTTCTTATTCCCTGTTCCTTTTTCCCTATCATCCCCCTTTCCCCTCCCCACTGATAACTCTCCAGGTGATCTCCATTTCTGTGATTTTGTTCCTGCTCTAGTTGTTTCCTTAGTTTTTGTTTTAGGTTCAGTTATTGATAGTTGTGAGTTTGTTGTCATTTTACTGTTCATATTTTTGATCATCTTTTTTCTTAGATAAGTCCCTTTAACATTTCATATAATAAGGGCTTGGTGATGATGAACTCCTTTAACTTGACCTTATCTAGGAAGCACCTTATCTAGCCCTTCCATTCTAAATGACAGCTTTGCTGGATAGAGTAATCTTGGATGTATGTCCTTGACTTTCATGACTTTGAATACTTCTTCCCAGCCCCTGCTTGCCTGCAAGGTTTCTTTTGAGAAAGATGAGTCTTATGGGAACTCCTTTGTAGGTAACTCTCTTCTTTTCTCTCTCTGCTTTTAAGATCTTCTCTTTATCTTTAATCTTTGGCATTTTAATTATGATGTATCTTCACATGGCCCTCTTTTGGTCCAACTTGTTTGGGACTCTCTGAACTTCCTGGACTTGTATGTGTATTTCCTTTGCAAGATTGGGCAAGTTCTCCTTCATTATTTTTTCAAATAAGTTTTCAATTTCTTGCTCTTCCTCCTCTCCTTCTGGCACCCCTATGATTCAGATGTTGGAATGTTTTTAAAGTAGTCCTGGAGGTTCTTAAGCCTCTCCTCATTTTTTTGAATTCTTGTTTCTTCATTCTGTTCTGATCAAATGTTTATTTTTTTCCTCTGTTCCAAGTCTTTGATTTGAGTCCTGGTTTCCTTCCCTTCACTGTTGGTCCCCTGTATATTCTTCTTCATTTCACTTTGAATAGTCTTCACTTCTTCCTTTATTTTGCGTCTGTAGTCAATCATTTATGTGAGCATCCTGATTACCAGTGTTTTGAACTCTGCATCTGATAAGCTGGCTATCTCTTCATCACTTAGTTCTTTCTCTGGAGTTTTGATCTCTTCTTTCATTTGGGCCATATTTCTTTGTCTTGGCACAGCAGTCTAGAAGAATGTTTCTTCTTTAACTCCTTGGTTGTCAGACTTCCATACAGTTTGATTTTCTGGCAGTTCTGGTTGTTTTTGTTTTTAAATTGGTTGTTATCCTTCTTTTGGATATGCAAGGAAGCAAAGCGTATCTACCTTCGCCTCCATCTTGGCCAGAACAGAATATACTCCTGAAGCTAAGGTTGCAATGAAGCAATAATACATTGCTATATTATATCTACTTTAAAGAAACTCCCATCCCCAAAATTATGTTTTAATCAACAAAAGATGTTGCTTTTGCTAATCCCATAACCCTAGCAGACTTATCTTAAGGTCTACATCAGATAACTTGAGCTAGTCTCATTATAACTGTAGAAGGCCTTTGTGAATATTATCCACCCTGTAGCATTCAGTATTTCATCCTGGAGCAGGAGCCTAATGATGATAAACTGTTCATATTCATTTATCACAATTTCAAAATCTAAAAGCTCTAATAAAGCAAGTTTTTCGTAGTTAATTTAGCAGCAAAATCAGACCTAAATTGATGAGTCTTCATCCCACTGAGTATGAAGTTTCATAAGTTTCACCACTAAATAACTAAGGTGTTTGATTACAGGATGCTGTCTCAGACACTCCCAAGAGGTTTCACAATAAATAGCAGATGCATTGTATTACCTTCCTAAAATTAAAACAAAAAATCTGAATTCCAACATGCATTTGGCCCCAAGGGCTTCTGAAAGGAATCGCAGATCTTAACAGTTACATTTAAACAGCAAGGTTCCATCCTGAGAATTTTACATGGATTAACTCATTTAATTTTTACAACAGTCCTATGAAATAGAATACTTCTCACCATCTTACAATGAGGAAACCAAGGCACAGAGAAGTCCAGTCTGCCCAGCTAGTAGGTAGTAGAACTAGAACCTCGACCTAGCCCTACTAGCTCTAGAGACTCTTGCTCTTAATTATTATGATAATTCTTTTAACACCAAATGCATTCTTGGGGTTGTTTTTAAAAAGTGGAAGTCTTGACGCACTTTCTTGAATGTGTTCCACATCTAGCATAGATCATGTTCAATATTTAATGATATAATATGAAACCATATTTATGTATGTACATATTCTGCAATACACCAACCAGCAGCTGAATTTGTTCATCATGGCTGAGTTTTGGGGCAGGCCCATAATTTACAACATATCATAGGTGGCACCTTAATGGTTATCCATTTCCTCATTAGATGCTTAATTTCATATATAAAATTTTTCTATTTTAACTTGGAAGAGCTCTGCAACCTTATAGGCTGCCTACTTGATCTCTGCTAAAAAGTCTTCCTTGTACTAATTCCAAATAAGCTTCACCGAACATTGTAGCTATTGATTCTAAAAGATACAGAACAAGTCTAATTCCATTTCTATATCTGAGTCCTTTGAAATAAATGTAGATAACTATTTCTCCAATTATTTTTTTCTATAAATGGCTCAAAGAAAACATAGGTAGTGTTTTAAAAATATCCAGCTAAAGTTGGTATTATGAGTTAAACAACAAGAATAACCTAAAATATAAAATGTTGATTTCCAGGTTTCCATAGGATAATGGCAGCTGATTATCCAAATCTGTGAACATATCCCCCAGAGACCTTACAGTAAACAGGAGAGCAAATAAACCCATAAAACAAAACTAAAATATAAGAGGGAGAATATTACAATATTCAATTTATATGCAAACAGACAAAGAGACATTAGAAACCAGAAACACTAATCTAAGCCCACACTGGAAAGATCAGTGGAGACTAAGTGAAAAAAAGGAGAGAGCAAAGGATCCTTATGGTGGTAGAACATAGGTAATATCCCCCTTAGAAAGAGAGTCCCGCCCCACACGGAGTAGGAAATATCAAGAACAGGTTTGAAACCTTGCGAATCCGAAGAAGTAACTTCTGTGGAATAAAAGGGACCTGAAAGCTCCTGGAACCAGAGGTGGCAGTCCTGCAGAGGGTGACGGAATAGCTGGAAGGCTAAAATGCAGGTTATGATCCACTGCACAGTTCAAAGAGGTATTAAAGTCTGGATAGTAGCCAAGACAAAAGAGAAACAGCTGAAAAATTTTATCTTGAAAAGATAATCGTATAAATGTTTAGCATCATAATAACAAACCTATCAATGCCTACCATGGTGCGATGGTCTAAAAAAGAAGCCCTACAGAAAAGTTCATTATATCAAAGCACTCAAAGTGCTTCTCAGGCCAAACTCCTTTCAATGCACATTATACATTTGAACAATGTTTTCAAGGAAAAACAATGAAATGTATTGATCTCCCTGGCACTGTTATACCTTTCCATACCCTCCCCACCTACCCTTATGTGGTGCCTTACTCTGCAAACAGCCATCAGGGCTCACAGCCTGGGCTGCAAGCTTGTACCTGTTCATATGTTGCTACCAGTCAGGGGAGAGATAGGTGCAGAGAGAGTACGTGTTTACAAACTCCAGTAGCTGTTAGATAGAGTGATTTCACATCTGCTGAATCTAATAAAATGAGTTTACCTATTTTTTAAATTAAGGATTATTGTGATATAATTTATATACAGTAAAATTCAACTTTTTTTAGGTGTTCTTCTGCAGTCAATCTCCTCCCCTGACCCCTAACCCTTGCAATAGCTCATGTGATTTCTCTTATTATAGTTTTGCTTCTTCTAGAACTTCAAACAAAGGGAATCATAAACTATGTAGTCTTTTATTTTTGGCATTTTACGTCACATAATGCTTTTAAGACTCATCCATGTTGTTGACTTTATCAGTAGTTTATTCCTTTATATTTATATTC
The DNA here is from genome assembly GCF_022682495.2 of Desmodus rotundus. Taxonomy (NCBI): domain Eukaryota; kingdom Metazoa; phylum Chordata; class Mammalia; order Chiroptera; family Phyllostomidae; genus Desmodus; species Desmodus rotundus. The sequence goes on from NC_071397.1 coordinate 69,025,460, forward strand.
CACTGTATGGATATATCAAAATGTGTTGTACCAAATGATGGATTTTGGGGTTGTTTACAATCTTGGATGATTAGGAATAAAAAGCTGGTGTTTACATACAGGCCATTTTTGTAAATGGATATCTAAGTACCAGCACTATTTTTTGGAAATGACTATCCTTTTCCACTGATTTATCTTGACATCATTCTTGAAAATCAGCTGACTTTATTATGCCTTTGGTTCTATTTCTGGACCTATATTCTCTCCCACTGATCTATGTTTATCCTTATACCAATGCTACACTGTCTTGATTACTATAGCTTTATACTGAATCTTGAAATAAATTAAGCCCTCCAAAATTATTCTCTTGTAAAATTGTTGTGGTTATTCTAGTTCCTGTGCTTTTCCACGTATGATTTAAAATCAGCTTGTCAATTTCTGCAAAAAAGCTTGTTGGGATTTTAACTGAAATTGCATTGATTCTATAGATCGCTTTGGGGAGAACCTAAATCTTTAACAATATTAAGTCTACTGATCAATGAAACTCAATCTATCTTTCCATTTATTAGGTCTCTTTAATTTCTGTCATCAATGGTCTATAGTTTTTACTGTAAAAATCTAGAATGTATTTTGCTAACTTTATCTCTAAATATTTCATGTTTTTGGAAACTATTACATAAAGTAATGTATTTTACTTCAATTTACAATTGTTCATGGCTAGCATACATAAATACAATGAATTTTTATACATCAACTTGAATCCTAGTATCTTTTAAATAGATTCTTTCAGATTTTCTATGTAGATGATCATGTCATATAAAATGTAGACAATTTTAACTTCTACATTTCCAATTTGACTTCCTTCCTTCATTTTTCTCTCCCTCCTTCCCTCCATCCTTCTTCTCTTTTTTTCCTTACCAAACTGATGAGTACTTTCATTGCAATTCTTATCAGAAGGGGTAAGAGTGGACATCCTTGACTTGCTCCCACTCTTAAGTGGAAAACATTCAGTCTTTCCCCATTAAGTAGGAAATGTTTCTTGTTAACATTTAAAAAGAAGGAGGGACTTCTCTTGTGGTTTGCTGCAAATTTTTATGAGTGTGTATTTAATTTTGTCTAATTAAATACAATTCTGTCAAATTGCAAATTTTCTGCATTTATTGGGATGATGGGTTCTTTTTCTTATTCTGCTAATATTGTGAATTACATTGATTGATTTCAAATGTTATAGCAACTCTGCATTCCTGAGATAAGCCCCACTTGGTTATAATGTGTAATCTTTTTTATATACTACTGGATTTATTTGCTAAAGGATTGGTAAGAATTTTCATGTCTACATTCTCAGGGCATATGGGTCTGCAGTTTTATTTCCTGTAATGTCTTGGTCAGGTGTTTGGTGTTTTCATGAAATAATTCCCCCCATCCTTTTACTTTTAACTTACTATGTGTTAGAATTTAAAGTCAATTTCTTGAGTGCAGCATTTAGTTGGGTCTTGCTTTTTTATCAAATCTGACAAGCTCTGCCTTTTAATTGTTTAAATGATGTATTATTAATATAATTATTGATATGATTGAATTTGAATCCATCATCTGGCTAATTGTGTTCTGCATGTTCCATCTATTCATTGTTCCCTTTCTCTCCTCGTCCTGCCTTCTTTTGGATTATTTGCTATTACTCAATTTTATCTCTATAACTGGCTTATTGGTTATGCCTTTTATTTTCTAGTGGTGGTTCTGGAGTTTACATCTGTAACTTAATACAGTGTACCTTCAAATAATTTTAAATCACTTTGTGTATAGCCTAAGGTCATTACAACTGACCTGGATATTGGCACTGTTGTTGCTATCTTTACACTTGGTGCACCAGACTGCAAAATTCTTTCAGGTTTGAGCTGTCATTACCTTGTCTTAGTGTGGGGATTGTAGTGAAGTGCTGGAAGATTATTCTCAGTGTTTCTGCTCAACCTTCAGCTTTCAGCAGACACTGCTCGCCAGCACCACAGAGGAGTCTCTTTTCACACTCCTGTGCCTCCCCCAGCAACAGACTACTGTTGCTTGTTACTCAGGGTTAGGCTTATTTGGGGGGCAAGGTAGTTCTTGGTCTCTTGGTCTTAGACAGGGTCTGTGTGTCTGCTTTGAAAGGGGATGGGCTAGATAGTTACACGTCTTTCTGTCCCACCTGTGTCAGCTGAACCCTGCCATCTCTCTGTGTTGGTTCTTGGGCAGGAGTGTTTTTTTCTGTCCCTTTCCCAATGCTACAGGCCTCTGCTTGTATGGGTTCAGGATCCTGGAACCAAGATCTGCCCTTCTTTCAGGGAAAGTTGGCTTTTGCCTCTACCTTCCTACCAGAAGCAGCACCTTTTTGCCTGGCTCCTGCAGGGTGGAAGGACAGTTCTCTAACTTCCTCCTGAGGCAGAGGGGTTTTTGCTTCTACCCTTCTCCCAGAGGCCCTGGGAATGACAGGGTTTGTGGGCCTGCCCCCAGTCACTTCAGTGTTTGCTCCATTTGAGCAATGTGTCTGGGGAAGCAGCATGGTTTTTGTGCCTCTTCCCCAGCAGCAATCACCTCCTAGGCTTGTGGAGCCAATGAGGGCCGAGGAGGGTCTCTGATCTTCTGCTCTGCCCAATTTTTCTTGTGAGCATCTGGTGGAGACCAGTGGAGAAGGGCTTGAAAGTGAGAAATCCCCTTGTTTTTGGAGTTCCTGGTTATTCTAAACTGATATGCAAGCCCACGTGTGGACTTCAGGGAATTTAAAATAAATTTTAGTTATTTCTCCTTATTTGCTTCAATGGCAGCCACCATTCCTCTCATGTGCTGTCACAGGTGACAGTTTGTGTACCTCATCTCTTCTGGGAGGGGCTTATCACCCTTTGGAATTAAGTTCCCTTAATTTCCTTATAAATCCAGCTCTCTAATAAGTTCAAAGACAGTTATGATTTCTGTGGGCTAACTGTATTTTTCTTGTTAGAATGGGAGTGACATGCCCTTACTGCTTTCTCCATCCTAAGTGAATGAAAAACTTAGGCTTCTATTTTATATCTCTTTGCTTTTTATTTAAAAAATAATTTATTCTATTTCATAAAAATATTGCTCCGTGATAAACTGAAAAGTAAGTATTAAAACTAGCCCTTCGCCATAAATGGTGTGAAAAGTATTGTGCCAGTGCATGAGGTAGTGATAGCTAGGACAAGACGGTCCAAGCAGTGGGTGCTATCAGTGAGCTCTTCACCCACAAGAACATTTCTTTTGGAACTTACAACATACTTACGGATAGCACGGAAGATGCATACTAATTCACACTTATAGAGGGTAAGGGCAATAGCAGTGGTTCATAAAATATTTTCACTTATAAAGATTTATTCTGTGGCCTATCATATAGCACTGCCAATGTTCTCTGTTTCTAAGATGCATTCAATAGCGTTGTCCCAATTTTCCCTTATGCCAAGGTTAATTATGTAGGATTCTTTCAATATGCCCCTGATTTCCTCCAGAAAAAGTATAAATCAAAATAAACCAGAGTCTACTAACTAGCAATGGTACTAATTAAATGAAGACATAATAAGAAGAGAAAGCAGCCTTGAAGACACTTAGTAAAGTATTATCTCTGATTTTCCCTGCTCAGTAGTTTTGAAGCAATAATTATTTTAAAGAATGTTCTCTCATAACACTTTTATTACGGACTTATCACTTGGGCATTCTTGTATCTATCTTTCCCAACAAAAGAGTAAACACTTCAAGGACAGTGTTGTATTCATCTTTGTATTTTCCAGTGTCTAGCACAGTGCCTGGCATACAGCAGGCTCTTAATAAATACATACTGAGTATTGAATTAAATGAATAGATCTGAAAATAGTTCTGTCTACTTTTTCTTGTATCTTTCTCCTCTGTGCTATAGCTTGCTTTTACCTTGCTCCCTGCCTTTCCCTTTTTGTGAGTGTATATAATAGCTCCCAAAAAATCTATTAACATCAGTATCTGCCTGGCTCCCAGTAACTATTACGTTTGAAGACTCTGCTGGCAGCCCCATCTGTCTGATCAGCTGGCCTCAAATCTATAATAGTAGGATCAGAACTAAAATAGTCCTGCCTCTGTCTTTTACTTGGATGACCTGGTAGCCTGCTTAAGGGCCAGACTTTGTTGCCAAATAAATTTCCCATAACCACATTAGGGCCTGGATTTCTATCTGAACCTGCCTATTTTTCTCTCTCATTGGTCACATGTAGCCAAGGACTCACATACCTCAACCCTTGAACCTCCTTGAGTCACAACAAGTACTTGATCTTATGCTAATATATATTATTATTTAGTTTTCCATATGCTGCGATCAACCTTCCATTAAGATATATTAGGAAAAAATATATAAGGAGAATGCCATTGAAAGTAGATATTTTGTTTTTTCTTTTCAAATTTTTCACAATTCCTAACATAATAAAGTCCCCTCCATGAATTAAAGCAACTTACATTTGCCCTGGCTGGTGTGGCTCAGTGGATTGAGTGTTGCACTGTGAACCAAAGGTCGCTGGTTCGATCCCCAGTCAGGGAACATGCCTGGGTTACGGGCCAGGTTCCCAGTAGGGAGTGCCTAAGAGGCAACCATACACTGATGTTTCTCTCCTTCTCTTTCTCCCTCCCTTCCCCTCTGTAAAAATAAATAAATAAAATCTTTTACTCATTTTTACTTTCCTCACTCACCTCCGAGGGAAAATTACTATATGTCTTAATATCTTGAAGGGTGATAACTGACAGTGCCTAAGAAGACCAAACATACCTTACAGTTCAATAAGGATCACATTTTTCCATAATCATGTTAACTAATCTCACAACTCCCATAGATTTTACAGAAAAGAGACTCTTACCCAGCCTTAGCAACACTTATGGTTTGCTGCTCCATTGCTTCGTGGATGCTGGTTCTATCATGCTCTTTGAGGCTATTAAACTCATCAATACAGCAAAGGCCTGCATCTGCAAGCACCAATGCCCCAGCCTCCAAGTTCCATTCTCCTGAGTCCTTTACAGCAGTTACTGTCAGACCTAAAGAAACAAGCGAGCTGTGTCAGCTTTTATTTTCAAAAAAATTATCTTATATCTATGAAGGGAAATAAATGCCTACATTTTAAAGGGAAGGAAAAGGCATGGAGTCAAGGCTTTTATTTGTAGTCTACCAAAGATGGATGACATCAGGACAACTGTTTAACGTTGTCATTGGAATATCCTATGTTCTGAAAGTCTAACAGGTATTAGTAAGTATTGTGTGGCAACCAGATGCCTTCAAATTTTGTCTCTTCTTGGTGGTAGTGGTTTTAACTTTTAGAAGAAGCAAACAGGTCTCCAGAGATCTTATGACAAGAGGTTTTGTACTATATACTGAAGGGTCAAAAGACAGAGAACAGTAGACATTACAGTCCAATGATGAAAATGAAAAGTTTGCTCCCAGTCACAGAGGATTCCTTTCATTATGTCTTATCTGATTTTAATTCATCCTTTATACCAGTCAATAAAGCAGAATGGTCAAAAGAAAGTCTTTGGAGTCACCTAGACTTGGGTTTGAATCCTGGATTTGTCACTTTGGCTATTATATAGTAGGCATGTTTCATAATATAGTGAGTCCTCATTACATTCATCTATAAAAGGGGATAATGAAGAAAAATATTTTATAGATTCTTGGATACTCAAATAGAATATAAATAAAGCTCTTTAAAAGGTGTATGATACGTAGTGAGTAGTCACAGTAACTATTATTGATTTTAAAAATTTATAAACCTCTGGCTAGACTGATTAAAAAAAAAGACAAAAGTGACAAATATCAGGAATTAAAGACAGAACACCACTATAGATCCTACAGACACTAAACTAGTAATACAGAAATAAAATGAACTACTCTATGTCAAGTTTAATAACTTAGATGAAATAGTCATATTCCTTGAAGTATATGAACTGCCAAAGTTTACCTTTAAAAAGATAACTTGCATAATCTTAAATCCACTTTGAAAATTGACTATGTAGTTAAAAACCTTGCAACACAAAAATCTACAGGCTGAGATGAAGTCATGGTGAATTCTACCAAACGGACAAAATAATACCAATTCTATACAAAATTCTCAGATATCTAGAAAAACAAGAAATACTTCCCAACTCATTCAATGAAGCCTATCATGTTGTCCAAAATATATAAAGACATAGTAAAGAAAATGACAGATCAGTACACCTTATAAAATAGATGCAAAAATCCCCCCAAAAAGGAAAGCAAATCAAACAATACATAAAATAAGAGCTCATAATTAAGTTGAGTTTATTTTGGGAATGCAAGGGTAATTCAACATTCAAAAATTATTCAGTGCAATTCACCAATCAACAAACTAAGGAAGAAAAAGGCAAATGACCACCTCAAGAGATACAGAAATAACACTCGACAAAATTTTGTAATCACTCATGATGAAAACATCTCTCAGATAACTAGGAACAGAGGGAACCTCTTTCAATCTTCTTTTTTTTTAATTTTAATTTTTTATTGTTATTCAATTACAGTTGTGTGCCTTTTCTCCTTGTCCCTCCACCCCACCCCAGATGAGCCCCCCTCCCTCCCCCACCTCCACCCTCCCCCTGGATTTTGTCCATGTGTCCTTTATAGTAGCTCCTGTAATCCCCTCTCCTCACTGTCCCCTCCCCACTGCCCCCAGACCATTGTTAGATTGTCCTTAACTTCAATGTCTCTGGTTATATTGTTCCCTTTTTTCTTCTATTTATTATGTTCCAGTTAAAGGTGAGATCATATGGTATTTGTCCCTCACCATCTGGCTTATTTCACTTAGCATAATGCTCTCCAGTTCCACCCATGCTGTTACAAAGGGTATAAGCTCCTTCTTTCTCTCTGCTGAGTAGAATTCCATTGTGTAAATATACCATAGGTTTTGGATCCACTCGTTTGCTGATGGGCACTTAGGTTGTTTCCAGTACTTGGCTATTGTAAGTTGTGCTGCTATGAACATTGGGGTGCATAGGTTCTTTTGGATTGGTGTTTCAGGGGTCTTAGGGTATAATCCCAGCAGCAGAATTGCTGGGTCAAAGGGCAGTTCCATTTTTAGTTTTCTGAGGAAATTCCATATTGTTTTCCACAGTGGCCTCACCAGTCTGCATTCCCACCAACAGTGCACTAGGGTTCCCTTTTCTCCGCATCCCCTCCAACATTTGTTTGTGGATTTGCTTATGTTGGCCACTCTGACTGGTGTGAGATGGTACCTCATTGTGGTTTTAATTTGCTTCTCTCTGATGGCTAGGGATGCTGAGCATCTTTTCATGTGTCTCTGGGCCCTCTGTATGTCTTCCTTGGAGAAGTGTCTGTTCAAGTCCTTTGCCCATTTTTTAATTGGGTTGTTTGTCTTCCTGGAGTGGAGTCGTGTGAGTTCTTTATATATTTTGGAGATCAGGCCCTTGTCTGAGGTATCATTGGCAAATATGTTTTCCCATATTGTTGGTTCTCTTTGTATTTTAGTGCTGTTTTCTTTAGCCCTGCAGAAGCTTTTTATTTTGATGAGGTCCCATTCGTTTATTCTTTCCTTTATGTCCCTTGCTTTAGGGAACATGTCTGTGAGGATGTTGCTGCGTGGAATGTCTGAGATTTTCCTGCCAATGTTTTCCTCTAGGACTTTTATGGTGTTACGACTTATATTTAAGTCTTTTATTCATCTTGAGTTTATTTTTGTCTATGGCGTAAGTTGGTGATCAAGTTTCATTTTTTTGCACGTAACTGTCCAGATTTCCCAACACCATCTGTTGAAGAGGCTGTTTTTGCTCCATTTTATGCTCCTGCCTCCTTTGTCATATATTAATTGACCGTAAAGACTTGAGTTTATTTCTGGGCTCTCTGTTCTGTTCCATTGGTCTATGTGCCTGTTTTTATGCCAGTACCAGGCTGTTTTCTTTCAATCTTCTAAAGGGTATTTACAAAAGCCCTTCAGCTGACAATAAGAGACTGAATGCTTAGAGCCTCATCCCCCTCCTACCCCTAAGATCAGAAAAAGGCAAGGAGATTTGCTCTCAACACTCTTTTTCTTAGAAAGTAAGAACTAACATTTTAAAAATATTTATAGACAATATGATTATGTAAAAAATTACAAAAGTTGCAGAAAAATCTACTAGAACTAATAAGTGAGTATAGCAAGGTTGCAGTTTGCAAGTCAGTGTATAAAAACTAATCATATTTATATTGGAAAAATTAGAAATTGCAATTTAAAATAGTACATTTAGGATAACACCCAAAAGTATGAAATATTTAGGTAAAAATCTTTAAAATTACGTGTAAGATCTGTATGCAAAAACTACAAAACACGATAAAGGAAATCAAAGATGACCTAATCAAACCGAGAGATAACCCCATGTTTATTGAATGAATTGAAAAACTCAGTATTTTGTTTCCCCAAAGTGCTCTATAGATTCGCTACAATTCCAAACAAAATCCTAGCGGGATTTTTCTTCTCACAGAAATTGATAAGGTAATTTTAAATTTCATATGGAGAAACAAAGAGAACAGAAGAGTTAAACCAAAAGCTAAGTAGATCTCACATAACCCATTTCCAGATTTACTACAAAGCTAGAGTAATCAATCAGAGTAGTACTGAGAAAGGATATAAACAGATAGAACAGTAGAATAGACTAGAGTCCAAAAATAGGCTCACACATACATGGTCAAGTATATAAGTGAAAGCAATTTAATGGAAAATGATAATCTGTTCCACAAATAATTGGATAGCTTTATGCAAAAAGAGAAAATCAGTCTTGATCCGTACCTCACATGTAATACAAAAATTAAGCCACAATAAATTAAAGATCTATATGAAAAATGTAAAACTTTATAGGAGGAAACTCATACAAGAAAATATCTGGTCTCTGGTCCAGTATTTAAGGAGCTAAGAAGTTACTACTCCATCTTAACACCAAGTAAAAATCTGAACAAACTGAGAAATCAGTATTTCTAAGATCTATCAGAAAAATAAGGTCACAGGGCAAACCCGTACTCCTAAAATTGGAGACATAAAGACAGAGAATCACAACTTACCAGAACTGAAACCTCCATGGGAACCTGGACTGGGATAGGAAAATCTGAACCATAATTGTTGAGTTGCTGGAGACTCAGTTTGGACAATTCTGAGAATTAAAAACTCCAGAGGAACCCAGTCATAGGGTAAGGGGGTTCCTACACTTTTGTGAATTTTAGTTCCAGGAGCTCTACCAGGTTCTCACATGAAATATCAGCAATTTTTGTCTGATAGTGTAAGCACAGAGACAGAAAGTCTAAGAAATAATAAAAAAGAAATTCTAGAGATCAAAAACACTATAAAAGAATTGAAAAATATCTTTGATGGACTAATCAGTAGACTGGACATGGCTGAAGGAAAAAATCTCAGAGTAAGAAAAGTCAACAGAAAGTTCTAAAACTGAAAATCAAAGAGAAAAAAGATGGAAAATAACAGAATACCCAAGAACTATGAAAACAATTACAAAAGGTATAACATACATGTAATTTATGTAATGGGAATACCAGAAGAAGGAAGAGAAGAAATAGAAGCAACAATGACTAAAAAAATCCTCAAATTAATGTCAGACACTAAACTACAAATCCAGAAAACTCAGAGAACACAGAGCAGGAAAACTGTAACAAACAAACAAAAAAACTACACTTAAGCATGTCATATTTAAACTTCAGAAAATTAAAGATGAAGAAAAAATATTGAAGGAAACTAGAAGGGAAAACACTTAGCTTTAGAGAAACAAAGACAAGAATATTCAATAATATCTTCTCAAAATATCTTAATTTTCAAAATACATTAATGCATTAGCATTCACAAGTGAAGATATAGTCACACAAGGTTCTGCACTGGTTAGAGAACATCTAGAGCAAGAGTCAGCAAATTACGATCTGTGGGCAAAATCTGGCCTAGACACCTGGTTTTGTAAAAATAATTTTTTTCTGGAACACAGTCATATTTATTATTTACATATTGTACATGGTAGTTTCACATTAAAATGGCAGAGTTAAGTTAGTTGTGACAAACACTGAATAGCCCTCAAAACCTAAAATATCTTCATCTGGCCTTTATAGGAGGTTGCTGACTCCTGTTCTAGAGCATTAATGTCTACTTTGAGACATCAAATTTAAAAGAAACACTAATTTTAAAAAGGGTAAACATTACGAAGGACATGTTAATAATACCTTAAATTTAAGGAACAGTTTATATAGCATGGGGTGTGATTAGCTTGAAAGACAGATTTAGAGAAGTGAAAATAATGTTTATACATTTGGAGAACTATCCTATGGAAGAAGAATTAGGCTAATTTGGAGCAAGTTCAAAAAAAATAACCTAGAACTACACACAGAGTTTTACAACAGGAAACTGCTGGATACATTGAGGTGTTTAGAAATGAGTTGGCTACATTACAAAGTAGTGAACTGTTCCCTCACAGTAACTATTTAAGCAAAAGTGTAATGTCCATTTGTCAGAGGTAGTGTAAAAAGGTATTCATACAATGAACAGGTAACTGGACAAAACACTTAGCACACACGGAGATGAAAGAAACTGAAGATACAAGATACCACAACTATGGGATGCAGCTAGAGCAGTGCTTAGAGAGTTAACATGCTATAAATGCCTACATTAAAAAGGAAGAAACATCTCAAATCAGCAATCCATGCTTTCACCTTAAACAACTGGAAAACAATAAGAGCAAACTACACCTAAACTAGGTGGATGGAAGGAAATGATAAATGTTAGAGCAGAAGTCATTGAAATAGAGAATATAAAAACAATTGAGGAAATTAATGAAACCAAAAATTAACAAACTTTTAGCTAGACTACCAAGCCAAAAAGAAATAATAATCAAATTACTAAAATCAGGAATCAAAGATGGGATACTATTACTGATTTTACAAAAACAAAAAGAATTTATAAAGGAACACAATGAATAACTGTATGTCAACTACTTAGATAACTTAGATAACAGTGACAACTTTCTAAAAAGACACTACCAAAACTGACTCAAGAAGAAAATGAAAATCTGAACAGACCTATAAGTAAAGAGACTATATCAGTCATTTTAAACCTACCCGCACAGAGACAGCTTCACTGGTGAATTCTACCAAACGTTTTAAAAGTCAAATACCAATTCTTTAGAAACTCTCCTTTAGAAGGAGACTAGGAGGAAATGCTTCCTAATTCATTCTATGTGAACAGTATTACCCACTTACCAAAGATCGGACAAAGACATTATAATTATACTTAAGACCAGTATCTGTTAAGACCACAGATACAAAAATCCTCAACAAAATGCTAGCAAACCAAATCTAGCAATATAGAAAAAGGATTATACATTATGACCAAGTGGGATTTATCTCAGGAATAAAAGATTGGTGCTAGCCTGGAAATCAAATAATAATATCCCCATACTAATAGAGTAAGGACAAAAAGCACATTATCATCTTAATGGATGAAGAAAAAACATTTGACAAAATTTAACAAACTAGGAAGAGAACTTCCTGACAAAGGGAATCTACATTAAAAAAAAAAAAAAGCTAGTGTTATTGTAAATGGTGTAAGACAGTGTTTTCCCACTGAAATCAGAAACAAGGTAGATCTTTACTCTGACTACTTCTATTCAACATTGTATTAGAGGTACTAGAGGTTTTACGAAGGGCAATTAGGCAAAAACTGAAATAAAAGGCATCAGGAAGGGGAAAAGAGAAGTAAAAGTTACCCCTATTTGCAGATCACACAATCTTGCATAAAGAAAATCTGCAGGAATTCATTAAAACTTTATTACAACTAGTAAACAAGTTCAGCAAAGTTGAAGGACAAAAGAAAATCAATTTTTAAAAGTCAATTGTATAACTATATGCTTGCAATGAGTACAAGGATATATGAAGAAAATACTAATTCCATTTACAATAGCATCAAAAAGAATAAAATACTTAGGAATAAATTTAACAAAACAAGCACAAAATCGTATACTCTGAAAACTACAAAACACTGTTAAAAGAAATTAAAGATGACTTAAATAAATGAAAACACATCCTATGTTCACTGGCATACACTAACAGGCACTGTTAATATTTCCTAAAGGATCTACAAATTCTCAGCTGGCTTCTTTGTAGAAATTGACAAAGTGATCCTAAAATCTACATGGAAATTCAAGGAATCACAAATAGTCAACACAATCTCAAAAAAAATTTTGGAGGACTCAAACTTCCTGATTTCAAAACTTACTACAAAGCTACAATGATCAATGATCAATAGTATGGTACTGCCATAGGATACAGAACAAAAGAAAAGAGCTGATTGTGCAGAGAGGAACCCATACATTTATGGTCAACTCATTTTTGATAAGGGTTCCAAGACAATTCATTGAGGGAAGGATAATCTTTTCAAAAGATGCTGCTGGGAAATTGGGCATCCACGTGCAAAAAGAGGAATTTGGACCCTGTTTGACACCATATACAAAAAAATAATTCTAATTGGATCAAAGACTTAAATGTAAGGTGATGACAGTATAAAATTCTTAGAAGAAAACACAGGTGTAAATCTTCATAGTCTTTGACTAGGCAATGTTTTTCATAAATGACACCAAAAGCAAAATAAAAAAAAAAAGACTTCATCAAAATTAAAAGCTTTGCGCTGCAAAGGACACTCCCAAGAAAAAGAAAAGATAATCCACAGAAAAGGAGAAAAATTCTCCAAACTTGATAAATATGTCTCCGATAAAGGGCTTGTATTTAGAATAAAGAACTCTTATAGTTCAATAATAATAATAATAAATAACCCAGTTTTTTAAATGGCCAAGGATTCAAACAGACATTTCTCCACAGAAGATATACAAATGGTCAAAAGCAAATGAAAAATGCTCAACATTTCTAGCCCTCAGGGAAATGTAAATCAAAACACAATGCGACACTACTTCACATACCACCCATGTCTATAACCAAAAAGACATAACAACAATGGTTAGGAGAGATGTGGAGAAATTAGAATGCTCATACATTGCTGGTGGGAATGTAAGATGGTGCAGCCACTTTGGAAGACAGGCTGGTACCTCCGCATAAAGAGTTACTGTATCATCCAGCAATTCCACTCTTAAGACCCTGGGAAATGAAAACATTTCCCCCACAGAAATCTGTACACAAATGTTCATAGTAGCACAGCTGTTATTTTTAAAAAGCCACTGTGTAATCATACTGGGAGTAGTTAGAGGTAGATTCTTCACATGCTGGATTCAAGGCCATAGCAAGCACAAATTTTACCAAGCTAAAAATCCACTGATTATTTACCTATTAGTTCATTTATGAAACCCTTCCCCTTCTTATTCTTTCTAGTTTTTGACCTTTTCTAAACAACCCTGCAAATAATGCACCCAAACTCACAAAGCTTATGTGCCCAGCTTCTGTTAAGGGTATCTCCATTTAATGTTATTTGTCTCTATAGTAACCAACTAAAAAAGCTGCTATGCTTAGCGTGGCTTTGTGCAAGCAGTGGTCTAGCTAAGAGATGTTTAAAGATTTGAGTCCTCTCTCTACTGACCACATTTCTCCTGGTTATCAGGAAAAGGACAAAGACTCTGATGAATGGGAGAGGTGGACGGTTAGAGAGAAAAGAATGGAATGTAAAATGTGAAGGATGATGGATTATAAGTGGAGCCTGAGTTCAAGAGGAAAATGAGTTTAGAAGGAGCTTCATATAAGAGAACTAAAAACACAAGGTAAAAACTAGATACAAGAAACAGAAAATAATTATGAAGTATTTCCATTAAATTCTTCTTGTCAGAATGTTAACATCACCCCAATTGTCAACAACAAACATTATGGTGCTTCAGAAAGCAGACTAATATCATTGATAGCTATCTGAAGGGTGTTCAACAATATAGTCCAGTTATGGATAAGGGCTCAGACACAGCTTGTATCTTCAACAAAACTGTAACCTAATGGTGGGTAGGAATGAACACAAAACAGTGAAATTGTTATCAAGGAAGGGGAGCAAAGAATGGGGGAGGGGTACACTAATATGGAAACTTTATAAAAAGTGTAAGGATGCATTCCAAGATTCATTCCACATATTCCCTCGTCCCCCGATCACCCCTTCTGCAACAGGAAGCTTTATATAGGCAGTGCCTCATGGGGAGACTCTCACAGCTTTGCTTTGGCGTGGGCCTGCTCTTACTCTCAGTATATACCTGGGCCGACCTCATTCATGGAGCTTTGTTCCTCAAGAATTAATCAATTCATTATTACAGAAATGATACCAATTGCTTTTTCTATACATAAAGTCCACTTTAAGTATTGGACAAAGTGAACAGAAAGTAGATAATCACTTGGTCAGCAATGAAAGGAACAGGTTTCTGAGCACCAGTGTCCTTATTTGTTATATGGGAATGGTTATACAATACCTTACCGTCCTGCCACACCAGGGTGTTTTGAGGCTCAAAATGTATATATGAGGTCTGTCTGGAAAAAGCCCAGCCGTTGTTAATATAATGAAAATGATTTGCGCAATATCGATGTAACCTGGCCGCCAAGGAGAGTGGACTAGAATGTTCATGGGCGAACAATGACGACTTCACTGTAAGTGTCAGTGGGGGTGGTAGGCACCATTGAATGAGCAGATGTACTGTGTGGCCATCATATTCAAAATGAGTGAGTAGAACAACAAATCTGCATCAAATTTTGCATTAAGTTTGAACATTCATCTGCAGAAACTATTCAGATGATTCAGAAAGCCATGGCTATGGGCAACTGGTGATTGGCAGCTTCATCATGACAGTGCACCTGCTCATGCATCATGTCTTGTGCAGTTTTTTGGTTAAACATCAAATCACCCAGGTGACTCAGCCTCCCTACAGCCCAGATTTGGCACCCTACAACTTCTGACTTTTCCCAAAACTAAAATCACCTTTGAAAGGGAAGAGATTTCAGACTGTTAATGACATTCAGGAAAATACAACAGGGCAGCTAATGCTGATTCCAACAAAGGATTCTGCGAAGTGTTGTGAACAGTGGAAAAGATGCTGGGAGAACTGTGTGAGGTCCCAAGGTGCCTACTTTGAAGGGGAATGAGGTATCATTGCCCTATGTACAATGTTTCTTGTATCTTGTACCTTCTCCAACAAATGTCTCTATTTTTCACAGCACATGGCTGGATACTTTCTGGACAGACATTGTGGTATGCATACAGACCATATCACCACAGTATGACTTATACTCCAATGCTCAGAAACAACTGGGCTTGAGAAAGCCATTTTTGGTAGGACCTATTTGACTGTTTAATGCATTGACAATAAAATGGGACCCCCCACTCTAAGTAGTTTTCCTAAATGTGGAAGGCCTGGTAAATAGCTGTCCTGTATTAACTCTCAAAAGGCCATTAGATGAAGTTGTCTCATCTAAAGCAACCTACTTAAGTATGAACCATGCCCAAAGAATGGCAACTCAAAATTCCGGGCACTATACTAAGAGAAAACTCTTCCAGTATAGATGAAACTTAAGAATTAATTTTCTCTCTGAATTTAATTAGCCAAGTAGTCGTTTCACTCACAACACTTAAGAAAATGATGGTTTATGAACAGCAAGCAGTAAGATAAACCTTTATACCACTCTTGTTTAGTAAATATGAACAGTTCAACAATCATAAATGTGTTAAAAGCTCTCCCTTTCCCAACAATGGCAGTTAAGCAGCGTAAGTTATTCCACATTGCATGTTGATGAAGCAAGCAAAGGCTCCTCCGAACTTGTGTGTGGTGCCACAAATTTTTATTTACTGACCATAGTTTAGGCCATAGATTTTGTGAAAAATTTATGATACAACTTGGTATGCCTTTTGTTCTCTACTCTCCTTTCCCATTATGTTTGTGGCCCTTTGTTCTCTTGACACTTCCATTTTCTCCTTTTACGTTCCTGGTATGCCCATCAAAGGGCAGAAACGTGGGGTTCTAACTGATCACATCTCTAGTAATCTTTTTCTTATTCTAAGACTTTCCAGATTGGAAAGGGAGGAAAAAGACCCAGGTGCAGCCCAAATATTCATATTTTCCAAGCAGTGTGTGCAAATTGTGTCTTCTTGCCCCACATTTTGTATCTAACAGTGCTGTCGTGCCCAAACGCAGATATTGGCTAAGAACTAGATTTCCAAAATGGCTTTGCTCCTTTTGAGCTGGCATAGGACTATAAAATGTAATTTATTTACCCTGCAATGCACGCTTCTTTCTACCGCAAATATCCAATACATACATAGAGAGTTAAACCTAGTGCATACAACCCAGTCACATCTGCTAAATTCCGTAGAGCTGGCATAGCCGTTGGACTGAGGCAAGAAGAAAAAAAAAGAAAACCACGAAGCAAACTCGAGGAGCAGGCATCAAAGATCACACCCTCCCACCACCGATGCAGCCGCAAGCACACCTCCTCGCCTCGGCCACGCCTCCCGCCGCCTGAGCCTTGGCCACGCCCCTCAGACCCCCGCCCCGCTGGAGCCACACCCAACGTGTGGCGCGGGAGCCGCGGGGCCGGGGGGCGGGGCCTGAGCTGCCCCACCCCCCTGCCGGCGGCGGCGACGGCGGCCTCCGCGAGGGCCTCCCAGCCCGTATTCCACTCACTTTGTTCGCCGCCTTTGTCCTAATCCACACCAGCAGGTGGAGCCGCAGTTAAAGTTTCCGAGTCCGTTCCGAAAGCGGGAGCCCCTCTTGCTTGCCGCCGAGGCCCTCGCTGGAGGAGGAGGGTCAGAGCTCCGGTGCAGCCAATCGCGAGCAACGCTGCTAGTTATCAGAGCAGAATGGGCTGTAGTTTAGTGAAATAGGAAAGCTGCAAAACACAGTGGAGTGTTCCCGTGTAAATAAAAAGAGGAAAAAAAAGTTTCTCAAGTCGCCGCTGCACGACGTTGGGCCGGCGCCGGGGCGGGGGTCTGCGCTCTCCCGAACGGCCGCGCGCTGGACTTTATTGTGCCGCAACAAGCCCCCGTTCCCATTGTTTGTGTTCTTTTCAAAATATGGCAAAGGTTCAGGTGAACAATGTAGTGGTGCTGGATAACCCTTCTCCTTTCTACAACCCATTCCAGTTCGAGATCACCTTCGAGTGCATCGAGGACCTGTCTGAAGGTGAGTCGGACTCCCGCCCGCCGCCGGGCTGTCAGTTGCGGGCTGCAGACGTTGAAAGTTTCCCGGGCCCGGCCTCGCGCGGGCGGCCGGTGCTTGGCGCCCGGCGAGCTGCGGGATCCGGGCTCGGCTCTGCGGAGGGAAACTTGAAGTTGATGGACGACGGCTGCCGAGGCGCGAGAGGCGTTCGGCCGCAGCCTGGGCGTCTGCCGCGGCTCAACTTGCTAGGAACTTATTGGAGCGGAGGTAGCCATGTTGTCAGCTTTGTCTGGCGGGCGGGCGACTCGCGAGACCCGCACTCGCGCCGTCTGCGCGGGCTGGGGGTCGGGCCCGGCTCTGCGAACGGCCTCCACGGTTTCCGTGGCCCCGACGGGAAGGCTGGGAAGGGAGAGGCGTGTGTGTGGTCGCGCCGGCGAGTTAGCAGCGGAGCCATCTTATCCAGAGCAGAGAATTGGGCCACCGACCCCGGCGTCACGACGCCTCCTCTCCGCGGGTGACGAACACGGCGCCCCGCCTGCCCACCTTCCTACCCCTGAGTGGAAAGGCGAATCCATTTTTAGAGCTTACGGTGGAGTTGCCGTACTCTCCTGGGTGGCCATGCCCAGTGGCTTTGGGGAGGAGAGCGAGGTTGTCCTCTCGCTGATTTCTGGCACCCTCGACCAACCAGCGGGGGAGGCGGGCACAGGCTCCGCGCTCCCCGGAGGCCGCGGGTGCTCGCCGGCCGGCGCTTCCCGGCGGGCGCCCGGGATGCTCCGGGCGCACAGGATGCTGGCGCGCAGGCTCGCCCGGACCAACGTGGACTCCTTTTCCTTAATGACTGAAATCTTCTCTCCTCTCTCTCAGGAAGAAAAATATTGCTAAGCTAGAAAGTTACATTTAACCCAAGAGCAGAAATAACTAAAACACTTAAATAATTACCAGGACTAAATAGTGTGAAAGAAGACTTTACTTCAAGAACGTGTTGAACTCTAATTAAAATAACTCCACATCCAAACACCCTGAACATAAAACACAAAAATGGGCTAGGAAATAAAAGGTAAAGTCCTAATGGCAATTCACAAATTTTTACTATTTTTTCTAAGTACGTTTTAAGGTCTTCAAAAATATTTTTTGAATATGTGGAGTAATAAATATTTGAGAAGCTGAAACTTGCCAAGGTTTTATCTTTGCAATTTTGTTAAATATCAGTGCTTTATTTTTGAAATTTGAGGGGGGGTGTTAATTTCATCAGTGGTAGTTTTGCAAATTAAATAGGGGGACATACACTTTGAATTTACAATCTTATTTAATAAAGTGCATTTAAAATTATTGCGCTAATCAAAGTATATAAGGCATTTTCACTTTAACAACTAGTTTTTAAAATTTCTATGAAATGTATTTTATGTAGGGTGTTAATTTTTTTAAATTATAAAAACATACACTCCTAATAAACTTTGAAAAAGTTATACAGACATAAAGTAACAGTCCTCTGTACCTAATGCCTTCCATTTCTTACTCCTGTAACCATAGTTAACACGTTAATCTGTACCCTTCCAGTTTAAATACATTTATGAAGCACATATACACATGTATAATATGTAGTGCACATTTTGAAAGACATTTCATTTGTTAAAACTAACTTCTAAATAGGCCATTGATAATAAAATTAAAGGGGAATTTTCTTACTACTTTGTAACTGCTTGATTACTTAGTAATACTAAGTAATACTATAGTAATACTATAATAGTATTACTATACATAGTAATACTATGTATACTATACATAGTATACATAGTAATACTATAAGCATTTCAGTAATACTATAAGTAGGTCCATTTTTTTATATTCAAGTCTGTAATTTTTCCATCTTATTGCCAATTGCATATAAAAATGGACGAATGCAAGCAAAACCATTGATCAGTTCATCCCAACTTATACTATGGTGTTTTTTCTCAAGTGATAACTTCCATTTTAGGAGCCAATTCTGAACAAGGAAGATAGATGACTCAGGATGTTGTTACAGGGCCTAATATTGGATGGCTGAAACCTGCCATTCATGGAAGAACTGTTTCACTTTTAACTGAAATCTCTTCAGGCCCAGAGGATCACATCAGAAATTTTACAATACTAATGCAAAGAATTCACCTACTTCTCCTTGTATACTTCATTTCCCAAGGCACCTAGACTGGCCTAGATTGGGCATTGTGTGTGTTTCTTTTCAAAAAGCTAACGCTGAGTCATATCAAAGCTGCAAAGGAATCTTTCAAAAAGGTGCCACGCTTGTGCACTCCACCTAGAGGCTGGGTGATTGAAGGAAAATACTTATACTACTGCAGTTCTTTTAAAAATCTATTCTTGAAATGAAACTACAGAATATTCTGAAGAAAAATTTTCACTTTATAATTTTGTCTCACGCCAGAGGTTGGCCACTATTTTTCATACTTCTCAGTAGTCCCCTCTCCCTCCAATTTTTAAAACTTTCCTTTAAAAGCTTTGCTTCAGGAAAAAACCTGTGAGGAATATTTGCTTTTAAAATAATTTAGTTATTCCCAATATGGCTACATGTCAGTGGAATACTTAACAATGTACCAAAATTAAGCATGGTGCTTCATACTTTCAAACTTGAGGCTTGTTCTAATTCCCAAAGACTATATACTGTTGGGTTGGCCAAAAAGGTCTATTACCTTTTTTTCCAAATGATGGCCCTAGTAGTGCTTAGTTGTCTTTAACTTCATTCGAAACAATTTTGTTAGATTGTATTGTGACAGCTGTCGTACCAGCTTGCATTAAAAAAAAACTTAACAAAATTCATGAATTTTTGTGCAACCATTTTAATATTGAAGATAGAAGAAGAAATGCAACATTTTCATTATGCTTTATCATTTCAAGAAAGGTAAAAACGCAACAGCAACACAAAAAAAGATTTGTGCAGTGTATGGAGAAAATGCTGTGACTATCAAACATGTCAAAAGTGGTTTGTGAAGTTTCTTTGGCCAAGTAATTCTTTTTTGTGGGGCTGTCTTATGCATTGGAAGGTGTTTAGCAGCACCCCTGGCCTCTACCCACTAGAAGCCAATAGTGGGAGATAGCCGACATACTCAAATATATCCCAGTCAATAAAGTTATTGGTGAAAATGAAAGTGTGTCTTTTATTTTACAGAAAAACATAACGGCCTTTTTGGCCAACCCAATACTTTCCAAAAGACCACAGGTTTTTTTAAAGTTCCTTTGATGACTTCCCCATGCCCAACAGGATTACCATGATTAAGTGAAACTGATGAGTTAACTTTTAAAATTAACTCCTTCAACTGATAACCTGTGCAAAGCATCAGACCCTTTCCCTTCTTCCAATATAGGGGGCAGGGGAATGAAAGCTAGGTTTTTCTTGTTTTTTGTTTTTAATTAAGGATAAAACTGATGATAATATATAAATCAGTACTAAGAATTTGAAACTTAATAGTTACAGCAAGCATTCCATAAATGTAAAAATTAAGGTATAGGTATTCCCTGAGTTACACCCTAGATTATCTCCCCATGACTAGTAAGGGAAGAATTTTAAGTTCTCAGTTACATTTTTGGACAGAGCCCAGGCTTTTGCAGAGACAGCTTGGGTTCTGATTCTTTGATTTACTGTGTGAATTTGGGTAGATTACTTGGCCTCTCAAAGCCTCAACTTTCTTGTTTGCATAATAGGTATAATTAAATCCATATGATAAAGCTGTTGAAGTTTAAACAATAGGTGTGAAGTGGCATGACTGATGCCCAACACATAGTAGGTATTTTATAAAAAGTTTATAAATCAGGACTGTGTCCCTGTCAAGCCACAGGTGCCAACTTACAACAACTAGGAGGCCAAGAACACTATATGTAGAGATACAAATACACATGAAATGAACAAAATATGAAAACCTCCACATGATAAGTCCTAGTTTTATCCTCACGTGGCTAGTTTAATAGGTTCACACCCTTAAAAACAGTCCCACCACTTGGCTTTTGGGTTACCTGCTTCACAGGTTTTACAACCTACTTTACTGAGTCTTCCTCATCTCGCGGGCCTCTTTAACTTTGGACAGCCCCAAGGTTAGCTTCCTAGTGATCCTACCTATTAAATATTTAAAAGGCTTCATATATTGGCAATTTCCTAACTTTATTAGATCTCTTTATTATTGCCACTTAGATATCTAGCAGACATCTCAAACTGCCTATGTCTAAAACTAACTCCTGATTGTTTTCCTCTCCATCCCCTGCCCCCCCCCCCCCCCCCCCCCCGCAAAAGTGAGTCTTGCTCTCTTATCCTCAAGATTTACCCAGAATGTGTAAATCTTCTCACCCCCGTGGCTATGTGTGGTCCAGCCCACCATAAGCTTGCCTCATTTGTTGAAATACCCTCCTGTTTCTTCCCTTGCCCTCTCACAGTCTTTACTGAACACGGCAGCCAAAATGACCCTTCTGAAATGAAAGCTGCATCGCATCACTCCTCCACTCAAAACCCTCCAACGGCTTCCCATGCCACTTAAGAGTAAAAGCTAGTCTTAATGATGGTCTTCAAAATTTTGCATCACCTGGCCACACCCCTTACCTCCCATGTCCTGGTGGGTAATTTTCCTCTTTGCTCATCCTGTCTTAGCAGCCTTGCTTTTTCTTGCTAAGCATGCTCCTACTTCTGGGCCTTTGTATCTGCTGCTCCTTCTGACTAGAGCTTGTTTCCTCTCTAATCTCCATAAATAAATAGACGATCTGTTGAGATGTCAGATGCAGGACTCTGCATCTGGAAATGCACTAGAAGCTGGAAATAAATTGGCCTAGTCTAGGACAGAGCCATGATATGACTACTGACTTCAAAAGAGAAAGTACAATATAAACCTAAAGGAGCTTTTAGTTCCATAAATTGTAGTTTATAAATACCATATGAATAAATAGTACTGATACTATTTCTGATATCTACTTAGGTAACAAAAATACCTACACAATTACACAAAAATGACAACACTTGGTGGCACCAACTAGGTTCTCCACAAGTGACCCAGAAACACCCACCTCCTCTGGGAGGGCTGATGTAGTCTCAGGGGAGTGAATGCAAGAGCCAGGCCACACACTGCTGAACACACTGAGGGGCCCAGGCCGTCTCAGATGATTTGTATTTGTAAGTTTATTCCTTGCCCTGCTAAAAAGGAGGCTCCTTCAAAAGAGAAGTGATTTTACTGTGTTCTCACAAGAGCATGCTGTAAAAGGTGCTCAATAAAGTCTCAGCTACATACAGTGACTGAATTACATAGAATGTCTTGGGTTGCACTTTGGGTGTTTTGTTCTTGTGCCTTTTCCCACTCTATATTCTCAAGTGGCGAAAGGATTCTTGGTTTCTTCTTACCAATTTAAAGAATGTATGACACGAGGGGGTGCATTTAGGAAGAAACCTGGCTCTGGTCCTTTAACAGTTGATGATGAGCTGAAGCCCCTCCCGAGCCACAGGGAATTTGGCTAATGAGTTTTCCACTTTGGAGCTCTCTGATTGGGATCTGTGCAACACAGTATGGGGCAGTTCAGTAAGTTAAAATATGACATGAATAAAGTGGGAAGAGGGGTATAATTCCATAGCCAACAAATTTGGATAATGACGGATTAATGTTACTGGTTTTTACTGGATGTCTCAGAACACTACGCTACCAGTGTGCTTTATGAATCCTCAAGACAAGGTTGAAGCATTTCCCAAGTTTTGGGCCATGTTCTTTTGTTTTTGAGGAGCCCTGCCCAGGGACTAGCATTTCACAGAAGAGCATTTTGAGAAACTGGTACGAAATGTAAGAATTTCTTAAGGAGCCATTTAGTGCCTTCCTGGCTTTTCTGCTATGAAAAGCCAATTTTAACAGCCAATAAATGGCTAAGTGGACATTAAAAGGGTTTTTGATGTCATCTTGTAATGTAATTACTGAATATGAAATAATGTTTTGCTTTTTAACCCTAGACTTGGAATGGAAAATTATCTATGTGGGCTCTGCAGAAAGTGAAGAATACGATCAAGTTTTAGACTCTGTTTTAGTGGGCCCTGTTCCTGCGGGAAGGCATATGTTTGTATTTCAGGTAAGATATTCTTGGTCACTATGTATGCCAAATATGTTGCTTGACAGACTCTCTCACATGGTTCTTATCCCTTTCCTTTGGGTTAAATCACTCCTGCTCCTGCATTCACTTTTTATCTGCTTCTGTCATGTTTTACGAAGTCTCTGTGTTACAGAGGAAGGCCACCTCTTGACTTTGTGTGCTGAGACATGTTAATGTGATGTTTACTTCAGGGATTGCACAGCATGCAGTAAACCTTATACTGTGTCATGGCACACGTGGTCCTTAATTTGGGGCTTTTTCTCTGAATAGTCCCTTGGTATCAAGACTTTCAGGGAGGTAGCTGTCCAGCAGCCCAAAACAGGGACTCAAATGTATTCTACTGATTGGTATAGTTATTCATATGCAGCTACACTTTATGGTCTCAGCCACTAGGAGTGATGATGATGTAACAAAAACAACTTTATTTTAGCATAATCAGTAATCTAGGTTAACAGGTATGTTAGAGATCTACTCTGATCTCGGGTCATTAGAATTGAAGTCTAGTTTACAAAAGAATCTAACCTACACATTTTGGAAAGGATTACTGTTACAAGTCTACTGTTTACTACCTGTGAGGGTAAATTCTAATGTAAATTATATTCTCAGGTACCACTGGCAGTACTTGTGTCTGTGCCAGAGCTTCATTGTCTTCTGTATGCACAAGTTACTTCTTTTAATCCATTTTAAATTGTTGTATAAAACTATTCAGTCACTTTTGAATTATCCATGCTTGTTAGAGAGAAATATTTATAATACTCCAAACAGTAACTAGCCACAGGTTTTTAAAAAACTATTAATTTTGTTGCAAGTGTTTCTCCAGCAGAGTCCCATCAGTTCAGTGGAGTCCACAGAAAAGACTTCATCCAGAGAGAAAATTAACTCTTCCTATCCCTGATTCTCCATTTTCTTACTTCACAGATGGGACCAATTTAAGTGAATAATGTTGTTCAGATAATCTCATGACATATGGGCCAAGACTCACTCAAACCTATGGTATCTTTAGAGCTGCTATCATTCCCTCTCCTCTCCTAAATAGAATATTCAGAATTTTGGTCTGTTACCTAGCCTGGGTGCCTTTTTTTTTTTTTTTAAGATTTTTTTTATTTATTTTGAGAGAGGGGGGGAAGGAGGAAGAAAGAGAGGGAGAGAAACATCGATAGGTTTCCTGTCATATGTGCCCCAACCGGGAACTGACCCTGCAACCCAGGCATGTGCCTTGACCTGGAATCAGCCTTTTGCTTTGCAGGATGATGCCCAACCAAGTGAGTCACAACAGTCAGGGCCTCAGAGCTTTTTATTAAAAAGTGACAAGAAATGTACTGTACCTAAACCATTAAAAAACCCTCAACTATATTAAAGCGCTGTTAACCTGGGTTGTGTGAGTGCGTAACCTTGGCAAAACATGTGGGTGGGTACGAGAGAATGAGTGTGTAGGGGAAATCACTGCAGTTACAGGCTTGTTTCTAATACTGCTTCACTGCTTACTAGACACGTGTGACTTTAGACAGGTTCCCTAACCTCCTTTAGTCACGTATAAAATGTGGAGACGCTACCGCATAAGAATGTTGTGAGGATTAAATGAGGAATAAAGCAGTCAAATACAATCACTGACAAAAATAGTGCCCTATTTCTATATTTAGAACTAAACTTTTATTCTTTTAGCTTCTTGTTTATTAAATTGTTTATTATGTGAAGAAGCAGTTTGCTTTGATCCACAAGCCTGGAGAACCTGAACTTCACTGATGATAATTCATGATGTATTGGGTTGGCCAAAATGTCCATTTAGTTCTTCCATAAAATAAAAGACACATTTTTCCGTTTTCACCAATAACTTTATTGATTTGTATATTTGAGTATGTCATCTATCTCCCACATGGTATAACATTGAGTGTTCTCAATTAATGTCTCGATTTGATTGCTATCAACTTCAACTGGCCTACCCAACCATGGAGCATCATCTAGCAAGAAATTTCTAGCACAAAACTTTGCAAACCACTTTTGACACATTTGATCAGTCATAGCACCTTCTCTATAAATTTTTTTGCGCAAATCTTTTTTTGCATTTCAGTTGAGTTTTTGCCTCTCGAAATAAGAAAACATACCAAAGATGTTGCTTATCTTCTTCCATCTTCAATATTACAATGGCTGCACAAGAATTCAGTTTTGCTAAGTTTCTTTTTTAAATGCACAGTGATATGACAGCTGCCACAATACAGTCTAACAAAATTGTTCCAAATGGAGTTAAGGCAACTAAGCACTATTAGAGCCATCTTATGGGGGGGGGGGGGGAATGAACTTTTTGGCCAACCCAATGGTAAGAAACTTAATTTGACATGCAGTGAGTGATATATCTTTTTATGCCACTATGAAAACTTGTAAATAAATCCCTTGTTTTTGAAACAAACCCCTAAAGATATTTTGTTAATGTTGTTAAGAACATTCCTAAGCTTTGACTTACAGTGCTGTAGAAAAAAAATTATTCAAAAATCTTTGCTTCTAGTGGTTTTCCACTGGTTTTATCTTGGTAACAGTGTACATGTTGCCACAAAGCAACAGAGAAAGCACATGTGATTTAGATCATATGTTCAGCCTACGCATTTTACAAAATGTACCATTATCAGCAGAAAGGTACTAAAATTCAGATTCTGTTTTGTGCTTTAAATCAACGGCCATAGTATTCTCCTTATCTGCCCTGATTTTGCCTCTCAGAATAAATGTGTTTCTCATGAGTGTCAAAGGCTAGCCTAAGATGTTCACACCTCTGCCTAGAACTGCTGATTAGAGTCAAAGATCTCTGTCTGTGACTTCTCCATCCTAAAGGATCTGAGAGGTTTACAGGTTTTTCTACTTGATTTTGCTCAAGCTGAAACCTTTGGCAAACAAATTTTAAAGCACAAACATGCCTAGAACCAATTTGCTGAGAGGATGGGAAAAAGTGGGGCAAAATCTCCATAGCCGAAACTACAGATATTTCTCATCTTACCCATTTCCAGGAAAACTCTTTGGGTACCCTGTGAGTAACTTAACACCTCTGTGGAGGGATTCTCAGGACAGACCCTCTCTGTCCCTATTTTGGTATCTTTTCAAAGAGATCATGAACCACTTCAAGGCAGGAACTGAGTTATTAATGAATTTCAAAATACTAATATGTTGTGTGTTCAGAGCTGTGCCAGACATGAGATTATAAAGATGAACTGGATGGGACTCCTGCCCAAGATGAAGCTTAGAATGACAGGCAAGAGCGAAAGGTAAACATATTTAGGTTGTTAGACATCTGTTAGTGGAGGATTTATGAATATCGATATGAGTGCATAAAAATATTGCTATCGATTCTAACTTTTGAATTAGAAAGGGCTTCACTAAGAAAGATACATTTGTTGCAAACTTTAAAAGATGAATTTATCAGGCTATTAGGGAAAGGACAATTTAGGCCAAGGAAACTATATGCAAGGCAGAGGCATGAAAGATCACTGCATGTTAAGGAACCTGTGTGATTCCAGAACAAGAGTAAGACCTGTGGAGTTAATGGAGTGTGAATGGAGATGTTGGTTGAAGACAAATTGTTAAGAGTCTTACAAATGAAGTTAAAGAACTGAGATTTTTATCTTAGAATTGGGGGTAATCATTTGAAGTTTTAAAACCTGATGAAGGAACAGGAATAGCTAGGAGCTTAGGTAGCTAATCCTGGCAAGAGTGTAAATGATAAGCTAATTTTGGTCTGAAAATTATGACTGGGAAAGGTTACAATCAATAAGACTATAAACTTGTTTACTGTATTTTACAAAAGGTTTTATAATTGAATATTGCATAAACCCTCATCCATGACAACTTGCTGTAGCCAGAACTGTTTTATTCTAGAAGTAATGATGCTTTCAAGTACCCAGGGTACTTAAAGTATACTGTGGAAAAAAATGTGAACTATATTTTCTGGCTATACGTCAACCCCCAAAATAAGCATTTTCCTTCCCCACTATGGTTTTCAGGTTTTTGTTGCTGTGCCCATAAGTTATTGGTCCTCAAGGTAACCAAAATTCTATTCTTTGTTGTAATTAACAGCCTTTTATGATGTATGTTTCTTTTCTTTTAAAATTATTCTAGGCTGATGCACCTAATCCAGGACTCATTCCAGATGCAGATGCAGTAGGTGTAACAGTTGTGCTAATTACCTGCACCTATCGAGGACAAGAATTTATTAGAGTTGGCTATTATGTAAATAATGAATATACCGAGACAGAATTAAGGGAAAACCCACCAGTAAAACCAGACTTTTCTAAGGTAATGTTCTGACTATCCCTTTCTGGTATTTTTTTTTTTTTAATTTTTATTGTTATTCAATTACAGTTATATGCCTTTTCTCCCCATCCCTCCACCCCACCCCAGCTGAACCCACCTCCCTCCCCCACCTCCACCCTCCCCCTTGGTTTTGTCCATGTGTCCTTTATAGTAGTTCCTGTAATCCCCTCTTCCCACTGCCCGGCCCCCCCCCCTCCCCCCCCCCGCCCCGGCTATTGTTAGATTGTTCTTAACTTCAATGTCTCTGGTTATATTTTGTTTGCTTTTTTCTTCTATTGATTATGTTCCAGTTAAAGGTGAGATCATATGGTATTTGTCCCTCACCTCCTGGCTTATTTCACTTAGCATAATGCTCTCCAGTTTCATCCATGCTCTGGTATTTTTACTATATAGCTTTTTAAGCAATTGCCTTTTCATAGCACACCATGAAAATGGCTGTGAGACAAAGTGAATTTGAGGTCCATGTGCCAGCTAGGCGAACTAATAATCACGGTTCCGCTGCCATGGATGAACTCAAATCCTCTCTCCAGATGAGTCATAAGTATTAATAGTTAATGTTGGTCAGGCACCTTGAGTCTCTGATGGTTTAGGAAATGGAAAGTGCCTCCTGTAAGAAGCAGACCTTTGTTTATGGCTTTCTTCATGGCATTTCCCATACATCATTATTCTGTTTACTTCCATCTTTAGCACATTCAAATTCATGTTTGTTGTACTGATTATTCAATAATATTTTTGTCTGTAACTCTTCTCAAAATTGGGGGGGGAGTTTTGTGTTTGTTTTCCATATGAGTATTATTTTCTCAGAACACCTATATGCCTTGTTTTATGTGCTGTCCTTAAAGGTTAAATTAAAGGCCTTAAGTATTCCTGGTGATGGAAAGCAGCTTAGCTTCCAAGGGAGAAACTGAAATCTATAATTCAGTGTTCTCAAAAATAATTAGTACTTTATGACTTCCATTGGAAACTGTAACAGTTTAGTAACCGGTGATTTTTGAGGTTGAACACAACACTCTGCCAGATTATGTAAGAAAACGTACATGGGAGTAGAAAGGAATAAGGCTAGAATGTTTTTTATGCTGGTGTAGGGACCTTCCATTGATCCAATTTATTAGTTACCTGTATGACACCTTGTATAGAAAAAAGAGAAGAAGCTACAATACTGTTTTTAAGAATGAGCCATAATAATTAAAAGGCAGGAAACCACTAACAATAAGAGGTTATATTTGGGGGAATTTTTCATTTTCCTTGAAAATATTACTCAAGAGACACATCTATCTAAAAAGCATATTAGTTTGTTAAAGAAAGCATCCTCTGAAACATTCACCTTCCAAAAAGAAGAGATTCTCTCCCTTTCTTAAAACGGAAGTATTGAGGACTTAGATATCTGTTAGATAGTATTATAAAAGATCTGGATTAATTCCCTCAGATTCTCCATATCTTATTTCCATTAGGCTAAAATAATTTCTTTGCTGCAGCCCTCATCCTTGATTATAAGTTATGTTTTAGGGGCTTTGACATATTATGCCTTTGTATGTATATAAATTTAGCCCTTCTGCAGTATTAATGTAAAGAACCATTTTATTAAACTACTGTTTGTACGTGGTGGTCTAACTTTCTTAGTGTTTACCATTGTTATATTTCCTTCTCCCTATAGCTTCAAAGGAACATTTTGGCATCTAATCCCAGAGTCACAAGATTCCACATTAACTGGGAAGATAACACAGAAAAACTGGAAGATGCAGAGAGCAGTAATCCAAATCTACAATCACTTCTTTCTACAGATGCGTTACCTTCAGCATCAAAGGGATGGTCCACGTCAGAAAACTCACTAAATGTTATGTTAGAATCCCACATGGACTGCATGTGACTGCCTGCCATCCCTTTAGTACAAATTAAGCTATAAAAACACACAGAACTATTTCCCTGAAATTCCGTAATTCATAGTCACTAAGACACAATGTGAAGAATTTGTTTTAAAAACATCCTGTAGAGAGTTTATAAGAAAACCAGTATTTGAGCAAATTGTGGAATATAAATACAACTATTTTTAAGTAATTTTTTTCTCTAATGTGTTATTTTATTTGTTCTGAAACTAATCTGATTAACATATATTATTTTCTTCTCTTTATGTAATTAAAGCCCTTATAAAGAAATATGAATTATTAGACCAGATTGTAAAGATGTCTTAGCCTCCTGGACAATAACCTTTGGACCACTAAGTTTACTGGCCTTCAGAAGAACAAAGTACCCTTCAACTAAAATGTTTCTTTCTGTAATAACATAGTTTGGTTTAATTAAGGAGTGAATTTCCTTTTTTTTTTTTTTTTTTTGGCATATCCTCTAGGATTTCTTTAAGACTAAAAGTGCAACTATATGCTACTAAGAACTTTAGGATCTGATTTTCCAGGCCATCTTGAAGCCTCGTATGGCTACAATTACAGTTCATATAATGTTAGACAGCATTCAGTTTTGTTTCTAAGATAATAACAAATGTGGCTAAATCTTTTAAAGTCTTTGGCTATGGTCTTTGTTTTTGTAAGAGTTTAGGACATCAGAACACTTACTGAACCATAGGTGTCATTATCACCCAAAGAAGTCAAGTGTAAAGAGCAGATACAAACTCCCTCAGTTTAAGAACAGGAATGTATTATGACTTAGATCAGTTCATTAGCTTTATAATAATATTATAAACCTAACTCCTTAAAATTGTTTTCATAGTTCATCTGTTGGCAGCATTGATATAAAAACAGTGGATGTGGGTAGGTATATAAGCTTTATCCTAACAGATAAGTTACTATTTTGGAAATATATATATTTTCACACATGTAGTGCTCTTCTCCATATCCCCTGAGACTCACGCAGAATAAGATTAGGCATTTTTGTAGTTGACATATTCTAGATAGCTTTTCCAGATAAGTTTTTTAAAAGCAGTCTTGGAAAGGAATTCATTAACTAAATGGGCCAAAAGGTTCTTTTTCTTTGATAAGAGCTAGGTCCTTCCTCAGAAAGTTTCTTATGCTCCATTAAATTAAGTGTAGAATATTCTCATGACTCTTGCTGCTAAGTAAGACATCAGCCATATGATGCAGAGTTATGCAGTGCCTTCATATCTAAAACTTTTATACTGTACTACACTTTTTAAAACTTTCATTTTGAGGAAGGGAAAAGGGCATTTGTCTGAATATGGAATCTAAGGTGTACATATTTCCAGTCATTCTAAAAGAGTGAATTTGTGAAGCAAAATTTTGCTAAATGTTAAACTTTGAAATTTAATATACCAGATTATTAAAATACTGTCCACTAACTAGTTCACAGACTTTAAAAATAAAATACATCCTACTGTTAAGACTATAAAGAAAATTTTCTTTTTTGTCTAATTGCAATTAAAAGAAAATGTTAAATTATTAAAAATAAAGTAATACTTTTCAACCAAGAGCTCAGTGATTAATATAACAGAAACAGTATATGTGCTTGTTAGAAATAAAACATATATAAACCATATTACCAGTAAAGCATTTCACTGCTGAGTTTTTATTCTGGTAAATTCTATTGGTTTGCATTGACAACCAACGGTTAGGCTTTCACTGTAAATGGACAGCCAATTTTCACCAAAGCCTGAGACTTCAAAACTATTACTTCTTAGTAAAAAATGTTATGTTCTATAAGCAATTTTAATACTTAAAATTTAAATAGAAAGTTTAAAATTCAAAATGAGGAACAGAGCAACTAGTTATTTTCCCCATTTAGCCTCATGTACAGATACAATCAAATTACAGCGAGAAGGTTTAGAACTGTTTTTCCCCCTTTTGATCATAGTAAATAGTTGTGTCCGGGGAATATAAAATGAACAAATGACTAATACCACGGAGGAGATAAGAGAGGAGGTCGGAGGAGATGAGAATATCATCTGAGCTGAGAACACATTCAGGAAGTCTGAGGAGCACACAGGCACTTGTTCATTTAAAACCTTATGTAATCTCAGGTTTCCATGTGGTCATACCCTCTGGTTTTAAGGTCTGGGGTTTCTAATTTTACAAAGGAGTCTATGGCAGCAGTTTTCAAAACTTCACTGTAACCCATGGGAAAAATATTTTTAAATTATGACTCCATAACACAAGTATGTACTTATATTAAGAGTTTTCATGAAAATCCCCCCTTATAGTGCACCTTTACTATTTGCAGTAATTCTGGTATCTTACTGATTTCATCTTGAAAGTGCTGGTTTTGACTCACAGAATTGACTTTTATGACTCTCTAATGAGTTGTGATACACAGTTTGAAGAGGGGCTTATCTGGCTCTTTTGGTAGATGTAAGTATAAAAAAATAACTTTTTTATAGTTCTAAAATAACTTATATTCCCTCTACCTGTCTTTTTCCTGATATTTGGATTATGATCTTGGCATTTAAAAAAGGGAAAAGTGCTAATAGAGTGAATCAGTAGCCATTCACTTCAAAACTGTCCAAATACTCTGGAATTACTAGTAGCTCACAAGATAACTTAGACTCATTTCTTGGCACTCCATATAATTAACTTAGGAAACATTCCACATAACTACCTGGGGGTCACCTTTATTGTTTGTTGTTATCATTGTATACAGCTCTAGAACACTGGGACATAAGAATTTAAAATACATGTGAAATGTTCTTGACATTGCCTACTCCCCTTCCAGTATTTTGAAGCTTGTCTATGCCTCTCAAGTCACAAATCCTTTCCCGTCAATTCTTAATGTACTGGTCAGCTATATTCCAAAACCTGAGAGCACCTTAGAGCTGAGCTGTCATTATGGAGGACCATTAATAGAGTATTTGCTGCTTTATGGTAAGTTTAAAATACAAGCTTCTCAAATTAGAGCATAGGCCATGGATGTTAGGCTTCCCTGACAAGTAGTAAATAACATTTATAAAATGTATGAAATCAAAAGCCTATTACAGAATAACAGAAGAAATATTTTCCTAGTGATTGTGGTGTAAAAAATACAAAATGGCATCAAAACATGTTTTTTAAAATATTTTTTTCTTGAAATCACTTTGTCATTAAATCTTGACATTCTATCTGCAAAGGCTTTTAAATGTACTTGCTGAAGAATCATTACAATGTATGAATAAAGCTCCACATTGCAATGATGAAAATACGCTTTGCACATACTAAGACTACCTAAGAATTTTCCATAGGACTTCCCATTGCCTGTGAGATCTGTGAGCATGGAAGTGCCCTCAGCTTGACATCATCTATCTATTTTATGTAAAGTAAGATTTTTTTCCCTCCTATATAATTTATTTCAACATTCTGTTTGCCGTATCTTTAAAAAAATGCCAGGTAATACATACTTCTTCCTGCATAAGTATGTATTGAATGTAATCACTAGAGAATGAGAAAACTGAACAGGATCATTCAAAACTAAGATGCAAAAAGATACATGGAATAAGTTTTTGTACAGTAAGTGATGGTGGAACTTACAAAATATTTTCTTAGTGCTACAAAAGACATGCTATATATTCCCTTCAAGTTTTGGCAGTAACTCTCAAAAATTAGCTTGAAATTTATGCCATTTGTAGGTACTTTTCCATCGTCCCCGATATGCCACGGTTTTGGGTTTGATCTCCAGTCAGGGCATATATAGGGGCAACCAATGAATGCATAAATAAGTACAACAACAAGCTGATGGTTCTCTTTTTCTATCTCTCCTTTTCTGTCTCTACAAACAGTAAATTAAAAAAGAAAAAAAAAAACATCGTGTTAGCTTCTGTGGCGACAATAAAATTGTCATGTAAAATACCTGCACTAGTAGATCCGATTCCTGTGGTGAGCACAGATCTTGGTGTAATCTTTGCTGCATATTTGAGGAATTGAGATTTCCCTGTGCCAGGGTCCCCAACCAATAAAAGATGAGATTCACCTAGGACAGAGTAAATAATGAAAAATTTTAAATTTCTATGAAAAGACCCATAAATAAGTGTAATTAATCAAAAAGAAAATGGTCCACTTGGAATGTCAACATCATTTGTATTTTATATAGTGTTTTTGCTATATACTTAGGGCCATTTGAGGAAAGATTTAACTAAGAATACCTTTAGAAAATTTAACCATCATCATAAATAACAACCGTAAATAGTGTTTGAATGCAACATTTAAAATCAATTATTTTAATAGATTTTGTGCTATTTCTAGATGTTCAGGCGTATGTTTAACAGTTTTTAAAAATTTATAAATTTTCTGATTTTATTTTTATTTAAGCACTCTTTAAAAAGCAGGACTTTATAAGTGCTTTATAATTACCACATCATTTATTTTGATTTTTTTTAAGAGTTTATTTTTTAGAGCAGGGAAAGGAGGGAGAAAGAGAGGGAGAGAAACATCAGTGTGTGGCTGCCACTTGAGCACCCCCACCAGGGACCTGGCCCGCAACCCAGGCACGTGCCCTGACTGGGAATCAAACTGGTGACCCTTTGCTTCGCAGTCCAGCGCTCAATTCACAGAGCCACACCAGCCAGGGCACTATCACATCATTTATGATTCCAACAGTTAAGTGTAAACCTTTTCATTTATGAAAATTTTAGTTTAATGTAATATCTATCTTAAAAGTACTCATTTTTCAACTGTAACACGAATGAACATGAATATACAGTGGTGTGTATTATCTCACTGATCAAACAAAGTTCTCCAGTAATATTTGAGTATTTTCTAAGTGCATTACTAGGAAACTCCTATTTCGGTGCAGCATTAAGCAGAGTGCCTTGCAAACAGTAGGTGATACACAGAAACCTAATGACACTGTTCCACACTGTGCTGCATGGTTTCAGAGTACCTGCTAACAGCACGACTGACAAGAATGTACCTGTATTTTTTTGGTTTAGTCTTTGGTTGTTATGGCTCTCGTATGGCCTATATGAAGACCATAATAAACTGTTATGCCAGACGAAGGTCACTTAAGGGTGTTAGCTGCACAAGAGCTTTCTGCCATTTGGACATAATTACATACTTAGAGTAACCTTTGCCTCAATGCATGAACTACAGCAGTGCCACATGGCAGATGGCACATTTGCAATCCACCGGCAGAAGGGGAATCAGCAGGCAGGTGACAGAGCAGCAGTCTGAGAGAAACACACCGACAGTCACACATGGAGAGACACTGACTTGGAGCCATCAAAAAGTGCTATTTCTAATCTTTTCCTCTCGAAGAGAGATTGTGGATCCAGTGAAAAACAGACAATAATAGAAATGTAAAGATTTTATTTTGCGGCACCCTGAAAGGGTACAGCAAAACTACATATAATCATGGATTATATCCTAAATAAATAAATCCTAAAACTTAGGATTTCTTTTAGTCTTTGGTATTCTAGAAAGTAGCTCCTGATACAGATGCTGGGCTAGGTAGTATTAGATAACCAGACAACTGTTAGCCTTAAAAGATTACATTTGGAAAATGAAGCTCAACAAGCAATTTTTATTTAGGAAAGAAACATTCTAGCTTTTCTCCTTATATGTGTTACTATTTCTCAGAAATGTTAAATGGGTACTGACCTCTGACTCGTGTTCCTGTCGCATCAGTCCTTTGAATCCCACCAGCCAGCACCATGGCCACAGCCAGCTTTACTAGGTACATCCCAAAAACCTGAGGGCATAAACTGGCCAGTATTTCATTCCTTCCTAGGAAAGGCAGAAAGATTACAAGTTGCACCAACAGTTTTCAAGAAATCGTAACGAAAATTTCCTTCCTACCCTATCTTCCTAAAACACCCTGCCATCTAAAATGATTAAGAGGACCATTTCCAAATGACTAAAAGGAGTGAATAACTTAGTTCTCCTTATTAATGCCACGAGTTGAAAAGTCTGCTTTATTCCTGGTGCTACCTACTTAAGTTTATAAATTTATCACACTTTAGAGGGGACAGAAAAGAACCTCCTTTTCTCCTTCATCAGGCTGGCACCCCTTAAAAATAATACTGGCTGCATTTTCTATACAGTAATTTCAGTAAAATTACTCCATTGTATAAATAAAAAGAAAGTGTTTGATCTCAGAACAGTGAGTTGGATTGTGGGAGCCAATAACCTTTAAATACAGATACTTGGAGCTTCTCCAGAGGTGTAGGAAAAGTAGTAAAATCAATCTACCCTATGAGACAGTTCAGCATATTGCTCTAAGCCACAGGTGGCAAACACAAGGCCTGAGGGCTGAATCCCTCCCTCCACCTTGTTTTATCCAGCCAGGCACCTTGTTTCTACCCGGCAGCAGCCCCAAGCTCTTGCTTAAATGTTAAGGAGTAGTTACATTTATATAGTCCTAAAATTACATTCAGCCCTTTGAAGGCAACCACGAGGCTGATGTGGCCCCCGGTGAAAATGAGTTTGACACCCCCGCTCTAAGCAGTTTTGTAAATTCTGTTTTATTAAGAATAAGTTACTAGGGTATTGGGATACTAAGATCATTATAAATCTCAACTGTAGTCTTAGATTCTTGGGATCATGTGCTTTAAATATGAGAATACCAGTTTTTCAGTCTGAGACTCTGCCTATCCCAACCATGAATAAAGTTGGTATTTTATTTGGTTACCGGCCTAATCAACCAACAGAGGAACCTGTGAGAGTCTAAGGCCTTCCTGAGCCTGTCTTAACTTACACGGAATTCACTACTGTGATGGTGCTGTGTCTACGGTCAGGTTACCAGTGCTAATGTCCGCATGCTGGTAACTAATCTGCATGTTCCGGGACTTTTACACTCATGTCCGTTTCTACTCATGTTTAGTGATAGCTGTTTTGAGGAGGAAAATAATTGTACAAGTACTCCTTTAGCTGATGGTTCCAGTTCTAGGAGCTTCCCTGCGAAACAAACCATCAAAGAAGGGAAAGGCCTTCCTCTACAATGTATGGCCCAATACAAAATGGCTACTTTTTGTAATGAATCAAAATTGACTCAGTGGCATTAGCTACGGTATTATGATCTGGACTGGCAGAAGTGGTGAAGAAAGAGGGGGACCAAAAAGAATTAAGTAAACCTTGGAGGGAAGTTCATTAACTCATTAACTCCTGTGGTAGAAAAGCCCAGAGGAGAAAAGATGAAGTCGTGGGATCTAAGCACACAAGAAGACATGGCAGTAGGCAGATAAATTCCGACCAGAATCTGGAGATTACAAATAGAAATAAAAAAGGAATAGCCCCCAAAGCAACTGGCTATTGGGAGACATCCAGGCCAAAACTAAACCAAGGAGCCAGCTTTGCTGAGTAAGGGTGGATTCAGTGTCTCTCGTGTCAGAAGCCTGGATTCAAATCCCAGTACTGTTACTTACTAGCTGTGTGACCTTGGGCAAGTTTCTTAACCTCTCTGCCTCCATTTCCTTACCGGTAAAATGGAGACAACAATGGTATCACATAGCATTATCGAGGATCAAAGGAATTAGTAAGTGTACAGCTCAAGGAACAAACAATACCTGGCACATAGCAGGAGCTACTTAACTGTTAACTATTACATATTACCTGCATTACTTGTGCTTATTTCTGAACTTAAGATTTCCTTACCCTGTAGTCACACAAAGGATATAGTATGAAGGCAGGTCTGAGGTACCAGAGAATTATAAAGAGGAGGGGCCATTCCCCTAATTTGTTGTCTAAAGTTGAAAAACTTGATTCCTTGGATTGTGACAATAGAAGCTTCCATGGCTACATCATGGAAGAAAATGTGTTAAAATGGATACTAGTCCCCATCCTTCCCTCCTTCCCAAATTTCTGGTTCTAGACTGTGTTAATAGTGTGGCTATGGCCCTCAGCTACCCCAAAGAAGAGAACTTCTTAGATCTAAGATAACTGAGTCACTCCAGAGTGGGCTGATGGCCCAACAGACTCCGATTTCTGTGTTTGGGTTTCTATCCAGTATCTAAGTACCAGGGTCATGTGATCCCTGAAGTCACTATAAATCAGAATAAAGCCTTTGGCTCCTCACAGTGAACACCCACAATATCAGGTCTTAATGAAGCAGGTCAATCTCTAAGAGCTGAGCAGTCAAGTAATCCCTGGCTTTAGACTAGCAAAATGAAACTACCCTGTCTGATACAGCTCCTCACCTTCATCCACTCTACCTGCAACACACACATATACTTTATTCTTCTCAACTGAACCATTTTATTTGCACATATACATTACATCCCTAGAAAAAGAATCTCAGGATTTTCCCTCCTGTGTGTTTTCATCTCTCTTCTTCATGGCCCCTGATGCCTGCGGAGGTTGCCAGCACAATGAAACCAAACTGATGGGATGGAAGCAGGTTGTTCTGCCATTTTTCTAGATCTCTGAGTTGCACATCAAATCTGTGGCTGATTACGTGACACTTGGTTAGCCTGCTCATGAAGTTCACAACAATTTTTCCATCCCTGTGATCATCAATAATTTCAAACTTGCCACTGCAGCCATGCTCCATCACTACGGTTAGACACCGGACATTGCTGGAGCACAGCCTAAAAGAACCTGGCATTTTCCTCTCTTTTGGGCGTTGTGGATACTCTTGAGAGCATCAGACAGGACGTTTGTGTGCACCACTATGACGGCATGGAAAGATGGTGGAAAGAGCTTAGTGTCAAAAATTTTTGCTGTGAAGACAAAACTTATTTTTTGCATCTCTCCATCCCTCATCATCTCTTTTCTACTTATCTCCTATTTTTAAATCTTCAGAATAGTGTGAAGATGCCCATATAATTTAAAGGACACCTGAAAAGAAAGAATGGCTTTAACTTTAACAAGATAAGGTGTCATAATAAGATGCGTTTTGCGTATTAAAGGAGGAACTGTGTATATAACTGGTAAAGAAGGTAGAAAATTCTGAAACTATTTTTGGTGCAGCACAAGATGTTAAAATACTTAGACATAACAGAAAAATCTCTTGAAATTTGGCCTTGGTCTTCCAGATCTGTAAATAGAAAGGGCTATGCCAGAAAAGGGCTTCAGGGGAGACTGTGGCTAGAGGCATTGACTGATGCTACTATCCCATGATAGTCACTGAGTTATGGAGCATGTAAGGTGGCCCCCCAATCACAGACAACATGTTTAACTACTGAATGAAATGCCATCCATAATTATCAGCTTTATGCCCTTAATCACAAACCTGCAAAGGGATCACTCTTGTAGTGTTCCCAAAAATCTTCAAATTCCTTTCGGACCTCCTCATCCAGGATGATCCCTGCAGACTGTTCATTATTTACTTGGACATAGTTAGCTTTCAGGACTATCTCCACTTCACAGCGTACATCTTGCTGAAAGGGCTTCCACCGTTGCATCACGACACCATAAACAGTGAGGTCATCACCTAGGGAGAAGCACCAAGTGAGTCCAGCAATGGTAGCCTGCGTGCTGAGCACAGACTCGCATGACAAAGACCAGAGCTAAGACATAAACCACTTCCTGACCAGGATGTACAGTGTTGGACACTCATTCGACACTCATTCAGAAAACAATTTGGGTGCTTTAAAAAACCACTGGATTCCTGATTTTTTAAAAACAGGTACTTGTATCTGCACAGCTAAAAGCTAAAGTCAGCATAATCACACCAAATTATTACTTCACTGGGAAAATAGTTTACTGGATGATTTTTTTGTCATTATTATACTGGATGAAATGTTCACCCTCTCAAAAATCTCTAGCCATATAGTTCTCATTGAAAGAGGTGACAATTGCAGCCAGAGGTTAAACTATAATCAGTTTCCTGTCAGGAAACTATAATGTGATGACTGATACTAGTTTTAGTTTTTTATGTATTAATTTTTACTTAACACATTTGTTAACATTTAATTTACTGCCTTTTTTAATGAAAAGAAAAAAAATGAATGAACCAAGAAATGAATGAATACCTGTCCTACATTAAAGCAACTTTGAATAGACTATAAAGCCTAGGACACAACCCTGCTTATTCCTTTGTGGTTGGTTCCCTGCTGGACAAA
The DNA here is from genome assembly GCF_022682495.2 of Desmodus rotundus. NCBI lineage: Eukaryota > Metazoa > Chordata > Mammalia > Chiroptera > Phyllostomidae > Desmodus > Desmodus rotundus. The sequence goes on from NC_071397.1 coordinate 69,064,854, forward strand.
CTAGTAAACTTTTACATATTTTCCTAAGAGGACTTGGGTAGTTTACAGGCGCCTTTTCCTAACACTGACATCTATGCTTATTATTATATATAATTCAATGCATCAATAACAAGTCTTTATAAATGCATGGCATTCAATATTTGGTACTGGAGAAAAGCCCCCCCACCAAAAGACATAAACCTAATCCCCAAAGGATGAACATAGGATGTTGGGCATTTTCCAAACCCATATTCCAATCCTGGTGTTTATGTCTTACACAATACTGTCTCTGAACTTTATTTCTAAGGCTGTGTAAAATATATATTTGCTGATACAAAATGCCTTATACTCTCTAAATTTCAATGTGCAATGTGTAATCCAAAGAGCTTTTGATTTTCTGAAGTGCTCTGCAAAATGCTAAATTTATGGAACTGATGGTAGCAATTCATATAATAAAAAGCCTACTTCTAGCCAAATGTAACTTCCTTATAACAAATTAAATAGGTGCTTTACAAGTTTTCAAGATTCTTCCTGAGCTACTTCCTGGATCATTTCCAAACCCAGTCAAGAATAAAGATCATTTACTATATTGTCTGCTCCAATATTTTTAGATGAAAATGACCAGGGCAGCCCTGGCCAGGTAGGTCAGTTGGAGTATTGTCTTGATGCACCAAGGTTGTGGATTCAATCCCCAGTCAGGACACATATGGGAATCAACCAATGAATGTATAAATACATGTAACAACAAAGCACTCTCTCTCAAATCAACAAATGAAAAAATTTAAGAAAAAATAAAAAGGAAAATGACTGGGGCCACTTTATATGAGCACTTGGAACAGCCCTCTACTATGGTGATTTTAATGGGTTACATTTAGGTTCTTTCTAAATTAGTCAAATGAGGACCTTAACTTTTAGATACAGCACATACTAGTAAAAATCTGACTTCAATAAGCAGTGTGATAATGTGGAAGCCGTGGAGTACTGAAGAATGGCCACGATCACTAACTCATCAGTTCTGGATTCAAATCCCAGCCCCACCACTCACTTGGCTATGTGACCTTGGGCAAGTTACCTAACTTTGCTAAGCCTATGTCTTGACCTACAAAATGGGAATAACTATATTTATATCACAGTAATATAGTGAGAATTAAGTCAAATAATGTTTGTAAATTACTGAGCATAATATCTAGAAATATAAGTGCTTGATAAATAGTAGTTGTTATCATACTAAGTCTACCTTACATGTGTAGACACTAATACCTTTAAAAAGCTTTTAATATATACATGTTTCGAATGGCAGATTCATATGATCATGAGAACAATTACATGCATAGTCTAAGGCAACAGATCCTCATTTTAGTTTTCTACCATAAAAATTATAAACAATGTTATTTTCCGAAAGCAAAATTTCTTACTATCACAAAATCTGGTCTCTCTGTGCCACCCTGTCCTTTGAAGTGCATTTTCCACTGTAGCCATCCCTAGTCAGACCCACCTCTGATCTACTGCCCTGAGACGTACCAGCACATGACTTCCCCTTTATTACTGTGCGCGTCAGTCTGGGGTTCCTAACCAGACTGTAAACCCCTGAAGGGCAAGGGCTTATTGTCTTTTCATTCTCACAGAAGTTTGTAGCTATGGATAATGAAAAGGCTGTTGACAGACTGCTTCTACACATTCTTATTTATTAGAGACGTTTTAAAGAAAAATACCTTAAGAGCTTTTCAGTGCAGAAAGAATTCAGTTAAAGAAAGTGTATGAAAACACCTTATTTTATATCAAACAATATTTTCATGTTCAGACTAAGTTCATACAAGCATTGCTTTGATGATACAGATATTACAGATTTGGGTTAAAATCTGGAGTCCTATGTGAATAAGATATTTTTACCTAGGTTGTCCATTTGGCAGGAAATCCATGATCAAAGCTGTCATTTCCTTAATATACTCTTTGGATAACTAAAAACTGTTAATGTATTTGACATAAATTTCAAACTATGAGTTGGTGATTCTTGGCTGGATGGGGTGAGTCTTTTGATAAAGAATTATTTGACTCTAGATAATAAAATTTCATTTCAATAGTGTTGCCCCATCATTTTAATGTTAGCTCAGTAACTATGTTAGCTCATTTCATAAATGAGGCATCTGGAGAAGTCTAAGGTTATGAAAAGGGAAGTGATGGAATTTGGTGAAATGAAGCATTTTTGATCTGTCCAGTAGGGCAGAACTGAGACGTGGAGTAAGAGATCAGATGTAGCTCCTACTGCCCAGCATACACACCTGTGCTATTTGTTGTTTATAGAGATGAAGGGCATTTTAGAGAAAATGAGAAATATTTAATGTGGAGAATATTGGGGTAAATTAAAAGGCAACTGCTTCTACTCAGCTAATGTTTAGCAACCATTTACATTTTTTAACCCACCTTCAATTTAACTTAAATGTTAAAAAAGGACGTGGAGCCATGACTGGTGAGGCCCAGTTAGTTGGGCCTGGCCCACGAAGAGAAAGTTGTGGTTTGATTCTGGGTCAGGGCACGTGCCTAAGTTGCGGGTTCGGTCCCCAGTGGGTTGTGCACACAAGAGGCAACAATGGACGATTCTCTCTCATATAGATGTTTCTTTCCCTCTCTCTCCCTCTATTCCCCTCTCTCTAAAAAAAATAAGTAAAATCTTTTAAAAAAGGAAGTGGAAATTGTTAGGCAGTTTTTTTAAATCAACTTTTTGGAGAAAGAGAGAGAGCTGGAGAGAGATGGGGGTGGTGGAGAGAGAGGGAAACATCTATTTGTTGTTTCACTTATTTATGCGTTCATTAGTTGATTCTTGTATGTGCCCTGACCCAGGATCAAACCCACAACCTTGGCATATGAGGACAATGCTCTAACCAACTGAGCTATGTGGCCAGGGCTTGTTAGGCAGTTTGTAAGTTATTTGGAATAAGAGTAGGAAAGAGAAAGGGTAAGTTTTCATATCCTCCTCATAGACAAAGGTCTGAACAAGGCCTGGGAATGCATGCAGGGAACAGAAGATGGTGGCTTTAAGGGAACAGGTTTCCAAGAGTAACTTATGAAAGATTTGTAGCTCTGAAGACAACTTTGGGATTGAAAGTCTAAAAATCCAAAAGACTATCAAGCTCTAGAGTAGAGTGTTTTGTCAGTATGGAAAGATGATGGTGAAGGAGAAGAATGCACGATGATACCTCTGTTGATATATGGAAAACATCAAGTACTTTGGTTATAAAAAGTTTTGCATTAAAACCTTGAGACATCCCTGGCCAGTGTGGCTCAGTTGGCTGGAGCATTACCCCATAAACCAAAAGGTTACAGGTTCAATCCCCAGTGAGGGCACATACCTATGTTGCAGGTTTGATCCTCCTGGTTAGGGCACGTACAGGAGGCAACAGATAGATGGTTCTCTCTCTCATCGATGTTTCTCTCTCTCCCTCCTCAACTTCCCCTCTGTCTAAAAGCAATGGAAAATTGTCCTCAGGTGAGGATGGATAAATAAATAAATAAGTAAATAAATAAAACTTTAAAATGATCACTGTGAAGGTAGTCTGCTCCTGTCTGTGATCTTTACCCTTCACTGACCAGGGCCCTGCAAACTTTACAGCCCTACCCTCCACCAACAGCTGAAGAAAGCCCCTTTATTCTCTCATTCTCTTTTTGCATTATAAACACAAGCTATCTATCACCAATGTATCCATTTCAAATAAATACCACATTTTATTAAAGTATAAAATACTTTAGAAGAGAGAATAATATTGGCTCCCTTGGCTGACACTGCTGATTGACAACACTTTCTAATATTGTAATTTTTCAAATAAAACTCTTCCCTACCATTTTCTAAATAAAAACAATAATTTAAAATTCAGTGTAGAACATTTCCATTTTATAAGCATGGACTGAGATTAATCCTTGCCCTTCCACAAATACTTTTTAAGTTTGATTCTTCCCAAGCTCCCAATGAGAAGAGTAAGGGGGGCAAGGTGATTTGAGAGGGGAAAGGAGAGCTTAGGAATTGTTTGTTTGGTCTAAAGATCAAGATATAACTAAGAATGACATCACAACAACTAGACTTCTGGAGCACCGAGGCTCACAAAGTCTTTAATTTGCCTGGAACATTGTGGACCATCTGATCATGAGGCCTAAATAGTTAACAAGATGCTGTACATCCTCTGCTTAAACTCACCATCACCCAAGGCCCATGCTGGACACCTCTGATTAGTGGATACTGAGTCAAAGTCTGCCTTCCTGCACCTCCAGCCCACTGAAACCCAACAGCATCTTCTGTAATTCCAATTCCATTTCTGTATGTCCATTTTCCAACAAATGAAAGTTGATGGCCATGTCCTTCCTGAGGCTTATCCATGCTAAACACCCACAGTTCTTTCAGTATGATTCAAATTCCCTCCCAATTCAGGCAACTGGCTAGTGGAAATACTGAGGACCCTCAGAGGATAGAAGACCAAAATCAATGTGACTCCTATAGTGGTGTCACCAACACAGAACACAGAGAAAAAATCACTTCCTTTCGTTCAGACACCATTAAGGCTGCAGTAGCATTTGACAAGAGTCACATTCTCTGATGCATCTTATATAATTGCCTACTAAAACCAACATCTTTAAAAGATGCTGCTGTTAAGCTACAGTACACTGAAGAGAGTCCTCGACTGGACGTTGGTAGATCTGGGTTCACGTTCCAGTTCTGTCACTTAACTTTCCAAGTGACCCTAGGCAAGGCAGGTACTTCATCTATAAAATAAGCAGGTGGACTAGATTGCTAAGCTCCAGCCCAGCTTCTTTTCTGCTATCACATCCCACCTCCATGCCAGTCACTGTTCTCAAGGTAAGCAATCAAGTCTCCACAGTTACTCTTGGGAAAACAAAAAGTGGCTTTTCTATATCAATATATTAAAACCTCTTGTATAAGTTAACAAAAGTTAACTCTTACCAGATTTGCAAGTGTCTACTAAGTCATCTTCTAGGATAACCTTCATAGATCGTGGAATACTTCCAACAGACAGCCGTTGAACCTAGCCAAGAAAAGAACACAGATACTGAATATGCTTAAATACACTCTAGATGTTCTGAACCTAGCAATTCTTCAAATTAGCATTTTTATTTTCCTGGTATTGTCATACAGTATAATTATGATGAGGATTCATGGAATTTTCTTGCAAATTATACATACTATTATTTTAGGAATTCATTAAATCTAGAGTAAAATAAATACACCAATATCTGGAAAACATCTCCAAATATAATTTACCTTATGGGTGGTCAAAATAAACACATGCTCCAACTACTAAACATAGTAACAAAGTTGCTTACATAGAATAAAGAGGCAGTTCTTTCCTGATTTCTAGTCATAAGACCTAGGACAATCACTCAGTTCCTTTGATTATTCCTTAGAAAAGGAACCCTGGTTATTCTACGTAAACAAGTACCCAGCAAAAAGACTGTATATTCCAGGTTCCCTTGCATCTAGCTGTGGTCATATGACAAAGTTCTGGCCAATGAGATATAAGTAGGTATGTAGGAAACTACTTAAATGCAGACTCAGGTGAGATGGTGGGTGCTTCTGCCTATCTCTCCTTGTTTCTGTTCTCTGACTAGGATGCAGATGTGATGGAGCTGAAGCCACCATTCTGAACTACAGACAACCATAAAAATAGAAGCCATGAGTGAAGAATGTTGTAGAAGAACAGAAGGTGTCAGAGTCCTTGACACTGAATAGGCCTTTGTGTTTCAGTGGCAAGTTAAAAAAAAAACAGGTTCACTCTCACGTATTAAAGAATTTGGCATACTAAATAAAACTTTGGCCTAAACCCCAAATCCTGCCCACTCCCATGTTTAACAACCAGTTGAACCCATTTAACTTTTCTCCTATCCCCTAGTTAAGTACAGCTAGATTGAACTTCTTAAATATTCACTTAATTTTAACATAATTATTAAGTTATTCCACAATCCTCTTGCCGATGCAAGATGTTTACATAAAAATGTTTATATCGTGATCTCTAAAGAATGTATTCTGATACACATACAACAGTTTCACACTTGATCTTCAAAGTGATGACACAAGTTTCATTTGTAATCCATTATGTGTTCCCTAGTCCTAGCAATCTGTCCACAAATTGGTGCAGGTTTTGAAAACCCTACAAAACTAACTACAAAAATAATACTTTAAATGAGATATATGCTATCATTATTCTTACATGGACTTATCCACAGCTAATGACATGAAAACATCATTGTTTTATTTCAACTGTAAGAATCCTAATGACTGACATTAAAAAAATCCACTCACTCCTAAAAACCATTAATACCTCATCTGTAGACCTACCGGCACCATCAAGCTTATCTTCATGATGAATTTTCGGTTCTCTCTTAGGAGTCTGCTTAGCCGTACAAATTTTAACAGGATCATCCCTGGCTATGCAGCTACTGCATCCGATACAGCTACTGCATTCAACTCATCCGATACAGCTACTGCATTCAACTCCGTGACACACATCTGCCATGACATTAACTATGGATAGCACTTCTTCAAATTTGTCATTTTTCTCATTTATTTGATCATTTACCTGTTCCTGAATTTTGATTTCCTGATAATCTCTACACCTGGCTGGAGATGAAGACAAGCCTGAGAGGCAAGTGAACTTGGAGGAACTGCAGCTCTCCAGGCTGGGACACGAGGACGGCCGGCAGAAGGTATAATACCGCTCAGAGTCAGCCTTGACTGTAAACACATGCTTGCATTTGTTACACATGTACTCCCGTTCGAACTCCAGGATCTTCACCAGACTTGTTCGAATCACTGTCCCCGTGACAGATAAAAAGTGACCCACATCCTTGGTTTTAGGGATGTGCTCTCTCACTAGCTCAGGACAAACAGGCAAACCTGGTGAAGAAAAAAAACCAAAAACTACATCAACCGGCATTTGACTCCATGCAATATACTTTGCTCATATTTCCTGTAAAAGAAAGTATAATTTCAGGAAAAAAAAAAAAACCTTCTTGTTTTACTTAAGAAAAAAAATCAGATGGAATCAATTAAGATAGAAAAGAATTATTTCAAATAACAATTATCAGTGGACTAGCTTTAAAACTACATACTAGATGACATAATATACAGGATTAAAAAAAGGATTCATTCTCATAAGAGGGCTATCTGAATAGGATCTAAATAGAGTATGTAATTATGACCATATTCAACAAAGACTATACTTCCACCTGCCACACGTATAATCCATTTATGACTCTTTGAGTAAACCACAAAGTTGAGTGATAAAGAGAAGGTAGCATAATGACCCAAAAGTACCACAGTGCTAAAAGGGTACTGCTTTCTATATATTAGGTTTAGAATTCATTCATATGTAAGTCTGACAGTGTTTCCAACCCTTGAATTACCTAGACTTTTACCCGAAGCGTCACTTTATCTTTTAAAAACCTTGTGGTTTTCAGTACTAGTAAAAAGGCAACTTGATAGGTGCAAAATGCCAAAGAAAATTTTTACATGAAAATGCCCTTCCTCATGTTTGGCTCTAATACATCTTTGGAGTAGAGCAACGCTGGCTGTGATAGTCAAAGGCTGCCTCCTAACAGGTCTGTCAAAGTAGCATTTGTTACACTGGTTTGCGTCCCATGGTCCATTGTCTGGGCCTCAGAATTTAGTGGCTGTGAAAGCTGGTAAGTGTGCACACAGAAGAAGGATCTGGCAATTTGTCAAGCTCAAGAGAAATAACTGTAATAGAAATGATTACACTTTAGTTCCTATGGGCAGCACATTTTCTCCCTGTAGATATATCCACTCTAAAAGCCAAACAATAATAATCAGAAGGTAGTATGAGAAACATAGAATTTTTTTAAGAAAATTAATTAGAGGAACTGAATGCTTAAGGCACTAGTCTACATTATACTGGTATTACAGGTTACGAGGCCCCAGGTAGACCTGCATTTTCTGTTGTTTGCTGAGACTCTCTCTCCATATACTGTGAGCTACACAAACAAGGCAGGCACTGCCAATGTTTGTCACTGTGACTTCTTTTTCTATGCTTCCGAGGCTGACTTGCCCACTTTTTAATGGAAATATGCTTTACTGATATTAACTTGGATTGCACTGCATTTTGCCAGTAAGGGAGCCATACTTTGGCTTAGGAAAATTTCTGTATATCTCTGCTTTATTCTGTGTTGACTTTACAATTTAACTCTCAGAAAACAAATATTCCCAAATTCCTGGGGAATGCTTCATTAAGATTGCCCCCCACCCCACAAGTGCTATAACAACTATACAATGAATATATTTTTTAAGTGTAAGTAACAATTATTTCTTAGTGTTCGATACTCAATATGTGTTATGGTTTCTCAAAAATCTTCCTAGAGAATAACATGACAACAAAATCCTTAAATGATTCACCTGATATCCTGGCATGAAGATTCTGCTTCATGGAGACACCCTCAGGCTGAGAAAGGGACTCGAGAATTGTCAAGGCTGATCTTCGCAGTGAGCTATCAAAAACAGTTAGTACCTCATTGGGGAAGGCATTGAAATATTCCCCAATTTCCATGTTGGTCTCGAAAAGGGTCATGGCATTAACCACAACTGGGTAATGAGCATCTTCATCTCTTTCCTTCAGGATTAAAAGAATATCGTGCTTATGGTATTCCGAAACATATGACTCAAACACTTGACCAACCAGTGCAATTTGATCACTATTCATCTTGAATGTGGGTAACTAAAGAAAAAAGAAAGAACTGTATTATACCTTTGCTGTTACACACGTTAACAAAAGAAATTGTGTGGGTGTAAATCATTCTCACTTGAGGTCACATACTAATCTCAAAATATTACCTGAATTTAAATTTTAATTAGATCTGAATTATCTGTTACTAGTAAATGTATTATTTTTAAGTGGGTAAAGATTATGTTGATACTGATTATGAAATCCGAAATGGTCTAATGTCTTTCCCAGTTCTTTTTCCAAAACGTCCTCCTCATTAACCCTACATTATGTAAAAAGGTCCTTGCTTTTTCTTTAACCAGTTGCCACACTCACATTCGCTCTCAAGTAATCTTAAATGCCAGTCTTTTGGCTAAAGTTACTCCTGGTAGAGTTTTTTTGTAAGCGTCCTGCTTCTGTGTTTTATTCATATAAAGAACATCTCTCTTTCGCTCTGTCTCTCCAGTTAGACACACACACACATACATACACACAGAGGCCTGTATATTCCGCTACATGAACGGACCATACACTACTATTCAGATCCATATTCCGCTACATGAACGGACCATACACTACTATTCAGATCGATAGCCAGTTATGACTTGAATAGTTATCAGATTAGCTTTAGAAACTTACATTTGGAGGTCAATTTACTTGATATTTTCTCTTCCTGACCCAGGAAAACTATTGGCTTCAGCAAAAACAGCTGTCAAGAGTGTCAAAGAACTAGGTAATTAAACTGAAGAAAGGAAAATTGGTCTTTAAATGCTGACTACAGATTGAAAATAAGTACAGTATATTTATACTTTACATATTCCTCTGGCAATATTTTTTTAAATTTGTATCTACAGATTAAAAGGGCCTACCTCACTCCATTTTCATGTATATACTTGGGTATCTACCACATACAAGGCATTATGCTTTGAAATGAAAGCACAATAAAAGGGTCCTTATCCCCTCAGAGAACTAAAGGACAGATTGATATTACAGCACTATAACAGTGGTAAAAATGCAGTATGAATAGGAGTAAAAAGGAGGGGATTAAATTTAAATGGGGTGACAATCCCAAATAAAATGTCCCAACTGGATCATTTAAGAAATCTTTATTTGGTTTGGAAACAGAGAGAGCACTGGAGGACAAGTGAACTTTTATTTGACTTATTTCATTAAACTAACATTGATTGCACTAGGCTTTATAAAAAGAAAAATGATTAAAGAGTCCTGACGACTAGAACATGCCAGTGTGAGATTAATAGATGAGTACATGTGCATCTAAGAGAGTAAGTGAAAACACACTGTGGCCACGACACTGAGAAGTGGTTTGCTGTAGTGAGGTAATACAAACTCAGCCAATGGTAACACAGAAAAGACACTTGGGAAGGAACTAATCATACAGTATTTCTATGATGTGGCCTTTGTTAAAAAAATAAATTAAAAAGTCTGTACTCCCAAGAGTGGCTACAAGAGAATCTCTAAGATTCTATAAATGCAGATTAAATTTGGAGCCACAAATTTAACAATTTAAAAGACAGCTCCACCCAGGGCAGAAAGAGGGCATCGGTAGAATTCATGGTTCAAATTCAGGTCAGATTAAATTTCGCCTAATCTTTTTAAACAGAACATCTTTAAAAACAGCATTCATTTTCAGTATCTGTACAAAACTGACCAACTGTTTCTAAGCAGTTTACTAACGCTATAAACGTGCCCACCCAGATACAGACTGTAGGAACTTACTGCTTTACAACTTTCAAGATTCCTTTCCGTTTTCATAATGAACAGTTGAGGTTAAAATACAATTATATTGTATTATTTTATCCTCCAAAGTGAAGCACCAACAAATTAAGCCAGGAGGGTGAATAAGCGGTGACCTCTCGCCAGTTCCCCGGGGAATCACCGGCTGTCCGGTCGCCCCGCACCCGCCGGAGCCACGCCCCCTCGCCTAGGCCCGCCCAGTCCTAGGGCCCGCCCCATCCACACCCGCCCCTTGCCCGCGGACTGCGGGCGGCTGGGCAAATGTAGTCCAGCCCTGCTCCGAGGGCTGCTATCCACACTTACATCTCTGGACGCAGCCCCTGAACGACAACACGTGGGCAAGTCTGTGACGCTTCCCGGGCTCGGCTCCCGGGCAGCTCAGTCACCAGACCAGTCCCCGAGTTGAACAGTTTCTGAACTAACCAAACGTGGGCGACAGTTGGGACCAAGGGCAGGAGACAAATAACAGTGAAAAAAGGCAGCGGCTGTCACCTACCGTCGCATACACAGTGTCAGAAGTCACCGCGGTGCGCTGCTCTCGGTGCAGAGGCGCGCAGAGAACTCCGGCCTGGCGGCACGGTCGCGCCGCCGGCCCGAGGACCCGAGGCGGCCGGTGGAGGCGGGGCAAGGTGCGCACGCGGGACTGCTCGTGGCTCCGTCGGCCGCGGGAGCGCGCAGGCTCCGGCCGGCCTGCCTCGCATCGGTGCTTAATAGGCGATACGCGAGCGGTTTGGCCCTACCCGCGCTCACGACGATCGCCAGGCCGCGCACGACTCAACTTCGCCGCTCAGGTGGCTCTTCCGGGTGGGGAAGCGGTCGGGCGCGCGCCCCGCCTGGCGCCCCGCGACGCGAGAGGGCGGGGCGCAGTGGGTTGGGAGGGGCGAGGAGGGTCCGGGGCGGGGCAGGGAATTGGGGCGGGGCAAGAGGAGTCCAGGCTCTGGGCTGGAAAAGGGCAGCAGACCCAGGTGGAATGGGGAGAAGGCGGCGCTGTGCGGGGCTGTGCTTCAGAAAGGGATTGTGTCTGGATTGTGCTTTTCGTCTAGAAACCCTACCAAACCCAAAGCAACGAAGATTTTTCTCAGTGTTTTCTCCTAGAGGTTTCAGAGTGAAGGTTTTATGTTTACACCTACGATTCATTTTGAGCTAATTTTTGTACATGCGACAATATGGATCTTTTTTTTTTTTTGCATATGGATAGCTAGCACCGTCTCTTGAAAGAGCTTTTTCCATTGAAAAACCTTTGCACTTACGTGAAAAATAAGTGTCCTTATATGTATGGGTTTAAGACTTTCCTATTCTATCTACAAAAATACCACCTTATCTGTGATTACTGTAGCTCTATAACGAGTCTTGAAATCAGATAGTGATCGGCATCCAATTTTATTCTTTTTCAAAGTTGTTTTCATGTGGATTTTAAAACCAGTTTGTCATTTTCTGTTAAAAAGCTGGGATTTTTGTTGGGTTTGTATAGCATGTATAGGTCGGTATAGAAAGAATTTGCATGTTAATAATACTGAATCATATGACCTTTGAACAAAATAAACTCACCATTTATTTAGGTGTTAAACGTGTAATGTCTCTCACCAATGTCTGATCTTTTCTTAAATCTATCTCTAACTCAGATTTGTCCATAAAAATCATGCTGGAAGGGGAAATCATACTTGTTGATGCTATGTAACTGATACTTTCAACTTTAATTTCTGAATGTTTCCAGTATGTAAAAATAAAATTGATTTAAATTTTTTAGATTAAAAAATAATAAACTTAATTTCTTAGAGCAGTTTTGGATTTACAGCACAATTGAGCAGAGAAGTACAGAATTCTCATATACCCCGTCCCCACACATCCACAACCTACCCCACTATTGACATCCGCTTACCATACTGGTGCATTTGTCATAATCACTGAATATACGTTGACATGATTATCACCCAAAGTTCATGGTTCACTGCTGGTATTGTACATTCTAGGGGTTGTGACATATGTAAAATAACATGTATACACTATTGTAGTATACAAAATAGTTTCAGTATTCTACACATGTTCTGTGTTCTTTCTATTCATCCCCTGTCCCTCCCTCCCACCTAACTCGTAGCAACAACTGATCATTTTAGTGTCCTCGTAATTTCGCCTTTTCCAGGGTGTCATATATAGGGTCTGGCACAAATAACACCCCTTTTTATTACAAAATCTTGTACTACAAAATCATAAGCATGTAATTCTGTAATATAACAATATCACACTCAAGCACACCATATGGCATTTTAGGTAAAATATTCAAATTAAAACTATAAATTATTACAGCCATATTATTACCCTACCAACCCACTCAAGTAGGTGTTACTTCTGCCAGACCCTGAAGTTGAAGTCATACAGTAGGCAGGCAGCCTTCCACATTGGCTTCTTTCCCTTAGTAATATAGTGCATCTAGGGTTCCTCCATGTCTTTTCATGGCTTGATAGCTCATTCCTTTTTGGTGATGAATAATATTCCAGTATCTGGATGTGCAACACTTTATGTACTCACCTACTGAGGGTTGCTTCCAAGTGTTCCAATTATGGAGAGAGCTGTTCCATACATCCATGCGCAGGTTTTGGTGCAACATAAGCTATCAGCTTCCTTGGGTAAATACCAAGGAGCTGACAGCTGAATCATATGGTAACAGTGTGTGTAGTTTTGTAAGAAACCGCCAAATTGTTTTTTAAAGTGGCTGTATCATTTTGCATTCCCATTAACGAATGGAGTTCCTGTTGCTCCACATCCTCTCTGGCATTTGGTGTTGTCAGTGTTTTGGATTTTGACCATTCCAATAGGTCCATAATGGTATCTCTTTGTCATTTTATTTTGCATTTCTCTGATGACATTTGATTTGGAACATCTTTTCATATGCTTACTATTTATATGGATATCTTCTTTGGTGAGGTGTCATTTAAGGACTTTGCCCATTTTTACCTCAGGTTGCTTGTTTTCTTGTTCAGTTTTAAGAGTACTGTCAGTTGTGTCTTGCAAATATTATGTGTTTGATAGTATGTGGCTTATCTTCTCATTCTCTGAGTATTGTCTTTCACAGAGCAGCTTTTTAATTTTAATCAAATCCAGCTTAGCAATTTTTTTCTTCATGGATTGTGCTTTTGGTGTCATACTTTTAAGTCATCACCAAACCCAGTGGCATCTAGGCTTTTTCCTGTTATAGGACTTCTGCGGCTTTGTATTTAACACTTAAGCCTGTGGTGCACTTGAACTTTTTGTGAAGGGTATGAGATGTGTGTAGATTGTGTGTGTGTGCATGCGAATGTCCAGTTGTTCTCAGTACCATTTGTTAAAAAGACTATCTTTGTCAAAGGTCTTTATTGCTCTTGCTCTTTTGTCAGCGATCAGTTGACTATATTTACATGGGTTCAATTGTGGGCCCTCTATTCTTTTCCATTGGTTTGTCTTTTCTTTTAACAATTCAACACTATCCAAGAGTACTATTAAAGTTAGGTAGTGTTAGTCCTCCTACTTTGTTCTTCTCCTTCAATATTCAGTTGGCTATTTTGGGTCTTTTGCCTCTCTGTGTAAACTTTAGCATCACTTTGTCAAGATCCACAAAAGAACTTGCTGGGACTCTGATTGGAATGATACGAATCTATAGATCATGTAAGAACTGACATTTAAGACAATACTGAGTCTTTCTATTTATGAACATGCAATAGCTATCATTCCATTTACTTTTTAAAAATCCTCACTCGAGGATATGTTTATTGATTCTAGAGAGAGAGGAAGGAGGAGAGAGAGAGAGAAACATAGACTGACTGCCTCCTGTTTGATCATGGATCAAACCCTCAGTCCAGGGATGTGCCCTAACCTGGGATCAGCACACTACCCTTCTGGTTCATGGGACAACACTTCAATCAACTGAGCCACCCAGCCAGGGCTATTCCTAGGTATTTTATTATTTTTGTTGCAATTGTAAATGGGACTTTTTCCTCATTTCTCTTCCTGATATTTTGTTGTTAGTGTAGTATGTAGGAATGCAACAGATTTGTATCCTGCAACTTTACCGTATCCTGCATACCCATCAATGAATGGGAGTTCCTGCAACTTTACTGTATTTTGTTTGTTTGTTTCTAATAGTTCTTTTGTCTTCAGGATTTCCTATAGATGGAATCATGTCATTGGCAAATAGTGGCAATTTTACTTTTTAATACCCAATTTGGGAATGCATTAGATTCTCTCTGGTTCAGTTTTTTGGAAGAGGTTGAGAAGGATTGAAATTTCTTAAGTGATGAGAGCCAGAAAGTTATCTTTTGAATATTAATGAGGTGATTTTTGGACTCCACCTAAGGATGGGGACTGGTTGCTAGGGGAACCAACCATGTGATTAGAAGGTTGGAACCCCTTGGCCTCTGGGGAAGAGAAAGGGGCTAGAGATTGAGTTGAATCACCAATGGCCAATTAGTTTAATCGATCATGCCCATGTATTGTAATAAAGCCTCCCTAAGACATTCAAAAAGAACTGTATTTGGAGAACTTCAGGTTGGGGACCCAGACATTTTCACATGTCACTGTGCTGGGCCCTAAAATCTACAAGGATAGCTGCTCTATTTTGGGGGACCTCACCCTATCTATGTTTTCATCTGGCTGTTTGTATCCTTTAATATCCTTTGTAATAAACCTATAATCTAGTGAATAAATGAGTTTCCTGAGTTCTGTGAGGTGCTTTAGCAAAGTTACTGAACCCAAGGAGGGGGTCATGGGAACCTCTGATTTATAGCCAGGCATCAGAAGTACAGGTAACAACCAGACCTTGTGATTGGCATCTCAACTAAAGAGTGTTCTTGTAGGACTGACCCCTTAGTGTGTGGGATCTGATGCCATCTCTAGGTCAATAGTGACAGAATTGAGTTGAACTGCAGAACACTCAGGTGGTGTCCTAGAATTGCTTGGATCCATGGGGAAACGCCCCCACTCCCCACCACCACCCCAACACACACTGGATATTTGTGATCAGACTCTCTAGTAAGGCAACTGATAGTATCTGCCACTGTGGTGTTATTTATAGAATGTTACCATATAAATAAGGTGTTGAAAAATGATAAAGGGCATTTTTACCATTATCCTCACTTCTCTGCAAACATGTGTGCTGATCTTTCCTTCTTCTGTTGTACGTAACCAGGATTAGGGTTTTGTTAAGTGTCACCATCCATTCCTATGAACCTGCAGCCAAGTGCCGGAAGATGGCCAGAGAGCACCATCATGCATCACGTTGATGGGTTTCAATATAAATACACAGCCTCTGACCTCAACCACTGCCTGACAACCCTTTCCCATCTCTCTAGTATATCTCCAAGATAACTATTCAATGTTTACTCGCCTATAGTAATTTATACCTTTCCCAAACTACCTCATTTTTGTATGGAGGTAGCAGCTATTGGTTTATTTACACGGCCCAAGAGACTGAGTCACAGGGCTTACAACATTTGATGGCTGAGCCAGTGCTCAGGAGCCTCAGAGGAAGTGAGCTTCCTAGCACAGATGTATCAATCAAGTTCAGTCAGGGATGTTATAGAGAACATTCAAACATTCTGTGGGAGACTAGAAGAGATAGCCTTTAAAGCCTCTTCTAACCCCAGATTCTAGGATTCCACATTGCTTTTTATATTCTATCAAAATAAGTCTTACTGAAACTTCTTCAATCACAATGTTAATCATTTATATGTAACTTCTTAGACTCTTTTAATGTTCCATATTACCCAGTGAACAGTTGAAAGTTGTAGAATTTTTGCTTGTCTCCTTTTTTCTCCTGTCCTTTTAATCCCTGTCCTCTCTTCCCTGCATGAAAATATGATAAAGCACAAAAACCTACCTTGACGCTGCATGCCAGTCTCGCCTCTTTCTCTTTCCCCTTCCCTGCATAGCCAAGTTTCTTCAAAGAAGGGTTTTCACTGTCAACTTGCTTCCACCTGACCTCCCTGGAATCTAGCTTTTGCTAAGACCATCTTCTAGTTGTCCAACCCCAAGGCTGCTCTCATTATTTCCTTTTCCTGATCTCTACAGTGCTTCGCTGGCTGCTCTTCGAAATTCTTCTCACACAACATCATGATTTTTTTCAATCCATAACTCTACTTCCCATTCTCCTTCAAGTGCGGCCTGCCCCTGAAATGCTGGTGTCCCCCAAAGTTCTATCCAACCCGTCGGCTCGATCACTGTCACATACACCACGCTCCAGATCCTTCTGTTTAACTGCTTAATTCCAGAGAAACTTTATCTTCAGCATACCTGATATAAAACCTCATCTTTTCTTCACACTTCGTTTTCTTTCATGTCCCATACATATTCGTCACCGACTCCCCTGGTTGTACATTTTTACTCTTTATCCCCTCATCTCCATTCCTATTAACACTTCTTTGGTTCAGTCCACATCTGAACCAACTTAGTAAGCCTCAAACTTACTAAATTTGGTGTTCATCTTTTCTCAACAAACTGCAGCCAACATGGTAACTTTAAAAACTTTAAGTATCATAGCATGCTGTTTTTTTACCTCCTCAAAGTTCTAGAGGCTCCAGCTGAATTCCTTACTAAGCATTCCAGTCCGCTTGGAGCATAATGAAAAGAGCACAGGTTTCAACCCTTACCAGTTGTATAATTGTGTGCATTGGGGTGGGGGTGGGGCAAGGTAGGGAGTGCTCAGGTTCTTCATCAGAGCTGTTGAAGGGTTAATGTTAAAATTGTGGTGTCTAATAAAAGGCAAGTGCTTGAGAAATGGCTGCTCTCTTATTATGCCACATTGGTCCTACAGGGTTGCACTGAATTCTCAGCATTCAGCTGGCTTGCTCTTTCCTCACTTTTATTTCAGGTTAAGAAAAGCCCCCTAGAACAGCCCCACCTTTGGTTAATTCCTACTTATCTTGTAATATTATACTTGGGTGCCACTTCCATGCCAAGCTTAGGTCTTCACACATTAGGTAGGTAAGTAGCCACCACTTAGGTAGTGTTAACCACTTCCCTCTTCCCTGCTTCTGCTACCACTGTGCACTCGATAAATCTTATTTGTGGCTCTGATGTGGGAAAAAAAGCTTGGTTCTGGACTGTATAAGCAAGTAGGGGTGTGTTCCTTGAAAACAGGTTCTCATCATCGTTGTATGCCCACACAGTTGCCTGCATGAGGACTACATCAAAACCCTGGTAAATAAATGCCCAATTATGAGATTCAAAGCAACTAGGAGCAAGAATATATGCTTACATCTATATTTATTTTCTGAAATAAGCATTAACCATTTTTCTTGGAAAACTTTCAATCTCTTAGTTTAAGAAAAAAATTTCAGAGCAAGTATTTTGTAGAAATGTTTTTATAGGATAAGTTAAAGAACATGCTACCACTGTGTCTACTCATATGGAATGGTTTATCCCTTGAAAATTTTGTGAGGACTAAATGAGATATTCTTTCTACTGTCCCCTTAAGAACAGTGCCTGACACATAAGAACCATTTATAAAGTTGGTCTTTAACATTAATCTTCACAGATCACGTATTTGCATTTATCTTGTTCACCCAGATTTTTCTAAAATCTACATTACCGAGTCAACTAAATTTGGCACTCTTAGAAATTGATGTACTCTTTCAGGCCACAGGACAAAATATAGTATCCTGCCAAAATGGACTGAAAGCTGAGAGGAAGAAAAGGCCTCATTAACACGTGACAGTGGCTGGTTAAGTCCATGACTGTGGGTCGTTGATACTACATTGCCTATTTAGAAAACTAACAAACTGGCTTTTAAGACACATTAAGAGAGAATTAATTGACTGTCTCTTTACCCAATGAATTTGGCCATAAATCATATTAATTTAGATACTAACTGTACTAAAAGCTCTAGATTCTTGACTATCAGCAGCATTCTATATACCTGAAAGTCCACAATTCCCATGTGTTTTCATTGTAGCCTTGCAAGTTTAGAGACCATAATTTAGTTATGGCTGTACAAAGTAACAGGACAAATTAAGCAAATGTATTTGCCTACCCTGATTTTGTTATGATTACTGATACCAAATAATTTAATATTTTATAATTATTATGCAGTAAAATTTTTTAGCAAGTCTAACTTGGAACTAAAACATATTTAACAACTAAATACACTTACTTGAAAAAAATGAAAAGCATTACTGTTTGTTCTAGCAAAATTTATTATGTAGTAATTACAAAGGTTAAAGGCTCTTTCATCTCAAAAAAAATAACTATTATAATTACACACATAACATAGTACCTTATAAGAATGATTCCAATAAATACCACAGGAAATACAGTGCATTTTCAAATTAGAGACAAATACTTCCTCATTCACAGTGTTTGACACAGGAAAGCCTGTTCACATAATGATCTGTAAGGTCATGCTCTTAGTAACAGTCCACACAGAGCTGTGCCAGCGCAATTCTTTCAGAACGTGAAGTACCGGGCAAACCACTCCTGGCGCTGGGGATCTGGAGAAGCCACCGGGGAAGCTTCACTCTGAGGAGGACTGAATTCATAAAAGAGAGACATGTAACCCAGCATTAAGCTGTTTTGCAAAACGAAGGGTAAAGCACATAAAACATCAGTGTAGATGACCACAGGTGGTTCGCTATGCCAGAAGATGGGTGTTAAAGATTTGCTACTCCTTTACTCTAGTCCAGTTCTCCACTCCATGAGGGCCTGAGAGTGTATCAGCAGCTCAGATGAAGTCAGTTAAGGAGGAGCCACGTCATAACAAATACAAAAAAACCCCAACCCCACAAAACTACAAAAACAGTTGAGGAAAATAATGTCATCTTCTTTGAATAAAAAAAAATTCAGGAGTAATGGTGGGAAGTAAGAGAGAAAAAGAGGACATTCCTCTCTTTCAGCACATTTTCTCTTTTAATTTCAGAATCTGACACAAGCAGTCGATTCTTACAGATGTGTCCTTAAATATGACTAACTTAATTAATGAAACCATGGTATAGTGCTTTTACTATAGGTATATTTACATTAAGCTTTCATAATTCCATAAGCAATTGCTCTAGAGGAGTACATTAAAAAGCTGATTTCCCCTCTGTTTTCAAAGTTCTATAATTAATACCTATCTTAAGTCAAACTACAGAGTCTTTGGGCTAGTTGAGAAAATAAAAGAGCCCCTACCGTCTTTGGGGGAAATTACAAGGCACGCAACAATGTGTAATGGAAGCTCCAGCAGCCATGTTCCTCGAGCTCATGCACATGCAACTTACTGATACCTGAACATGCCCATGCACACGGGAAAATAAGCAACACAAAATATTTAGCAGGAGACACATTCAAAGGTGTATTTGACTAGTTTTTCATTCTTGCCATTTTTTATTTAAAATAATTAGTCATTAACTATGTCATTAATCACTTAACCTAGAAAAAGATAGTCTACCTATCAGACTATTGTTAGTGACACTGCTGAGATTTGGTAAAAGTTAAAAGCAAATAAATTTAAAGCAGCACAAAATCAGTGATAATTAAAGTGAAGCATAAAAAATGACAGTACTTTTTGACTTTAATTTTGAATGGATAAACAACTGGATTTTGTTTAAATTTTACTTCTTAATACATTTAATCAACAACTCTGAGATAACATATTAGAATGTTAATTATAAAAACTATTTTTTCTAAATATATTTTTTGCTTATGTGTACCATTAAATTTCCAGAGCTTACATATTTTTTATTTTGGCAATAAGCATATATATTTATCAGTAAGTCTGGTAACAAGAAAGGGAAAAAATAAACATATAATATAAGAAACAGAAACAAATAAAAGCCAAATAAAATTTAAATTAAAATTCTTTTAATTTAAAATGAATTCTTTAAATTCTGTAATGACAGATTATTAATGAAAAATTGGTGACCATACTAAAAATGAAGAGTCTATAAATATTAAAATTCCAAGCATGTGAATTACATTACCTCTTTAAACATTTAGAAAATTGACTAACAAATTGGAAAAAAACTTTTTAATAGTCAAAAAAGAGTTCTCTGGAGAAGTAATAAATATATATTGAAAATACTTCACAGTATTTTCCTAGACTGTTCTTGAAGTAGTAGATTTCTGCAATGTAAGAAGATAAATTTCTTGTTAAAAAAGTAAAGAAAAAAAAGTCATTGGTGAGACGGGGCTCACCTCAAAAATGTCTTGGGCTCTTTGGGTGGCACTGGCTGTGGAAGTGGCTTGCTGCTGTTGAACTCAATGTCGTGGGCTGGAGAATTAGGAATGGGATCCAGGCGGTTAGGATGTCCATTGCCCACTCCACCAGATTCCAGAGCACTTAGATTGGGAACACTCACAAACCTGTTTGTTGGTGATTTATCATTCTTCTTCTTTTGCTGCATTAAAAATAGTACATGTGAGGACAGTCCCTGCATAAGGACAAATGAGAAAATAGGAATAGTAGAGGATAAAAATTTGTCATAGGAAAATTTTGGAAGCTTTCTGTTAAACTGTGGTGTTAAAATGAACCAGTGTTACCCAAAGTGTGGTCTGGGGATCTTTGGAGGCGTTCTTTATCGACATGGAACCCTGACAGACAGACATGCTGCTAGGACAGACAGAATGAGGAAGAAACGTTTAGGAATGGTTCATGGGGAGAAGAGGAGGAGGTGGAAAGAATGTCCAGGGGTGAAGGAGACTGAGAGGAAAAGAGGAAGAAAGAGGGGAGAAGAGTAGGTCTTCCAGATACCACTAGGATCTAGGCTAAAATTAGGAGAAGGCGTAAAGTTAAACATAATTTTAACAGAGAGTCCTGTGAACTTTAGCCATCTGTCAAAGGGAGGCAGTCCTTCCCTGGAAAAAAAAGAGGAATGAGAAAACGCTTGGCAACGTAGTAAGACCTAAAGTTGACTTACAGAAATAATTTGGTTTTTAATTTACTGCACCATCTTTCTGAAGAGAGAAAATTAAATCTGCATAATTAAGTCTCATGTTCCAATTAAGTGGTAGTATCATTAATTGGCTCACATCTTTTAAAAAATTTAAAGTTTATAAAATAAATCAATTTTTTAAATTTTAAATTGTTCTTTAAAAGTAACAGATGAAAATGAGAATATAGTTGCAGATTATCAAAATGTATCATATCTTGCAAATTATTAACTTTATTTTATTCACACCTCTAGAATCAATGAGCATCATCTTGCTATGCAGAATAAAAGTTAACATGTTGTTTACAACATGAATATTCCTATATTTTACTAATTAAATGTATGCTAATTAAATTTATTAAATAGTTTTTAGAAAGTGACTCCAGAGGCTGGGAAAATACAATTAATAGATAAAATGGCCCTTCTCCTTTACTTACAAAGTAATAATTTCACTATCTAGACATTGTCCTCTATATCATAGGCTGTAACAATGGAGTCTCTAATAAGGAGCCTATTTCAGCATAACTGAAAAAAGAAAGAATAATTTTTTCTTCAGAATTATTTGTGGAAATTGAAATCACTCTTAGGAGGCAAAATAGTTAAAAGTTCTGAGATGTATCTTTTGCATTTTCTTGCTCTAGTCACCAGAGGGCATAATTAAACCTACTTAAGGTTTTTATTTTAAGAAATCAAAGATATCATTGATAAAGCTCTATAGTAATGGTTTTGTAGCTAAAATTCTAATTCCAATAAAATAAATAAAAGGAACATATTTTTAGTATATCTTGTTTTAACATGTCTCATAATCTTGCTTTATAATTAAAAGCTTATTTTCACTCTAAATTATGAGCTTAAAACTGAAGCTAAATATATTCATTCATCCCACAATTAGTTATTAAAAGCCTTCTATGTGCTGGGCAGTATTTTAGCTCTGGAGACACAGCTATAGGCCTCCTTACTTCAGTCATTTTATTTAATAAAACATTTAAGTTTAAAGTTTGGAGCACTTTAATTTGTGAAAGGACATATTCCATCTTCTTAACAGAGAAGCTTTATGACCTTTAAAAGCAAAAATTTCTAACTAAGGGCCTAGAAGAAAGTAGGCATGATGTACAAATCAATAAAATCCGAATTAAAAAAATATCTCTAGCCCCAGCTGGTGTGGCTCAGTGGATTGAGTGCTGACCTGTGAACCAAGAAGTCACCAGTTTGATTCCCAGTCAGGGCACATGCCTGGGGCTGCAGGCCAGGTCTCCAGTAGGGGGCATGCAAGACTATCACATGTATTTTTCTCCCTCTTTCCCTCCCTTCTGCTCTCTCTAAAAGGAAATAAAAAATCTTTAAAAAAAAAGAATCTGGTCCAAACTTTAAAAAAAAATCTTTAGCACTTTATTTCTCCTACTGATTTCTGCCAAAATATGTGTAACCCTATGAAAAGTCAATAAACATAACTATTTATTCCTTATTACTTGCTTTCATCACTAGAATAATTCTGGTGCCTTATAGGAAATGTGATGAAATTTGCAACTGGACCAATATTTATGAATACCCACTATACCCAAAGCACCATGAGAGGAGCCACAGGAAGCTGGGGTACAAAGATGTTTGACTTAGCCATGTCCATTTCAGTTGTCTGTAAGGTAAAATACACTTCTATCCTAAGAGTAATAAAGTTTCTGGAGAGGTCCTGTTCAATTTTCATTGTTAAGGAAAGGTCATAAAGACTGAGAAGAGTGAAGCCTTTCTCTGACAGTTGGTCAGCAACAAAATACATGCCCAACCCAACACCTGTGAGGATGGCGGGGAAAGAGCTGTTGGGGGCACGGTGCTGGAGTGCCTTTTCGGACCCGGCAGAGGCTAGTGAGTGTCAAGGAAATGACAAGAGGTTATCTTGAGGAGACTTAGAAGTCAGTTTTCCTTAGAGGTATGAAAAACAAAGCTTTATAATATTAACAAAATATTATTTTAAGGAGTACTATCAACAAATAAATGAATATTATGGAAGCCTCATTCTGAAAATGAATCCATAAAGATTTCAGAGATTTTAGTCCTAGATTATTAAATTTAAGAAACATCTTTTGGAAGCCTTAACCTATGTTGCTCGATATATTTTATAAACTTTTAATCAAGTTTTAAACCATATCTCTATCTTACAGTGTGTACAGCACATACCTTAGTCAATGGATTAATAACACCAACAGTGGGACTTGAATTAAACACTTTGTTGAAGTTAGTTTCTCGATTGACTAATTCCAGCTGATAAAATTTATTATCATCCTATGCAAAAGAATTACAAACATCTCTTAAACATTATCTATTGAATATTTAAAAAACATAATTGTATAAATGCCATTTCATTCAAATTTAATAAAAACCTAAATGAAGATTTATATACCTTGCTCAAAAATTTCTCAGATTGCCAGTGTTGTAAAGACTGCTGGGAGTAAGTTTTCAACAGGTTTCAAACCCTATACTCCGGGACTCTTCTCTACTCCTCAATACCTTTTCCTTATTAAGGCTGGATCTGAGTGTTTTGTGTGGCCCCAGCTCTGTTCCAAAGGGCTGAACTGTGCAGTCTGAGCAGGCTGGACTTGCATTCACAGAGCTGCTGTGCACATGGTTGTGTTGCCATACATGAAGAGGGCACTAGGGTATTTAGTGTTCTTGAGTACTGGAAAGGTATTTGGTCTTGTCGAATCTCCTCTCTGAGACATCAACGTATGACAGCAGAGGTAACCACAGAACAGAGAAAAAGTGTACGGCCCACACAGAGACAGACAACAACGTGTGCTCCCTGAATAACCAGACGGGAGGAAGTAAACATTCATAAACGGAACAGTGTGTGAAATGTAGGGCTGTGCTCCAGCAGGACTAGATTCTTCATCCCCTTCTTAGTTACCACTATCTCTGCATCATTACTTTCAGCCTAGGTGCCTCCCAGTCCACAGATTCGGGGTGTAAGGGAAAGAATGTGGAACAACCCGTGGCTAGATTCCTGGCTCTGTCACCAACTGTGTTATTTTGGAAAGTTACTTCTCCTTTGAAATCTAATACCTATCCTGTCTCAAGGAAAAAATCCAATTGTACCTGCTCAGTAAGAATTAGAAAATCAGTAGCTATTAATAGGGGCCACAGATGAAATACACGTAATGCATTTGCTAATTTCATGTGTGGAATGTAGGGTAATTTTCCACAAATCGCACTGCAATCTGACAGAACCCCCTGTGAGTCCTGTCTTGTGCTCACGGAGCCTTGAGCATGGGGTGGTTAGTGGGAAGCAGCACAGCACACGCTCTATCTTTCCAGTGCCTGCTCCTGGGTTCACCTACAAGCCCCAGCTGACTCCCTGGTGCTTTTGGCAGGAACTTCTAGACCTAGACCACAGACTCACTTGCCTAAATGCTGAAAGAGATATGTTAAGGTAAAAGGATTTCAGACATAAACGCTCTTAGGCTCTTTCTCCATGTTTATGTCCAAAGTTTTTAGCTGAATGGATCAATGAGCAAATAGAATGATTAGCTTTCTATTTCTGGTTTTACTCTGAAAGATTTCTCACTTGTTAGTGGCAGTAAAAAGCAGTATTTTAATTACTGATCAGAACATTTAATTTTAGAAGACTCTGAAATGTTTTATGAATCTTAAAACATTTGTGTACTTTTTATTCTTAAGGAATAATGGCTTTAAGTAAAGCGGTGTATTTGTTAAGTCTGTATTTTTCTCCCTGATGGATTTCTCAGAACCCCTAATACCTCAATGTGGACTGAGACTCTTCAAGAAAGAGCCCATGGCTTTTCTTAGGCTATTTCATGGTACCTTTCTTCGTGGACTATCTCCTGGAATCTGGGTTCAGTGGAACACCCTTTAGGAAATTAAGCTGACAAACTTGGAAGTGTATGGTGCAGACTAATGCATGAGTATGTTGACTGTTCTTTCCTATACAATTCTAATTCTACATGTACAATGCAGACACTTCAACAGTCTATTCACTGTACATTGACAATGACATGCAATTAAACATTTGACATGTACTAAAATACTGAAAAAAGAGGCATAATCCCCTTATCCTAATATCAAATTTAAATTTTAAAATTACTTAGTATTTCCTTCCGTCATTCGTAACATTTAAATAAACTTTCAATCATGATGAACAATTCATAGTTTAAATTTTCGTTTAGCATTACTTAAAAATATTTTCCCATGTTCTGCCAATCAACAGTCTACTGCATGGTTACACCAAAAACAAAATATCTTACAATTAGCTTCTTTATGACATGGTCTCTTTCTGTAAGCATGGCTTTTAATTCTGTAATCATCTGTACATCTTCTGGTTTTGATTCTCTCATTAGATATTTTTCTTCCATTTCTTCTAATCTAAAAACAAGAAAATCTTTAGCTCATTAATATGACTCAGACACATTCTTTTGTCATAACTACATTTTCATTATTAGTCTAGTTCAATACACACAAAAACTTAAAACCAAACATTTTCCTTAAAACTTTTGAGGATAATGGCATGATTGTCTTAAGAGCTATAGTGTTAATAAAAACTCTCCAAGAATAGATGATATTAAAGGCTTTAAAGTTTACTTTTTTGAATAATTCACTCATTTTATGTCATTCCAAGAGTATATGTGGTTGAGGTGAGGTAGGCTTTGCAGAAGAAATGATATGCTGAATGATACTAACCTAGCAATTGCAGCTTTGATGCTGCAAATGTAGGCTTACTATTAGAACTTACCACAAACACAATATTGTGTTATGACACAAGCCTTGGTAACATACACAAAAGAGACAAGTAAAAAATACAGAGAAAAGGGAAACAAAGGACACACATATGGAATCATTCTTTCCTGGTTTATAAGAAATTTACTTTAAGAGTTCTGTATTATCAACTAAGCCGTGTAAACTATAAAAAGGGTTCATCTGGTAAAAGAACAATTTTATTTCCCTGTAGGCCTATTCTGCCTTGAATGAAATGATAAGGTAATAGGACTAAAGACCAGTGAAGACTCTATAATAGAAGCCACATTTTACAAGTAGAGAAGATATGGACCAAGAAAGGTCTAAAAATACAGAACAGGGTAGAATTAAGAGAATACAAATGATGGCTTACTTTGATAAAAGCACTTTCAAATTTTAGACAAATTTTAATTTTCTAAACCATTAGAACAATTAAAATCATTGTTTTTAAAATATAAATAGAACTTAAGCTCAATAAAATTACAGTTAATGATGACGACAAAAATATTATTCACTCAACAAATATTGTGTAACTTGTGGATGATCCTCTAAGGAATTAGTGATCCATGCCCATCCACTAATCCAGAGGGGTACCAGGATCTAATTTTAGTAAATTCTTCCACTAACTCAGCCTAGGCTGAAGATGTGGGGATAACACATTTGGCTCCGCACCCAGCTCCAGGCTGAAGTTCTAACCTGGGAGTGGGGAGGGATGAGGGTGACAGAAGT
Organism: Desmodus rotundus; assembly: GCF_022682495.2. NCBI lineage: Eukaryota > Metazoa > Chordata > Mammalia > Chiroptera > Phyllostomidae > Desmodus > Desmodus rotundus. The sequence goes on from NC_071397.1 coordinate 69,091,645, forward strand.
GTGGGGTTAGGAAGTGACTGTCTCAAGATCAGTTGGGACTTTGTCAGTTCAGTGAGATGTTTCACTCTTTATCTACTTTTGTACTTTTGTGACAGTGCAGAATGACTGAAAAATGTGATTCACTAAGTTCGGATAAAAGCAACCTTGCATTTTATCACAATATGGCATTTTATGGGCAAAATTTTATATATTTTTATGGGCAAGGTTTTAAGAAGCTTGAGAAACAGTGATCTAGTCAAGGAAAAAGGCATTTGGGTTTGACACTGGAGTAGCCACAAGATGTCACTGGAGCACTTTCTTCATGGTTAAAAGCAAGGTACAAGATTTCTGAACTAGTTCCTGCAGCAGAACAAGAATAGTTGGTTGTTAATGGTTGCTTAAAAAACTAAATTTGAAGCCTTATTTAAAACTGTTATGTCTATCTTTTGTTTTATACAGCAATTTTCAATCTTTTTCATCTCCTGGAACACATAAACCAATTACTAAAATTCTACAGCACACCAAAAAGTATTTTTTTCACTGATCTGAAAAAAAAAAGGTATAATTTTGATTCATTCACACCAGATGGCTACTGTTGTGTTTAATTTGACAATCCAAGGGAAAAGAGGACAGTGCCCCTGACCAAATAGTCAGGTTTTGCATTTTTAAAAATTCCTGTGGCACACGGGTTGAAAATCTCTGTTTCAGTACAATAAGAAGTTAACACAAAGTGAGTCTAAAATCAGTTACAATCCCTGAACCTCCTTTTTGCATAATAAAGGTCTGCTTTGAAACTCAATTCTAAAATATGTTTTAATTTATCTTAAACATCCTTTACCTACAAAGTTATCAGTTAATCTTCTCCACAAATACCTTTACATCATCAAAAAATTTAAAAGATACCTGGTTATTAAAGGAAAAAAAAAGAATTCATTAAACTGGAGAAACGGAATGCACATAAACGCAAATGGGAAAGCATTAAAGGAGAAAACAAGTAAGGAATACAATATAGATTCAACTTGTGACTGTATTTCCCGAATGACTAGTCTTCGGGAATTCTGAAAGAAAGAACACATGTACTATTTCGATGCCCACTTCAGGCCAACACTAGTCAACATTCTACAGTTCTCACTTGCCCCATGGAGCATTCTAAGCCAGCCTTGCCACCCAGGGCTTAGAGGTGAACGACTGGAGATAGAGGTAATGATTTTTAATTTGTTCTCCTTTAATCTTTCTAACCACAAGGAGGAGAAAGTCTGTTTGGTTCCATGTATCTTAAATAGCCTTGATAATATATGCCTCCTCCCCTATTTCACAACACTCAGGTAGGCCGTGAACATCAGTGCCAGCTAGAAACTAAAAACGTTGTTTTATTTTCACAGAATTTATACTTAAATAGTTATAATTTAACCTTATTTAGAATAATGGATATAGTTTTCAGTGGTGATAATGTTTTTACTGTAGGGATAACTGAGTTTTCCTGTTAAATTTTTAAGCAAAGTGTGTCAATTAAAATATTAAGAAAATAATACCATAAGTAGTCAGAAATGACCAAATTCCAAAAGGCTGCATAGGAATGAGTACAGCCTGGGAAACACTGCCTTGAGGTAACCACACAAGTACATAAAGCCTTTTTACTTGAAACACAGATTCCCATCAAAAGTAATACAAAGAGAGAACAGACAGAAGTAGAACATACAAAATTACTAATTAGGGTCACTGTTGGATTCTCCCTCAGGCATTCGTGTTCTGATTTTTTTTTTCTCTGAGAATATATAGGTCAATGTGCACGGACAACAGAAACCTAAAATATTAATGCCTTAAAATCTGTATGAAACTGTATTTTAAGAAGTTTCCAAGTTGAAAGTCCTCCCTTGTTGTTTTTCAGAATAAATAACTGACAAAAATATCAGTAAATTGAAAGTTTAAAGTCAAACAACAGTATTTCTTGGCACACGTATATTTTAGAATTTTAATTGTATAAAGACAAAAGAACTCTGCTATACCACCCTCCCCTACAGTCTGAAGAAAAGCAGTAACGGAGTGGTTTAGTGGCAAACATTTTCCCCCCATAAACTGCGGACGCAGATGACTTGTGCCAACAGGGCTACTACATCCTTATCTTGTAACGTGTAGGAAACTAACATGAACGGTGATTTAAAAATCAAATGAGAACAACAAAAAGCAATTAGGGTATTACAGATAAAAGAACTCAAGCAACTTTTTTAAAAAATGAGTAATTCTGCTGTGGTGAAGTGCTTCTTTTCAATTAGGGATTCTGACCTACTTAAAGTCCAAGTGTAGAAACTCAGTATTTCCTCCAAGAAGAAATGATCTCTTTGTTTCAGTATAGTGAGAAGTTAATGTAAAGTAGACCTAAACAATCAATAATCTCCAAATCTTTTTTTGCATAATAAAGATCTGCCATCTTAGTGTATGTTTACAGTGACCTTAAATAAAGTTCTTTAAAACAGCCCGTTCTCTCATTTGCTTCTAACACAAACAAAACCCATGACATTTTTAATAGATTAAGGTTTTTTCCTAAGATACTATATCACTCAAGGAAATAAAACATTTCTATAGAATGTCTGAAAATGTAAGACTTTAATGCCCAGCTCGAAAGAGGATTTCTAGTAATCATTCCGTAAGATACAGAACTCTTTTATCACTATTTCTACAATGTGTAGAGGGCACTTTCCAGCCTTTAAATTTTTTGCCCCCTCTTCCCTGGAGTCCAGCAGGCTTTGGGACAGGAACAGAAGAAGCTTCCAGCTGCTCCAGAGGCCCCTTGCTCCAGACTTCAGCCTGGGAGACTGTCCCATGTTCCCCCAGTCCTCCACCCACTTCCAAGAATCCAGAGGTTTTCTGATTTTGAAGCTTGAAAGCGAGCATGCATTTGGTAGGAACTTCAGCAGTGTACCCTTAGTCCTTTGGAACAGGCTGGGGATGGCCCAGTGGTGTTCCCCCCGGTCCTAAAGCTGAACGGGCACTTCCTGCTCACCACCTCTGCCGAAATCCAAACCATTCAGCAGATCCAAGCAGGCTGCATTTAAGAATATGGGTCAAAATATCCAATAGTCTTAGTCTTAAAACTGTGTTTTCTAATATAGTAGCTACTAGCCCACATGTGGGTATTTACTTTTAAATTAAGTAACATTAACAGATATTAAAAATTCAATTCCTCGGTCTTGCTAGCCACAGTTCAAGTGCTCAGCAGCCACTGTAGCAATTGTATTACATACAGCAGACACAGGACATTTTCTCATTACAGGAAAATCTGGACAGTGCTGACTTAAAATATATTTGTTTGTTTTTAACTAAAAGAGTAGATATCTAAAGAAAGAGGCTAACTATATGAAGGCAGCAGGTTTCTGGTGAAAAAGGTGGTATGACTGATTAGCATAAACCTAGCTGAAGTTTAAAACAAATGGTATCGTGCATCTAGAAAAGTGATAAAATATTTGACTTATGAGTAATACACTTATCCAAATGATCATAATAGAAAGACTAAGTTGTTATTTACTACCAAAATTCCATAATGTGCAAAACCATATAACACAGAATAAAGTGAAAACAAAGACATAACCTTGACTTTTTGTAAATTCACATTCCTGAGGAGACAGGACACAGGACAGAGGTGGTTCTTTTGGTAAGCAGGCTTTTTCAGAGTTCATGGCGGAGGATGCCAGGATCTCGGCCCCAGTCTGAGGAGTAGCACTGAGACCAGGGGCAGGGAAAGCCAGGGCCCTGGTTTTTACTGCGACTCATTTCTGCCAAAAGCCCGAGGGTCTGAGCTCCTGTACACGGCAGGTATCAAGCAGCAAAAATCTCTGCGACTAGGGGAATAATCTCATGAGTGTCCTCATGATTTCAAAAGTAAATTCATGAAGTGGTAAATATTACAGGAAATCCTCAAAAAAAGTCATTCATCAGGCAGTCACTGCGTGCCTACTAATGCAAAAATTCTGCATATACCCACTAGCGCACCTCACGGCAGAGGCCCCTGAGTTAATGCCAACGACCGGGCGTCTGCAGTCTGTCCCGGTGGAAGTGAATGCAGGTGCCCGAGCGCACACACAACCCCATTTGCTGTGGGGCATAACCGGTTAAAGGGGAGAAATGTGAGGGGATGATTTCAGACTGGACAGAGGTGGTCAGGTGGTAATGATGCAGGAAGCTGTTCTAGACGGTAGAGGACAACACAGGAGACTGGCAGAAGGAACCCGAGAAGGTCGGCGTGGCTGAGACAGGGGTGGCAGACAGGGAATGAGGCGACTGCAGGATGAGGTAGGACACGCACACTGAAGGTCCCAGTTTAAGTCAGAGACGGAGTGATGGGATTAGTCGCTCTTTTGACTTTACTGAAGTGTGTGGAGTTTATGGACCTTTTTATTTTTTTTTAAGATTGGAAGAGGAGAGACTGAAGATGAACAAATCATCTGCAGCAACTCAAAGATTAATTCTGAGATAACTTAGGTTGGACCAGGGTTTGGGCCAGAGAGACGAAGTGAATGCATCGACTACAGCAGTTTATAATTGTCTAGAAGAGACAGGGGCTATTAAATATTTAAAACATTAAGCAAAAATTAGAAATTTGGGTTTTAACAATATTAGAATTACTCTGTATGAGCAGTAACTTTATTTGTGATGTTTCACTTTTATGGATTTTTAAAATCATGAAACAAATGCTTGTTATAGAAATTCAAATAATATCTAACTATATAAAATAAAAAGCAAGTCTTTGCTCTTCCCCACCCCAATACCTCTTAATTCATTCCCTAAAGGGAACCACTATCATTATAATGTTGTATTTGATATTTCTATAAAATATGTATTATTAGTGTGACCTACTGGTCACGATACGCCCTTTTACTTAACATTACGTAGGGAACATCTTTTGAGTTCTCACCATGGAATGCCAGTTCATGACCCCGAGGGACAGTCTTTAGACAAGTATGTGTCCTATAGTAAAACTGGAGCAGTAGCAGCTACTGAACACAATCATTCAATTGACTTATCCTAATTTAAAAACATACTACAATTACCATCTGTGATACGTACTTGTTTTCTTTTTAAAGTATCATTTAATTAGTTCAAAAGAGTAGCTAATCTGAGGTTAGACACAGTACTCCTCAATTTATTATCTGCATATTAATTTTCTTTAAGATAATGTGACTTACGACACTTGTAAAGCTGCATTTATTTCCTTGAGTAGTTCGTTAGTCTTATTAAAATCTGCCCGCATGATATTTTTCTGTCTGAGGTGGTCTGCTGTCATGACATCCAGCTCTTTTTCAAGCCTCTTGTTTAAATCTTGTTCATGCAACCTGTTCAATTTATTTTAGTTAAGAAAATGTCATTCTGAAGTCAAGCTTTCAAAACTTTCTACATTCTACTAGATTTGAAATGGTTTTAGGTATAATATATAGAAAATTAATGGAAACAGCCCGAAGCAAGTTACTTACTTTAGTCTTCCAGCTTGTTAAAGTTGTCTCCTTTAATGCTTTTTAACATAATATTTTTAAAGATTGTAATTAATTTTACACAATTTCCAAAGTGGATGAGTGCATATACACCATTCAAAATATAACATTTCATCTGTGTTCTAGATCATAACATAGTCCACAAAGTCAAACGTGGTCCTCAATACCTTACCAGAAGGCAGTCTAGTTACAGAAATAGGCATGTGCTGCTAAATACCATCACAACAGTCTTTCAGGTAACAGTGCAAATTCCCTCTGTTGCAACTAATGGCATACCTCATCTGTTGGTTAGATTCACTTCGTATCCTGAGAATTTCCTTCCCTTTAAATTCCAGTTCTTTGGTTAGGGCACTTATATTTTCATGTAGGTGCTGTATCTCCTTATCCAAGTCAGTGATGTGACGCTCTCTGTGCCTTAATTCCTCTTGTAGATCTGTTATTCTGCACATGTGCTCCTTACTCTGCAAAATGCAAACAATTTTTAAAAGCTTTCTATGTATTTGCTCTCTGTGTTCATCTGAGGGAAAGAAAGTGGCAGACTGGAATGTCGAATGTAACAAATCTGCCATTACTTCAAAAGCAAACTGCTGAAATGAGGAAAGCTCAAAGCCTCTTCTCTTTCCATATATGTAACAAGTGTTTATATGGGTACAGTTTCAATAATGTCAGAACTACAAGGGACCCAAAAGACCATAAAAGCACATCTCCCTCATTTTATAGATGAGGGAACTAAAACCCAAGAGATGATTTATCCAAGGATGATTTATAATAAATGGCAGAGCTGAGTTAGAAGACAGTGCTCTCACATACTCAAGAAGTTACATAATCTGTTGTGTAACATAAAGGATATTATGTTAAATAAATAACATTAACAACATAAATAACATAAATGTTACATGAAATGCTGGCACCATTACCCTTCAATCTAAAAAGGCCCCACACATATGGAGGCTATCCCCACGCACAGAAACACACACACACATCCCATGGCTTAGAAAGCAGACTTCGCCTGTCTGAAAGGTAAGTGTCCTTATATTTTCATAAAGTCATTGTTTTCTACAAGTTCTTCAGTCCTAGACATTGTCAATTTCAGTGTCAGCCTACTTGAAGAGAACAGAACTTCTGTCCATGATTATAAGGTAGCTCATTTAAAATTTCCTAGTAATGCACAGAAAATTTGGGCTGATCGTTTAACACGGCTGAAGACTAACAAAGTAACAGTTGTAAGTCTAGTAAACCAATAATTGTCTTCATTGCACTGTGTCCATAAAATCCACCCATCTAGATATACATACAATCAAAATCACAAAGAATCTAACCACAGGAAGTACACGTGGCCAAAGAACAAAGTTTAAAAAGTATAAATAGTAACTGTGCTAGAGTGATATGGAAATAAAAGTTTTCTTTCTTCTTCTTCAGGACCTGCTACTTCTATAGCTATGCTATCCAATGTGGCTGTTTAAATTCAAATTTAACTTCCCTTTCCTTTTTCCTTCCTCCCTTCCTTCCCATTTAACTTACATTAAATTGGAAACTCAGGTCCGCAGCCACACTAGACACCCTCGGCCCATGTGGCCAGCAGACGGCAGTCACAGAACATCCTGGAAGCTCTACCGGACAGTGCCGCGTTACAGTACTCTGTGCTCACTCTTTGTCTTGTTTGCATCTTATTGTTCACTTTCTCAGGATGCAAGTAAAATTCAAAATATTCAGTTAAAAGGTCATAAAATCAAATGTAAGTGTTATGACCAATATTAGTCAAGTTACCTATTTACCCTTAAAAATAAAACTCTTTAATATAGGTAGTTAATAACAACTAGTGAAAATACTAGTTACTATAAAATATTTTCAGAAAATTGTGAACATTCAAATCTATTCACATTTAGGAAATAATCACAGAACAGAATGCTCTTCCCTACCTGTCTTCTACTGATGTCCATGCTTCTCTCTAATTCCATTTTAGCAGCTGCCAGTTCTTGATGGTGATTATGCCGTAACAAATCAATGGCAGCTGCATGCTGATGGTTTAGTTCTGAGCGTAAAGAAGCTGGAACCCAAGAATAAAAAGAGGTTTAGCATATTTAAAATATATTTTAGGTACATAAATAAAAATTACATGTGTCACAGAATATATGTAAAACCAGGATACTTGTATGTATGCCCGTTAAAATATCATGGACTTGTGTATGCCTCTTAAAATATTACAGTCTGCCCTGGCTGGTATGGCTCAATGGATTAAGTGCTGGCCTGCAAACGAAAAGGTCATAGGTTCGATTTCCAGTCAGGGCACATGCCTGGGTTGCAGGACAGGTTCTCTAGTTGGGGCTGTGCAAAAGGCCACCAATCGATGTATCTCTTGCACATTGATCTTCCCCTCTAAGAAGTAAATAAGATCTTTAAAAATATAAAAATATATTATAGACTATCATAGAATATTATGAATTTTGAGGTCATCTAGCTTTGATAATAATTTCTAGCTGCTCAAATGAATTGCAGTATTTCTATGTATGCTTTCAGTGTGTAATTAAGATGTTAATGAAATGAAATGTTTTTAACTCTTCTCATTCCCTATTAGAATAACATTTTAGAGTTGAGCGGTACCATAACATATTTAGGAGGCAACTTCCCACCCAGGTAAGAATTCTCCCACAATATCCCTAAAAGATGTTAAGCACTAGGTAGTCAGTACTTTTAGTGATTTGGAAGTCATCATTTTCATTTGAATTTGAGATTATTTCATATAATCTACATTTACTGAAAGTCAGGTACTATACTAAGGGAGAAGGAAATGTGGCCTTGTCCTTATAACTGCCCAGGCTAGAAGGGAAAGCATCTTATTAGGGAATTAAGAGAAATATCAGAGATGAATATGAGTTATAATAAAGCTATAATGAGTTATAATTATAACTGTGCTCATACTATAATGAGTTATAATATGAGCACAATGGTGGAAGCACCCAAATTTCCTAAGAGAGGAAAACTGAGGTTGCTATCACAAAGGAATTATACAGAAACTAAAAGAATGCGTGGTGTTCTCTGAGTGGAAGAAGAGAGAACACAACATGCAGAAGCAGAAAGAACCTGACCTACCAGGCATCCTATGACCAGTTTGGTGTGGCAGTAGCCCACACAGCATGTGGTCACGCTGGAAGGAAAGTGGAGCCCAGTCTGAGAAAGTTTCATTTTCACTTTACATTTCGGGTCGTGGCTCTCAGGCTGGGATACGTGTGTGAGCATAGCTGAGGGCACCTGTAGAGTACACATGCTCATCTTCGGAAACATGAGTTTACGTGAAGATTTTTGGGAAAGCCATTATTTTTATATTAACACAAAAGAGAGATAAGTGAGTTAAATACAAATTATAAATTCTAAAGCTAAAACATGACTCTTCAGAGAAATGTTGTGCTTGTAGCCATTCATTTGGGCTCCTCGTGAGACCCCCACGTAGGGCATAAGTTCGGTCCCCCAGTGTTAAGGGTTTCTTCAGTGGAAAAACGTGACAGACACTGAGGAAGGACATGTGGAATCCCTGAAGGATTTGAAGCTGGGAAGTCACACAGGCAGACCTGAGTCTTGCACAGATTAACCTCGCTGGAGTTTGGAGGATGGACTGTAAGAAGGGAGATCAGGAAGAAGGTCATGGTAATAATCCAGGTGACAAATGATATGACCACAAACTAGGTATGGCAGAAAGGTAATCAGACATAGGGAATATTTAAAGGGAGGAACTAATAGGATGTAACAGTGAAAGAAAAAAAGTTTAATGCATCTCCCAGGTTCCTGGTTTGGGCAAATGGGTAAATGGTGATACCATTAATTAAAGCAGGTATAGGAATAGAAACACATTTTGGATGGTGAAGGAGACAGTGAACTGATATCTAAAATGTAGGGTGTAAGAATATCTAATATGCAGTAAGACATAGAAATCTAATCTGCGAAGAAAGCAGTATGGTCTAGAAATATGCATTTGGAGTGACCAGCACAACAGATGGTAGTCAAACACACGGATATGAGTCCAACCAATCGGGGAAAGCCCGAAGACTAAAAAAATAGACCAGAACGCTGGGAAATAGCAACATTTAACAGGTGCAGTGGGAAACGGCTGGCAAATGAGATTAAAGAGGAGAGGTCAGAAAGGTAAGAGGAGAGTGAGGACGGAATACTTTCATGGAAACCACAGGAAAAAATGATTCAAGGAAGTCAAAGGGGTCAAACGATGCAGCAGGGCCAACAAACTAGAGCTGGTAAGAATACTTTGGATTTTCAAAGTGCAATCGCGACCTCAGGAAGAGTAATTTCAATGGAATAATGGAGTGGGGTGGGAGGGTGGGTGGTGCGCGTGTGTGAAATGTAGACCTAAAAGTTCCTGCCAAGTATCTAGAATATATAAAGAACTCTGAAAACTCAACAGTAAAAATACAAACGATCCAACTAGAAGAAACACAGATGGAAATGAATACATGAAAAAATGGTCCACATTGCTAGCTATTAGAGAAATGCTATGTAAAATTCACTATGAGATATCACTATATCCCCAAAGTACAAAGTAACAACATCAAATGTTGGGGAGGAAGTGAAAAACTGTGTCACTCATATATTGCTGGAGGGAATATAAAATGGTATAGCCACTTTAAAAAACAGTCTGGCAGATTCTTCAAAAACTAAATATACAATTATCATATGACCCAGCACCTGCACTTCTGGGCATTTATCCCAGACAACTGTAAACTTAGTTTACCCAAAAATGAAAACACCCAGACATCCTTCAGTGGGTGAAGGACAACAAATGTGGTAGGTCAACACCACGGAATATTGCTCAGCAATAAAAAGGGACAAACTATTGACGCAAAAACCTGAATGAATCTACAGAGACCTATGCTGAGTGAAAGAAAGCCAATCCCAGAGGTTACATATAGTATGATTCCACTGAAAACATTCGTATCATTCTTCAAATGACAAAATTATAAAAATGGCTTCCGGGAGTTAGAGGTGGGGAGAAGAAGAGAAGTAAGTGCAGCTATAAATGGGCAACAGGGGTCCTCAAGGTGATGGGATTGTTTCGTGTCTTGACAGTATCAGTACCCTGGCTGCGATATGTACTGCAGTTTTTTAAATATATTTTTTCATTTACAGTTTACATTCAGTATTATTTTATATTAGTTTCAGGTGTGTACTATAGTTTTAAAAGATGTTGGTTTTGAAAACCATTGGGAAAAACAGGGTAAAGGGTTCAAAGCACTCTTTATATTATTTCTTACAACTGCATGTGAATCACAAATATCTCAAAATAAAAAGTTTAATTTAAAAACATCAGAAAAAATCTTTTTGTCAACAAAGGGGTATTTAAATCATGTTTCAATGGACTACACAACAACCATTCCTACTGCTTCCTACAAGCCTGTTTTTATCTCTTCTGACACACTGCTGAACGCATGCTCCCTTGGGGCCACCTTCTACAAAGACTTCCTCTGCATTTGACTAGAAGCTACTTGCAGGCAAAGACAGAGCAGCAGTTCATTTCCGAATCCTCCTCCATTAGCAGGGCCTCTAGCACATAACAGATATTCCACGTGTGTTTGCACTAAATACGATTTTCATCTTAGCTACCACAAGGGTTTTTAAATGAGGAAGAGGAGAAAGCTCTGACGACTTGGCCTAGGGCTCCCAGCATCAGTAGAGACATCAACTGCATCAGGGGCTTTCTCCTTGAGGCCCATGATATTCGCAACACTTTGATCTTCTTTGTTCCCAATTTCTGCTTGGCATGAGGGTGCTGCTGAAGTGTGACAACATACGTTAAAAATATTAGGAGAACTTAGAAAAAAAAACAAACAAGGAAAATGAGATGGTAGGAATGAAAAGTTATTGAATGACACTAAAAAACAAACTAAAAAAATCTTTAATATATATCTAGTTTTTCTTTAAAACATATCTCCTTATAAAAAAGGTCGTGATTTGAACACCTCAAAGATCAAAATCCCATTAAAAATATCTGTCCATATTTTCGATGGAGAGCAGGATGACAGCTAGTGGGGGCATTGGGAGGGCGGGAGGGTTGAGCAAAAAGGAAAAAGGACTTATGGACATGGGCAACAGGGGTAGTGATTGCTGGGGGAGAAGAGTATAAGGGGACTAAATGGTAATGGAAAAAAATACAATGAAGATTTTAAAAATATATCAGAAAAATAGAACAAAAAGTCAGATCTAAACATGACCTCTCACATTAAAAAAAAACAAACCCTGAAATGGAAAAAACCAGTACAACTATCTGGTCTAAGGGTATGTGGCACCATGCCCAGCTCTCCCTTTCGACACTGCACACTCGGAAGCCTGAATGTCCTGACTCCATTTAGTCGATTAACGACAGACGGAAGCACCAGTGAGTGTTGCTACACAGTGAGTGCATGGAGAAAGCCTGTGTTCTATCCATGCTATTCTACCACACTTGCCCCTTCATCTGGTAGCTTCAAATAAAATATGCAAAACACTCAGATATTCATTGTGATATTTCAAAACTTGAAAATAAACTTTGTGATTTCATGTCAACTTTTAAAGTAGAAGAATGTTCAAGTAAATATGATAATATTATAATCCACACAAAATACCGAGCATAGCCTTTCCTTCATCTTCTAATTCAAACCGCAGAGTCTGAAGTTCCTGTTCCATTTCTATCCGGAAGCCCTCCATTGACTCTCTGTGTGCATCTTTTAGTGACTGAAGCTCTGCAGAATGTTTCTGTTGTAAATGATTTTCAAGAGCCTAGAACAGGAGAAACACATTCGAATTATTATGTTATAATACAGAAAGGAAAATCCAAATAAAAATAAAATAATTAATAAAACTCAGTTATTATTTAAGAAAAACAAAGTATTTTTAAAAAGATTTTACTTAGAGGAAGGGATGGAGAAAGAGAGCGTGAGAAACATCAATGGTTGCCTCTTGCACGCACCCTGACTGGGGACTGAACCCGCAACCCAAGCATGTGCCCTAACTAGAATCGAACATACAACCTTTAGCTTTACAGGAGAATACCTAACAAACTGAGCAAGTCTGGTCAGGAAAAAGAAGGCACTTTTAATTCATTTATGAGAAAATTAAATATAAGCCCTGGCCAGTGTGGCTCAGTTGGCTGGAGCATCGTCCCATAAACTGAAGGGTCGTGGGGTGGATGGGGCACATGCCTCGGCTGTGGTTGTGCCCCCGTCTGGGAGCATGTGAGGCAACCAACCAATCAATGTTTCTCACGTAGATGTTTCTCTCCCTTTCTCTCTCCCACCCCTCCCCCCCTCTCCAAAATCAATAGGCATGTCCTTGGGTAAGGATAAAAAATAAAATAAAAAATTTAAAAACAAAAATTAAATATAAGATAATCACTATTAGAAAATAAATTAGTAGATCACTTCCGAACACTAAACTCATAGTCATGGAACCAAACTGACTCAATATTTTGTGTTTGAATTGGATATGGACTCTTGCCCTAAAGCAGTTTTCAATAAAGTTATTTTCTAAATAGATGTGAACAATCTAAAATTAATGAATAATCCTTCTGTGTGCACAGACTTAGACTTACGAAAAACAGGAGGAGGGTATTAACATGAAAAAAGTCTTCTGATCAGGGAATAAGACATGGAGGTGTTTATAACTTCAACCTCATCAAATATTTTGTAGCTACTTTCTAGTCATTCTTTTTGACTACATTTGTGAACAGAAGCAAAAGCTTTGAGGCCTTGACTTCCGGTCAACATGGAGGCATGGGTAAGCATGCTTCACCTCCTTGCACAACCACAAGAAGAATCACAACTAACCTCAAAACAAAAAACACCCAGAACTGCCATAAAATTGAACTATAAGTCCAACAACCAAGGATTTAAAGAAGCCACATTTATCCAGATAGCAGGAGAGGTGGAGATGGGGAGCCAGAGCAGTGAGGACACAGTGTGGCATGGAGAGGTGGCAGCATGTACAGAATGTCCAGTCCCACATTCACGTGTAGTAGATAAAAATCGGAAAGGATACCTTAGGAGCTAACAATCCTAGCCCTAGGCCAGACCTTGCAGCCCAGTGTTCTAGCTACGGGAAGATAAAGCTTTTATAGCTGCTGGCTATAAAAACCAGTGGGGGTTGGGGCAGCAAAAGAAACTGCTGGTTTCTCAGAAGAGTCCATTTAAAGGGCCCACAAGGTCCAAGAACATATGCAAACTCACCCACACTCTGGGAATCATCAACAGGGCAGCAGCTGGAAGGGCGCCGGTTGCATACGGTAAAGTGACTGCAAATGGGCAACTGCCAGGCAAGCATTCAGAGGCCAGGCAGCGGAACTGTCCCCTCTCCGATCCCCCCTTCCCACACAGAGCCACAAAGTGGTGAAGCGGGTTGCCCAGCCTTGGTGAATACCTAAGGCTCCACCCCTCACACCTTAACTGGTGTGCTAAGACAGGGAGTCAAAGCAGCTCTACCTAATACACAGAAACAAGCATAGGGAGGCTGCCAAGTTGGGGAGACAAAGAAATATAGCCTGAATGAAAGAACAGAACAAAACTGCAGAAAAAGAACTAAGGAAAATGGAGACAGCTGACTTATCAGATGCAGAGTTCAAAACACTAGTGATAAGGATGCTCAGAGAAATCACTGAGTACTGCAAAAGCACGAGGGAAGAAATAAAGGCTACACTAAGTGAAATAAAGAAAAATCCACAGGTTGGAACCAACAGTGAAGGGAAGGAAGTCAGGATTCAAATCAACAATTTGGAATATAAGGAAGAAATAAACGTTCGACGAGAACAGAATGAAGAAACAACAATTCAAAAAAAATGAAGAGAGTACGAGAAAACTCTGGGACATCTCCAAAAGAGCCAACATCTAAATCACAGGGATGCCAGAAGGAGAAGAGAAAGAGCAAGAAACTGAAAATTTACTTGAAAAAATAATGAAGGAAAACTTCCCTAATTCGGTGCAGGAAATAGACATACAAGTCCAGGAAGCAGAGAGAGTCCCAAAAAAGTTGGAACCAAAGAGGACCACACCAAACACATCATAGTTAAAAAACCAAATATTAAAGATAAAGAGAGAATCTTAAAAGTAGCAAGAGAAAATCAGAGTTACCCACAAGGAATTCCCATAAGACTATTTGCTGATTTCTCAAAAGAAACTTTGCAGGCCAGAAGGGATTGGCAAGATGTTTCAAAGTGATGAAAGCAAGGACCTACATCCAAGATTACCCTATCCAGCCAAGCTATCATTTAGAATGGAAGGGCAGATAAAGTGCTTCCCAGACAAGGTAATGCTAAAGGATGTTCATCATCACCAAGTCATTATTAGATGAAATGTTAAAGGCACTCATTTAACAAAAAGAAGATCAAAACTATGAACATTAAAATGACAACAAACTGAACTATCAACAACTGAATCTAAAAAAACAAACACAAACTAAGCAAACAACTAGAACAGAAATAGTGCCATAGACATGGAGATCATTCAGAGGGCTATCAGCTGGGAGAGGGAAGGAGGAGAATGGGGGGAAAGGTACAGGGATTAAGAAGCATAACTGGTAGGTAAAAAATAGACAGGGGGGTGTTAAGAATTGTACAGGAAATGGAGAAGCCAAAGAACTTATATACACGACCCATGGACATGAACTGAGGTGGGGGAATGCTGGAGGGAAGAGGGGTACTAGGCAGAGGGGGACACAGGGGTAAAAATTGGGAGAACTGTATAATTGTAATAGCATAATCAATAAAATATACTTAAAAAAAACCCCTCTAAGAGTGGGTAGCTCAAAACGTAAACTAAAGCCTTTCGTGTGGTTAGTTTTAAAAGCCCAGCCAGACAGAACAGACTGCATGTGGCTAAGACTGCGAAGATATATGGCCACAGGAGAAAAAACAGAACTCAGGGTACTTCCAGGTTAGAGACTGAACTGTTCTGGGAAGGGTTTATCTTACTGTTACCTATAACATGAAAGGTTCTTGAAAAAGATTCTGTACTGTAAATAGGGTAGCATTTCTTTAATCATTACTCTAAAATGCTGTTTTTAAAAATTAGTATTTGGCTTCTTATGTTCACTGTTTTAAAAGTGTTTTATTTCTGAAATATGAAGCATACATTTCTTTGAATATAGGTAAATGCAGGACTTTTAATTTAGACAACATTACCTAGGTACCTTGGCTACCAAATGACGGGCAATAAAATCACAGATTCTGATTTCTTTTTAAAAATAATTAAAGTTTTGAAAAGACTGAATGTGTAAAATTAAAGTACTGATATGAGAGCTTATGTGTTATTCCAATTCACAAATGGTATCCAATGAATTTATTACTTAGCAATATAACCAGGCCTAACTTTTAACCAAAGGAACTTCCTTGACCAGACCAAGAGATTTCAACATACTGTACTGGTAAGTTAACTGTTTTTAAAAGGATAAGACTTTCACTCTGGCTGGTGTGGCTCAGTGAATTGAGTGCTGGCCTGTGAACCAAAGTATCGCTGGTTCAATTCCCAGTCGGCACATGCATGGGTTGTGGACTAGGTCCCCAGTAGGGGGAGTGTGAGAGGCAACCACACATTGATGTTTCTCTCCATCTCTTTCTCCCTCCCTTCCTCTCTCTAAAAACTAAAAATCTTAAAAAAAAAAAAAAAAAGGTTAAGACTTTCTTGGTTTAATTGATTTATAACATACCACTCCTTAAAGCAGTGCCTGCTCCCACATAAAGAATTAAGAAACAACCGTCATCTGTAATGGCTACAGATGCTGAAAATTGTTAGTAAAACTGTATTTTTCTATCAGTCTTTATCATGATTCCCACAAGGTCCTTGGAAGAAACTGGAAAATGTACTGTTAAGAAATAAACTATACCAAAATTAATCACACTAAGACTGTCAAATTAACATTTTAATAGAATTGAGTAATGTATATGGGGAGATTCTGGCATATATGATTAATCTAATAATATACCTATTTGATTTAAATCTCTTCTGAGTGATTTGTTTGTATCACTACTTTTCATATGGGCTTTGGGCTATATATAGGGGATTGCACTATTTTAAAATGTTTATAATTTCACTGAGAATTTTGTATATATTTTTTTAAGTGTAAGAAAAAAATCTGGGTTGAAAAATATATAAATTCTTTGGATACATGCCTTTTGTAGATCTAGCCTAAAATAGAAAAATTAAAATTTGATGAAAGACTATTATAAATTCAAGATAGTATTAAATGATTACAGTGGTTACAGCTCAGTAGGACCATGCCAAATTTACTTAATCACTGTTAACTATATGACAAACCAGATGGACTAATAGTCTCATCATGAACTTGGCCATATAATGGAAAACAATGCAAAATGCTGTCCCCAGTCTAAGTTGTCTGTGATAGTGTGTAACTACTGTATATGTTTAAACACTGGAAAATATACTGGAAAACACACTGAAATAAAGCCATACATAATTTCTGGGAGCTAAAAAATGAGTTCTTAAGAATTGGAAGGCTAATTACTATTAGGCTATTGGATTCCATTTGAATATATGTCACATTAAACTTACTCTTTGTTCCTTTTCCTTCTCTTCTTCCATAGTTTGAAATGCAAGGACATGTGCTTCTTTTAAAGACTTATGTCTCTGCTGATGTTGTTCCTCCAACTCTTCAAGCTCTTGTGTGAGTCGTTGTCGTTCCTGTGTAAACTGGGCTTGCAGTTGCTGCAAAGAAGTCTGAGACTGGGACAGCTGCATCTCCAGATTCTGTTTCAGCAAGGAGATCTATGCCACAGAATGGTACACAATGAAGAATAAATACAAGGCATATTTCACAAACTGCCAATCTAAGAGAAAAAAAGCATTTCAAAGATATTTAGAAAAACAAATGCCTTAAGAAAGTATCTACTTAAAACGTTCACAACACATCATAGATATCTAATCTTTAGGCATTACCACTTTCAATTCTAGTTTTAGTAGTTACCCTAAAAATAGACTGTTTTAGTGGCATTGAAGTTTGTAGACTCTAAAGAACACTGCAGCCCACATGTAGAAATACAACAACTACGCTGTATTGCAATAAATATTCACAACATGAAATAAAAACAGAAGACAACTAATGTATTTAGTAGATTACTTCAAAGAGACAGTATGAGAAATTAAACTACTTATTTGTGAGGCGGCAATGTTGAGTGGCGAGGACTGCGGGCTCTGCCCTTGCTGCTCCGCACACCTCGCCAGGCTGGGTGAGGATGAAGTGTGCTACTATGCTCAGTTCCCTGAGAACAGCCCCTGGCACGCAGTAAGCGCTCAGTGTCAGCTAAGATTATTTGATGATTGGAAAGCTGCTCTTTAAAAGATTTATCAGTTCATAATTTAGAATCCTTGTGTTAAAAAAGATTTTTTCTTTGAATTCTGATTTAATTCAAAGGACTCGCAAATCTTCAGGCTTTTGGAAAATCGTAAGCATTCCACAACCCTCTAGTTGCAGCCTTATAATAATGATGGGTGTTGTATTTCACTACTGAAAACTGGTTTGTCACTCCTTTTGAAAACAAGTATCACACTTAATGTCTGCATGGCTTCTGCATGTTCTAAAATACTTAAAATTAGGTTCTTTTTAAAGAATTAACACACAAAATATGTGTATAAGTATATGCATGTGGGATGAAACCATTTAGTTTCATCTATTTCTCTTCCGCTATACAGGAAATGGTAACTTGACACTAGATAACCATACTCTAACGGAAGTCTGATTCTAAGGGAACTTAGGGGAATGAGATAAAAAGTTGTCAAATGTGTTCCATTAAGTAACTTAAGACACTGTATGTGTTTATATACAAATATAACAGTTTCTGTGAGCAAGAAAGCCAATGGAAATAGGAAGCTTTAAAGTGAGTTTTTGTAAATGGGAAAAGACATTCACTTGAGTGATGAAAGGCAAATAAAGGCTGCCTCACATGTCTCACAAAGGAAGTCACTGGGGAAAGAAAGAGAAAGGGTGGAGAATCACTATATAATTGCAAAATAAGAAAGAAAAAAAAGGAGGAACTGGAAGACAGAAAAGGTCAGAGGCAAGCAACAGGAAATGGTCCAAGCCTATAGTGACTGTGGGTGGGTGGACTAGACGTCTGGAAGGGTTTGGGACCAAACTTTAAATCAGGATTAGTTGTAAAGGTTAGCACGTGCCTTTATGGAGATAGTCAGGCACTGGTGAAAAATGATAGAACTGATCTAGATATTCAGTCTGTTTTAATGTATTTCCAAAGTGACTCTACCTCCTGAAAGTTATGTGGATTCTACTTAATGATTTCTACACCAGCCGAAGGTTTCAGAGGGTATTTCATATGGCTGGAGTCAAGTGGAACTGCCACAACACTCTTGACTGCCACCCCCGACACCTTTAAATGGCAGCAGCACCCGTGACTTACAGACCGAAATAAACCCCGCCAGTGTGAGAAGTGTGAATGACACAGCAACAGCTAAGGACACACTTGTGAATTAGGAGGACCAAGACATATGATACTCTGTGACTTCTCACCATTTTATGCCAAGAAAATCAGGATGAAGTAGCATTAACGACAACCCAGAGAGAAAAAATAAATCATAAAAGGGTAAAGGCAACAAAAACGTGTGTTTGGAAACAATGATATGTGACTGGTAGAGTCATTTTCTTGCCAGCTAGCTGGTTCTTGAAATAAAGAACCAAACCAGTCTCTTCCCAAAATCAAATCTAGGCCCAGACCTAGCATGGGGACTGATGTGACTGCCATGTGACAGCTTATTAGAATACATGTAGGAAGGTTAGGAAAAGACTATGTTACATGTACAAAATGACTGACAGTTAAAGCTATTACCTGGTCCCTGGGCAAGTGAGGACTAAAACCCACCCAGCGAACAAACTGCTCACCAAGCTGTCCACCCAAAGAAAATGGGCACGTATTTCTGGTTTGCGCCCAGGCACCGCATGGGCCAGCAGCGGCCCTGGGGCCTGTCTTCCAATTGAGTGTGCACTGAGGTTAGTAAGAAGCTCATCAGTTCACAGCTGTGGATCTGACATTCAGCGATACCTACTTCCAAAATTCACTGCATTAAAAAGAGCTCCTATATTAATTTGACTACAATTTGACTCACAGTTGAACTTTTTATGGATGAAACTTATGAAGAAATATAATATTTAAAGTGAAGGAAGTACTACAGTAATATGAGGTTTATGTTTAAAATCTAGCACTCTTTCAAATCTCACCAGCTTGAATATTTCACATGAAAAATATACTTTACCTTGAAAGGACTCCAAAGCAATATTTTTCATTTTAGGATTTAAGATTAGTCTTTGTCTCTATACTCAAGAAAATATAAAGTATGTACAAAAAGACATTACCATGCAATCTAGTGTTCAAATATACTTAGTTTAGATATTTCATATTAACTTTTAAAGCACACCAAAGTAATATTAAGCCTATCTAAAATCTCTGGATTCATGCAGAAAGCCTTTATCATGCAATGCAGCGTCAAAACTTATTTTGTTCCTTTTATAAATAGTCGAATTGCATTGAATTGACAGCCTTTATTCAGCATGAAAATGACATGAGCTTTGAAAGACAAGTAATGAGCAAAGCGATGTAAAATGAACTAATGTTTAACAGCTGAGTATAGGACACTTTATGGAAATACATATTAATATAAAATTTCAGTAATTCAAAATAAAAGAGAAGAAAGAGAGATTTTACTTTCAATAGTTTGGGCGATTTTGATCGATAGGTTTAAGACAGAATTATAGAATGGCGTTTGCCGAATAAATGAATGAGAAACAGTAGTTGCTCCAAATTACATATTTAAACTGTGAAGTATATGGCGTTAGTCTCTACACATCTGTTATAATTTTAAATTTTAATGCTTTTTATTTTGTTGATTTTAAATAAACCAAAAAAATCCTTATTTCAGAAAAAATTTTAGTCCTCATTTTAACAATTCTTACTACACCCACAGCAGTTTAGATACGAATTCTGTAACACACGGACTTGAGTGATAGGTACCAGATATCTTGCAAACAATTTTAAAGGCCAAACTGCACTGACATTAAGTACATCTTTTGATCTCTACCACTTAAAATACTGTTGTTGTTGTTTTTTTAAATAAAGCATAATAATTTCAAAAGGACAAAAATTAAAATTAAAACCTATGGGCACACTTTTCTGAAGAAAGGAAAGCTTTGCCTGTTCCCTACAGAGCAGTTTCACAAGGATTCAGGGCGACAACAGCGTTCTTGAAAAAGAACCCCCAGCACAGAAGCTGAGATGTCAGATCTGAGGTGCTGGGTGGGACAGACAGGATGTCAACATGGGGCCGCCAGTGGTTACCTACAGCCTTCGGGTTTTCATGCACTGTTCGTGTTTTTTGTCCCCCAAAGCATCAGCCTAGTTACAGAAAATAGAGAACACATAAAGTATACCAATAATTTGTCCTCAAAACAAATTATTGGCTGTGGATCAGAATCCTCTATGTAGATTTTAATAAATACCCTTGCCCTGGCCCCGATCCCTTGATTTTGTGATTTAGTAGGTCTAGAATTGGGCCCAGGCCCCTAACATATTATTATTCCAAATTAGCAATGTAGTGAATGTTCACTGTAAATTTTTTTTTAATATAGCAGTTATAGAATAAAAGGGAAGTCTCCTTCACTCCCTTGCCAAGTCTCAGTCCCTAAGGGTAACCAGTGTTAACACTTTGGTGTCTCCTTAGATATAATGACTCACGCCTTTAGATACATGTAATTGCCTGTTTTGTTTTCTTTGGTTATTTCTACTACATCACGTGTAAGTGGCTGGACATTGTCACCAAATATAGAGAGCACATCTGCCCTGATTGGACAGAACAGTGACTATGTCTTACAAACAAGTTACTTTGCGGCCCCAGGACACACCTCAAGAGGCCAGCGAGTGCTTAACATGCAAAGCTGCTGAAACAGGCCCCCAGGGCTGCTGGTTGGGTAGACTCTCCATATACTTTGCATGGAGCAATAAACACCCCTTCAAATGTAAAACCATGGGGTGCCCTGACCTGCAGGTGTTGAATGTGATGGAGTGGCTTTTCATATACTGCACTCTATGCAGCTTCCTCCAAGATGAGTATACCCATAGATTTTTTTGACGACCAGTTAATGAACTCTCCACTAGGGAGACCAGTGAGCTTGTGTTTTTATAGGTTTGTTTTTCTCTTCACAGTGGTACTGATAAAGTACACATATCCATGATAATTAGGTATACCCCATTCTTTTCAAGGACAACACAGAATTTCTACTGCAGGCACTGTTTCTTGCCTTCCCAACAGCTAACCTCCCCCTTTCCTTCCTTCTCAGCTGTACTCTTGAGTTTGTTCAGGGATGGAATGGAAATCGCTGTCTTAAAGAAGGTAAGCCCATCTCCTAGCACCCAGGGATGGATTATGACTAAGATGAGCAAGTCACAGAAATCTAATTATAGGAATGTGTCATACTGTTTTAGTTAATAAGCTAAAAGAAAGTATGTGGGGAACTTTGGGGAAAGATTTTATTTCCTGATAGATGTTAAAAAGCACTTAAGGGGAGCCTCTTGCATTAGCATAGTTGTTCAAGAACTTAATAGCTGGAGCTGGAGCAGCCACGTTGCAACTATGACATGACAAACTGAAGTTCAAAAAGTTAACACACTGACCATGGCAAAGCACAAGTGCAGAAAATACCTAGTTCTTAATTATCCTGACAGCTTAAGCAACTGTTCACTTGGTGTTCTGCTGTTTATAGCCCACTGCATCCTAACAGACATAGTTCCAGAATCGAATACACTATAAATCCCTTTGCTTCCTGATGGAATGTGGATCGTCTCACCTAGTTTCGCTATTATAAATATTGTGCACACACACACAAAATTCCCCCCAAACCAAAAGCCAAACGAGCTGAACATGAACGCGTGTTAGTCTATTGGAAGGCTGCACATCTCTCTCTTTTTTAGGTTCGCAGATGACTGTAATGCACAGTCACACTGAGAACCATTGCCCTGGACTTCACGAAGCTAAAAATTTTGGCTGCTTCTTTTATGATAATCTTAAGGCAAGGTCTAGAGAAGTCACTGAAGCCCTGGCCGTTTCCATATCCTCTGCTCTCAGTTCATTGTGTGAGATTATGGAGGAAAACAAAACAAAATATTATTTTCCCCAAGTAAAATTATCTATGGCCTTCTCTACTGTAGCTTTTATCAGTTTATCAAGGTATTGGTAAACTGTTTATTTGTGTATTTTTTGAAGAAGGTATATATAAATCATGATTTTTCAAAAATGATTTTTTTATGGCAGGGGTTGGGATGAGAGGTTCATTCATTTTTGTAAACAAGAAAATTAGCAAGAAAAAATTTTTGAAAATAAGATGTATAACTTTGTTTTTCAATAAATTATAAGTATGAGATGGTATTGAGCTGGAATACTTATCAATTTTGACAGGGAAAGTAAAAAATTATTATAAAGTCTAAACCATATGATGTTAATATTTAGTTTAATATTCAAATATATAAAGCAACATTAAAAATTGCTAACATACGCTTAGTAGAGGACAGTAAGGATAACTTACTACTATAAAATAACTTACATGAATGCTCACATAAAATGTTTGAAGGTGCCTGAAGATTTTAATTCTTCCTAGTTTTCTCTTTTTTAAACCAATAATTTGCTACGTTTAAGAGTCTAGCTAAGGAAAGTAAATTTAAGCTTGTGAAATTATAACCCTTCTGAAAAAACTCTGAATTGTTCATAATTATTTAGTATTTCCTAAGAACACCTATAAACTGAGTTCATCAATTAAGAGCCACACAATAATGCCTACTTGATGACCCTAAGGTATTTTGGGAGTGTGTTCCCTCTCATTCTTAGTTGAAAAAAATTAGAAAGGTTTCAGAAAGAACAGAGGGGTCAATCAATAGTCATGTGGTTTTTAGAACAAGATGGGGCATATAGTGGAAACTTCCTGCAGGGAAGGCTGGATAGAGACGACGTGCTAAGGGGTGGGCAGATGCTCCCGCGCTGAACAATACTCTGAGAAGGTCACACTTGTTTGGATAATGACAGAGGAAAGAACTGATCCTCCATGACTACGATGTCACAAAAGAGAATTAATTAATGGAGACTTCACTGTGTTCCCAATCCCTTCTACTTTTTCTGTAGATGAATCAAGGCATCCCTGTTCTGGTTACTAAGAGATTTAACTTCACCAAGGTAGTTTTTAGTTTAATGAACACCTTTTCACTTATAATTATTAAGGAAAAAGTGACTATGTTGTTACAAGTATTCTGAAGTACAATTCAATTAATTTTTTGACAATAATTATACCTTATTTGGGTTCTTATGTCTATCCCAGTTAGCACATATGTCAAAAAGGATTAATGTAACAATTAAGCCCAAATTCTTACTATGCTCTCTATGCTTTGCTAAAAAGAACTTCTAAATACAGCCTTATTTAACCAAAACTGAGATAAATATCTTTGTTGGTTATTTTTTAATATATTAAAGAAAATGGCATTAAATGTATTTGTGTACTTCTAATTATTTTTTTAATGTAGAAAGCAAAGCTGCATATGAAAGATAGGCAAAATTTTTCTTTCCTTGCATAGCAGAAAGATGGGCACTATGAGGAAACAGTTTCCCTCTAGAAGTATCAAATGTCATAGGACAACTCTAGCCTCAAAGGTTTGATTCCTCTAGGACAGGAACTGGCCAACTACAGCCTGTGCGTATAAATTAAGTGGTCCTGGGACACAGCCGCACGGTGGCTTTCACCCAGCTGCATCAGACTCCAGCGGCTGCCACAGAAACGGCACGGCCTGCCCTGACTGGTGTCATCCTGCCACACAAAGAACGCCAGTTCAATCCCCGGTCAGGGCACATGCCTGGGCTGCGGGCCAGGTCCCCAGTTTCGGGCTTGGAAGAGGCAGCCAGTTGATGTTTCTCTCTCACACCAATGTTTCTCTCCCTCTCTGAAAATAAATAAATAAAATCTTAAACAAAAAAAACCTTGCATGGTCCACAATGTCTAAGTTATTTAACTAGCTGGCCCCTTTCAGAAAATTTGCTCACCTCTGCCCTCAGATATCAAGAAAAATATTCATTTAACTCTCTGTTCCTATTTTAAAGAACAAGTTGGGAATGGATTTGATATGAAAAATCTCATTTTTTTCTTTTCCTATATAAAGAAAAAAATTTTAATGAGTGGTTAAATGAATATTGTTTTGACGCTAAATTTCTGCATATCTGAGGCGTACATAAGTAAAAAACAGTAATAGTTTAGCTAATTCTTAGGAAAAGGGTTTTACTCCATTTCACTTTAAATCTTTTAATAATTATAACATTAAAATCTAAAACATGCTCTGAATCTAACGAACTTTCACAACTATCTAATTCTTTTAAATAAAGAAGTCTATTGATACTAGTTTTTCAAAAAATAAACTAGTTAACCAAAGAAATGCATTTATATTTATGTCCAATTCTGTGATAGTCAACTAGTTAGTAGTTTTTTAAAACCATTCATGTATCTTACAAAGTAAACAGTAAAGTAATGAATTTTATGTGTGAGATGTCAAATCTTGCTTGGTTTTATAAAGAAATATATGCTTATTAATACAATGTGATAGATGTATGCACATACACGAATGAATGGCTGAAAGAAAGAAACTTTTATTACCCATATACAAAACACATCTTACTGAATGCCAAAGTACATTTTTTACGTAAGTTTAAGCTTTAAAGCAGTGGTGATGGTTATGCAAAGTCAAAAGTGCAACATGCCGTTGTGTGTAAACTGTAAGTGCCGTTCACTTACATTGTTGATAGATTTATGCAAAGCTTCACCCAGAGAGTGCCGCTACGAAGAAAAGATCACAGGAATAAAGGAAAACATTCAGAAATCAACTAAGTGAAAGAAAGAGGGAATAAAAGGGAGAGTAAACACAGAACATTAATTATAATATACTCAAGAAAAAAAAAGGTGAGAACAGTTCTGAGAATGTAATTAGACAAAAAGAACTTTGAGACTTACAGTCTAAATTATCTGCAGTCCCTTAAAACAGTGTCTCACATTTGGGGGCTGGCAGACTTACCTATGCACAATACCGAAGGCTAGTGCATGTAAGCCAGAGTTCAGTTTCAAAAGTGATCGTTACTGAAGGACCTCGAAGGCTTATGACTGTTCTAAATTCCTCCCAGAAACCTACAATATATTGCTTCAAAGTTTTACACCCAGTACTGATGTTGGTTTTTGAAGGATTTCTCTTGCGAGAAATGAGCAGATGAGAACTGAAACACTAACTTGATTGACTACATAAGTTTGGAGCCAGAAAATAAGAGATAATCACCAAAAATATGAAGATTTAATAATAATCTGGTTTTGTATTAGGGGAAAGAAAAAAAGAGATGCCTTGCTATTTTTTTGATCCTATTTTCTAGGGCATAACTGGAAAATTTATTTATGATCTGGGTCCATTTTTCAGAAATTCACTGGAATTTCCAGTGATAACCCCTTGGAAAAACCTCTAAGCACTCTCTCTCCCCCCAAATATGGAAAACAATGTGATTTCTCTTTCAACGGCTTTACTTTGCATTACCCTCCAAAAATACAAAATAACATTTAAAAATTTTAATTACTAATATAAATAGAAAAGTTCCTACAAAATGGTGTTTACTTTGGACAAATAAGTCAACTTTCAGACAGAACATAATTATCTTTTTTTTTTTTTACATAACGTGATTATTCCTTGGTGTATCACAAACTAAAGACAGTTTTTTATTTGGTCAACAATTTTTTACTAATAACTTAGACTAACATATTCTAAGATAGAGTTTACTAGAGTTAAAAAAAAATAAGTTGAGCTGTAGCTGGTGCAGCTCAGTGGACTGAGTGCCAGCCTGCAAACCAAAGGGTCACTGGTTCGATTCCCAGTCTAGGGCACATGCCTGGGTTGTGGGCCAGGTTCCCAGTAGGGGGCATGTAAGAGGCAACCACACATTGATGTTTCTCTTCCTCTCTTTCTCCCTCGCTCCCCCTCTCTAAAATGAATAAATAAAATCTTTAAAAAAAAAGAAAAAAATAAATTGGGTATGTTTTGGAAGTGGAGGAAAACAGGACTGACAGATTACGGGACAGGTAAAAGAAAGAAAGAGAGAAATCAAGGATGAATCTTCCTTTTTTGTTTGAGGCAACAAGCAGTTCCCAAAGTGAAGATGTTGGGATGATAGACGGAGTGTGGGAATCAATACTTCTGAGTCAGACATGCTAAGTTTGAGATGCCTATTAGTCAACCAAGTGATCGGGAGTTCGGGTAAGAGGTCAAGGCTGGAGATTTAATGTTATAAGTCATTGATGTATAGATAATATTTAGGCCACATGATGGGATGAGATCACCCCAAGTGAGGGACTGCTTGAAATAATGGATGAGTTAAAAATGTATATGCAAAAATATTATTTGGCAAGCATTCTACATAAGCAAGATCTATGTTAGTAAGAAGTGATGCCCTATATAATAATTTGTTCTAAAGTATCTTAAGCTTTTCTTGTTAGTTTTCGAGATGAGTGGAAAGGGCTTCAAGAGATCCTCTTCAACTGACAGCACCCGGACACTTAACGTAGAAGGCTTGCTGCATGTGTTTCAGGAGTTTTCTTCTTTTTAAAAAAACTGTTAAAAGATTTTATTTATTTATTTTTTAGAGAAGGGAAGGGAGGGAGAAAGAGAGGGAGAGAAACTTCAGTGTGAGGCTGCCACTTGAGCGCCCCCACTGGGGACCTGGCCCACAACCCAGGCACGTGCCCTGACTGGGAATGGAACCGGGAACCCTTTCGTTTGCAGGCCAGTGCTCAATCCACTGAACCACACCTGCCAGGGCAGTTTTTTTATTCTTGAAAGATGAATATAATCATACTTTTTGATAAGTGAGGAAGGAAATTAAATATAACTTAAAAAGTTACTGCACTTAATTATAAATTTAGAGCTTTGAACATAAGAAATTATGCCCTTAGGTGTAATCCACTGTGTTAAACCTCAGTTTATTAATTTAGAAACTAGCACAAAGTTTTCCACGTTTGCAATTTGCAAATGTATTGGCTTATAAATATTGAAATCCACTGAATAACAATCTTTTAGAGGACAGAGACCCTGTCTTGTTTACAGTCTGCATCCAAAGTAACAAACTTGGTACCTGGCACAGAGTAAATAATGCTCGATGAATATTTACTATATAAATGTTTATTAATAAATAATATGGACTTATATTACTGAGTTAGTTTTCACTACTCTCTACCTTATTTCTCCCCACCGTATTTCTTCCCTCCCCCATAATAATAGAAGTAGCAAAGAGAGAATTCTAGATAACTAAAAAGATCCTAAGACTGAGAACTGTATCTTCTAAGAAATGAACTAATGAATATACTAAATATTCCATACAGAAAATACTAATCTGAAAAAAGGAAGACTGCCAAGAGGGACTCAGTACTCATTGAATGGTACCTATCTTGTCCTACTCTACTCTATTTTCCATACTGCAACAAGAGATCTGAAATTACAACACCTAGAAATTTCCCACCACCAATGAAAACCTTTCAATGGCTTCTCATTGCTCTTTGGATAAAGTCCCAACAAGGCAAAAAGGTCCTGCTCCATTGGACCCTGCCTACCTCCCCCAGCCTCCTAACCCTCTACCCTCCAGAACACAGGTGTCTCGGGGCTGCCTGAGGGCCTTGGCACTTACTTCCCTCTCTACTCAGAATTCTGTTCTCCTTCCCCAGGCCCGACTCCTGCTTCTCTTCCAGGTCTCAGGTAAAGGATCCCACACTCAGAGAAGCCTTGCCCAAGCTCCCAGACTAGGTTAGGTCCACACGTACACATCCTTGTGGGCCGCGGTTGTAACGAATTGATGGGTCGCTGTTATTTCCATTTGCCTCCCTTTGCGGACAGTAGCCCTGAGCAAGCAGAGACCACTGTGACCTCACTACTGGTCTGGCACAGTGCCAGGCATATCAGAAGCACTAAACTTCTGATAGACGCCAAAGTGTCATCAAATGTCAACAGAAAGAGTAAGATTCTCTTTACTTAATAAAGGAAATGCCATTTACTAATTTGTAACTTCCTTGAAAAAATATCTACACTAATATTACATTATAACTCAAATAAAACATTAAAGCTTAATAAAACATTTCAAAATCCAATATTTAATATATAATACTATATAGGTGAAATTATTTAACCCAATATAGCCAAAACATTATCATCTCAACGTGTAATTTTATAAAAAATACCAGTGAGACATTCCATGTTATTTTTCATACTAAGTTTCTGAAACCTAGTATACACTTTACATCGACGCCTCAGTTCTGATGAACCTCATCTCAAGTGCCTGACAGCCATAGGGGGCTGGTGGCTACCACATGAGACAGCACTGGCCTAGAGATGAGAGGGAAGTCTGCAACAATTCTTTGTAAGAAACTGGCTTTTCGATTGCTCTCGATCATGAGCATTTGTTTTACTGCTCTAGTTCTTACTTGTGTCATTCTTTCCTACTTTGTGTAAAAAATTCTAAAATAGCCTGTGATTGTAAAATTAATGCATCTAAAATTAAATGTACCATCTCAACCCCCTCAAGTATAGCTTATTATGACTTTTTGGTTTCAAATAATATCTTCTCTTCATTATTCTAGTTTCAAATCCTGAGTCAACTTTAACACTTCCTTCTCCTCTTCATGAAATTACATGATTTGTTCCTTTCTTGTATATTCTCAGTGCCTCTTTGAATTATTCTCTTAATTCAGGTCCTCTTTGGCTACAATGATTTGTACTTCGTATGTTTGACAGCTTCCTGTTTGGTAGCTGTGCCTTGGTTTTTGTTCACTCCATTCAACAACTATTGGGTGCTTACTGTGTTCCAGGCACAGTTTAAGCTGCTGGGGATGCAAGAGTAAACAGCGCAGTTAAAGATCAAGTTCTCATGGAACTATATTGTAGTAGAGAGGAGAATCAACATGATGCCAGGCAGCGATCAATGTTGCGAGCAAACACAAAGCAGAACGTGGGGCCAAAGTGGTGGAAGGTGCTATTTTAGAGGAAGTGATCAAGGAAGATCTTTTTGAAAGTTAAGATATGAGCATGGAACTGAACAAAGTGAAAGAACAAGCCCTGCAGATCTGGAGAAAGTGGGTTCCATGTGGAGGGACTGGCAGATGCCAAGGCCCTGGGTCGGACTAGGTGTGGTGTGTGTTCCAGCAACACTGGTCCAGGATGACTGCAGAAAAGGACGGGAAAGAGGGCAAGAGGTGATGCTGGCAATGCCATCAGAGTCCAAACCCTGAGGCTACTGTGGCCATGTGAAGAGCGTGGGTTGTATTCTCAAGGGGGTAAGAAGCCTCTGGAAGATTTGAAGCAGGAGAGTAGCATGATCCAACTTAGTATTTTAAGAGCCTCACTTTGGCTGGCTAGAAAATAATTTGTAGGCAGGTGAGAGTAGAAACAGAGAGACCAAATGCAGACTCCAGTTTCAGTGTAGGAAAGAACTGCAAGTGGCTTGGCCTACGGTGGCAGTGGTGGCAGTGGTGAGACATGGGCACCTTCTGGATGTACTCTGAAAGGAGAATGGTAGGAAATGCTGATGGGCTGGCTATGCAGTGGGAGAAGGAGAGTCAGAGATGGCCAAGCAGTAAGTGATGGCTGTGTCTAAGAGGAGCCGTCTTAGGCTGAGCAGGGAAGGCGGGGTGCCTGGTGTGCATTCTATCTCAGACACTGGGATTTAGATATTTATATTGAGATGTCTCCATTTCATCCTCACTTAATATCACAGCCATATTCAACCTCCTCAAATAAAAATTTCAGCATGTTAGCCCCCTATCCATAAACCTTTAACAGAGTTTTATAGTTGGAGTAAACTTTGAACTCGTAAGCCTAGAAGTCAGTTTTTCAGTATGACTTCTCTCCTTAACTTCCCCATTTCTTGTTTTTCTATTCCTCATATGCCTGGGAAATAAGAGTGTATTCAACAAAATGTTTGTTGATGAATACAAATATTTGTGTTCATCCTTCATTCTACTCAACAGTCACACTCACGCTGACCTTCGCAATGAAGTCTTTCCCAATCACATGGACTATATTACTTTCTCTACTCTGTAGAGACATACTCCTTCCCAGTGGTATGTTGACGAATGTTAAACAGCTCTCAAAAAAGCAAAGCCCTGATTTGTAGAATTTGCTAATGTATGTGTTGTAAACGCCCACACCACAGATGACTGCAAGCCATCAACATGATGTCCCTGAATATGGAGCTGGGAAGACACGCACACAATCAGCTATTGTGATCTGGGAGGAGCCAGTTCCAGCACACCGCTGCTCCCACAGCACCAACTGTCCAGGTCACTGATCAGGTCACTTATGCATCGTGACTTTTACTGCAGGTATCTGTATATATATCTTCTTCCCATTTGACTGTGAATTCATGGGGGATAAACTGTGTTAGATACATGGCTAAAACCAGCCAAATGACCTTGGGGTCTCAAAGTTAAAAACGGAGGGTCAGATCCCAACTGTAAAATTCCATTTCTGTGTCTAAATAATCTGTGTGCCGCCCAAATTTCTTAGTCCACTGCTCTGAATGAGGGCACTGGAATATAAAGTTATCATATTGGAAGCAAAATAAAACCAGCCTTTAAAAAAGGTGAAATAAAGGGATATATAATGGTATTAGAGAATCACGAATAGAAAATATGATCACAAAGGACTCTACACAGTTGCTTTTCTTTAGACAATTTGAAGAATAAGAATGCAGTTCTTTTGCTTTAAAGGAACTCTAATGTGTACACCAATAAACCTAGGAAGCATAATTAGTCTTGGACTAAAGTGTAATTACTGGAAAGAAAAAATGAACATAATGAAATATTAAAAGGAAACTAAAATATATTAAATTACAATCCAATTTAAGCACAGAATGAAAATAACGGTTTTCAGAAAATTTCATAAAGTGAAAAACATCTGATTCAAGAGAAGTAAAATTCTTATGCTTTACTTTGCCTCATTTTCGGTAGGTAAGCCATGAAGGTTAGTTTAGATCAGGGGTGTCAACCTGTGGCCAGAATGGGTATGAATGCGGCCCCAAAAAACCGTGAATTCACTTAAAACCTTTTTTTGCTCATCAGTTTTTGTTAGTGTTGGTGTATTTAATGTGTGGCCTAAGACAACTCTTCTTCTTCCAATGTGGCCCAGAGATGCCAAAGACAAGCCTGGTTTAAAGCAAATTTAATTAAGAGTTTAAAATTCACATGAATGAAATTACTGTATTTCTTCTTTGTTCTAAGTAGGATGAAATATAAGCAAGCTAATGCACTAACTTGACTCAGTTCACTGAAATAGTTAAAATACATAAAAGTGCAGATCTTCTGATGCAACATATGCTTCTGCCTAAGCCCTGGCGGCCATAACACTATTCCCTACCCCCAGCCTTCCAAATACTGCAACCCCCAAACCAGACCTGCCTTCCCCAAGTGGAGAGGTGTGTCAGCAGTGCTGGGATAGGGGAGATGGGTGAGGCCAGTGGCCGTGAATAGAGTGAAATGGTCATGGGGTCACGGCTGGGAGTGGCGGGTGTCAAAAACAGGGCTTAGCAGGAGTCAGGCAAGTGGTAGCACAGGCTCTAGAAATCCATCTGAAAGAGTCATGAGAACAATATCCAAAGGGCCAAAAAGGAGGGGTCTATTGTCCATTACAAAGTTCCATTAAAAAGACTGCTGGTCCTGATACAATTTTTTGTCATCTCATATGTCTAGAAAGAGTGAAACCTTGCTAACATAATGGCTACTTTCACTTAAATGTGGAATCTTTTTTTCAGCTTTTTTCTTAACTTTCTTTAAGAGTAGACAATTCTAGAACGCAAAAGTTATTTCCAGTTTTTTTATGGCGATGTGTATGCCCTATATATTGGAGAAGTGGGGAGAAATAAAGATATTGTTGTTGTAGAAATGACCTGATGGCAGAGTGGCACAAAATAGTTTTCCCTATTGCTGTGGAAGTAATTAATTCCTGGTTATCTTCATATTTATGATTAGTCTGCATTAGAGACTAACTAAAAAATTCTTTCTGTAAAACTGGCAAAAACTGGGGCCAATATGCAATAGATTATTTTATAATACATGAAAATAGAACAAGATGCAAAGCGTGATGTACTCTAACAAATGCACAATGCAGAATTGACATAAAAAAGAAAGAAAAGACAAGCATGGATGAAATCTGACAAGACAGATTAAATGAATAATGAATAAAACAACTTAATAGAAAATAGGTGGGAGAAATGGTGGGCTCTCTTTACAGTGTAAAATCCAGCCAAAACATGTCTATGTTCAATATGTCCTGCCTGAGAACCAAGGCAGACTTTTAGGGATGCTTTTCAGTTTTATCGTGTGATTGAAATAGTTAAATCTCCCTAATAGAACATCACAAAGGAGGAACACCCCTCTATCCAGTAAAATCTGTCCTTCTAGGTCCCTAAGTGGTACCCAATTTCTAGTGAGAATTCTGGTTTCATTGTTCTTATTTTTGTCTGAATTTCAAAGGTTTCAAGTTATTCACAAAAGCTCATACATACATATACCCATATATACACATGTATGTACATAATTATGACTATAGAGTACCAGACACAAATTAGCAAGCCCCTAGTACTCTTGAAAGACACTGCGTGTATGTACTTATGTAACAAAATAACTTACAAAAAGTCTATCCCATTTATTTTGAAATCCATCATGATCACAAATAGAAAGATAATAGTGGATTCCTAGCACTAAATTACTGAGCTGCTGCTTCTCCAAGTTCTGTGCTGGCTTTTCAACTAGTGACTCATGCAGTCAGTCCTATTTAATTACTGGCTTAGCGGGAGAGCGCTAAGAATTCCTAAATTCAGAAGTTGTGTAAATGAGTGAAAATTCTTTTGATAATAGATATAAATGCTCTGGGAATAAGCAAGCATGACATAAGAAGACAGATTTAAGAATATCACCATGTTTTAAGTGATTTTGAAGCGTAACGGGCAACATCCTGTTGGTAAGAAAGAAGTAAACAGCTCATTTCTGGCAAGTGGTTTTAGGCAATCAGAGCACAATAAATAAATTTTACCTTCCACTACCCAAAAAGTATCTAAAGGTCTGAAAAAAAAGATTCTATACTTTCAAAAAATAAGTGACTTGTCCATTTAAAACCTCTACCATGTTCAAATATCAGATCTAAAAACTGTAAATGCTTCTCAGTATTTAGAACTCTATGTGTAACATAATTAGTACAATTCATAAATTTATAAATATGCCTCCTTGATTTTATACATTTAAAACTGTGGGGGAACACCCTTCCAGTTGTTAGATGAGATGTTGCCTAATTCATGAATCACTTAATTAAAGCCAATTAGAGCTTCAAAAAATTTTTTTTAATTTGCCCCATGAAAAACAATAAAATAATTACCAATTTGTACTTTTTAATTCTTTCACATTTTTCACTCAGCTCTCCAATCCCCCTTCCCTCTCTCTGTCAACCATCAGTCTGATCGCTGTATGTATGAGTCTGTTCTATTTCATGTGTTCATTTATTTTGTTTTTAAATTCTACATTTAAGTGAAAACATATATTTGCCATTCTTTGTCTGACTAATATCACTTAGCATAATACCCTCTACACCCACCCATCCTGTAGCAAATTGAAAGAGTTCATTCTTTTCTATGGCTGATTAATATTCCATTGTATGTATATACCACAACTTTTTATCCATGTGGCTAATGATGAACATTTTAGTAATTGTGTGTGGTGCCAAGTGGGTACTTGAAATATCAGGGGCACCACCTTGTAAAGTGGATGACTGTCTAATAATCACTGTACTGTACACCTGAAACTAAAAATAATAATGACTATAAATTGTAATTGAAAAATAAAATTTAAGAGAAAAAGAACAAAATGAACTAACACGAAATGTTGTAAAATATTTCCCTAGCTAGAGAATGTCATGGAAAATGAAACTTCATAATGTACGGACTCTTATTACCTGGTTTAACAGATCTTCTACTTTCTTCTGCCATGAATCCCTGGCTGCATTTTTCTCACGCTCTTTTAACTGCAGAAGTTGAGACATTGCTGACTTTTTATCCTCTTCATGTTGAAGTCTTAGCTCTTCACGAAGTTTAGAGCACTCTTGTCTAAAATAAAACAAATGCATTTTCTTTGTAAACATAATTACTTTTCTCAATAACTGCAGTAATTAATCCTCCTCAAAAGTCAACTCAGAATAAGAGTTGATTACTTTCTGGTTACGCACTATGAGGTAAACTGGTAACTTACCCAAGATCATGGATTTATCAATTTTATCAAAGGCAGAATAGGTACTAGAACAAATAAGTGTTCGGATTTCAGGTTAATACTCTATTTTATATTCAAGGAAATGAAATCAGAAAAAAAGCAGTCTGCATTCAAGGGAAAAAAAAGAATTCCAATTTCTTTGCATCTAATCACAGGGAAAAATTCATTAAAAATACTGCTACTACGTCTTTAACAGTAATACAGTATAAGCCACAGAGAGAAACATTTTCTGTACATTTGCACTGAAGAGATTATGTTACAGAGTAAAAATTGTACCTGAGATTTTCAGTCCATTTTATTTCTAAGTCATGGGCCATTCTGTCCACTCTGAGCTTCTCCTCCCCTTTCACAGCAGCAAGCGCTTCTTCATGCTGTTGCCTTTCTTGTTGCAGCTCGCTCTGACGAATAAAAACTTTTCAGTAAAGCCTAGTCTTCAAAAGCACAGTCACTGCTGGGTATTTCAAATACGCAGGGTGCGTCCATTGTAACTTTCAAAGTCTTACAGCATAATCATTGATAGTGCTACCTATGATAATTACTTGAGATATTCTGACAATAAAACATATGGTACACATTTTATAATTTAAATGTCCCCATGTAAACTTTTATTAAGGTTTATAATTTTAAAACTGTTTTATTTTTAATCTTTACTGTATTATTTTACATTACCATTTAGTCCCCTTATACCCCACTCCCCCTGCAATCACCACACTGCTGTCCATGCCCATGAGTCCTTTTTCTTTTTTGCTCAATCCCTCCACCCCTCACTCTACCACTTGCTGTCATCATGCTCTCCATCTATTTAAAAATTATTTTAAATAGTTTAAAATCAGCATAATTAAAAATCTTAACTAAATCTTCCATATTATGGGTATGTGACTATTAGTCAATTATCTTTACATGTACACACATTACATAGATAAGTAATTCAAATTCATTCATATTCACAAGTATGCTATTTATTCAAAGCTTAAGCATTATAGCTGTACCCCACTGACATGATTAAAATAATTATGAGAAATTTAGGCTACTGAGTATTTTTTATTATATAACTTCAAACAAGTGAGACGTGTGTTTAGTGTTAAGGTAATATGATACCATCTCTATGAAATCTCTCTAGATCAGCATAAATCAAGGGGCTCTCTGGAGCCTGGGGCTGGAGGTGACCTTTCTTGGACAACACTGGCAACCATCGGTCCCTGCCAGCAGAGTAGCTATTCTTAGGGTACAAGAGAAGAACAGATGATGGTCCATCTTTCTGTTACCACAATGACCCTTTCTGGGCCACCCACTTGTTAACTGCAGTTGTTAAGGGGTATATCCCAGATTAGTGGGAAAGAAGCAGGTCAACGCAGAAATTCCCATTCCATCCTGTTGACCTGGCTATTCAGCAGTAAGTACTGAGAACTGAATTCAGCCATCGTAGCCAACTGACCTTTATAAGTACTCTGCCTGCGGGAACTATTTTTTCTACCACAAGTAGCATCAAATGGAGCAGAATTACTTAAAGTGTATTTCTTTCTCTGAATGCCCAGTGCTTTATCAGACATTAGTGGGGTGGAAAAAGAGGATGGGGGGAACCAAAACCAAAACAAAACACTTGCTCTTAAGGAAATTTCCCAAAGTTGTGGTAAACTGTGATGCAGAACCTATATTTTCTCAATTAAAACTGCCCAGATCAGCAAATAAACAGTTGAGAGTTTTACTTAAAATTTGTATTATGTTCTAATATTTGACAGAAGAACAACGTAAATATGAGCAAGGACCTTAAAGAGCTGCAACTGAATCCCTAAGTCTAATTCTCAGTGCCAGGACGGGAGGGGGTGGGGGAAAGGCAGCCCGAGAAAATGCCCTGAAGGCAGGAAATGGGTGTGAGGCTAAGCGAGGGACCCAGACCCTCCATGGTATCATATTAAAACATTTTATATTCTATCAACACTGGTTAGAAATATCTCAACTCTTCATTTTTAAGCACATTTTTACTACCTTGTTTTTTCACTGAAGTATTGTCGACATGCAATATTGCACCAGTGTCAGGT
Organism: Desmodus rotundus; assembly: GCF_022682495.2. Classification (NCBI taxonomy): domain Eukaryota; kingdom Metazoa; phylum Chordata; class Mammalia; order Chiroptera; family Phyllostomidae; genus Desmodus; species Desmodus rotundus. The sequence continues at coordinate 69,128,486 of NC_071397.1, forward strand.
ATACAACAGAGTGACTCAACATTGATACACCTGACAAAACGATCGTCGTGACCTAAGTGCCTGTCACCCTATTTGCTACTTTAAGATATCATCCTTTTGAAAATGGAAAAAACACCTCCACACAGTTTAGTCAGTTTTATGCCAAAGAAAGCTAACACTGAGATTGCAGTTAACACATTTGGCATCACAAAAATACTCAGCTGCATATTATACTAGCTCTAAATTCCAACCTCTCCCCTGTTACATATTAATGCCCTGTTACATATTCACATAGGCTCTAAGGACGGGTAAACAGAAGGAATAAAAGATTCAAAAAGAATCAAACAGTCTGTTTATTTTGTCAGAGAATTTAAAAATAGAACGTAATTAGTATTCAAAGCTTTATACATATATAAAATATAATTATATCTCAGATGAAATAAAGTAGTTATACATATGTACCACACACAAGCTATATCCACTCAAGTTTCTTGTTTCTATGCTTTTTTTCCCTTAAGATTTCATTTATTTATTTTTTAAGAGAAAGGAATGGAGAAAGAGAGAGAAACATGGATCATTTGCACTCATAAATGCCCCTTCCAGGGACCTAACCCACAACCCAGGCCTGCGCTATGACTGGGAATTGAACCAACGACCTTTCATTTTGCAGGACAACACCCAACCAACTGAGCTACACCAGTCAGTGTGTTTATATGCTTTTGAAGTGGCATCAATTCTAAGCTAAAGAAAAAATTTAAATATTAAATAAAAGGCAACATTTACTGTGGGCTTACCATTTTGCTAAGCACTGTTCCACAAATGTTTTATCTCATTTAAGTACTACCAGAGTGGTGTGAAGTGTATTATTCCCCCCTGCCCCTCGACTCCAGCATTGATCTGATGAGGCAATTGAGGCTTAGAATAAGTAACATGCCGAAAGCTACACACTAAGTTGTGGGTCCCAAATTCATATCCAATGACTTCAGAGTCCACACTCTAATTTACCTTTCTGAACGAAAATGTAAGAAGATCTCCCTATTATTCCCATAGCTTTATGGATTCTTTTCTCTCCTAAGGCAGTCTAAATATTCGCTCTGCTCCATGAGAATGGAAGGGGAAGTCACAGAGAATCACTCAGTTGCTACACACGAGAGTTCCAACTCTTACCAGTAGAAGAACTCTGCATACTAATTGTTATGGGTTGGACTGTGTCTCCAAAATATAGAGACGTCCTAATCCCTCAGTACTCAGAATGTGACCTTATTTGGAAACAGTGTCAGTACAGATGTAGTTAGTTAAGACAAAGACATACTGGAGTTGGGTGAGCCCTTCATTCAGTAAGACTGGTGTCCTTATAAGACGTGAGGACACAGGGAGAACGTCATATGAAGACAGAGGAAGAGAGTAAAGTTGTGCTGCCGTAAGACAAAGGATGCCTTGGGCTACCATGAGCTGCAAAAGGCAAGGAAGGATCTTCCCTTGGAGGTTTAAGAGGAACAATGGCCCTGACAACATCTTGATTTATACTTTCAGCTTCCAGAACTGCTTCCTGTTGTGTTAAGTCACCCAGATTTGAGGTACTTTGTTACCGCAGCCCTAGGAAACTAATACACTAAATTATAAACAATGGGATGTATACAATAACCTTTAAGTGACTAAATTACATTTTTACCTTGCTAATGTCTAGATTACAGCAAGATTATGAAATTACCTCAACATTTAACAGAGCATCCTTGGTCTCCCGCAGCCTGCCTTTAGTCGAGTCGAGCTCACTTTGGAGCCTTTCTTGGGAGTCCTGCAGGCTGGCAATGAGTCCTTCCGCGGAGCCCAGACCTTGTTCGCTTTTCCTCACCAGGTCTTGGAGGCGGCCGATCTGCAAGTGAATAGAGTACTTTCAATATACCGCTCTGTATTCCACTAGCAAAACCGTCTCGTTTGTTTTCCTGAAGTCTTCTCTTTAGTTGTAATTTTACTGAATGGATCTTTCTTGATGAATTTGGAAGAAGCACTCGAATAATCATTATGGCCTTCATGTGTTGTTTTTTGAAAAGACCTTCGTATTTATGATTTCCCCCTTTTGTGACAACCATATAAATAAATGGATATACCTCAAGCTGCTGGTTTAAAAAAGGGAAATCCTGGTCCTATCATATAACTGAATACTTATAAAAAGGAATTGAAGCAAGATTAAGACTTTTTATTGAAGTTGAGAAAAAAAGGTATTTTTTGATAAAATATTTTTTAAAACTGCTTTATAAAATGGAATCACATATTTCATTTGAGCCCAGTTCTCCTGCTATTTATAAAGTTGATAAGTTTAGGTCAATATTGATAAGCTGGTTAAACGTATCATTGATTACAGTAAATTATGATTTCTATGATTTCATACAAAATTTGTGTCATGAAATTGTTAGAAGCTAAATTTATATACTCTTGAAATTAGGAGCTAATAGGCAATTTGTTAAATAAGCAGATCAATACCCTCAAATTATAAGAACTAAAACCAATAAATGAAATACTCTAAATTATCTAGGAAAATACTATGAGGTAAAAATTTCATTTTTATGTCACTGCCAAGCCTATCAAGACTATAAAAATGAAGACCAATTTAAAAGCAGCTGAGTATTTCTCATTGTAAATAATCACAAAGAAAACTGTGAACATTCTCCTCCAAGGCCCTCTGATCCACAGCTCCCTCCCCCTGGCCCGAGGCCCTCCTGTCGCCCTTCCAGGCAGATACGCACTGACACTGCGTACGCGATGCTGAACGAGGCTGGCGATGGCAGCGCTAGACCTTGTTAATACCTGTACAGGGGCGCCGACTCAGTAAATGAGGTGGGAAGCTCCCCATTTCCTCTGTGCTTTGAAATACTTTCATAGCAAAGACTTACCTGTTTCTTCAAACTTTAGTAAAATTCATCCATTCAACTCCTCTAGGCCTAGTCCCTCCCTAGATACATGTTGGACTATTTAACTTCTTTAATGGTTATAACTGGGTTGTCCAGGTTATTCAACTAATTTGAGTCACTTTAGAAATTTAAATTTTCATACATATATATCATTTTCCTAATTTTTAAAATTAATGGCTTATCTATATATAGTATTCATTTCATTTACATGCTTTAAAATGTTTTCTGTCACTGATTTATGACTCCTTTTCTCTGTTCTCTACCGTTAACTTGTATCTTCTCTCCTGTTTGTGTTGATCTTGCTTGCCATAAAAGTGTACCATAGCAGCGAATGAATGAAATAATGTAAGGAAAGGTGGCTGTAACAGGCATGAAAGAGTACTGAACTTAGCAGAAAATCTAGTTTCAAGTTCTGGGTCGGTCACTATAAAACAGAAGCAGTAACACCTACCTTACAGAGTCATTATAATTAAATTTAAAGATACATGGGAAAAAATTCTTTAGACAGCAACATACAAATATCAGGTACCAGTCAATAAGGAAGGAACACCCAAACTTATCAACATGGAGAATTTTCTTCCACAAACAAGAAAATTTTCAGATAAGAATTACATGTACAAATGAAATAGATGAAAAACCTTACAAAGAACAGTACTATAGTTACTTACATAAGTAATTAAATAGAAGAGCTATTCAAGAAACTAAGACTTTAGAAACAGAACAAATGTTTAAATAGGCAAACATTTTTAAATTATGCATAATTAAATATAATAAGCAAATAATGTGATGAGCACAACTGATTAAAGTTTGCTTTCTAAAATGCAGTAAAAATGAACACATGTAGAACACATCTGTTGTCTCCCGATACCAAAACCTCCCTTTGTCGTTCAGGGAATCCTCTCTGCTTCATGTGGTCCATGCAGCCTCAGCAGGGCCTCCGCCCAGACGGCCTGGAATTCTGGCTTTATCCACTTACTATGTGACTTGGCAAGTTACATAAATCTTGGGGACTTAGGAAAAACTATATAAAACAATGCTTGGGGAAAAGTTAAGAACTAAATAAAAATTTATTATTTACTAGAGTTGCTATCACAATCCATCTATACAGGCATACCTCCAATTCCTAGAAACCCCTTGTGCCTCAGGGCCTTTGTATAAGCTTTCCAAGGTTTATTCTTCTGGCAAACCCCATGTTAATCACTTAGCACCGTTTTGTAGTATGTGTCAGACTTGTAATTACTCGTTTCCACACACGTCTCTCCACACAGCAGAGACCATATCTGACTTATTCACCACTGTAACCACAGTGTACAATACACTGCTTTAGTACCTAATACCACTCAATATTTATTAAATAAACAAATGAGTCAATAACAGAAAAAGTCCATGTATTTTACCAGCAATTAAATCTCTTTTCATCTCAATCTGTAAATGTTTAACTCCTAAAAGGACCTTCAATGCCTTCACTTTCTTGACCTTGTACTGTGCAAGCAGAAAAAGCAATCCCTCTCAACTCTGGTAGCAGTCCCCAGAGAATGGAAAGAGCAAAGATGCTTCTGGGTGGATTAGGAAAAGGTTCCTATTCCTCCAGAGGACAGAATTCTACAGAAATTTAAGTTGTTTCTAAATTTCTTCCACAATAAACAGTGCTGAGATTATGACAGTAATCCTTAAATTATTTGCTTCGGTTAAATGCATGGAAATGAAACTGCTGAGTCAAAGGCCATGACCATCTTTAAAGCTTTTATATATGCTGCTAAATTCCTTTCCAAGAAAATTATATGTGCCCTGGCTGGTGGAGCTCAGTGGATAGGGTGCCTGCTTGTGACCTGAGGGGTCACAGGTTCAATTCCCGGCCAGGGCACATGCCTGGGGTGCAGGCCAGGTCCCCATGTGGGTGTGTGCGAGAGGCAACGCATCAATGTTTCTCTCTCACTTCAGTGTTTCTATCCCTCTCCTTCTCCTCTATCTAAAAATAAATAAATAAAATCTAAAAACAGAAAACTGTATGATTTTAATTCTCATCAGCAGCTTTTAAGTGCTTATTTCTTTACCCTTGTCAACACTAGATGGCCTTGTGTAATTTTTTAATCATTATTAATTTTATGGTAATGAAAACATCATCTCACTGATTTAATTTCCAGTTTTTAAATTGTAGTGATGTTAAATGTTTTTGATTTTTTTAGCCCATTAAAAAATTAGTGTCTGTTTTTTCTTACTGTTTTACATATTTTTAAGGTATTAAAGACATGAATTTTTGTTACTCATACAATTTGCCAACCACTTTATTCCACCCCTCCCAGTTTTTCCTCTCTCATAATTTTCCTTTGATGTGTTTTAATATACAGAAGTTTCAGCTTTAATTGTACAAATAGTCTATGTTTTTAATTCATGGCTTTGCTATCATGTTTCAAAAGGCCTTAATTGTCTTAAGGTTTGTCACCTGTATTTTATATTGTATTTATACTCATGTTCAGGATTTGCTATTACAATTCAATCCTTTGCCCATCTGGAACTTTTTTGGTATAAGGTAACACACACACACACACACACACACACACAGTCTTAGAAGAGCCATGTTATCCACTATGACTCAAATTAGACCTATTAACTCCAGCTTCTGTCCTACTTTTCTCCTGAAACCGTAGAATGGGTGTCCGAGAAATCCTGCTTGCACAGCCCTTTCAGGCCCCACACTCTGACTGCCAAGTGCTGCATGGCACTGAGAGGCACTTCCACCCTCTATGAGTAGCATTTGCTTTCCTGGCTTTCTGATATCCATCAGTTTTTGTTCTCATGCTCCTGATTTCTCCTTCTCAATCTCTTTCCCTGGCTCTATGAAACCAATACTGGTGCTCCTCTTTGTTATGAGCAATCTTCTCATCAGTTACTGCTGGGTAAGATCTACTTCAGTGGCTTCAAGGGCTGTCTCACCTTCAGTGCCAAGCCTGAACTGTCCACTCACTTCCAGCCTAGATGACTTGCAGTCCCCTCAAAGTCAGCATATCCAACCAACTCAAGGTCTTGCCATTCCAACGTATTTCTCCTCCTATAATTCTTATCTTCCAATAGTGGCATCAGCATCTGTCCAAATACTTGAGCTAGATACTTGAGTTACTTTCTATCAATCACCAGATCAAGTTCCTTAAATTTTATTTTTGAATAATCTCATCCACTCCCAGTTTTACTTTCCTAGTCAGGATGCCAATCATTTCTTGCCTGGACCAATGTAACAGCATCTTAAGTCATCTGGCCAACTCAGACCACCAAGCCCTTCCCACACAATTCATGCTCTTGCTGCCACCCGAGCTCTCTTCCCATAGTCATCTGATCATGTGGTCGCTGCTACTCTCTTGCTATCACTCTTTCATTAAGATAAATTCCATAGTCTTTATCACAGCTCAAGTGTCCCTCACAATCTAGCTTCAACTTTCCTTTCTACCGTATCTTTTGACAAGCCCCATGTGCTTCCTGTGGTCAAGTGTAGTAGTTCTCAGCTGGGGTCCACTGTGCCTCCATAGACAGTGTCTCGAGACATTTTTGTTGTTACAGCTTGAGGGGAGGGGGGGTGCATGCTGCTGGTATCTAGTGTGCAGAGGCCAGGGATACTACTAAACGTCTTAAAGAACTACCTGGCTCAAAACTGTCAACAGTGCTGATGCTGAGACATCCTGGTGCACCGAACCTGAACTTGCTGTGATTCACCGAGACATTATAACTTGCATACCGATATGACTGTACTTCCATTATCCCTCACACCCATGCGGTATTTCATCACTCCTATATCTGGTATATTTACACCCTCCTTTAAAAGAGCATCTCCTGTACCACATTTTTAAATTCTCCAATATGATGTTCTGTAGAGCTTTTATGAAACCTTTCAGTCAGAGATCGTCCTCTGTACTCTGAAAATGTATCAGATGTATCACTGAATCGGAACAGCCACTTGAAATTACGAGTTCCTTGACATTTTGTCAAAGTATCCCTACCACCTAGGAGACATGCGGTCAATAAATGTTTCCTAAATCATAAAAATATGGAATATTACTGATGTTACTGAACTCTAGTTCCAGTTTTTCTGGAGAACAATCTAGTAGTAAGTAGTGGGAACTAAGAAATTATTCCTACTCTTTGGTCCAGTAATTTAATTCAGGGCAAGAGCTAGACAAAAAGAAGAAAAAATTTAAAGACAAAAGTATTTAAAAACCTGATAATTTATCCACTTAGCAGTAAAACCAAAACTCTGATAACTCTGAGAAATGGCCTAGTAGGGTTCCAGGCCCATAAAATACGCCTTGGTTGGTCACACTAATCAGGACAAAAAACCGGCCTTTGGAAAACTCCATCTTGCATCTCTGGCCAGGGCCTTTGTATGATAATCCTTTCACTTAAATAAGGGAAAACTCCTTAAATTTATCACTATTTATAATTTAAATATTTAAAATAGTAAATACTCAATAAACAAAATGTTTAAGCAACTATGGTAAAGTTGACAGAATTGACTAAATTGACAGAATATAGAGAAATAAACAAATCTACCACCATAGTATCAGTTTTAGAAATTGATCAAGAAGATAAAAGTCAAAAAGAATGCAGAATTTTTTAAGTAAACAGCTCAAAATCTTGGCTTAACGAACAGGCACACAGACTACACCGTATTAAACTGGACGCACCCGAACAGCACACTTCCTTCACGTGCTAGGTCACAAGGCCAGCAGCCTTAAGAAGTTTCAAAAATTGTTTCTGTACAATTTCTAACCACAAAGCAATTAAGATTTAAAAAGTATTCCAATCTCACACAACTCTTTCAGAGAGAAAAGTTATGGAATAAGACCTAATTCATTTTATGAGGCTAGTAAAACCTTGATTCCAAAACCAGAAAAGGATGACGTAAAAAAGGAAAAGTACAACCTTAACTCAAACCTAGGCTCAAAAATCCTAAAATTGATATTAGCAAACTCAATCTATTATTATATAAAAAGATACATATTTCATGACTACTTAGGATTTATTCTAGAAATCCAACACTGGTATAATATTAGAAAATTGATTTATAGAAGGTACCACATTAAGAAATTAAAGAAAAAAAGTATAGTTTCAATATATGCAGAAAAATCAACATCAATTTGTGGTATCTTTTAAATTAAAAAAACTAGAATTATAAGAGAATTTCCTAACCTGATACAGATCATTTACAAAATAAAACTTTAAAGAAGCATCATAATTAACTGTCAAATGTTGATATCCTTTTTTAAGAGCAGGAAACAAAACAAGAATGCTGCCCTGGCTGGTGTGGCTCAGTGGACTGAGTGCCAGCCTGCAAACCAAAGGGTTGTCAGTTCGATTCCCAGTCAGGACATATGCCTGGGTTGCAGGCCAGGTCCCCAGTAGGGGGCACATGAGAGGCAACCACACATTGCTGTTTCTCTCCCTTTTTCCCTCCCTTCCCCTCTCTCTAAAAATAAATAAATAAAATAAAAAATAAATAAAAGAATGATTATCTCTGGAGAGCCTAGTCAGGAAAGAAGAACAAACAACAACAAAAAGATGTCCCAGGCTGAAGAAAAGGCAGGTAGGTGCATATGGAGAAATGAGCCAGCATATTCTTGGGGAGCCATTCCAACATGGCACCAAAACATTGCCAGAATGCTAAAATATAACTGCGAATGCATTAAAAAGGAATATCAATTACAAATTTATTAGAACTCTTTTCAGTGAGATTAGAGTATATACACTTGAAGAATACTTAAAAACCATTTGGAATTGAAAGAAGTCCAGGGGACCTTTATGAGAAACACAATTGTAACTAAACTGCTTTCTCATGAGAACAGAACGCCATAATTGCAAAGACTGTGCTCTGCCAGGAGACGTGTGCAAATGTGGAGCCCGTGGTGGATTAACTGGGACAACAGAAGAGAGGCTGTACTGATAATACCCATTCCCACGTGATCCCTTCTCCTGACAAATGTTTAAATACTTGTGTAATTAAATACTTAGTACAAATTATTTGCCTGCCCGTAGGCACTTGTGTATTTCCGTGTGGTTTCTGTAAGCACAAGCAGAGTGACAAGAAAGCAGGACTTAAAGATCATTGGGGAAGAAGACTCCAGTGAGGTAGGTACAGCTGATAAGAAGTGTCAAGACAAGAACTTGTCCCAGGAAGCCCAGTCTACAAACCACAGGAAGGGTGAACTGCAACAGAAGGAAAAAAGGACAGTAACGAGGCTGTGCTAGGGCACAGCTGGCACAGGGCAAAAGAGAGAATGGGATAAAATATAGATATTATGATTTAAAATTTTCTTTACAATTATTTTTTCACAACTTTTTGATTTATAACATTTTATTATATTTTATTCTTAGACTTTTCTAGGATAATACTAATTTCATATACAATTTTAAAATTACTTTAGATGTCACTATCTAGAACTTAGAAAATCTTTTTCAATGGAGACAGTCAAGAATATTAAGTCAATGTTTTGCATGTTTTCTTTCCTATACAGTGATATTCTCCTTTGTTTGGTTTTCCTTCCAAAAGCACCTTCGTTCTAACATTTCTGGTAGTAAATTTTTACCTGGTGAGATATAACCTAGTACTGTGAATAATTCAGCATCATTTTTTGATTACTTTACTCTAGTTATTACTTTCGCTGAGGCTCACCTACTTATATAATATTATCGGTTAAGACTTTATCATTAAAACATAACATAGGTGACAGGTCTAAGGAGTTCTTGCCTCTTGATTGGCTGTATTCAGCTTGTCTTCCAGTTCTCTCTTCAGGTTTTCTAGCTCTTGTTGAAGCTGACTTTTATCCTCTTCCAGGTTTAGTTTTTCCTTTTTATATTGTTCCTCCAATTCCTTAAGAAAAAGAATGTTTAAAAAATTTTAAAGATTTCTAATATTGTATACTTCACAGGCTCTAAGATAAAGACTATTCTGATTATATTTGGCAATTTATTCTCCAAATTAACCTTAACCCTAATTTATACTATCAAAATTAATAATAAATCTAATTAACCCGAGGAACTTAAATGTTACCATTCTGAGTAACTGATGATATAGCAGTTAAATAATTTTTTAATGGTAAGAATATTTTGTCTAATCAACAAGGATACTGTGGCACTGAATGACACCCTAGATCACATGCACTTAATTGATATTTACAGAGCATTTCACCCCAAAGAAGCAAAACACACATTCCTTTCAAATGCACATGGGTCATTTTCAAAGATACACCACATGGCAGGACACAAAACAAGCCTCAACAAACTGAAGAAAATTGAAATCATTTCAAGCATCTTCTTGGATCACAATGGCTTGAAACTAGAAACCAATCTCAAGGAAAAAACTCAAAAACATTCAAATATATGGAGACTGAATAACATGTAATTAAATAATGAATGGGTTAACAATGAGATCAAGGAAGAAATCAAAAAGTACCTGGGAACAAATGAAAATGAACACACAACAGTCCAAAACCTATGGGACACAGCAAAGGCAGTCCTGAGAGGGAAGTTCATAGCAAACAGGCCAACCCTAAAGAAGACAGAAAATTTTCAAATAAACAACCTAACCCTACATCTAAAAAACTAGAGGAACAACAACAAAAAACAAACCCCAGAATGAGTAGAAAGAAGGAAATAATCAAGACCACAGCAGAGTTAAATGACATAGAGACTAAAAAAACAATTCAAAAGATCAATGAATACAGGAGTTGGTTCTTTGAAAAGATAAAACTGACAAACCTTTGACCAGACTAAACAAGCAAAAAGGAGAGAGGACCCAAATAAATAACATCAGAAATAAAAGAGAAGTAACAACCAATACCACAGAAATGCAAAGGATAAGAAATTACTATGAACAACTATATGCCAGAAATTGGACAACCTGGGTAAAGTGGATAAATTTCTAAAAACATATAATCTTCCAAAACTAATCAAGAAGAAGCAGAAAGCCTGAAGAGATAGATCAATACCAACTACTGAAATTGAAGCAGTAATCAAAAAACTCCTGGCACACAAAAGCCCTGGACCAGACGGCTTCACAGGCGAATTTTACCAAATATTTATGGAAGAGCTAACCCCTATTCTTCTCAAGCTATTCCAAAAAATTTAAGGAGAGGGAAGATTCCCAACCTTTTTTTAGGAGGCCATTATTATCTTAATTCCAAAACCAGGTACAAACATAACAAAGAAAGAAAATTACAGGCCAATATCTCTGATGAACATAAACACTAAAATCCTCAACAAAATATTGGCAAACCGCATCCAGCAATACATTACGAAGATCATACACCATGATCAAGTGGGATATATCCCAGGGATGCCAGGATGATACAATATTCACAAATCAATAAATGTAATACATCACATAAACAAAATGAAGGGCAAAAACCACATGATTATATGAATAGATGCAGAAAAACATTTGATAAAATCCAGCACCCATTTATGACAAAAAAAACATTCAGCAAAGGGGGAGTAGAGGGAGCATATCTCAACATAATAAAAACCATACACGAGAAACCTGCTGCCAACATCATACTCAATGGGCAAAAACTAAAAGCTTTTCCCTTAAGACTAGGAATAAGACAAGGATGTCCACTTTCACCACTCTTATTCAATATAGTACTAGAAGTTCTAGCTACAGCAATCAGACATGACAAAGAAATAAAAGATATCCAAATTGGAAAGAAGGAAGTAAAACTGTCATTATTTGCAGACGACATGATAATGTATGTAGAAAACCCTGTAGTCTCCAACAAAAAACTACTCAACCTAATAAGTGAATTTGGCAAAATAGCGGGATTCAAAGCCAATATTCAGAAGTTGATAGCATTTTTGCACACCAACAATGAACTATCAGAAAGAAAAACTAGGGGAAAAAATCCCATTGACTACAGCAACAAGAAAAATAACTAGGAATAATTTAACCAAGGTGGTAAAAGACTTGTACTCGGAAAACTAGAGAACACTGAAGAAAGAAACTGAGGAAGATACAAATAAATGGAGGAAGATACGATGCTCATGGATTGGAAGAATTAATATGACAATGTCCATACTACCCAAAGAAATCTATAGATTCAATGTAATTCCTATTAACATACCAATGGCATATTTCATTGATCCAGAGGACATACTCCAAAAATTTACATGGAACCAAAAAGACCCCAAATAGCCTCAGTAATCTTGAGAATGAAGAACAAAGTTGGAGGGATCACAATATCTAATATAAAACTATACTACAAGGCCACTGTAATCAAAACAGCATGGTACTGGCACAAGAACAGACACATAGATCAATGGAACAGGATAGAGAGCCCAGAAATAAACCCATGTCTCTATGGTCAATTAATATTTAAAAAGGGGGGCATGAACATACAATGGAGTAAAAACAATCTCTTGAACTGGACTGGTACATGCAAAAAAACAAAACTAGACTACCAACTTGTACCACACACCAGAATAAATTCAAAACGGATAAAAGACTTAGATATAAGCTGTGATACCATAAAAGTTGTAGTGGAAAACATAGGCAGTAAAACTTCAGATATCCTATGTAGCAATATATTTGCTGATATATCTCTTAGGGTGACAGAAATAAAGGAAAAAATAAACAAATGGGACTATATCAAATTTAAAAGCTTCTGCACAGCTGAAGAAACGATCATCAAGATGAAAAGGGAACCCACTGCATAGGAGAACATATTTGCCAATGATACATCAGACAAGGGTTTAATCTCCAAAATATATAAAGAACTCATATAACTCAACAACAGAAAGACAAATAAACCAATTAAAAATGGGCAAAGGACCTGAATAGACACTTCTCCAAGGAAGACATACAACTGGACCACAGACATATGAAAAAATGCTTAACATCGCTAGCTATCAGAGACATGCAAATTAAAACCACAATGAGATATCACCTCACACATGTCAGAATGGCTACCATTAATAAAGCAACAAACAACAAGTGCAGGTGAGTATGTGGAGAAAAAGGAACCCTAATGCACTGTTGGTACAAATGCAGACTGGTGCAGCCACTATGGAAAGCAGTATGGAATTTTCTCAAAAAGTTAAAAATGAACTGCCTTTTGACTTAGTGATTCCACTGCTGTCCCAGTGCTATACCCTAAGAATCCCGAAACACCAATTCAAAAGAAGTTATGCACCCCAATGTCCATAGCAGTGCTACTTACAATAGCCTGAGTGCCCATCGGTAGATGGTGGATCAAAAAATTGTGCTACGTTTACACAATGGAATACTATGCAGCAGAAAGAAGGAATTCCTACCTTTTGCAACAGCATAGTTTGAACTGGAGACTATTGTGCTAAGTGAAATAAGCCAGTTAGTGAACGACAAATACCATATGATTTCACTTATAAGAGGAATCTAATGAGCAAAGTAAACTAACATGGAAAATAGAACCAGAGGCATGAAAACATGGAACAGACTGATAGCAGCCGGGGGGGGGGGGGGGTGGGGATAATGGTGGAAAGGGGAAGGATCTAGTCCAAGAACATGTAGGAATGACCCATGGACATGGACAATGGTGTGGGGTTTGACTGTGGGACCAGGGGGTGGGCTGGAGAGAAGATGACAAAGGGGCAAAGCTGGGACAACTGTAACAGAATAACAAATACAAAGAATATTTTGTCTAGATAAAGTTGTAGTCAAAAAACCAGAAGTGTGTGATATAAATGATCATTTGATGAGATAAAGAAAAAATTCTGTCTCTTAAATTCAGAATTCTTTTGCATTTACATTTTTAAAAAGTTCAGTAATGCTCTTGAACTCAGTGTTAGACTGGAATATAGTGAAGAATTAATCAGTACAGAATCGAGACATCTGAAGAGCAATACCAGTAAAACTGACACTTCCTAAAGAACACCTATTTGCCAGGCATGTATTTAGGATCTGGGAAACAAATGCAGTAAGACAGGTGCCTATTTTTAATAAGCTCATGGTGTCAAGTGATTAAAGGATATGCAATTAAAATGTGATGTATATGGGTGTATACGGATGGGGAACTGGTAAATTCTAGCTTAGTGGGGAAACCTTCATAAAGAAGCAATTCCTAAGTACATTCTGAAGGACTACACCAAGCAAGGGGGAAATACAATGTTCTAGGTAGAAGAAAAAGCTTGTGCAATAAACCATGGAGGCACAAAAGAGCATGGTATGTTACAGTAGTTTAATGCTTTATAGAAGTAAGGTGAGAAGACTGAAAAATAGGGTTCTTTGTCGGGAGTCCCCAGGACATGATGTGGTGGTTAAGTGCCTCAGGATCTGACACCTGAGATCTGAGGTGAAGGTCTGACTGATTCTTCCTTGTCGCATGAGCTTGAGCAAGCATTTAACCTCTCTGTGCCCCCCTCTCCTCTTCAGTGAAATGGGTATTGCAGTGTTATAAGGATTAAATGAAAAAGAGATTCAATGCAAAACATCATTTCAGTGTCTGGCACACAGTGAGAAATACTTATACTTAACATTTATTTATCACTACATGCCAGGACATTTCTGGGTTCTTAACACTTTATCTCACTTAACAGGAACATTATAAAGTGGGTCTTATCTTCATCTATCAGATGAGGAGCCCAAAGCCTACTAGCATTTGGGGTCCAAGATTAAGCAGTTAGGAAGCAGAGAGGCTCAGTGTAAGACCCGAAATCTGTCAGACACCTTGTTTTTCTACTATGTGTTATTGTCAATGTATTACTATTAGAAGTTGATGACATAATGGAGGGGAAACAAAACAAATCATCTTCCCAGGGAAGAAAACTGTAGATAAGAGAGTCAGCGCTTCATCAAACTGAGGCTTCCCGAGGAGGGTACCGATGTTGCTGTTGCATGAATAGACAGCCAAGATCAAGGGAACGTTCCTATTATGGCTTATACAAAATGGAAATGCCTCATTCAGCCTGACAAACTACATCTCATATCAAGAGCTTTTATGTATATGCCCTTCTTTGAACCAAGATTTACGGAGTGATCACAAGACAGCAGCCATCAACATGAAGCAACTCATTACTCCATAATTAGGTCACATTGGATCATAACAGGAGGAACTCCACCAATTTAAATGCAATCCTAAATTGCATTTTTACTTACCATTTGTAGTTTTTTCTTATCCCTAATTGCATTGCTGTGGACAGCTTCAACTGCCATATGGTGCTTCCAAGCCAATTCTTCCAAAGTTTTAGAATGGGCCTCATTTAATTGAGCCACCTCCCCTTCCAATCTATTTTGCAGGTTTTTTAGCTCCAACTCATAATATTCTTGCTGAGTTTTCTTTGCTTCATTTACTTTCTAAAATTAAAACAAATAAAGATCAATAATTGGTGCCTGCTTTTTTTCATTAGCGCTATTAGTCTTTTGAATACATAAACTTGATTGAACTGAGCGCCACGAGACTTAGACTATGGAACATGAAAACAATACATCATTGGTGCTTCAGAAAATGACAGGGTGGCGCAGGCAAATAAATAATTTTAAAGCAAGTGATAAAATAGAATATTATTAGATTAGAACCAAAAGTGAATTAGCACATCTACAAACTGAAGACAGAAAGGCTTCCTATATGTCCAAACTATATTAAATGGCTTACCAACTTACCCACTCAAATGATACTACTCAATGCAATTTTATTGAGTTCCAATTATATGCCTTTTAAGTATTCACAATCTAATGACAAAAAAAAAGTGAAACCACAGTGGCAATATAATTGTGTAAGCTCTATGAAAGAAGTGTGCATGGCATGTTGTGAGAGTATACAGGAAAGGAGCCTAATCTGGGCGGGGTGGGAAAGGGGGAGGAAGGGGGAGTAAGGAGAGGCAAGAGGGGGAGAGAAGGGGTGGAGAGACAGAGAGAGAGAGAGACCGGGGAAGGCTTTTCAGAAGAGAAAACTTCTGAGCTAATGATGGTGACATGTTCTGTCATTTAAATTCTTACAGGCCCATCAGGAAACTAGAGATGAGAAATTTTCTAACCTCGATCACGTGTCAAAAGCTTGCATTCATAACCATGTACAGCATTGTAAAAGATGAGAGGTGTTTAAACAGGTGGCAAAGTTTAGGTGTGCATAGAACATAAGATACAAGGCTGGGAGCGGTTGGGAATGAGGCTCCCAACTAGGCAGGAGTCAAATGATAGGAGGTCTTTTATGCTAAGAACTCTGGATAGTATTCTGACAGGAATAGGAAATCCCTAAAATTTAATAAAATGACATTTTAAAAACCAATCATCTTGGCAGCAGGCTGGTAAGCTGACTCAAGGCAAGGAGAGCAGTTAGGAGGTTGTAACCTTGATTCAGGCAAGAAGGGACAGGGGCCTAAATCTAGCATCTGTGAATGGGTAAGGAGAAGGAGAGGATGGAATAAAAATACACTGAGGGAGTAGAACCAATGGGACTTCTAACAGATAAGGAAATAGTAATCAAGAACTAATCACAGGGTTCTGATTTACCAAATTAGAGAGACTGTAGTGCTATTTGTCCTATTGAGGGGACAAAGTTCTAGGCGTGTTGATTTGATGTTTGTGAGATGTAGTGGGTGTTAGATACACAGGATTCAAGTTCAGGGAAAAGATCTGGCCTAGATCAACAGATTTGGGAGCTACCACTGAACAAGTGACAGCTGATGTGACTGAAGTCGATGAGCATGTGGAATGAGATGAAAATGCTGGGGAACATCAATGGTAAGGGAACAAAAGGAGGAGGGAAGCTCACAAACAAGCCTGCAAGGCCAGGAGATAGGAGGAAAAGGTGTGAGAATGTGAAATACCACAAGAGAGACGATGGAAGTCAGAGAGGAGTAAGTACCACAGTAACACAAGATCCGCCAAATCCAGTAACCAGGATGTCACTGGAGGCTGAGGCAAACGCCGGGTCTGTGGAGTGGCGGTAAGAGAAACCAGACTGCACCCGAGCAAGGACTGAATGGGAGGTGAGCAAGGGGCAAGGAGAACAGACACTTTTCAGTATGCTTGGTTGTTGAGGGAAGGAGAAAGAGTGTCCAGAACTCCCACTTGGTATTGCAGATATCTGAAAAAGTAGAATAAATATTCGGAATTACTCTACAAATGTTATGTCTTACTTGTTTAATCTAGAAATTCAATATGCTGGTAAATGAATTTTCAGAGCTTGATGTTTGTTATCCTTTTTGATTTTGTAGAAGTTTCCTAGATATATATGTGATGATACATTTCATCCATAGAAAACCAAATATAACTCATCACAAATGTACATTCCACTCAAACAAGAGTTTATTCAGTTTGAAATAGGTTGAAATGCCGTAAGTTTTTACACTATAGTTACTGACAATACATTGAACATATATACAAAATGGGATAGTCCAGATTTATACCTTTTTTCCTCATCCCAAAACAAGTAGGGTTAAAGTAATAGACTGAAAAGAGAAAAACCGAACTTTTCTTCCTCTCCTGTCTTGGAGGGGGAGGGATCCTCCATCCATTTTTACCTTCTCCAGTTCCAGAATCTGCTGTTTCTGCTCTTCATCCAGACTCTGAGTTTTGCTTTGCAAAAAAGCTCTTTCTTCTTCAAGCTGAGATAATCTCTCATTGGCCCTTGATTTTTCTGATTCTAGATCTTTAATTGTAACTTCCTGGGTCATTTGAGTTGCTTGAAGCATTCCAATATGACCTACTCCCGCAAAAGAAAAACCCCTCCAATTTAAAATCTGTTGCACTGTGAGATAAAACAGTCTATAGTTATTAACACAATTGCACTTAAATTGTACTTAATACCTAAGTGAAATAAATGGTCTGCATGTACAAATAGTTCCTTGATTTCTCTACTGTGTAAAATGGAAATATTTATCATGGGAATACTTCGTACCAAGTAGAATGACTTAAATTAGAAAGAAGTGCACTGATGTTGTTCCCTGCACCCAGGACCATGAAACTTATTTTTTAAAGATTTCAAGCTACACAAATTGAAGCAGAGGCATCCCCTTGGGGGTGCAAACAAAAGTATTAGGAGTAAAACAAAGTAAACGAGGATGCACTGACTAATATGATGGCACCAAAATGAAGAATTTGTTTTTTCCGATCTCTTCTCTTTCCAAATTCTATCATAAAAAGGAAGAAATCTGCATGCAGGGAGTAAAGGTGGCAGGCAGCAGTTTGGTTGAAACTGAATTTGTTTTGGACAAGAGACCTGATAGAGAACTAAGGCAGAGTAAAAGATAGATAAGGCCAGCAATGTGATGAAAAAATAAGTAACAGCAGCAAATTTAAAAAAAGGAGATAGGGAATGAAGAGAAAGATGAAAAGTGAGTGTGACCGTTTGAGCACAGTTTGCACACACCTTGTTCGAAAGGTATTGATTTAACAAACTCAGACACAGACAACAGTACAGTGGTTACCAGAAGAGGAGGAGGTGGAGGGGAGGAGGAAGAGGGTAAAGGGGGTCAAATACATGGTGACAGAGGCAGACTTTGGATTGTGAGCACACAATGCAATACACAGGTGATGTATTACAGAACTACACACTTAAAACTTATGTAATGTTATTCACCAATGTCACCCCGATAAATTTAGTAATTTTTTTAAGTGAGTGTGAGATAAAAGTATGAAAAAGCAAGTATTAAGGCAGTTCTCAAAGCTCCCCCGCACCAGCAGCACCTGGGAACTCCAGTTCGAAATGATGTTTACCCAAGACCTACTGAACTCTGTCCCAGGTCTGTGGTTGTGCATGCCTTCCTGGTGATTCTCATACATGCTCGGTTGAAAAAAATACTGCTCTAGGGAATATTTGGGATTCACTGATGAATAATCAAATCAGGTGACATCCTGAAAGAACTAGTTCAAATGGCTTCACCTGGCACAGTAAACCCTCAGGCAAAACATAACTTCAGACCCAGCACAGTCACCCACACCCTCTAGTAAGAACTAGGAAATTCACCCACACCCTCTAGTAAGAACTAGGAAATTAGCACGACAACCATGTCAGGACCGGCAGCTCAGCTTTGGTATGTAAAGTAATCCTTATTAACACGCCAAATGAAACGAGGGCGCTCTAATGTATACATCGTTCCACTAACTTACATACTTTACAAAGCAGGTTTTTAATAGGCAAAGCCTCTTAGAGTGCATTTTTATTTTAGTGATTGGCTTACTGGTGTTTTAATAACTGCTAACTCTTAATTTTTCTATAAAAACATATTTCTAAACATAAGTTATCATTTGCTTATTTATGATTAATGAGTAAGATATTAGAGTGCTTTAACATACTTGAGTCTAAATAATTTTAAACTATTAGAAAAGACCAACTTGTCTTGAATTAATATTTAGGTGTTGGTTTTAGCTGAGGAATGCACAAGAACTACCGTCAGACGTACTAGCTTTGAGGACAAGATCTGAAGCCTGCTGTTGTAAGCGTTCTCTGGCTGCTGCTAGCTCGCTTTCCACTTCCTTGTGCTTGCTTAATAAGGCCGTCTCTCCCTCCTTGGCATCGTCAAGCTGTTTTTGAAGACCCTAAGAAAGATCAAATAGCCATTACTAACATGCAAGAATGATGCTAAGCTAAATAATTAAATTATAAGCATCAACAATTTCTTATTCAAAAGTCACACTTAACAGTGCCTAGTTTCAAATCTGTCTTTTTAAAAATAAAAATCAGTTATATTTTTATTAACTTGAATAATGCAAATATAAAATTATTAAAATTCCCCTAACAAAAACATCAAAAGAATATGATAGAGTAAATTTAACAAAAGAAGTGCAAAACATACTGTGAAAACTGTAGACTCTTGAAAAAGAAATTAGATACAATCCAAATAAACAGAAAGCATCTAACATTTATAAACTGAAAAATTTAATACTGTTAAGATGGCATATTTCCCAGTATAATTCTTATTAGAAGCCAAACTTTATTTTTCATCAGAAATTGCCGGCCCGGCTAGCTCATGCTGTACAGCATGGGGCCCTTAATCCCAGTTTCAAATCTGTTTTGCTAGGTGACTCTTATAACCACTTTTAATGAAGAGAAAAGAAACACGTAAGTAAATCCAAAGCCCAGTATTTTAACTCTCCAAAGTGCTTATGGAAAATATTAACATGTTATTTAAATAAAACCCTTTCATAGAAAATACTCAGCAAGATTTTAAGCTATTTTGGAGTCTTTAATGTCTTTACAGGCCTTTTGGGCCTCAAATTCTAGTAGGAAATAGCAATAACTAAAGAGTAGCAAAAAATACCCCTTCATTGATTTTTCCCACAAAGGAGTACAAAAAAAGCTAAATGGAGGGGAAAAAAAGTAGTTAAAGTGGTCTCATTAAAAAGAGGAAAACTGGAAAAAGAAATCCATGTGCTGGATGTAATATTCTTTACTCACCTGAACATTGCTCTCTGCCGCAACGAGGGCTACCTGAAGCTTTTGGCATTTGTCACGGAGACTTCCAGCTTCATCCTGTACCATCTGTAACTCTGTCTTTAATTTCCCTATGGTTTTTCGTAAAATTGCTTCTTGTGCCTGAAATTCTTTTCTAAGATCAGCTTCTTTTTCTTTGCTAGCCTGTAGGCTTTCTGCTGTAAAAAGTTGTGATCTTTTCAAAGTATCCAGCTCACGTTCATAAAAGGATTGAGCTTTATTCAACTTGCCTTCATAATCCTCAATTAGCTTTTTCCGCTCAAGCCTCAGCTCTTCCAGGGTTTTGTTTAAGGTCTCCAGCTCCATTCTGTGCAGCTCCTCTGTTCTCTGCTGCCCCTTGTTCACCGAGGCCCCCTGATCCTGCCGTGACTGCAACAGCTCCTGCATCTCCCGCTCGTGAGCAGTCCTCAAATCTGCCAGCGCCAGCCTTTTGTCTTTTTCAAACTGTACTTGCAGTTGTCCAAAACTCCGTAATCTCTCCTCAAATTTCCTTCTAATCTCTTCAACCTCTCTCGACATGGTTACTATGCGTTGGACATGCTGGGCTTCCGCGCAAAGTTGCATGTCCTCAACTCTGTGCTTGTACGCTTCGAATTCCGTCAAAGCCTGCTGCTTCGTCTTCTTGTGGTCTTCTAACGAGGCTTCTAAAACCTGAATCTTTCTCTTAAGGTCTAACTCCTCTGTTACTTTGCTTTTATATTGTAATATTTTTTCCCTTGTTTCGGCGAGAATTTGTTGGATTTCTTCTTCGTGAGCATCTTTGAGGGCTTGAATTGCAGATTCATGCTCATCATTTTTAGTGTTCAAAGCATATATGACCTGCGTGGTTTTAAAGAAGGAGAAAAATTCGGTGAACATTATTCTCTTTTAACTTTTTGCCTATCTCACTTTATTTATTTATTTTTCTAACCCAGAAGTTAATTCTTTCATTTGGATTGATGTTTTTCTACATGCTTAATATTGACTGGTAAATAATACTGCAATACCATGCATCGCTTCTGAACTCATAGGACGATTAACTTAGCAAATTGTTACCTCAGAACAATCTTAAAATGTACAGTTGAAGACTTTTTAATTAGGATTTTAAAGCATTCAAAATTAAGAATGTTTTACTACAAATAAAACAGTGAGGAGGAGAGAGACAAAGAAAGGAGGCCGCCTGACCTCGGAGAAAGGGGTCTGGCTTCCTGAGGGCGGCCGTGGGGATGGGGGAAAACACAGAAAACCTCGCAGAGTCTCTGCCTGCACTGGTGTCCTGGGGGGAGACTCTGCACTGGTGTAAGCTCCGCGCCCTAAGGGTTCCAAAGACCTCTTTCACCGGTTTAATATCAACACTTATTTTATGAATCAACATTGCAAATTTAGAAATTTCCTTTTCTAATTCCTCTGTGGCTTTTAAAGCCGATCCTCTTCTCTCCCAAGTGGTCTTAAAAATTCCGGTAAGTTTTTTTCTCCTCGCATATCAAGTGGCTGTAGTTTCACTCATTGCCCCGTTTTCCCTTTGCCTCCAAGCAAGGAGCTTTCCTACAGCCAGAGTGTTCTGGATACAGGTCTTTATTTTCATTTTAGTCCTTGGGTTTTATTGACTCCGTTGAGATCTCCCCAACCTCAATTCCAAATGGCACATTCCCTTTATAGCAGCACTCCCATTTTCTCTGTTCCCAAACACCCTCCATCACACCACTGTGACCCAACAGTGCACTGTTCCTATTATTTAAGGCTTCAAGATGTGCCCGCCTCCTTCTGAAGTAAAAAGAAGCGAACACTACACAATCCAACAATCCAGACGCAAAAAAGCAGAGTCCTGCAGCTTTGCTTGTTTTAATATGATCTTACTTTGAGTTTCAGTACCAAACAGCAGACACTGCAATTAAGATGCAGAAGTATTGCCATTTTCGCAAAGAACTTGTTTATGTAACCTTGGGCAATTAAGAGAGACTACGTGGCTCTTCACACCATCCTGGTAGCTCTAGATCCCACTGCTACATCTGGGCTGTCTCCTGCTGCACCTGCAACTGCAGTTGCAGAAAGAAGACACAATGCCGGCCTCACCTACAAGGGGACTTCGCTCTCTCCACACAGGGCTTCGTTTTGCAGACCCAGTCCCCCTGCCATATCCTCCCTCGCTTGGTCTGCTACAACTATTAGGTAAGATCTACTCATAGCAAAGGTAAAAATACAGAAATGACAGGACCCCAACCTGTCTTAATATAGCTACCTTTGTCCTCCAACGCCCACAGGAAAATAGATGCACAGAAGGGAAATAAATCATTATTCATAGTCTTTCTCTTCCTTTAATTACCCTAATTCCTTCCAAACCCCAAGTTATGTCCCCAATGAGCTAACACAGGACCCCACAGAGGACTCCTTTCCTTTACGTATTTATAAATCCAGCAGAGCCTCCTCTTCCCTTCCCTGGGGTCCCATGACTGGGACACTAAGGAAAAACATGCCAGCCAGCCTGCCAAACAGAAGTCTATTTGACAGAATGCCTGGAGCAGGGCTGGCCATGGTCACAGGTCCCAGACCTCCCCAGGGTAGGTCTGAATATGTCCCCCACAGACCTTAGGAAGCACATGGAAGGAAAAGAGATACCCAAAGAGATGGAATCTCCAGAGAAAAACAAGTCCCACTGTTAGCACTTTGCTCGAGGTAATGATCTTGAAAAGGATCAGTCCCTGGTGGGACTCCATCTAACTGGGGGTGAAATGTGGGAGGGAAGCAATGTGAGCTTCCCCTTGTTAGTGATTTACTGAAACACTCTTCTCTTGTATTTATTTTTTATTTTTTTATGTGATGTGAATTTTAAGATTTAATCTCTTAGCAACTTTCAAATATACAATACAGTATTATTAACTAGAGTCACCAAGCTGTACATTACATTTCCATGGCACTTTTATTTTATAACTAGAAGTCTGTACATTTTGACCACCTTCACCCATTTCACCCGCCTCTGGTAACTACTCATCTGTTCTCTATATCTATCAGCTCAGTATTTTCGCTTGTTTGCCTATTTGCTGGGGCTTTTTTTTTAGATTCCACATATAACTGAGATCATATAGTATTTTTTTTTCTTTCTCTTTCTTACTTCATTTAGCATTATGCCCTCAAGGTCCATTCATGTTGTAGCAAATGGCAAAATTTCCTCCCTTTCAAAAATTTTTTTATTGTTTCTTTTTAAAAATATTGAATTTCTCTCCAGTCTTTAAAGAATCAGTTCAAGTCCTGCCTCCTTTAATAAGTCTTGCGAGACCACCCAAACCTGTGGGAGTCTAGCCTTTCTTTGTGTTCAGCATTTTCACTTCTTTAATACCACTCATTCCTGAAACTCAGTACATGTTAGAATGATTTAATTTGGGGGTCTTGACGACAGGTTGGGAAGCTGTGTAAGGATGTTAAAGAACCTGGAAAAGTTGTTGAAGGTATAAAAGCACAGTAGCACAACAAGTGTGAATAAAATTAATAAAAGGTGAAACTGAAAAGGACAAAAGTAGGAATTACACCATTAAGTTAGAAAGAAGAGAATTTAAGAAAAGTAACCAAAATATCTGACAAATAATAGGGAGATATTATGGTAAGGAGCTCTATTTCACTTTATATTCTAATCCAGAGGTCAGTAAACTACAGCCTGCAGGCATACAGGGCTGCTGCTTCTTCGAGGTAAAGCTTCACTGGGGCAGAGCTATGCCACTTGCTTATGTACAGTAGTGCTCCCTTGTCACAAGAAATGCATTCCAAGACCCCAGTGGATGCTGGAAACTGCAGACAGTGTCGAACCCTATATGGACTCTGTTTTTTCCTACACATACTTACCCATGAGAAAGTTTAATTTGTAAATTCGCACAGAAAGTGATTAACAACAGTAACTAATTATATAAACAATTGTAACAACATACTGTAATAAAACTTACGTGAATACAGTCTCTCTCTTGAAGTAATTTACTGTACCGTAGGCACAGCATGGAGACACTGGACAAGGGGTGAGTCACACCCTGGCCAGCACAGAGTGGGATGACACAAGATTGTGGCACGTTACTCACAATGGCGCACAATTTGAAACTTATGTATTATTTATTTCCAGAATTTTCTATTTAATATTTTCAGACCATGGCTGACCACAGGTAACTGAAATCACAGAAAATGAAACCAGAAAAGGGGAGACTACTGTGTTGCCTACAGCTGCTTTCCTACTATAACAGCAGAATGGACTAGTTGTGGAAAAGACATTATTACTGATTTCTGATCTATACATAGACAAGCCATCCAAACAGGTAAAATTGGTAGCCAAAAAAATTTTTTAAAGATTTTATTTATTTATTTTTAGACAAAGGGGAAGGGAGGGAGGAAGAGAGAGAGAGAAACACCAATGTGTCGTTGCCTCATGCATGCCCCCTACTGGGACCTGGCCCCCACCCCAGGCACGTGCCCTAAACTGGGATTTGAACCAGCGACCCTTGATTTGCAGGCTGGCACTCAACCACTGACTGAGACACACCAGCCAGGGCACCAAAAACTTAAAAAATTTCAATTTGCACCAACTTTGTTTACTTTCTGCTAAATAATCCAAGGTTTTTACCACTACAAAAAAAGATCCTATCATGTGATTTGAAAGTACTGATATATTATATAAAAGAAATTCAATATCATAGTGATCATATATTAGTATTTTTTCCAGGAAAGAAATGTTAAAATAAGTTTTTAAAAACTTAAGATGTAATAATGAAAGGATGCCAAACATAACATATCAATAGTGCTCTTGTAAATGACCTTTTGAAATACATCACTTCTTAATTATATTATTTTAAAATAAGAATAATATATATATAAATTTTCAAGTACACTTTAACTAGAGGTAGTATCCTCTAACTATTCACCTGTCTACATAATTATAAGAGTAAACATTTAGCCCTGGCTGGTGTAGTTCAGTGGATTGAGCGTGAGCCTGCAAACCAAAGGGCTGCCGGTTCAATTCCCAGTTGGGGCACATGCCTGGGTTGCGGGCCAGGTCCCAGTGGAGGACACGTAACCACACATTGATGTTTCTCTCCCTCTCTTTCTCCTTCCCTTACCCTCTGTCTAAAAATAAATAAATAAAATCTTTAAAAAAACAATACTTAAAAAAAAGAGTAAACATTTATTAGTATCCTTCTCTGATTAATTACTATTTCTCAGACCAAGGTAATATAAATATTCTATGTTCTTTAAACATATAGCATATATGATTTGAAGTAGCAGAACTGATCCAAACTGGATTATGACCTTAAGTAAAATAACGTCTTCAAGCTTCAAGTTTCTCAATGTTAAAGAAGGATCACACTTATTCTACCCTAGGGGTATTGCTGATTTAAGATCAACCTATCTTTGACATTTTTAGAACAATGTTACATAAACTTTTGTTGAAAAATGTAAAGCACTCTAAGATGGTAAGGCTTCCTTATTGTTGCATCATCCATTTATGGAGAGAAGGAGACTAATTTCAAAAGAAACTTCAGTAAATGATCATAATTACCCATAAAATTGGATATTATTTTCCACATAGGAAAAGAAAACTCTCCAGTATCTCTTTTCATAAACTATTTTAACAGACACAAAGAGCCATTTACAGGTTTTCTGGAACTATGAACATTTATGTAATGGGATAGTACAATCATCTCAGCAATTTCATACAATTTCACAGTTCCATTTTATTCCAATAATGCATAATCTAGCTATATATTCCAAGATGAATAAGCAATAGTGAGTAATTTTAACATTTTCTATGAAGATTTTCAGATAATCTTACCCACAGATAAAATGAGAAGAATGCTAGATCCTAGTTTTTAAAATATCACTTAGGTAAAAAAAGAATTGCTCCTGAAAAAGTTCTCATTGTTGACTGCTATGGACTGAATTGTGTCCCCTCCCCCAAGCCCCCCCCCAATTCATGTGTTGAAGCCCTAATCCCCAATATAATGGTATTTGGAGATGGAGCCTTTGGGAGATAATTAAGTTTAGGCAAGGTCCTGAGGGTGGGCCTTCATGGTGGGATTAGTGCCTTCATAAGAAGAGGGTAATTTCAGGTCAAGATAGTGGCATAGGTAAACACAGCTCGCCTCCTCACACAACCACATCAAAATTACAACTAAAATACAGAACAACCATCACTCAGAACCATCAGAAAATGAGCTGAATGGAAGTCCAACAACTATGGAATTGAAGAAACCACATGCATCCAGACTGGTCGGAGGGGCGGAGACATGGATTGGGCAGATCCCACATCCACATGTGGTGGATAAAAATTCGGGAGGGATATCTCAGGAGTGAGGAGTCCCAGCCTCACACAAGGGTCCCACCCAGGGTTCCAGTGCCAGGAAGATAAGTGGCCATAAATTCTGGCTGCAAAATCCAGTGGGGATTGAGTTGGTGGAAGAACTTCTGGAGTTCCGAGAACCCACACATGGACTCACTCAGACTCACTCCCTCTGTGCTCCAGCCCCAGGGGAGCAGCTTGAAAAGCACCAGTGGCATACTGGGCGAAACTGAAGCATGTGGCATCAAGGCAGAAGCTGAGGGACCACTTTCCCCAAGACAGAAAGGCTGGCAGTGCCTCTACAGAGCCACAAAGCCAGCAGGCAGGTGCCATATCAGAGATTCCATCAACCTGGCTAATATAGTTTGCTGCACCATGGAGATCCCCACAGATTCTGTCCCACCCAACTTATAGGCACACCCAAACTGTTAACAGTGACTTGTCCATATGAATTGCTGGTCTTGGCTCATGTTTCACAACTCCCTAAATGCTTTCAAATAAGCAACAGTCAGCCTCAGTGAGCCCCCAGGCCCATACCTCTTGCTAAGTAGCCCCAGGCCCAGCACTAGCAGCAGCCAGCCTATATTCATAGCTTGGATTTGCCTGGGAATCTCTAAGGCCAGCACAAGTAGCAACCATCTCAGGTTGCTTTATTCAGGCAGCATGGCCCCAGGCAAAACACAGGTGGCGGCTGATCCTAGCCTGTACCACCTGGGAAACCCCAGAGCCTGTGCAGGCAGCGGACAACTACAGACCACATCAGAGCACCACCACCCTGCCCCTGCACAGCTGATCCTCCACAGAGGGCAGAGGTTGGTGGTCAGTGGTCACAGCCAATCATTGCAGCTGACAGGCCTGGGCAAATCCCACCCAT
Organism: Desmodus rotundus; assembly: GCF_022682495.2. Classification (NCBI taxonomy): domain Eukaryota; kingdom Metazoa; phylum Chordata; class Mammalia; order Chiroptera; family Phyllostomidae; genus Desmodus; species Desmodus rotundus. Next base: position 69,155,927 of record NC_071397.1, read on the forward strand.
TGATCTGCCAACAGCAATCAAGGCTCAATTACAAGAAGAGGGAGTACTCAGCCCACACAAAGGGTGCACCTCGAGTACACAGCTTGGGTGATAGGGGCAGCTGTGTCACTGGCCCTATAGGACACCTACTACATTAGGCCATACTACCAAGACAGAGAGTCAAAGGGAGGCTACCCTTTACTTTTACTTTTTATTATAGTATATTGTTATAATTTTATAATAGTAAAGATTACAAATAGTAAAGATTATTATGCCAATCTTTACTTTTTGTGTGTTTGAAAATTCTGGATACTTACTCACTTTCGCTTTCTGAACAATGTCAGAGACAGACAAATAGGCCAACTGCAGAGAGAGGGACTGACTCGCCCTTAGAGTGCACAGGCACTACACTGAGACACAGGGGAACTTACAAAGCAGTAAAGGAGAAGTCTCAGACACCATTTTTAAAAAAAGACCTGGTACATTTTAAACAAAGAAAGGATATATTTTCATAATTCTATTTTTATTATAAACCCTCAGTTCTACTAGCTGAGCTAGTCACCAAAAAATTAGTTAGGTTTTAAGGCACCAAAGTTAGAGAACATTGAAAAGAGGCTCTCAGACCTCTCACTCAGAAACAGCAGCTTACTGACCTCTGCCAGGTGGGCTCTGTTCCGTGTGTTCGAGAGCAGAGGCACAGTCCACAGCTGTGCACCGCGGCTTATACAGCTCTCCCAGGCCAACCTTGTAAACAAAATGTTCACAGACTGTCAAACTTTACTGATGACCTCTTCATAGCTTGCTTAGGGAAGCTAACGTTTCTATGGAATGGTTCACCTTTTGGAACCTGTCCAATAAGGTCCTAATAGTACTGATAAAGTTATTAGTACTGTATAAGGACATGTTAAAACTTTTTCTTTTAGAGGTGATGGAATCATCCTTTCTTTTTTGAGTGGAACTTGTAAGCCAAAGAGCAGGTATGGACTGTTCCTAACTACAGACGGAATTTTTAAGAGGCTGTGAAAGTGGTGAAAAAAAAACAAGGCAACTGGCAGGCTGAATACTAAAGAGCACCTCGACAGTCTTTTATAATGTGATGTGAGATGTAAGCCCTCGAGCCGTATTCCCACACGACACTCCGCCACACATTTGCTTGGCACTAGTGACTATAAAATGAGACCTACCAGGGAGGTGCACTGAAGATGTAAAGTTCAAGGAGAGTGGGAGGGGGCGGATGATACCCACAGCCCTGGCAATGAATTACTGCCATTTGTCTTTATGTCTTGGTCTCGTTTCTCTTGTTTTAAGTTAAAAAGAAAAAAAAAGCTGTTCTCCATATATTATGTAATCAAATTAATTCCAGCTATAGACTTATGTCCAAATGAAATATTTACAAGGCAGTTAACAAAAAAAAAAATGCTCATTTGGATTTATTTAGGCCAAGGGCACTATAAAACTCTAATTTAAGAAGAGCTTAAAAATCCAATTGCTTTGGACATTGCCTTTAAAGATATGTTTGCTATTTCTAAGTTTCTATATAATTATTGCAAAAGTCTTATTGGAAAATATGTTCAAAGCTGCAATAATAAAGATTTCCTATTTTCCATGTTCAACTGAAACAAATTATCTTCTCACATACAATAAAGCCAATTAAAAGAGTTTAACAAAACTTTTTAGCAGTTTCTTATTGGAGATAGGTAATGTAGAATATATCTGGTTCCCCAGAAAATTTAACTTGACTTCTAAAATAGCAAACAGAATTCTTCTTATAAGGCTTATAAGGAGGCAATGGGATTTGGCTACCAAACATAAGAACAAACTTGTAGTGAATTCCTTACTATGTGCTCAGTACTTTTAAAAATGCATTATGGCAAAAAAAAAAAAGTATAAATATTCTTGCTTAAATAAAACTTACTTAAATGTTGTTACTGCTTAAAGTAAGACACAAAATAACGACAGACAACTTTAGAGGATATATGTTAAGCGTCAAGCTGTGGAGGACAGAGTGCTGTACAGAGCACGAGAGAGTTTCAGTGGCGACGATGGGATGCAGACCGCTGTAAACAGAAGGGTGTTGTGCAGAACTGGGAGGGAAGCAATTTGAGTTCAGGCACAAGACAAGAATGACTTTGGTGGCTGGTGTGGTCAGACAATCCTGAAGGACGAGTGCCAGGGAAAGCCAATGAAAGTTAAAAAATTCCTGGTGATACATTTTGTCCCTGCAATTTAATTGAGAAATAGATCTCTCTAGGAATTTTAGGAGATTAGAACCTATACATATTTTTCTGTTTGTATGATCACAATGGTGCTGAATAACGAATGATTCTAAGACATATTTTATCACATTTAAACATCTCTTAAATTGAGTGCATCTTACAATCAATTGCATATCATAGTGTGACTGATTCCCCCTCCCCCTTAGTGGGACACAAAATCATAAAATAAAGATGCATCTCGAAAATCAACCACTATTACTGAGAGTTCTATGAAGCCATTAAGAAAGAATGGATAAGTGAAGTGTTTTTACAATTAAGGAAGAGGATAATTCTGAACTTTACAACAAACTGCCTCAATTTCTTACTCACAAGGATTAGGAGAGACCAGATGCCATAGAGCAGGAAGAAGAAATGTCTAAATTGAGTCCTTTTACAAAGCAAAGAGTTCAAGGCAGGGAGACCAGAAGATGTAGAAACAGTAAATGATTTGTCAGGAGTACAATCACCTGTGAAACCTGTGTCAAGAGGGAGAAATGCCATTGATAATACACAAGCTGATCCGACCAGCCGAGCGCTGGGAAGCATCAGTAAATTCTGGGCCTGATGAGGCTGTTTCCAAGTTTGTCAAGAGCAATTAAACCAGGTTATCGGTTGGAGCAAGCAGACAGTTAACTGTCTTCTTTCCCATTAAGAAATAGAAAGGAAGTGAATTGAGAAAAGTGACCTGGAAGAGCTCTAAGCTTGAGGTCAGTGGGCAGAGTGGGGCAGGAATGAGTCAAGGGACAAAGAGCAGAGGATTCACTGAAAAAAATCTAACAAGACACAGACTGGGAGAAAACATCTGCAAAAGACACATCTGATAAAGGACTGTTACTCAAAATATACAAAGAACTCTTTAAAGCGCAACAACAAGAAAATGAATAACCTGATTACAAAATGGGCAAAAGAGTTGAACAGACACCTCAGCAAAGAACATATGCAGATGGTAAAAAAGCACATAAGAAGATATTTAACATCACACATCATTAGGGGACTGCAAATTAAACGATGAGATACCACTAAGCACCTGTTAGAATGGCCAAAGTCCAAAACACTGACATCAAATGCTGACACAGATGTGGAGCAGCAGGAACTCTCACCCACTGCTGGTGGCAATGCAACATGGTTCAGCTGCTTCATAAGACAGTTCAGCAGTTTCTTAAAACACTGAACACATTCTTACCATGTGACCCAGCATTATGTTATTTGGCTTTTACCCAAATGAGTTGAAAACTTATGTCCACACAAAAGTTTGCAAATGGATGTTTATAGCAGCTTTTACTCATAATTGCCAAAATGTAGAAGCAACCAAGATATCCTTCAGTAGGTGAATGGATAAACTGTGGTATGTCCAGACAATACGATACTATTTAGCACTAAAAGGAAATGAGCTATCCAACTGTGAAAAGACATGGAGGAATCTTAAATGTATACTACTAAGTAAAAGAAGCTAATCTGAAAAGGATACATACTGTAGGCACATGCATTGCGGAAAAGGCCACTATGGAAACAGTAAAATAATCAGTGGTTGCCAAGGGTAAAAAAAAGAATGAATAGACGGAGCACAGAGGAGTTTTAGGTAGTGAAAGTGTTCTGTGTAGTACTGTAAGTAGATACATGTCATACATTTGTCTAAATCCATCGAGTGTACAACACCAAGAGTGAACCCTAATGTAAACTATGGACTTAGGGCAATTATGATGTGTCAGTGTGGGTTCATCAGTGTAACAAATGTACCTCTCTAGTATAGAACGGTGATAGTGGCAGAGTCATGTTTGTTAGGAGAGAGGGGTGTATGGGAAGTGTGTACTATCTGTTGAATGTTTCCATGGACCTAAAAGTGCTTTAAAATAAAAAGTCTATTTAAAAACCTTCATCCTGAACAATGAGTCCCCAGTCCTTCTCACCTGCCCAGATTCCAAATGTCAGGAGTCAGGCTTAATAGTCCCAGGTGGCAAATTAAAGAAAAGACCTATTCATATTGACATTCAGGTGTACTGAATTAAAAAAAAAAATCTGATGGACTTCCAGTTGCCACCTAGGATGTACAAGAATGAAGGGAGCAATGCTCTACAATAACAATAAAAAATATCCAACAACCTACACCATCATGAGTTTTCTTGAACCCATTCGAGAGCTGAGATCACAATGCAACCTCCTGGCTTTAAATCTAGGACAGGCCTCCAAGGTCAGGTGGTTTACAAGCACTGGCTCCGCTAAGGCAGAGCACAGAAGGAAGAGGAATCTCTCATACAAGTGGCTAAGAAGAATTCAGCTAAAATGTATGACTAATTGTTAAAGGTAAAACATGGTTGTTGAGAGTTTAGCGAAACTATTCCATTAATATTGCTGCCCCGACAGCCATTCTGTGTAGCCAAGGGGCCTACAGGGGCCTTAAACTGACATCAGCCCCTCCCTCAAGTGCTCATGTCCTATGTAACAGCCCGAAGAGTCAAGAGAATCTGTTCCTGGTAGGACCACCCCAACTGCCTTTGTGATAGGCATTCTCCCTGCCTCCCGAGGCCTTGCACTTGTGCACAGTCCTTAGATTAAATACCCACAAAGCTTACCAAACCTCGGCTCCTTTTAATTTGAATCGACTGATGTGGACTTAGCTTAGGAGCTCTAAAACATTCTACCCACGAACCCTAATAGAGGCATGTGCCCCAGGTCCCATCTTTCAAGGTACTTCAGAACCTGTGAGTAATATTTTGTTGAGCTCACCATTGGACACACCAGGGCTCTACTTAACAAATGTTAATTTGACAAAGTCACAACCATGGGCAAATGTGAGAATACAGAACCTATGGATGCTGCACAAACAGGGAACTGTGCCTACTCACAGACTCTGCCATGACTTCAGTAGCCACAAGAAAGATGGGAGACTGGGCAGGAGACCAGAGAAAGCCTCTCTGTGATGTAGACCAGCCAAGGCAGAAAAAGTACAAACCTTACCCACATCCTTCTCACCTAACGAATAAAAGCCATAAGCTACTACAGTGAGGGCAGCAACTCTGTTTCCCAATTCTGCCCCCCTACAGGCCCACATCCCTACCTGCATCTCCAAAGCACAGGGGATAACCAGTTAAGGCTGGGGTGGGGAAGAGAGAAAGAGTAAAAACCTCTGGGGAAGGGGCAGGAGCCACTGGATAAAAATGAAAACAAAACCTATCAAAACTTGTGGGATGCAGCTAACACAGGTTGGTAAACTAGGTGTGCAGCCTGTTTTAATAAAACAACACAGCTATGGTAAATTTTCATTTATTTACATACTGTATTATCTACTAACTGCTTTCCTACTGTAACAGTAGAGATGAGTAGTTGCTACATTAAAAAAGATTTCCAATAAATAACTTAAATTTACAACTCAAACATCCAGAGAAGAAGAGCAAACTAAGCTCAAAATTAGCAGAAGGAAGAAAATATAATAAAGATTAGAGTGGAGATTAATGAAATAGAGAAGTGAAAACAATAGAGAGAATCAATGAAACCAAAAGATGGTTCATTGAAATGGTCAACAAAATTGATAAGCCTCAGGGAAGTCCACTTCGCCATTGCTAGTCAACATTGTACTAGAAGTCCTAGCCAGAGTAATTAGGCAAGAAAAAGAAATATAAAGCATCCAAATTGAAAAGGAAAAAGTAAAACTATCATTATTTCTATATGTAGAAAATCCCAAAGAATCCACAAAAAACTATTAGAGCAAATAAGTGAATTCAGCAAATTTGGAGAAAAAAAGATTAACACACAAAATCAGTTGTGAACCAGCAATGAACAAATATTAAAAGGAAATTAAGAAAACAATTCCTTTTGCACTGGTTCTATAGATGTGACTTGCAAGCCCCAAATAATTTAGTATTAATTGTTAAGAGTGTGAAGTTTATAAATATAAAGAAAATGAAAGCCTTTTGGACAATACTTTGGGGACTGCACATAACTCTTAGTTTATCTCATCGATGTTGTACTTTGTAAAGAATGATATTTACTGATGTCATTAATGTGTATGGTGATTAGAAATTAATAGCGCTTTATTTTCTCTCAAAATTTTATGGGGTTGATCTGAACCTGGCCCTGTCCATTGAAGTGTATCACACAGGTGAACAGCATCCATCATGCATGTGGAGACAGAAGAGAGATGGACAAGGACCACAATTCTATGAACTCTGCTAATCTAGACTATTTTAACAACCTCCGTTTGCTTTCAAAGCTGTATGATTTCACAACTGATTATTGCTCCTCCATCCATTTCTAGAATTTCTGATATCTCAGGTGGAAGAGAAGTAAAACCAGAAGTGGCATCCCTTCTTTCATCTACTTATGTAGTCAGTCCATGGCTATGTGGTGATGTCAAAGATCCATGCAAAAGAAAATTACCTCCTAATTACATAGAAGCTGAGAAACCCCTGCTATTTTGGCAAAGAAAAAACAATAAAAAAACAGATTATGTGAAATGGAAGGCTTGTTCTTCACTTCCATCCACCAAAACAAAATGCTATACCATCAATTCCCCAAAACCCCTTTTTTTTTTTGATCTATTCTTCTCATTATATCAAGGAAAGGGGCCCTAATAGGAACTATGTTTGTTTTTTGTTTTTAAACACTTATTGGCTCCTCATTGTCCCTCCTCCTCCTAGTTGCTAAGCAACCTACCTGAGCATCTGCTGGAACTGGCTCTGGCTCAGGTCACATGTAGACCCCTTAGAAAGCCACTCTGGCATTACTGTATTCCCTACCAAGCCCAATTTCTCCACTAGAGGAATCATCTCCAAAGCAAGTGACACAGTGACTTACAACAGAAGACTTCTGTTCTTGGTGTGTGTCTCGGAGTGGGAGGAAGCAGACTAGTAGTAGCAGAGAGAGAATGTGGAGTAGGCTACAAAAATGGCAGGAGAGACCAGGCCTGCCATCCTCACTCACCAACAGTCGATGCATAAGGCACCACAATGAATTTAGTAACGAGAGTGGAAGTATTCGAAGCTGCAATAACAAAGATTTCCTATATTTCTATGCTCAACTCAAATTATATCCTCAAATACAATAAAGCCAATTAAAAGAAACATTTATTCTGAAAAAATATGGATTAGGAAAAGTAGATAAGTATTTCATAACCAATTAAGCCAACACTGGTGCTCTCCCTGGAATGTGCTCCTTTTGTCTATCCAGCTATTTAAAACTGCCTTTGAAAAAGTTGCATGTTCTAAGTATTTTCTGATTACTAATCATTGTTCATTGTAGAAACTTTGGAAAATAGATAAAAACAACAAAAAAAGAAAAAAATATTTGTCACCCTCTTATTACCACTGCTTTTTTTTTTTTTTTTTTTTTTTTTGCATCTCTCTCCTTATAAGAGAATTTAATGAGATTGGACATAGGGAACAAAATAAAAAGAATTAAAAGTCACACCAGTATCTGTGATCTGAGAAGTTAGAAAAACAGCTGTGCCCACGATGAAAAAGGTGTGCTTTGGAAAGTTACGTAATTGCACCGAGTTGATCCTCAGATGAACAATTTTGAAGTAATTGTTATACCCAAATACGCACCATAACTTTTATCCTACCCATCCAGTTCCCTGACAGTATTATTGCTATTGTCCATTCCTATTTTTCTTCTCAAAGGAAATTCAGAGAGGCGATGATACATAATTATACTGATCAATATTGTCTAAACTGTAAGGTGTTGTAAAAATATTTTTTTTAAATCTGTAACATCATCTCTGTTCCAACCAGTATTTGAAGCCTGGGGAGACCCACAACATATGGGTTCCTATAATATTTTGAACATATCTCAACCTATGGTACTTATTTAACAAGCTGTAACACATTCCATCCCCATACACATCTATTTTTTATCCTATATTTGGTGTCTTTGCAATAACTAGGTATTTTAGATATAACTATGCATTGGGCAGTGTTAGTGTATTGTCAGCCAACATTTTACACAAGCCTTAGATTGGGGGGTCCAACCCAGGGCCCACGGGCCACACGCGGCCCTGGACGGCTATGAATGCAGCCCAGCACAAAATCGTAAATTTACTTAAAACCTTTTTTTTGCTCATCAGTTTTTGTTAGTGTTTGTGTTTTTAACGTGTGGCCCAAGACAACTCTTCTTCCAGTGTGGCCCAGAGATGCCAAAAGGCCAGACACCCCTGCAAGGCTCTACACTGGGTAAATAAAACAAGAGGACAATAACATTCCACAATTCCCATGCCACTGAAACAGGATGGAGAGTGAAGGGTCCTCAGCCAGGAGAAAAGAAAATGAAGCCAATGTAAGGTTCCGACAGCTGACTGGCACCTTCCTTTCAGGAAGCCAGGCAGGGAGCCAATTCTGTGACTTGCCTGCCTCTGGCTTCAAGAGGCAGTCCAACAAAGCATGAATTCCCTGTGCAACCTTCAGATCAAGTGACTGAAGAAGCCACTATGATTGACATTTCTCCAGTGTTTTGGAAAGGCCATCTCAGACCCAAGCCCCGCCCTTACATACCTGATACAGTGCCTCCACACAGCCAGTAATGCAGAACAGACACTAAGAGGAACAAATGCCACTGTGACGGGTACCTGGTACATCACAGGATCCACAAGACTGTAGAATCTTTATCGGCGAGAACATCCTGCCGTTTGGCTGAGAGGTGGAGTCAGGATGGGAGGACTAAAACATGTTACCTCGTTATACTGCAAGGGTAAGTGCTTGGATGTAGCAAAATTTAACAAGCTAAGTAGGGTAGGACTGGAATAAGATAATTCTATTCAACATATATAATATAATCTGGTAAATTTGGTGAGATTCCCTCCTTGAAAAGTCAGAGCCTCCTGAGCCCATGGGCACCAGAGGCCCAGGTTCCCAGAGCCAGTGTGTGCCCATGAGACTTAGGCCCTGAGCTGAGGTCCCGACTCCCTGGACAGCTCCTGAGACAGTCCATCTGGTCGTAGCAGCCTCTACTGCATCGGCCTTTGACTAGCCCTCATGTTCTCCAAGTCACACATTCCCTTCCAGTCCCTGAGGTTTGCTACCTAACTCAGGAGTAATTCAAAAACTTAAAATGACTTTAATTATCTCTTTTGGATAGACACCTATATTTTAATTTTCTCATTTCCTCCTTTCACACCTACATGTGCTGTTAAAGAATGAAAATATACAAATGTGTCACCTGAGAGTTCTTCCCTCTACTGTGTCCCTCACCATTTTGGGTCCTATCAGTTATACTTCCAAAATACGTGGTGAACCTCTGCACATCTCTCCGTCTCCACTGCAACCTCCCTACTGCACAGCCACCAGTGTCTGGCTGTAGGGCCGGGGCCCCTGCAGTGGAGATCTAACCCACCGCCCTGCTTCCATTCGTGCTGTGTTGCAATTCATTCCTCACTCAACAGCCAAAGTGGTCATCTGAAAATATAAACCACAACATTAACCCTTGCTTCCAACCCTACAACAGTTTTGATCGCATGCATGCAGGGGGAAGAAGCTAAGACCCTTTTTGTGGCCTTCAGAGTTGTACCTGATCTGGCCCCCACCCTGCCCCTTGTACAAAACCTAAAGCCACTTTCACAGAATGAACCAAGAGCCAGGACAGGACGCTGGACCAGCTGAGAGAGACCAGCGCCACACACGCTGTGTTGAGAGGGGCTTTGTGCAAAACTCATGGGGAAGCTGAATTTCTATACATTGAGTTTTCTCAATATAATAAATAAACATAATATAATATATAATAAATCAATCAAAAGTCAAGGTAGCATCATAGCAGCACCTTCTACTGAAATCAATAAACATGCCTTGCTTTGCAGATAACGAGAATCGGTGGAGGATTTTAAGCTGAGAATTAACTTAATCCTACTTGCACTCTAGAATGAAAATTCTGGTTGCACTGTAGAGGGTATGTTGGATGAGGTGAGACTATAAAGAACAGTGAAAAGGCACTGAAATAACTCAGGAAGCAGCCTTGAGGTTCCAAACACAAACCTTGGCAGGGAGTGAGGACACTTGAGTGAAGAGCCATTTAGGAGGTCAGGCATGGCCAACGGAATCTGGTGGTTGATTCAAAGCAGAAGAGATACCCCCTCCCTGTTGTTCAGCCTGTCATGGAGGTCATATATCTCTACAAATTTCACTCTGTCTTCAACCAGGGCTCATACCTATGAGTCACAGGGGGCTTTCATAGCACCCACTAACTGAGATTACTCACATGCCACTGACATCCCCGCAGTCCCCACGGTGACTGCTGTTTCAAACTGACTTGGGATGGGACAGATGTAACTCAGGAGCCTGTGACTTCCAGGTCTACTGTTCTGTTCTTCACCCCTATCTCATCCAGCAGATCAGACACTTCTAAAAACACATCGCCCCAAATTTCACAAGCCTTCTCCAAGGCTAACTGTGCTTAGCTATTTTTCTGCTCAACAAAGAAGGGGATTTACACTTCATTAATAACTTCTGACACTGTGGCAGCCATCCTCAATTTGATGTGGGGTAGGAGGTGATACAAGAATCACCAAGTGGCCTTTTAAAAAACTGCATGTTCAGCTCCCTCCCCCATTATGATGGCCACCCACACACGCACCAAGAGGATTCACTGAGCGGGGAAAAAGGTTGAGAACCACCCACTGCTTTAGTTAAATACAAAAATAAGGTCCCATAAAATTAATTCAGTAACTAAAAAGAAGAAATACTTTGCCAACCTATTTGATACAAATAAGAATTCTAAATTATACAGTGGTAGCCCATATTGAATTCTGAGAGAACTTACTCTTTGCTTTTGAAATGTTTTTTTTCTGCTGTTTCCTACGGTGATAAACATTTCCAGGTCTCAATCTACTTCTCAGCAGGAACTACATATAGTTTAATGAGATAAATATTATGAGGTGCTCCCTACTGAGAAGACCTCAGTGCCATTCGGTAAGAACCCGAAGTTATTTAAGAAAGGTAATGAAATTCTAGGAAAGAGCTTTAATGCTGTCAATATTCAAATTCTTTAGGGAAATAAATATCATATTTAATTTAATGGCCAAAACAAAACAAAAAACATATTCCTCTTTCTACTATCCCACCTCCACTTTTTTTACAGAAAATTTTAAAGAAAATATTGTATGTAACCTTGAAAGGGAAGTTAAGGTAGATGAGTGACTTATAATAAAAAATAGAGTACACTAGCTTGGCAGTTACATAAAATAATCCACAGTTTTCCAAAGTGTGGCATGCAGATGATTTTAAGCAACCAATACGTTTACTTCAATGGTCACTAGAAATAACACAAGCCAGTCACCACATCTGTGACGTCACTTATTACTGCTGAAGATAAGATTAAAGCAGGCGGAGGAGTTCACGGAGACTTCTTGTCTTATAGGCCCTTCACTCAGGAATACTCTTGGCTTTGAGCTTTGAGTAACTGAACCTTGCAACCACTTTTTTAATTAAGTAATAAATTAAGTAATAACTTTCAGACGTAACCCACATACCATAACATTTACCCTTTTAAGTGTACAATTCAGTGGTCTGAGTACATTCTCAAGGTTGTAGAGCAGTTACCACTAACTCTAAAACATCTTAACTACCCTAAAAAGAAACCCATTTGTAGTTAACCAATAACTAGTAGTGAACCAATTATGAGTAGTTACTCCCAATCCCTTCTCTCCCTAGCCTCTGGCAACAGCTAATCCGCTTTCTGCCTATGGATTTGCCTATTCTGGACATTTCAGACAAAATGAATCATATAATATAGGTAGTCTTTTGTGTTGGGCTTCTTTCCCTTACCATGTTTTCAAGGTTCACCCATGTTTTCACACATATCAGTGCTTCACGCCTTTTTAGAGCCGACGATATTCCATTGCACAAATATAGCACATTTTGTTCACCCATTCACCAGCTGAGTGGGTATTTTAAGTAATAGCTATTATAAGTAATCCCATTATGAATGTTTGCATACAAGTTTTTACAGGGGCATATTTTCAGTTTTCATGGGCATATACCAAAGAGGAGGCTTGACAAATCATTTGGTACATCTATGTATGTTAACCTACTGAGAAACTGAAACACAATTTTCCAATGTGGCTGTATCATTTTAAAATCCCACCAGAACTGCCTGAGGCTCCAATTTCTCTATATCTTCATCAACTCCTTTATTATCCTTTTATATTATTATTATTATTATTGCCATCCTGGTGGATGTGAAGTGGTATTTCATGCAGTTTTCATTTGCATTTCCCTAATGAATAGTGATGGCTACCTAATTCTTGGAAAGTATTCATGATACAAATACTATATATCTCTCATGTCCAATCTCATATTCTTCATTTATTTGGGCATTATGTGCCTTTTTAACCCGCTGCTACTCTCTGCAGTGGGTATGGTTTATCATAGGCTCCTCCCACTCTTTTCAGCCTTGGTTACCTCCCAAACAGCCATGCCCTTTGACTATTAAGACTCCTTTCTCCTTCCTCCAACAAAGCCTGTGTCTCCACTTCTCTGAGGTCTGGCCTTGATCACGTCCCTGCTCCCATCCTGAGAATAGCTACCAAGTCTTTCTCACGCAGCCCTGCCCTCATCCCAAGGGCCTCCCTCTGTCAGCCTCACCTCTGCAGACTTCAGCTTTCCCCTTCCTCTCGGTTCCCTCTTCTGTTTCTCAGTCTCATTTCCACATTTCCAATGTCCTTTCTAGCTTTTCCACATGCCAAACTACCTCTCCCTTTAACCCCAGTCTCCTCCTGCCCCCCAAGTCATCTCCATGCCCCTTCCTCCTAATACGTCAGAGCTTACAAGCCCTACAGGTCTTGTCCACAGCCTGCTCTTTCTCCTTAGCACCCTTAGATGTTATCCCATTCACTTCGTCCACTCCTCTGTTTCCCACCACAGTCTGCAGTCTGTCTGCCATTTGACTTGTGAGTAGAAGCAATCATGGGTGAAAACCTTTTCCAACTGTGGTGCTGTGATGGCTACGGTATGTGTTTACCTGACTGGGCAGTGCAGTACCCCGACTTCTGGTCTACCAGGACATGAGCTTAACATCTGCACGGGTAGAGTGAGTAAAGCAGATTGCTCTCCCTAATGTGGGCGGGCCTCATCCACTCAAGTGAAGGACCTAAATAGAACAAATCAGGCTGAGTTACGAGGGAAGTTCTTTGTCCCTTCGAGCTGGAATATGGGTCTCCTGTCCTGCCTAAAACTACATCGTTCGCTCTCCTGGGTCTCCAGCTAGCCAACCACAGACCTTGGGACTTTTCAGCCTCCATCATCATGGGAGTGGATCCCTTACAATGAGGCATATGTACATATCCTACAATATATTGCTAAAAGAAAAACTGGGGCATATTTACAATTTTAAGAGTTTATTTGAGCAAAAATTGATTAGAATCTGGCAGCACCACACAAAGTTGTTGACAGGAGCGAGGGGAAAGATTGTCACAGAGAAGAGGTGGAAGCAAAACAAGGAAATTATTTGATTGCCTACAGCTTAAAGCCCATTTGGCTGTTTGTGACTGGCTGTCCTTAGGTTTAGATTTTGTAACCTTGAGGCATTTCAAGCTTTAGATTTTGGTTTGCTTACACAGGACACCATGGTATCAGAGCCAGCTCAGCCTAACGGCCACCTTGCTCAATTAATTTAACAATCTCAATCAATCAATCTCTCGCTCGCTCCTGGCTCTCTTTCTGTGAAGAATTCTAACACAGGTGCTAAAGCCCTGGAAGCCCCTCACCCACAAACAGGCTAGGAAGCAAAAAACATACAGAGGAGTTAAGACTTGGTCTAGTGCACAGTGGCAAACACAAGGTCCGGCCCTCGACCTTGTTTTATCCGGCCAGCACCTCATTTCCACCCAGCAGCAGTGCCGAGCTCTCGCTTAACTGTTAAGGAGTAGTTACATTTACACAGTCCTAAATTACATTCGGCCCTTTGAAGGCAACCGTGAGGCTGCTGCGGCCCCCAGTGAAAATGAGTCTGACGCCCCTGCTCTAGTGGACAACAGAGGGAAATGAGCACCTTATACAGGGATCACATTTATTGATAGCACCACGGCACTAAGCAAGATAAACTGAAATAAGGAGAGTGTGAAAGTAAGGACATTACAAAAACAAGGTCTACAGTGACTCCTGCCTGGGAGAATGAAAATGAAAACCTAAAGGATATTTCAAAGAAAGAAAGAAGCTACTTAAAAGAAAGAAAAACAGAGAAGAGGAAAATTTAATTCCAAAGTTCTGTAAAAGGAGGGCAGCGTCAGACTGAAATGATAGAATTGAGAAAGGAAAGTAGGTTTGGGGGGGTTATCTCTTAATTCTTTGGCAAGTGGGAGATGTCTGATAGAGAAGAAGATTAATTCAATTTTGGACATGTGGCATTTGAGGTGACAGCAGATACCCAGGTACAGATGGCAGTCTTAAAAGATGAAGTGGACAGAAGTTTCCTAAAATTAATTTAGAGCTCTACCATCCCATGGTGACCTTTTATGCTCACCAGAGTATGTCTTGTCTTATTCAAGGGCATCACTTGACATTGGGCATCAAAGTAACCAGACACTAAACCACGGTTCTACCATGCGGTTAGTTTATCGGGTCCATCCCTAAAATCTTCAAATACAAGGTACCCCCCACACTAAAGCTATTCAGATAATCTACTGAGAACTTCCTTCCTTTCCAAAGAGATATAAATTTGGGCACTCACACATCCTGAGCATTTACACTGTGATAAAATGAAGCCAAGAGACAAGAACAGAAGAGCTCAACTATCATAAATATTCAGCCTTGGATATTTAACCTCCCCAAAGCCCCCTAGGGGGGACTACATCCCGTACAAGCCCAGTTGGGTGGACAACTCACCAATGTGCTAGAGATTGGGGTTTCTTCCTTCACGACACAGCCACCACTCCTGTAGCCACCCACCTCTCTCTCAAAGGGGCTAAGAGGGTAGAAGTAAGAGCTTAATCTGATTGAAAATTTTCTTCCACAATACGGTTAAAAATCAGTGCAGCATAACTTGAAACCAATAAAGGCTGTTGCCCAAATACTCACATACACTATTATCTTTCAAGCAAAGATCCAACATCTTAGAAGTAATCTCCAAAGGCCTCGATAGTACGATCCTTTGCTTATTGGCCCTAACAGGTAAAAGACTGGCAAGTGCTCAGCAGTGACGTATCCAAAGAGCACACCATCACCCAGTGTAAGCGTGAACCCTCTGCTAAGCTTATACTAAAAAAGCTTTCTTAGTGCCACATATCACCACATACCTATTAACGCCATTGTTAAACGCTGAGGGAAAGTGGCTCTGCTAATCTGGAGATTCTAAATTTGTGTTCAAAATGACAGACAGAGCTCTTTCCTGACAATGTGTATTAGTCCATCAACTCTTTTATTTTTTTTATTATTATTATTATTTTACTCCCTTAAAAGTTGTGGCTAATTACTGAAAAAGAGGTAAACGAGGGCTACATTTTTCCTGTCCCCAGGACGTACACGTTTTGGCAGACTTAGGCTGTATTTTCCAAAAGTGGTCACAGTGTTTTCCATCCCACATGCATTTCTGATATGTGACCCCACCACTCCCCCACCAAGAAGTAAGGTCCAATTCTCCTCCTCCCAAATCTCGGCGGGACTCACTGATTGCCTTGTAACAGTAGCTCGCGATAAAGTGATAAAGAATGACTCGAGTCTAGATGGGTAGAAACCCCCCAGCTTCTTTCTCAGTCTGTGGAAGACTCAGTCTGCAGAGGCCACCACGGTGTGAAAAGCCCAAGTACATGGAGAGGGCAAGTCATCTCAGTCCAGGCACCAGATGATTAAAAAGTCACGTTGGAAGTGGATTCTCCAACCCCAGCTGTTTCAGCTCCTTGCTGCTCAAGTCACACCCAGACAACACTGTGTAGCCGTCTCATCTGAGACTCCAGATACTGTGGAGCAGACAAACCGCCCCCTCCCAAGTCTTCTTTAAATTCCTGACCCAAGCATCTGTGAGGATAAAATGGTGGTTGTTTTATACTAGCTTTCTGCGGGCGGGCGGGTGGGGGGGGGGGGTGAAAGCAGTGATACCTGGAATTTGTGTGTTAGCTAACGTGGCTACCCCTTTTCTCTACGGACAAGAGTCCACCTTTTTTTTTCTCTTTACTGAAACTGTCATTCCCAAACAAAATTTTTTGCCAAGGATACATGTCCACTGTTAATTTCCCCATTTATTCTGACAGTTCAACTTTAGAAACTATCATATCCAATAAAACATTTCCTAGGGCTTGGTCTCCAGCTTATTTGCTTTAAAAGCTTCTTTCTAACAGCCTATTTACTTAAGGAATCATTCCAGTTTTTTCACCCTTTTATTCCTTTTATCTGTGTTTGAATTAGGTCACGTCTAAAGACAGGACTTGGAGCAAGGTGCTGTGCACCCAACTCCCATGATAAGGGGACACTCGGTCAGGCACGCAAACTACTCAGCACATACCACAAACAAAGCAATACTCCAGTACTTACCACTACTTGAGATGTTTATCATTATAAATGCGTTATTCCTGAGAGTTGGCTATACTGAATTTTATATATCTACTCTCATTGACAGGTATTATTTTGCCAAAAAAGCACATTTCTTGTTTTTTTAAAATATATTTTATTGATTATACTATTACAGTTGTCCCATTTCCCCCTCTTTGCCCTGTGCACCCCTTTAGTTCATGTCCGTGGGTCATATATGTAAGTTCTTTGGCTTCTACATTTCCTATACTATTCTTAACCTCCCCTGTCTATCTTCTACCTACCATTTATGCTACTTATTCTCTGTACCTTCTCCCCCTCTCCTCACCCACTCCCCCGCTGATAACCCTCCATGTGATCTTCATTTCTGTGATTCTGTTCCTGTTCTAGTTGTTTGCTTAGTTTGTTTTTGTTTTAGGTTCGGTTGTTAATAACTGTGAGTTTGTTGTCATTTTACTGTTATATCTTTTATCATCTTTTTCTTAGATAAGTCGCTTTAACATTTCATATAATAAGCACTTGGTGATGATGAACTCCTTTAACTTGACCTTATCTGAGAAGCACTTTATCTGCCCTTCCATTCTAAATGATAGCTTTGCTGGATAGAGCACTCATTTTAATGTTTTTAACAAAAAGACTATTCTTGTTTGATAGATAATCTTTTTAAAAAATTACTTATTTATTTATTTTTAGAGAAAGGGGAAAGGAAGGAGAGAGAGAGAGAAAGATCAATGTGTGGTTGCCTCTTGCACGCCCCCTACTGGGGACCTGGCCCGCAACCCAGGCATGTGCCCTGACTGGGAATCAAACCAGCGACCCTTTGGTTCTCAGGCCAGCACTCAATCCACTGAGCCATACCAGCCAGGGCTGATATATAATCTTTATATAAACTCTTTAAACCATTGCATTTTCATAAATATAGCCTATTTTGAAACTTGCTCCTATATTTACTAGGTACAAACTGGCCCCTAACAAATCACAGTGTAAAAAATCAAGCTCTTCATTTTCCTGATAGAACTTTCTTTTCTTTGCATTTTTGTAACTACTTGGCAGAGACAAACTTAGCCTGTTATTTCTAAGTGTTTAGCCACTTCTGCATTAAAGTTTAGTCTTTTCAGAAGATGTTCCGTTAAAATCAGGTATAATTCCCTCAGTTACAATTCAAAGCTTCCTTCTTAAGCTCTTTCCCATCCAAAGTTATCCCTTCCTAGGGCCACTGCTTCCACCCTGCCTAGCTGTGCCCTCCACGTAAGGCAGCATGGCTGCCTGGGGATGCTTTTTTCCTGACACATATAAAGGGTGAGCGGGATATACGTCTGGTCAACATGTCCTCTGGCTGGTTTTGGAAGATGTAGCAGAAAATCATGGGGCAAGGAAGCTACAGGCACTGGCAAGAGAGTGGCCGACCTAAGAGCCTGAGCACCCAGGACAGATAGAGAACAAAGAGAAGAAAGGAGGGGCTGATGAACAGGGAGAAAAATGAAGGCACAAAGAACCAAAAAGACTGGACATGTGAGAAGTTTGAAAGAGGAAGAGCTGAAAGTTTAAGAACTTCGCTTAACAACTATTTACTGAGTACCTCTGATGTGGTTATTCTGGAGTTTAAGATGGAAAGGAAAAGTATTTGAGTAGCGTGAGGAGGTCAAGGACTGGGAGGCTCCGATGTTAGATGGACCACCTCAGGGCAGGGACTCTCTGTGGAGTGGGGGGAGCAACAAGAAGGTGTGCAGTGGGACAGCCAGTGGCCTCAGCCTCAAGAGCTGTATTCACAGGAGTCCAGGAGCAATGGTCCCGGAGCTGCAATGAGAGCTGGAAGAAAGACGTCATCTCCAGGACCTTGGGTAATGAGATGTGTGAAAAGAGTGGTCACCTGCAAAGAAAGGCAGCAGAAAAAGCAGTATCTGGGAGGAGAGCCAGGTTTTCAATTAAAGTAAGGAGATAAGAGTAGTTCCTGAAGAGATGTGGCTGCAGAGACTTTTGTTCAGCACGGAGTAAGAGATCTAGAGAGCAAGTACAAAAACCCGAACTACCGGGAAAGGGAAGCCACCCCCGCCTGAGGGTAAGCTAGATAAGGCAAAGGACTGCATTTGGAGCTGGGGTCCCGGGAGGGAGACAGGAGCCTGCTGGAACCTTCCGAGATGCACTTATGTTAACAGAGTCGTGACCAGGGTTAGTCTTCTTACTTACAATAGTGCAACTGTGAAAAAGTACCTTAAACATCTCTGAGCCTCAGTTTTTTTTTCTATAAAGTGAATTAAGTATACATCAAGAAATTATGATAATGAAACTACACGATGCACAGTGTCTGATATGAGTAGTGCACAATACACTTTTTGGCTTGTTTTTATGGTCCTCCCAAGAAATGGTGACCAGGTACACAGGGGAGCAGACTGGTCAGTTCCACTGCCTCTCGCCTTGTGGTAGGAGCTGTGGTGCTGAGCAGAGGAAACGAAAGGGCGCAGAACGCTCTTCCTGATCTGGCCTGAGTCCCGCTCAGGTAGCACTAGACAGTAAGGGGTTTACCAAACAGCACTGTCCCAGGTATTTTCTTCCCTGTACATCCATTAGACTGCAAGCTCCTCAATTTACTGATGGTCCCCACAGGGCTTCTCTTTATTAGACACTCCAAATGCCTGCTGAATGACTATCCACACAGAAATAAAACGAAACAGGCAAAGTTCCACTCCTCAGAAATATCAATTCCCGAGGCTATATTTAGCATAGCATCTCTTCTTTTGGTAAATGCTTATGGTAGTGCTCTAAAAGATGTTTAGATTTTATAAAATGTCATTTCCAGATTTAAGATTGAGTGTCAACCAACGAAAAGGTGACAACCTAAAAAATAATTCCATATACAGAGTACCCACTGAATGGGAGAACACTAGAATGTTTATGTATGTTCTTCATTATTTTTAGGATGACAGACTATGCAGATGTTTTGTATAAACAAATTATCAAATTAATAAAGAAGTTAGAAAAGAGAGTTTGATCAAATAATTAAGTATGTCCCACTCAAATAATTAAGTATATCACTTAAGTGCATCCCATTTTTCTTAAAAATTCTAATTTAAAAAAAAAATATTTATTTATTTTTAGAGACAGGGAAGGGAGGGAGAAAGAGAGGGAGAGAAACATCAACGTGTGGTTGCCTCTTATGCGCCCCCTACAGGGGACCTGGCCTGCAACCCAGGCACATGCCCTGTCTAGTTTTTGTTGGACATTTATTGAACGCCTATAATGTTCTAGTTGCCACTTAAGACAAAACTTTAGCATAGCAAGATTCTGTATTCTAAGACCATCTATCCCACCTTATTTTGTCATTTGCCCGCAGAACAGTGCAAGTTCATGCGGTATGCATCCTCAACCCCTGGTTCCTCCACCACTGACTGTCCCCCTCCTATTACACAGGCACACCTCACTCTGTTGCAGTTCACTTTACTGTGCTTCACAGATGTTGTGTTTTCCACAAATTGAAGGCAAGACCCCCCACTAGCAAAAAGATTACGATTCGCCTTACTGTGACGGTCTGGAACCTAACTCACCGTATCTCTTGAGGTATGTCTGTACCCTCAGCAATCCCTAAGCCCACAGTTAAATAACACAACACACCCACACGCACACACACACAAATAAAACTAATTCCCTACATCATCAGAAACCCATTTCTGCCTGTCTCTGCCAAAGACATGACTTCTCTTCCAAAAGAAGCTGTACTTCATGCTGTGCCTAACTCTCATGGGATGCAGAATTGATCTGGGCATTCACCTAGATGCCCAGTGCTACCTTCTAACAAGGGCAACTGGCACAGTCAGACCAACTGAGGTTCGAGTCCCAGCTCTTCTAGCAGCATGGCCTGGCGCAGGTCACTTCAACTCTCTAATACTCAGCTTCCTCATGGTGTCTAATATCAACCTCATCGGGCTCTGATAAGAATTAAATTAAATATCATAAGAAAACAGCATGTGACGGTTGCTTTAAAAAGCATTGACTGTTATTATTCCACATCATTATTCTTCCCCATAATGAAAAATGCCACTTGCTTGATGGCTCGTCCTATTATTTAGTTTTGTCACTTGACCTGACTCACCACAGTAATAACCCAGTCACTGCCCACATTCCACGTAGGCCTGGGCAGGGACTCACAAGCTTCCCTCCAATCCCAAGCCTGCTACAGAATTATCTTTGGAGATTTCAGAAAACGCGTGAGAAAGCTGCAAAACCAGACTGAGCTCTTGGAGATACGTAAGCCTGATAACCTTCTCTCTCCTATAAACATTCTCAAGACTGTACCCCAGATTGCCTTATAATGTACTCCAGCTGAGAAATCTTAACCTAGCCCCCATCAACCCTCAACCTCTGGGCGCTGTCTGCATACCAATGGTCCTGTCAGTTCCTCAATTTTCCTTAATCTGTTGGCCCCATTCTACCTCACTTCCTTCCCTGCAGCACAGAACTACGGGTAAATTAACCAGACTACTCTCTGTCAAAGCTCTTTAGCTCTCTTAAACCCCAGTGCTTCTGCTCTACCTGGCAGGCTAAACTCAGACTCTGCACTAGTCCTTTAACAGCCTGCCTTCTCTCCTACATTTGGTGAACAATGGTCCTCCCCATAGGACTGCATAGGACTTTGCAGAAAACTGCAAAGTATTCAAATTGATACCAAATGTCACATTTAATTTTTTCTTGGGACGACCACCCGTCTCACTGGTCTTTTCACTTGCCTCTAGTCAGGTATTTTCTCCTCCTTCCCCCAGCAATTATCCTACATGTTTTCTACTCTGCTTAAGGCCTCAAGCACTGAGGACTTTAATTGCCACCTACATGCTAAGAACCTTTAAATTTTTATTTCTAGTATGGATCTCTCCCTTTAGCTTAAGACACATATCCAAATATTTGCCAAATATTTCTACCTGAATATACACGATCATCTCAAATTCTCTGAGCTTTTTGTAGCTCTCCCATCAATTCTGCCTCTCTCTTGCTATGATCAGCCTTTAAAATGGCCCCCAAAGATCTCTGTCTCCTCATATTCAAACTCTTGTACAGCTAGCTACCTCCTCCATTATACCACGGGTGGTCTATGCAACCAACACAAAAAAGGTGATGCTACGTCACTACGAGACTGTTATGGACAGACTCTGACTTCCATCTTGGTCTCTCTCCTGTACCCCCTTGGATGACCTGCTGCGGAGAGGCCCATGCAGTGCAAAGTCTCCTCCTAACGACCCTGTGAACTCAAAGGTGGAACCTCTAGCGAAGGCTTGACTCACGAGAAGCCCTGAGCCAGAACCACCTGGCTAAGTGGACACCTGGATCTTCAGAAACTGTGTTAAATGATGTTTGTTTTCAGCTGTTAAACTTACCGGTGATTTATTACACAACAATAGATGTTGGGATAGAAAACAATAAGACTAATCATCTGCCAAAGATAGTCTATATTCAAACAGATTTTTAAAAGCTGTCTTTATGTTGCATAAATTAATCCAGAAACTTCCAACTGAATGTGCTATAGCTTCAGAGAGTATAAGATGTCTAATAGTTATGTTAGGTACCCAAGACAAAGACTTTTAATGAAACCAACTCCCACACTGATAGTTTGTGCTAGGAAGGAAGTAACTGCAAACATATTTTAAGCAAATGATAAATATAAAAAACTTTAACAAAATTAAAATACCAACATTATATTTTTAAAGGTTTCACATCACCCCGTGGAAAAATTTATACATTTTATGTTTTTATGACCCAGGGCAATGTGGTAGGTTCAAGTTCAGTTTACGAAGATTACAATTTATATACAAGGAGAAAATCTGTTCGCAATTTTATCCCAGGCTTATGATTGCAGGGTGGCTGCTGGGTGACTGGCAACTGGCACAAAAGATGAGTATTCCCGCCCCCACTGTGCCTCCCACCCCTCTCATCTGACTTTTTTCAGGGAGATGAGAGTCACAGTCACACTCATGTGAGAGGGTTTAGGGTGGTAATGAGAGTCACAGTCACACAGGCCGTGGCAACAGCTGACAACCAGAGCGGGGGCCAAGGAAACAGCAGGTGCACGGTTCTGCATCCATCTTTAGATGCAGTGGATCCTCACCATTCACGGGGTCCACGCCAAATCCACTTACTAGCCAACATTTATATGTAACCGCACAATCTAACACTCACAGTGTGTTAGATAAGCTCCATCCTGGCATGAGTTATGTGCTGTTGGCTGTGAGTTCACTGTTAATCAAAACTGTGTATTAAATAAGGTGTCTTTAAACAGAAACACAACTAAAACTAGGCTATATATTGTTTGATGAAGAGATGACCAGACAGTGTCAGAAACATAACCCTGTACTTCCCCTAAAATAACTTGACACAACATAACTACCTCAAATAATGAGAATCAACTGTATTTTATATTTGCTGCTCCAATTTACTTTCGGTAGCTGCGGTCCCTAACATTGTAGATTACATCTCCATCAAAACAGACAAACAATACAAAACATAGTTGTTAGACTGTCAGCAGAGGCTGAACCAAGGGGGAGGGCCTTGGAGTATAGGTAGAAATTAACCTTCACTGACCTCTCCTACACAAGTTATCTCATTTGATCTTGACAATAATTCTATGACATAGGCTTTGTTACTTTCATCGTACAGATGAGGAAACTGGGGTCTGAGAGGTTAAAACACTCACGGTTACACACTGGTAACCAGGGAGGCTGAAATCCAGTCCACAGCCTCTCTCCCAGTGAGCCACGCCCTTGGCCCATCTGATGGGCTTTGCCACCGCACTGGGTCGTGGGGCCCTGGGCAGCGCCTCTGACTGCCCACGAGAGACTTGACCTAACACAGGCCCGTGACCTGCTGGGGTCCAGAGGACGGGAATCTTCCTCTCCCACCCCCAGACAAAGATGTCACAGAGCAGATGTCAACATTATTCTTTAAATTTTTCTTAAACCCTCATTAAAGAAGTTGGAAGGCACTAGCCTAGTTTTTTAATCTAAGAAAATCAGATGTATAAATTCTACCCAAAATAAACCACACAGAAAAAGCTGCTCCTAACGGCACAGTTTAAACTTGTCACATAAAATTAATCTACTTAGCCCTAGCCGGGCGGCTCGGCTGGTTGGGACACCGTCCCAGGCAGCAAAGGCTTGAGGGTACCATCCCCGGCTGGGGTGTGGACGGGACGCGGGGACCAGTGTTTCTCTGTCTCTGTCTCTCTCTCTCATCAACAAAAATATCCCCGGGGGAGGATTAAAAATAATATAATAATAACTGATCTATTTATTAAAATGTTCACCTGCTTTACTCTAGTCACATTTTCTCAAAAGTCTGTTAGAAAAAAAGAAAAAAAAATGCATAGACTAAAAATGGAACACTCAATTAATAAATATTGTTAACTAATGGTACCTAGCATAGTCTCTTTCATGGGCTAGTCATTCAACAAAAGTATACTCGATTTTGGTCATATTTAAGTATGTCTTCTTTTGTTACTCTGAGGAGACCAGGGGTGTCAAACTCATTTTCACCGGGGGCCACATCAGCCTTGTGGTTGCCTTCAAAGGGCCAAATGTAATCTCAACTTAACAGTTAAGGAGTAGTTACATTGATACAGCCCTTAAATTATTTCAGCCCTCTGAAGGCAACCGTGAGGCTGATGTGCCCCCCCCCATGAAAATGAGTTTGACACCCCTGGAGTAGACCATTAAGTTGAACACACACACACACACACACACACACACAACTTCTTCTCAAAACTACTCACACTCTGTTTGTACAGTGTTCCACCAGGCAAAAGATCTAAGAATATGAAAGAAATACTATTTAGTGCTTTGGGTATGAATGTTTTTCAAAAGAAATGAGATTCTGTTAAGACTGTGCTGCAGGAGAAAGAGGATGAAAAATGCAAATACCTATGAACCCACAGACACACTCAGCAGAAAAATGAAAGCTTTGCAACCAGAAAGTCCAATGTCTAGAATGTGTAAATATTGAAACTTTGTACTTCATTTTATAGGAAAGAGACACCCAAATAAAAAAAGTAACAGAATTTATTCAGAAATAAGATCTCAGTGGTTGCCATAGGATTAGCAAGGGTGTGGCCTCATCTCCCCGCACACACCCACGATGGGAACAAGGACCAGCTGGTGACAAAGGACTCCCTGTATTCATGACTAGTATGGTGTCAATATAAGCATGTCATTGTGCTTTGGAAGGTAGAAAGTTATTCATCCTTACAGTAACTTCTAGTTAACGAAAATAACTCATTCTCCAACAATTTTGAATAAATAGGAATGTATCCTAATATTTTACTAAAATGACCAATTTTATTGATAATTTAAATATTAAGTGTACTTCATGATCCAATTGCTGTGTTTAAACTGTCTTAAGCCTCAAAATAGAAATGATACGTATCAATAGGAAAACACGGATTAGTAATTTTTAAGTCATTAAAAATACCATCTCCTGTATAAAAGTAAGGTAGTAAATGGTAGCAAGTCTAACACCCAAATCCCAGGTACTGTGGTCGGTCTCTCAGTCTCCTTTCTTCCATCGACCACCGGTCCTGGGTGGCTCGGCCTCCCGTTCTATCTCAGAATGACAGTAGTAAAAGACACAGGATAACAACTTTACAAATTCAACTTCACTACTTTTTATATGCTCTTATTCAAATTTTGATAGGAAAGAAGATTATAATCATTAGTGAAATAAATTTGAGGCCTACAAATGACAGTTCTCACTGCTGTAGTTTTAACAGAAAACTAAGAATAAAAGGTTTCTTTTCTAAAATATTTGCTCTGCTCTCAAGCGTTATGTATACCAGAATACTGACTACAACTGGTAATCCCCAAGTGGCGCAGAATGGTGTCTCCAAAATTCACTTTTAGGTATTAACAGACCGGCGGTATGAGGCTACTTTCCAGTAAAGCGCTGGTCAGTTCCCACGTCAATCTAAAAAAGTCTCTATGGCTCAAATCACACTTGCAACATAAAACAGAAATTCTATAATAATATTTCTCCCACATTTCTAACACTATATCTATTTCCAAAAAAAATCCTGTGTTCTGTTGGCAGTTTTCTCCCACCTCTCTTTGAGTGTGTATTTCTACGAAGGTGGGGAACACCAATTCTGGAAGACTCACTGGGTGTCCTTCCCACTGAAAGGTGGCTGCGGGGTAGACACCCTCTACGGTAAAAAAACAAGTATGGCACTGAGAATTTCCATGATTCACATCAATCCCGCGTCACGGAACAATATCTGAATGCTCACAGATAAATTCTTTTTTAAATCTCGTAAGATAAATTAAAAGGGCGGATTGTCAATATTTTACCAAGTTAACTGGCTTTATAGACCCTTGGCTACTTTTCATTCTCATCTCCAATTTAAGACAGATAACATTTTCAGAAATACTCATACTTTAAGAATTAATTACAGTAATTTACTTATTAATTCAATTAGAATGAAAGATTGCTTCAATCACATTTTGCTAAAACTTTAGCCTTCATTCCACTTTTTAAAAGGTTGTCAATTAGAAGACCACAAAGAATTTTCATAAACCAGAGAGAGGGAGAGAGAGAAAGAAACTGGAAAACTTCCCACTTACCGAGCACAGGAATAGTTCGGGAATGGGCCTAAGCAACAATCCAATTAAGAAAGCAAGCAGTCAAAGGAAACACATTTAAAATAACCACAAGTCGTAATCTTGACAAGTATGATAGTCTCTAAATCAATGCAATTAAAAATTTTTTAAGTCTGAAATGACTAAAGCTGTTAATAAAAACATGAAAATATTATGACATTTATCTGAAAATACATTAAAAAAAGCTCTGTTACAAATTTACCAAAGCCACAGTTACATTCTCTACCATCTATAAATCCAGAGGCCTGCAGTGCATGATGGGAGAGGCACACTGGTTTCACTCTCATCACACATCTGTGATTCAGATGGTCAACAAAACACGGCTCCACGATGAAGGGAAAAACTACCACCACCAATTCTGTGGCCTCTTAGGAACTGAATGAGTAATATTAGAAAGAAGGCAGACACAGAGAAAAGAGACTTGCTATTATAGCTGCCCCTCTCCTAAACCAATCCAGAGACCTGGGTTCATGTTCAGTTTCTGCCAGTGACAAGCTGTGTAATCTTCAAATGACGCTGGGCCCTCAGCTTTCACACCTAATAAAATGAGAGAGTTAGGCTGGTTGGAATCTATACGATTTCTTCCAACTCTAAACCTTTTAACTCTGAAGGTAGTCCCTTTCTAAGAATTTTGGACGACTGATAAATAGTACATGAGGCCTTTGTGCCTATTAGTAAAATACAAGAAATCAATCCATATCACTCAACCATGACTAAAAGATTTCACTTAAGCTACTGCATAATAAAATGGCAAAGCTACAAAGTAACAAAGAAAAAAAGATACCGCATTTAGCATGTTCTAAGCTGAAACAACACAAGCCATAACCAAAACTAAATATATTATGAAACAGTATCCAGATAATTCAAATAAGCCAACTGGTGAACAATTAGTTGTATTTAATGTACAGAAAACAGGATTGTTAGAAAACTTCAATGGTTTTGGTATTATCTAAACATATTCTGGTTTTGTATATAGTAAAAGCAGAGTTAGTATTAAATGATTGATTTTGAGACTTTATTTGTTAAAAATCAGGTATATCAATTACATACCTTTTGAAATGACAAATGATATTTATATTTTAGACAGAGTACTTTATATTTGTATTTTTGCACAAAAAATGTAAGTATATTATAAAAGCAGCTTAAGAGGAGGCCAAAACACATTCAAATATTTAAGAGTAATTAACTCAGCTGAAATGACCTAGCATTAACCCCGTAGACAAGCACACACAATTCCTCAGAATTCTTTACTACTGCCTTTCTCCACGCTGTAACAAAATTACTGGATACAACATCAGCAGCATCACCATCATCATCTTCAATGAGTATTTACTAAGCTTTTATACTATGTACAAAGCATTCATATTAAGACTACAGAAAATAAAAGATACAGTCTCTATAGCTGAGGAAGTTAGTCAAATTAGAGAAACAAGGTATATTTATAAACACAATAAACAGTTTTTTACAAATTTGTGTCATTAAGTATCAAAGAAGTAAAATAGGTAATAAATGTTACAGTAATTCAGAGTAAGGCAAGCTTTACAAGGCCTAACTGGTCAGGGCAGTTGCAGGAGAAGGAATATAAGCTGGGTATCACAAGAGGAGGAAGACCTAAGGCTAAGCTTTGGGAACACGAAGAAGCTACTTGCTGCTGTTTGGAACCTTACAGTACTCTCCTTATACTAATTATGTCTGAAAATGGTAAATGGACTGAACTATGTTGAAAGTGCAGTCAAGTGAAGAGGCACTGGGTCAGCAGAGAACACAACAGGATATTAAAAAGGAAGTTTCTATTGAGAACCAAAGACAACTGATGTTCCAAAGCAGGTGCCAGAACAGTCTCAAAATTTCCAAAGGCAGTCTAAAGACAGGAGTGTTTAGGTGTGTTACCCGGTACCCCCAACACCAGTGAGAAGTGTCAAAACTACAGAGGGGGTCCTGGAGAAGGGTTCCTTGGGGAGTGCTTTGGGAACAAGTGTTGTTGCCTTCAAGGGGGCGGGTGGAGTCGGATGCGTGCCCTGCACCTGTAGCCCAGGGGAAAAGGCTTAGATGGAACCACTTGAAGAGCTTGATTTGTGTCTCATAGACAATGAGTGACATAACTAAACTGGGACCTGATTCATCCCTGGGAAATCTAACGATGAGGAGCTGGACGAAGAGGTATGTGAGGGCAAATGAGAGATGGCTGAGCTGGGACCACTTCCAGAGTTTGCCTGGGCAAAGGAGTGCTGCCTATGGACCAACGTGGGCCCTATGGAAAAGAGAGCAAGCTGGCATGGGGTCACCTGAGTCCATCCAGGCGGTTACCTGCAGCTTGAACGGACCTCAGCAAAATAACGTGAAGGTCCTGCTAGATCCAAGAGGAAGGAGTAAGCAACCAGAAGAATTTAGAGACATTCTCACTGTCAAGCAACTTGAGGGGAAGAATCTTAAGCAACTGAGGTGCGAATTAGAGAAACCACATCTGCTGTTCCTCTTTCTTCTCTTCCCTACTTCCCTGCCCAACTTGGGAGGGGTCAGAACCCAGGACTGGCAAGACAAAGCAGGAGTAGAAATGCCCAGTCAGAAGAAAAAAATTCACTGATGCCCCCCTTCCCGTATTTCTGGCTTCCCTCTTGCAACTGGCAGAGCTAGGCAGTGGGCAGGGGAGAAGCTTCATCCTTAACTCAGTCTGCAGTGGGGTGTTTATTCCTTGGTACTAGACATCTTAACAATCAAATTGAGACCACTGCAACTTACCTACCGAAGGACAATTTGCATTATCTAAAAGCAACCAGAAAGTCAGGTTGATCACGGGAAGGGGACAAACCAATCTCATAGAGTAAATTGAAAGGGACAGTGGGTGACAAAAATAAAGCTGCTTCATAGTTATATCCCATAAATGCTGCCTTTCAACATAATGCATTAACGCGCCAACAGCCAACAGTGTAGTGTAGAAATGTACATGAACTTGATCTTATAAAACAGAACTCACTCCACCCAACTTCTCTGCCAATCCTGAGATGCTTCAGTCATTAACAAATCCAGAAACCTGACACAACATGATTCAAGAATCTTGACATGAACAACCTAAATATAACTGACTCGCTTTAGAAGGCAGAGACTGTGCCTTGCTCTCGGCTGTGTCTCTAACACTTAGCAAAGTGCCTTCTACGTAAAAGGCACTTAAAGAACTGCTGCTCTCCCTTCCATGCGGTGGCTGCTCTGCTGGGCTCCTAGGAAAGAGAATCTCAACAAATATCTGTAGCTGAGACTGCTTTTTAGTTAAAAATATATTAGGCCCTATTGTGTGTAAAATTACAATAGAAATTATTTTCATCCTTATCCTTAAATAGCCAGCCAAACCGCCACAAAATGTATGTTGTATTTTTCAGTACTGTACTACAACAAAAGCAAATTAATATGAAAAATTTAAACTTTCAAACAGAAAAAAATTATTATACATATTTTTTAAAAGTGTAGCAGAAAATTCTCCAAAGAAATACAATATCACATAATGCTATTAAATACAGAATGGCTTATTTTAAAAAGCGAGGAAAATTTAAAAACATATTATCCAGTGTTTTACTAATATTGTACTTTGTTGGCATCTCTTCTCAGCCACAGCCTGAATTAAGAGCCTACTATCTCAGAGAGTTACAGAATCAACGTTCCTCTTTTAAAGACTACGGAACTGAGGCGCAGAGTTTAGTGACCTGCCCAAGGTCACAGAGCAGGAGTTTTGACTCAAGACTGTATGTCAGTTCCCAAGCTATGCTGACTACAACACTGAAGAGTTGAGCTCTACCGACTCATTCCAAAAGAAATAAAATCCTATTTGCAGTTATTTGAAATATAAGCTATTGTCAAGTTCCAACCACAGTTCTATTAACAAACCTATGCTGATGTGAATTTATTAATGAATTCATTATAAGTGAAAATTCTATACAGCAAATACCAGTAAGTCTAATAGATGATTTATTTATTGCTAACACTACCACTCTTATGATAGAGTATTTACAAATGTGTATGTAACTGTCAAATTTGACAGTTTCCAAAATGGTACATTAGAGAAGCAGGTCTTACGGTATGTTTCAGAAGGTGAAAGGTGTTGGCTGCAATGGAGTCCTTTTATCAGATTGTTTCATTCTCGCACCTTATCTTAGAAATAAAGACAAGAGAGCGGGTGGGAGAAACACTAGATATTTCAGAATAACTCAGTGTTTCTCAGTCTAGGATGATCCCCCCACTCTCACTGCAGGAACATCTGGGCAATGGTTATTGCCACGACTGTATGACGGGAGAGGGTGTTACTGGAACCTACTGTGTAGCATCTGCTAAACATCCTATAATGCACAGGACAGCCCCACCCATTTCCAATACAGAATTATCCAGCCCAAAATGCCAACAGTGCCAAAGCTGAGAAACTCCAGTCTGAGAGAATGTCTGAGGCACTTAGCAGGGAAGGTGGTACAAGTGTTAGAGACTGTAGCTATAAACACTGAGCCAGGAGTCCACATACCAATCAGTAAAGATCAGGTGCAGCACGCAAGCCGTGATGCCTGGCACGGGGGCGGCTGCCTGCTTCCTGAGATTTGAGGTAGGTAGTGGAAAGAGAGAAAGTGACAACAACTTCTATCAACACTCTCACCTTAAACAATTGTGCTACATTATTTTTTTCCAATAAGGAACAGGAAATTGAAAAAGCCTAAATAAAGAGAAAAGTAGTTTACTGCAGGGATGAGAAACTTCTTTTATAGAATGGTACACAGTTCCACCACCAACTTACTGAGGGTTTCTATGACTTAGAGCAGAGCTCTGGACAGTCTAATAAAACAAAAACAATGGATGCTGTGGATACACTGTAAGAGAACATCAGAATAAACAAATATCCATGTGTTTCATCCTGGACATCAATATTCTGAAGATCCAATACAATTTCAAGAAGTCTGGCTGTTAGCTCCCAATGTATACACGTTCTGACGGTGTAGTATCGTTCCTTCTTGGGCCTGCCTTTTTCTGAGTCTGGGGGCTCTATCATTAGAAGAAACAGTAAAAACTGGGCCAATAAGCAACCTACAAGACAGTGCTGACATAAAACAAAAAACAAAACTTCGCCACATGTCGCCTTGCTCTGCACGGTCGACTGTGTGCCCCCTTTCCTGTGCTCTTCCATTCGACACCTGTCCTTCAGTTCTTTCATTTCGTTTTTCTACCCTCAGTCACAGCTCTTCACCAAAATCTTTGTATCCTCTCCATCCCCTTTTCACTTCCGTCTCCTTCTTTTCCTCTCTTCCAATTCTGTCTCACTTACCTCTCTCAAA
This sequence comes from Desmodus rotundus, assembly GCF_022682495.2. Classification (NCBI taxonomy): domain Eukaryota; kingdom Metazoa; phylum Chordata; class Mammalia; order Chiroptera; family Phyllostomidae; genus Desmodus; species Desmodus rotundus. Next base: position 69,187,528 of record NC_071397.1, read on the forward strand.
AGTGCCAACCAGTAATGGAATTATGTGAGAATTTTAGAGAAAAGAGTCAGACGTTCAGGCAGGGGTGTCTAACTTTTTGGCATCTCTGGGCCACACTAGAAGAGTTGTTTCAGGCCACACATTAAATACATCACGACACGTAATCACAAAACAATCTCATAATGTTTTAAGTAAATTTATGATTTTGTGTTGGGCCACACCCACAGCTATCCAGGGCTGCTTGTGGCAGGCCGGGCCGCAGGTTGGACACCCCTGCAGTTTAGAGGTTCCCTAGTTATAAACCCCACAATGCCCACCTTACTTCAGCATACCAAACACTCCAAACAAGTGGTTAGCTGAATCAGGTTCATGCATGAAGGTCTATTAGCTCAATTAATTTTCAGAAACCACCAGTCACTTCTTCTCACTTCATGGATACTGAAAGATTGCACCTGAGATCTAAAACAGGGCACAATGCTCCATCTAAATTGCTCCTGCCTCCCAGATACCAACTCTTTCTCAGTATCACCATTTACGAACCCTGTAAACGCGCGCCATCCAGTACCATCCCGAGCTACAGGTGGCCAAATCTGCAAGCTACTTGTCTCCTGATAATTATCTACTGATAGATTAAAACAGTTAACTAAATACAGACATATGATTCATCAAATAAACCGTATTTGACATTTTTTTCAGGACACGGAATGACTTATTAAATCCCCAAAATGGCAGACAAGGTATATTTCACCCTCCTACACTGTCTGGAACGTTTAAACGCTCCTTAACTATGTAACCAATAAGCGATACTGATTACTCCGAAGATTCCGGGTCATGTTGGGTAAATACGGTACTGTACTTCCTAAGTGTAGTGTAATGCCTCGTGGAGGCTTGGCGCATGCATGAAAGCAAAACTAACAGGACTGATGACTGTGGGGTACAGGAATTCGATCCCGGGCTGTTCCGTGCTGGCTTACCCCTAAATGGCACAGAGGTACCAGTCCCACACACTGGGTCGTGCCTCTGAACTGTGTTGTTTAAATTAATGTCGCCAGCATTCTACTGAAGTTTGAATGCTTCTTGAAGATAAGTCCCTCGCTGTTGCATGCCCGCAACAGCCCCCATCAACTGGTCCTGGGCGCAGGGCTCCCAGCCTCCCAGCCCAAAAGGGGATCCACGCGCAGCCCGCACGCCTGCCCTTACCTTGGTGAGCTGAGCGATCTTCTTGCTCATCTTCAGGTGCAGGTCCTGGCTGTAGTCCATGCTGTGCCCCGCCTGCTGCGCGGCGGCCGGGGAGGGCACGAATTTGGCCGTCCCGGCCGCCGAGCCGCCGTAATGGTGCTGCTGCCAGCTCATGCCCGGGGTCGCCATCTTCCTGACAGACCCCGGCCGGGACACCTGTCCCCGCGCCCGGGCGGCGGGCCGCGGAGCAACGGCGCCTGGCAGGCGACAGCCGGAGCGGCCGCCTCTGGCCCCAACAGCCGGCGCCCTCCAGCCGCAGCTGCAGGCGCCCTCCTGCCCGCGATCGCCGGGTCACCCCCGTCCAGGGACGGGGCGGACCCGCCAAACTGAGGCCGCTGACCACACCAGCGCGGGGCAGACGCCCGGGTCCTGCAGCGACGAGCCGGGGCCCGGCCCGTTCTCGCCCGCTCTTCTGCTCGCGCCTGGCGGGGCGTCGTGGGCAGCGTGTCCCCGCAGGTCCCGCTTCCACCTGGCACCGGGGACCCAGCGCGACTGCCGCGGCCGGCGGGCGGAGGAGGCGGGGCGGGCTGCTGCGAGGGAGGCGGGGACGTGGACGAGGACGCGGGAGCCGCCGTTACCAGGGCGCGCGGCTCCCGGCCCGCGGGGCGCGCGGGGTTGGCGACGTCATTTCCCCGCAGCCAAGCCCCGCCCCGCCCCGCCGCGCCCGCCGCACCGCCCGGGGTCGGCCCGCACGCCGCGCACAGGCCCGGCCCGACCCTGCCGCCTGGTGCTTTCTCCCGCTGCGGGAGCTCCCTAGCCAGCGACGGGGTGAGCCTTGTGTCGGCGCGTGCGGCTCTGTGTAAAAAAAATTCGACCCGAGACGATGGGGTCGTGATCACCTTCGGTTTGCAGGACGCGGATAGAAGTGCTGAGCCTTTCCACGTGCGGCATCGCGTGCGGTGGGCCCGAGTGGCTCTTCCCCAGGAGACGCGAGCTCACATCGAGCCCCTTCCCAGCTCTGGCCTCAGCACTGGAGACCTGGCCACTGAAATCGCGGAGAATTAAATGATCCCTGACCCGACTTTTTCAAACTCACACATACATGATTGTTACAATGCCTTCGTCGGACCTATTCGGTGCCACGCACTGCTCTCCATTCAACGCCAAGCGTCTCTGTGTGGAGAGAGCACGCCTCCTCAGTCCACTGGTATAGCATCGCTTCTTCCCAGTCTAAGGGAGCCCAAGACAATATAGATGAAGTCTAGTTAGTTCAGAGTAAAGGGAAAAAGCAGAAGACGGAACAAGATGTCAAGTGGGCCAGAACGTGTCACTACACGTGCATTTTCACCTTCCTAAATGTGTTTATTTCCTACTGATTTTTCCCTAACATCTCTACTCCAAGGTCAAGTGATTTTTCTTTTAACGTGTATCCCGTGTTAAAGTAAATAGGTCGTTTGGGGGCAATCTTAATACAAACTTCAAAAATGTAGAATCGTGCCTATTTTTAAAATACCTGTTACCCATGCAGTTTTGCAGAAGTGAATTCCCCCATTTATGATATGTGATTCTCTTTAGAATGAAAATCATCATCATATAAATCTAAGCTTATTAACAAATTCAAACAGAGCGCAAATTAACAAAAATGGTTGTGATAAAAATCTAAACCAACAAGATGAAGATTGAACAAAATCTTGAAATACTTTCAAGAACTGTGGGAATTTCATAAAGGAAGACTGAAATTGGCTACATCTTTTCCCAAATTCTAGGTACTCAGCCCATCCCCAACCCTCCAACCTGGAATAGACCTCCCCCGCCCCCCAACTAAAAACCCAGAAACTTGTCTAGTTCCAAGGTGCTGAACAGAGCAGATGGCCAGAAACAAACACCAGGCAAATTGCGCTTGCTTCTTAAGCTCTAATGATTCAGTGAAATTAAAGAGAATTAGAAGCTAGTATTCTTTCATCAAATTCTAGACACGGAAGATTCACAATCATTTTAGCTCTCTCACGTCTTCTACATTCAAAGCGGATGTGTATGCTCAAGAGCACCCCCCCCCCCCCAGCGCACACACACACACACAGAGGAAAGAGTATAGGACTAGAACCAAGGAGGCCAGTGTGTTGCCTGAGCTGTGCCACTGAACCTGTTCACTCTCCCTTAAATGTCTCCCCTGAGATATCAGTCCCTTCCCACTTTAACTTGGGAGTGAGGTGCAACCCTTATCCATTGGTAGTTCACTCTGAACCCCATCACAGGAGTTTCTGCCATCGGAATACAGTATAGCTCAAGAGGAGCCTTTTTCAAAAGTCATCCAGTGTCACTCCAAGAATTTATTATTTTGCCCTATCACAATAGGATAAAAACAGGTTATCTGATATAGAATTCTATTTAATTATAAGTAATAGATAGAGACATAATAATATAATACACCCAGAATCTTACATTTTAAAAATCCAGTAATAGGGGAAAAATGGGAGAAACTAAACAAGAAATCTTTATTTAGTCCCCGTTTCTCTCATGGTTTATGTGGAAATATTCAATGATGCCAGTTGTGTGTCAGGTGCTGCGGTAGGTCCTGAGGCTGCAGTGATAGGACTAAGAATCAGTTTCTGTCCTCCAGAAATTGGCAGTCCACTGGGAGAGACAGACAAGTAAACAGTAAGGTGCAACACAGTGTGGTAAGTGTTAAAGGAACTCGCAAGAGAGGCACTTAACCTAGCCTCGAGTGTCAAGGAAGGCTTCTCACACACAAAGAAGGTAGTGCTTGAATGGACTCCTAAAGGGTGTGGGGAAGGCGGACTTCAGGCTCTGAGGACAGCAAGTGCAAAGCCCTGGAGAGGAGAGAGAACAGAACCCACTTAGAGGACTGTGAGTGGAATAGTATAGCTGAAACAAGGAGTTTGATGGGATGTCAATATATGACATAGAGCAGAGCAGATGTCAAGATTTGGGGGCAGCGGTGGACAGATTTTCCTTGATAAGAAGGCTGAGACTCTATTCTTAAGGCCACAACTATAAACACTGAGCCAGGAGTCCAGGTAACAAACTGAAGGTTTTTAAACAGGTGAATGAAATAGTCAGATTTGCACTTGGGTAAACATAATTCTTATGACTGTGGGAAAAGGATTACAGAAGCAATTTTATAGATGAGGAGACTAGTTAGCTAGGAAACTCTTAGACTTGTCCAGGTGAAAGGGAATGGACCATTGACCTACAAACTGGCAGTGAGAATCCAGAAATGATGGATCTGAAACATCCATAAGGTAAAACGGACAGGAACTTAAGGCCGAGAAAGAGCAGTCAAGTCCATGATATATGTAGTAGAGTTCCTGTCTTGAAATTCTTTGATTAGAAGTTTCTTATACTAAAAAGTATTATGATTATGATTTACATTTGCAATGATGTCTCACAGGCTCACAAGTCCCTTATAAACTTTCTGAATTGTTAGAAATGGTAGGGGCAGGGATCTTCCCGCCAAGTGGGAGGTATAGGTAGATACACTTTGCCTCCTCACACAATAGAAAGACTTCAACAAATTTAAAAGCAAAAAACAACTAGCCATGGCTGGTGTGGCTCAGTGGATTGAACTCCAGCCTGTGAACCAAAAGGTTGCCAGTTCTATTCCTAGTCAGGGCACATGCCTAGGTTGTGGGCCAGGTCAGGCCCCGAGTAGGGGCCCACAAGAGGCAACCACACACTGATGTTTCTATCCATCTCTTTCTCCTTCCTTCCCCCGCTCTCTAAAAATAAATAAAATATTTTTTAAAGACCAACCAGACCCACCAGAAAATAAAATTGTATGGAAGTCCAACATTCAAGGAGTTAAAGAGGAAACATACATCCAGACTGTGGCACCACAATGCAGTTAAGGGGGTCACCGCGCCCTGGCAAATACCTAAGGTTCCACCCCTTATAACATAGCAGGCGCACCAAGACAAAGAAATATGCCCAAATGAAAGAACAGATCAAAACTCCAAAAAAAGAACTAAGCAACAAGGAGATAGGCAACCTATCAGATGCAGAGTTCAAAACACTGGTAATCAGGATGCTCACAGAAATCATTGGGTACAGTCACAAAATAGAGGAAGAAGTGAAGGCTATTCAAAGTGAAATAAAGGAAAATGTACAGGGAACCAACCTGTGAAAGGAAGGAAATTGGGACTCAAATCAACGGTTTGGAACAGAAGGAAGAAATAAACATTCAACCAGAACAGAATGAAGAAACAAGAATTCAAAAAAATGAGGAGAGGCTTAGGAACCTCCAGGACTACTTTAAACGTTCCAATATCTGAATTAGAGGGGTTCCCAAAGGAGAAGAGGAAGAGCAAGGAATTGAAAACTTATTTGAAAAAATAATGAAGGGGAACTTCCCCAATATAGCAAAGGAAATAGACTTCCAGGAAGTCCAGGAAGCTCAGAGAGTCCCAAAGAAGTAGGACCCAAAGAAGCACACACCAAGGCACATCATCATTACATTACCCAAGATTAAAGATAAGGAGAGAATCTTAAAAGCAGCAAGAGAAAAGAAGACAGTTACCTACAAAGGAGCTCCCATAAAACTATCAGCTGATTTCTCAAAAGAAACCTTACAGGCAAGAAGGGGCTGGAAAGAAGTATTCAAAGTCATGAAAGGCAAGAACCTACATCCAAGATTACTCTATCCAGCAAAGCTATCATTTAGGATGGAAGGGCAGATAAAATGCTTCCCAGATAAGGTAGTTGAAGGAGTTTGTCATCACCAAGCCCTTATTATATGAAATGTTAAAGGGACTTATCGAAGAAAAACAAGATAAAAAATATGAATAGTAAAATGACAACAAATCACAACTATCAACAACTGAACCTCAAAAAAAAAACACCACAAACTAAGCAAACAACTAGAACAGGAATAGAATCACAGAAATGGAGATCACATGGAGGGTTATCCGTGGGGAGAGGGGAGGAGAGTGGGGGAAAGGTACAGGGAATAAGAAGCATAAATGGTATGTACAAAACAGGGGGATGTTAAGAATAGTATGGGAAATGGAGAAGCCAAAGAACTTATATGTATGATCCATGGACGTGAACTAAGGTTGGGGACGAGGAATGCTGGTGGGAGGGCGGCTTCAGGGCTGAGGGGAAGAAAGGGGAGTAGAAATGGGACAACTGTAATAGCATAATCAATAAAATACACTTAAAAATAAGTTAAAAAAACAATTAACCAATTAAACTAATGGTAGGGGGAGGGAAGTAGAAAGTGGCAGTGGTGGTCGATTAATGACGAAGCTAGTAAAGCTTGCATGACTCCTCCTGGGAGGGGTTCTAACAGGTGATGACATGGGTTCCAAAATTTAATAAAAAGTTATAAAATCACATTTGTTGTATTTTTTCTATTAAGTCTCCCAGAATACCTAGATTAACCCCAGGCAGTAGTATCCAAAGGCAAGAATTTAAATTAGGATTTAACGTATTCACATACCAGATCTGTTCAAGACTTCACAGAAATACATAAAATATTTTCCAAATGACAACTATTCTGTTGGTGCAAGTCTCTAAGTATAATAGAAAGAGCATCAGACTCCTGGTATTTCAGGCCTGTTTGTGCCCTTAAACCACCTCATTTTCTTCATCTGTAAAGTAAGATTTCTTATATTTCTGATGCATGACATGAAGAATTACTTCCTATTTTAGAACATAATTTTGCTATGTTTATTTGGACATACCACAAATCAGTCCTGTCCCAACCTTCACTTCCACCTCCTAACACACCCAAAGCCTGATATACAGTATAATCCTAAGTCAGGTTGTAGACCTATCCAGGTAAATGGTAGGTCCAGATGGCTGCAAGCTGGTAGATATCAGTGTGAAGGAGTCTGACTGTCATTCACTGATGTCTTGCTATGTGCTCCTTTCTTTTTTTTCCCCTTTTATTTTATTCCTTTCCCTTGAATTCAGAAAATTCCTCATTGTCACAACAATCAGTTGAAACTGATATGAAACACTGCCTAAAATGTTCAATGCATAAAAAAATGTTAACAAGTGTTTGTTTTCAAATTTTGGAATACTTCATTTCCTCCACCAAAAACTGCTGTTACCAAACAAGTATTCGCTGCCTGATGTGCATAGAAGTCAGTACTATGGCAGCAGTTTTTGAGAAAAGAGAGTTTATTTGTGAATTGACTGGCAAAAAGACAGGAGGCAAGGCTCAAGTCTGTCTTCCTGATTCAGAATTCGGGGCAGGGTTTTAAGGAGTAGCAGTTAAGGGTCCAGAAGTTACTTGTGAGTGGTGTTCCACGGGTGTTATCGTAAGTGGTGAGTCCACAGTTTATATTTGGTTCCAGGTCTCTGTAGAAACAAGAGAGGATCAGTTCTACAGTTACACTATTTGTTGCTTTTCCTTATGAACAAAGCCAGCCCTTTCTATAAATATTATGATTAACCAGCAGCTAACTGTTTTATACATATACCTTGGGTTTCTCTGAAAGCAGAGACTGAATCCAGTAGTTTACTTAGCAGGTGACCTTGGAAGCACAGAAAATGACAGAGATAAGAAAGAAAAGCCAGTAGATTTGATTATTGGGCTGGCTACCACTTCGATCAGTTGGGATGCAGTCCTACTGGGGATTCTCTAACGAACCACGTAGAATGCATGTCAGAATTTTCCCTCCCAAGGGCAAAAGGCTGGTACATTTATCCACTGACTCCATTCACTCCTTGGTTGAGGGTGGCTCCCTGGTATGTCTGGTCATTCATAATGGGCTTAGCGAGCCACTGAGGCTTTGGAGAGAGCCATGCATGGGATGGGCAGACAGAGATGCAGTTGGACTGGGGGGGACTGTGGCACATATAAGAACTGTCCAACACCTCTGCTGCTGAAATCAAAGGAAGTGGCATGGGACACCAAAAGTATCTGCTACCAGTCTATTACTTTCAATTTTCAGGTCTATTTTTGCCCTACATAAAATCCATTCTGTTGCTAGTTTTTTAAGCTCATGGCTAGCTGATAGTTATCAAAATGACTTAAGCCAAGAGAGTAAGTGTAGCAAACAGATGTTCCTTGTTGCAACTTGTGTAAAGGCCGTAATTGATATTCATTTACTCCACCATCATAATTGATATACATGGCAAAATACAGTAATTAACCACTGCACAGGAGAGCATAGATATCCTTATATCAGGCAAGCCCTTCCTCTCTATTCCAAATGCCTGTTCTAAGCTCAGAGAGCACTGTGAGAGTTCCTCCCCACAACTCTCTCAGGGCCACCTGAGAACGCAGTGCCGTGCAATAGCAGAACACTTGCACTTGTACCACCATATGGAGCCAAGTCATCTTTACAAAAGGCTTGGATTTTTTCCCCTCCTTTGTCAGGTGGTCACAGGGAACATCTCATAAGGCCTTCCTTAGGTGTGGACTGATAGAGAACACTGATGCAACAGAGGGTGGTGACATAAGAATCTGGTCACCTGTTTATGAAACTTACCTGTGCCTCTGCACTTTCTCAGTCCTGATCGTATACATATTATTTACATCCTACGATGGATTGCTGCTCTGCAAACTCACCGCATGGCTAGATGACTTGAGAATACACTTCCGGTTGCACACACCTGATGTCCCGCGGTCAGATGCTCAGTCTGTACCCTAGGACCCTGTAAGATACCAGAAATGGCTTTTCAAACAGCAGGTGGTTCTCTGCAGCAGGGTACAGGTGTTGCCTCAGGGTCCTAGAGCTCTGAGTTGCCATGTCCAACCCCTTGCTCCTGGCTCCCAAATCTGTTGCCCAGGAGATTGAAAGTTGCTTTACTTCTCATGCTACTCTGAGCAGGTCTCTCCCAGAGATGATATTAAAATATTTAGATAGGAAATATTATAGATTAGTGCAATCTTTTGTGAATTTCTGGTCCCTTTTCTATCCTTCAGAGAGTGGGAAGAATAGAATGAAAAGCATAATGCTTAAGAGTTCTGATAGTATTGTTTATCTTATGCTAGGGTGAAATTCGGTGTGAGGGAGACAGCATTTGGGGTAAATATTTAGAACGTGTTTATCTCCCTAATTCCTCCTTTGGTTCCCCTCCCCCACCCCAGACTTGCTCCTCTCAGGTCCCAGCCTGTCCTTGGCATTGGTATATAATGGGCTGGTCTCCAGGCAGCCCATCCAAGTTTAGAACTTAGAGACAAAGCAGTGCATTTTGGCACAGTCCTGCTTGAAGCTCCTTCTCTTTTCTAATTTGAAGATTTGATTGTGTCACTCTGTAGGATGAGAAATGCGGTTAAGAAGGAAGAATTCAGGGAGTGCACAGATTGGGGGCCAGGAGAGGCAACAACAAGAAGAGTCCAGATTTGGAAAAATTGTATCTAAAGGGATGTTGGGGTCACAACAGTGACACTAACTTCCATCCTTTCCATCCAGTGGTTCACACTGTTCTCTCTCACCTCTGCCTCCTGACTCATTCTGTTCACAGCTTGAAAAGTGCTACTTCCCTTTTAAGAAATCTTTATTCACTTAAATAAAAGAGCTTAGCTTTCAATTCTCCACCTCCTTCCCTCTTTTCTTCTTCCTGTCCTACTCTCCAATTTCTCAAGTTACATTTATAAGAAAGAACAATGAGAAGCAATGACAAAAGGTGAGCCATAGCAAATATATCCACTTAACTGAATTAAAAAGCAAATTCTGCAACAAGGATTCGATACAAGCACTTTATTAGGAGGGTGATCACAGAAGGCATGGTGGGGGAGGGGAAATAGAGGGAGACAGCAAAAGGTGGTACCTTGTTACTGTGCAGGTTATTGTGTGACCAACTGGGGTTCACAACACTGTGGACCCTCTGAGAGACCACAAAACACATCCGAAAAAGTCCCAACAAAGGACAAGGAAGTGGGACCATTTACCCATCAATATCTATCCATTATTGGTTGAAGTTTGCTCTCAGGGCATTAACTCCCCAGGTGGAGAGATGCTTAGGGTAAGAAGTCATTGGAGGTAAACAAATTCTCTACCCAAGCACAGCTGACCGCCAGGGAGGGCTGAGGGGGATGTGAGCAGGGCATTGATGTCAGAGTTGCATATTTTTGTCTGAAAAAGCCATCTGCTAATTTCGTTTTCTTTCCCTCTGTGTTAACTAGTTGTTCTAGTTTTCTTAAAATATTAAAAACACTTTTCTATATCCTGATTATGATTTTGTAGGCTCTATGATAATAGACATACCCTAGATTGTCTCATGTTTCTCACAATGCATTTTCTTACCAATGACCTCATCTACTCTCAAAACTGCTCTTGAGATGAATACCATTAGCCTCACTTTACTGTAGAAGAACTGTGGCCGTGACAAGTTCAATATTCCCCCATAAGGCCACACAGCAAGGAAGTTGCTGATGCTCAAACTTGATCTTTTGATTTTAACCTTAGTGCTTTTCCCACCATATCCACATTTGTCTCCTATCATAGCTCAAATTCTTGATCATGAGCCTGTGATGTAATATACTAATAATGCTTAAATATTAAGTAAAAATCATGTTAATGTTCTTTTGAAAAATATTTTTTTTAATTTTATTTATTTACTTTTAGAGAAAGGGGAAAGGAGAGAGAAAGAGAGGGAGAGAAACACCAATGTGTAGTTGCCTCTCATGTGCCTCCCACTGGGGACCTGGCCCACAACTCAGGCATGTGTCCTGACTGGGAATCGAACCAGCGACCCTTTGCTTCACAGGCCCATGTTTAATCTACTGAGCTACACCAGCCAGAGCTAATGTTCTTTATATAAATCTTTCATATTCATGTCCCTGGCTGGTGCATCTGGTATACATAATAGAAGACAAGGAAGCACCATAAAGATATGAATAAAGGATATAAATCCATTAACAATATAGAAACACTAGGAAGAAACTGATCAACATTCTATCATGGAACGGTTGTCAGGGCAGAGCACACGAAGGGAGCTGCGGATCACTTTCCTCCCCATATCAGGTTTTCATGAAGAGAGTGAAGTTGATTATAAACACAAGATATTGGCCACTTAGGATTTGCTGTAGGCCAGCAATTAGTGGAATTCTTGTTCTCCCCAAGTATTGCTGACAAGCGGGAGAGAGAAACACGCTGGGGTGAGAACTGGGGAGGACAAGGAGTAGATACCAGGTGGCAGTGTCATTTCTGTGTTCTCGAGATGGTTGTGGCTCGACTGCACTGAATACCCAAGGCAATGTTAAGAAAGTATATGAAGTTAAGAAGGCACATAGAGTGGTCTTTAAAAGTATATAACAATGAATGTTATGTTTCACTGTTGAATGGCCAGAAGACATCTCTTAGCCTTGATGGACAATGCTCAGTGCATCTTCATATATCAGTTCTGATCACAGGAGTGGAGTTCGTGGAAGACAGAAACAGGGGGTGGGTCTCATCTGTGAAAAGTTCAATGGATCTGGCTCCTTAGAATAAGAAGCAGGTACTTCTTTTTGAGCTGAGATGAAGGGGTAAACTATCCAATAACTTATAAACTAAATACCAAGAAGGCATGAGAAAGGAATTCTGTACCTAAAATAATCTTTAGAACCAGGCTTACAAAATAAAAGGAATTATAGCAAACACAGCTTCAGTATGTATCAGGAAAGCAGAGAGCTATTAGCTTGGAGAAAAACTTGATTTTGCAAAAATCCTTAAGAGAAGTCAGAGAGTAGCCAAGTCAGAAAAACAATATGAACTAAAAAAGCAGGTTTGAACCAATTCATCTGCCAGGGAATACTGGAAAGAGAGTATGGGAAACCTTCGTTCCCTACACCAGATCCATTTCCCCCTTATTCTCGCTTCTCAGGACCCCAGTTTTGTGAAGATACCCATCTATCCTGCATACAATCCCAGAGTAATCCCCAGTTCAGGGGGCAATCCTGATGGGTCTGAGTCAATGATGATATGCTTACTCCCCTGCCAGGAACTGGTTTGTGAGCGTGTGGTCCAGGGACCCAGTTTCTAGCGTGACAACAGTGGATGAGGGCTTCTGGGTAAGGCTCTCTGTGCTAAGACAGCCCCCTTTCTGCCACTGGGCCTTGCTGTGTCTATATGTGACACCTGGAGCTGCTGCATGCATCCTGTTATCAGCCTGATCCCGAAGCCAGGACATGGGCCATGGCAAAGTGGAGAGATGGAAAGAAGCTGGGTCCATGATGACATGGGTGAGCCCCCTGAAACCCTGCTTACTGAATGCTTCAGGACTTCCAGTTATATGAATTAATGAATTTCTAATATTTAAGTCAATTGACTGAGGGATTTTTGTAACTTGCAGCCAAAGACACCTTAGCTGATGTAGAACTGGAGTGGCAGTGATAGGTCTTCCATCCCAGCATGCAGTCTTCACTCCTTCAACTGCAGAAGAGGAGCAGGACAAAACTAGGGGCAGCAAAGTATTCCGTGTCCAGTTCACTCGTTAGGAAGGGTTCGGGGAAAGTCTCCTTCCCAGGAGTCACACCCATGTTTCCCTAAAGCAGAAAAAAATATTTGTAACATGAGAGGGAGGAATGATCCCTCTTTTCCTCAGTAATAACTCATTGTTATTTGAAAATGAGGATAGTTTTCCTCAGAATTATTGAGATATAGTGGTCATATAACATGGTGTAACTTTAAGGTGTACAATATAGTAATTCTATATATGTATATATTGCAAAATGTTTACCACAATAAGTTAGTTAACACATCTATCACCACATAGTTACAATTTGTGTGGGTAGCAAGAACTTTTTAAATCTATTTTTTAGCAACTTTCTAATATATGATATTGTTAGCTGTAGTCACCTTGCTGTTCATTACACCCCAGGACTTACCTTATAACTGGAAGTTTTTCCCCTTCAACCACTGTCACCCATTTCCCCCACCCATCCCTTGCCTCTGCAAACCACCCATCCATTCTGTTTCTATGATTTTTCTTTTTTTAGGTTCCACATGTAAGTTAGGTCATTCAGGATTTATCTTTCTCTGTCTGACTTATGTCACTTTGCATGATGCCCTCTCAAATTTCATCTACATTGTTGCAAAAGGCAAAATTTCCTTGGTTTTTATTACTGAATAATAAATATTTCAGTGTGTGTGTGTGTGTTGTGTGTGTATGTATCACAGCTTTATCTATAAGGGGAACCCCAAAAAACAGAATTATTTTCTGGAAGGGTCCACTTGTACTGGGTTGGCCAAAAAGTTTGTTATGTTTTTTTCCATAAAACAAAAGACACATTTTTCATTTTCACCAATAACTTTATTGATTTGGATATTTTGAGTATGTTGGCCATCTAGTCAGTAGAGGCCAGGGGTGCTGCTAAACATCTTCCAATGCATAAGACAGCCCCACAGCAAGGAATTATTTGGCCAAAATGTCAATAGTACCGAACCACTTCACAAACTATTTTTGACACATTTGATCAGTCACAGCACCTTCTCCATACACTGCACAAATCTTTTTTTCTTTGCATTTTCTTTGCATTTCTGTTGCATTTTTATCTTTCTTGAAATAATAAAGCATAATACACCAAAAATGTTGTGCATTTTCTTTTACTTTCAATATTAAACTGACTACACAAAAATTCACCAATTTTGATGTTATTTTTAAATTCATACTGATATGACAGCTGCACAACACAATCTAACAAAATTGTTTCAAATAAAGTTGAAGACAACTAAGTACTACTAGACCCATCTTATGGAATAAACTAAAAGAACTTTTTTGCCAACCCAATAGCACAGGCTTCCCCCACCAGGTGGGTGTTGTAGGAACACATCTGTATCAGTGTACCAGCTGGCGTTGTTGTGAGAGGCTATGTTGGGCTTCAGTAGATTTTTTTGAAGACTCTTTCAATGCATTTACCCATTTCATGATGGGTGAGTTATGAGTGCACCTGGCCACACCGTGCTGAGTGTTCAGCAGTTTGGACTAGAAACAGCATGACCCTTGTTGGGAGCACTCCTGCCTGGTTTCAGAGGCTGTAACCCTGCCGACAGGTGAAAAGGCCCCATGGCTAGGAGACCTTGGGACCATAAGCCACTAAGGAGACGAAACTTATCCTCCTGGCAGAGGCATAGCATCTACCCCCTTTACTTCACCCTGCTCCTGGCAGATGGCTGGATAGTCAATAATGGGTAAGATTTCTCAAGAAAGGAACAACCTAAGACAGGCACAGTTGCAAAGGGGCCATCAGGGAAGGATTTAGGGGATTATAGGGAAGGGACAAAAAACCTTCACCCCTTGGCTTTATCATAGCCTGAGTCCCCATTGTATCTGTAAAAAGTCTCCCAATCTGTTGGCTGCCTTGCTTCCCCCACCTGATTCAGGCCTGAAAAAATGTCAAAGGGGGCTGCAGCCCTGTGCTGGAACCAGCAGTTCCTGGTGGGCGGCGATCAAGCCTAAGAAAGAATGCATAAAATCCTGTGAAACCTGCTTTGCTAAGAATGTCCTCAATTCAAATATTAAGGGTCCAAGCACAAAATAAGTTTGTTTCCCAAGGTTTTACAGCTGATTGGCATCACTCTGTCTACCAGACCCTGACTCAAAAAGACCCCCGTGATCCCAGAAATGTTATCTGTAAACCATACCTCCTTTCTTTGATATGCATCCCTATGCAAGCTCAACTCAATAAAAGCCAATTGAGAGAAAGGCTAAAACACCTTTCTCCTCTGAGAGACTGTTCAGCCTTCCTCCCCAAGCAGATCATGTCTTGGTAGAGTTATTCTTATCTACTGTGGCTCTGCCGGAGGAGCCCCCTGACAACCCCTGTGCCCCACCTCCCTATTCACCCTATCTCACCCTGAGCGATTTTTGTGTGTTTGTTTCCTCAGATGAAAAAAGTCCTCAAAGGGAAACATTTTGCTGTTGTGGAAGAGGTGAAACAAAAAATGGCAGAAGCACTAAAAGGCATCAAATTTGACAAGTTCACAAACTGTCTTGAGCAGTGGAAAAAGAGATCTCAACAGGTACATTGTATCAAATGGAGAGTGCTTTGAAGGTGAGCAAGTTTAAACAGGTAAGAATAAATGCACAATTTTTTATAAATAAATTCTGTTTTTTTATGGGTCCCTCCTTGTATTTGTCTATCAATGGACACTTAGATTGTTTCCATGTCTTGGCTGTTGTAAATGATTCTGCTATAAATGTAGGGGTGCAGATATCTCTTCAAGATAGTGATTACATTTCTTTCAAAAATATAACCAGAGTGGGATTACTAGATCATGTGGTAGTTCTATTTTTAATTTTTTTGAGGAAACTCCATATTGTTTTCCATAGTGGCTGCCTCAATTTATAATCCCACCAAAAGTGCAAAAGGGATCCCCATACCATACTGTTTTGATTACTATAGCTTTGTAATATAGTTTTAAATCAGGAAGTGTGATACCTCCAGTTTTGTTGGCTACTAAGGTTTTTTGTGATTCCATGTGAATTTAGAAATGCTTTTCCTATTTCTTTTAAAAATACTATTGAAATCTTGGCAGAGATTGCATTGAACCTATAGATTAAGTAGTATGGATATTTTTAAACAATATTAATTCTTCCAAATCATCAACCTGGATATTTTTATATTTGTTCTGTCTTCTTCAATTTCCTTCATCAATGTTGTATAGTTTTCAATGTACAGATCTTTCACTTCCTTGTTTAAATTTATTCCTAAGTGTTTTATTATTTTTGATACCAGTGTAAAAATTTTTTTTTATTTCTTGTTAAAGTAATTTCTTGTTAGTGTATAGAAACACAACTAATTTTTGTATATTGGTTTTCAATCATGCTACTTTACTGTATTCGTTTATTAGGTCCAACTGTTTTTTGGTGGGGTCTTGAGAATTTTCTATATATATAAGATCATGCCATCTGTAAAAACAGACAATTTTACTTCTTCATTTCTGATTCAGATGTTTTATTTCTTTTTCTTGCCTGATTGTTCTAGCCAGGACTTCTGGTACGATGTTGAATAGAAGTGCTGAGAGTGGGCACTCTTGCCTTGTTCCTAATCTTAGAAGAAAAGCTTGCAACATTTCACCATTGAATATGATGTAACTGGAAATTTGAGGATAGTTTTAAAAGATATTTGAACCTGCAAATACTGTATTCCAGTACCATAGCAAGAGAAATTAGGAAAGTTTCGGCTTTCGGGATGTGGAATCTTTAGGATGGGCAATCTTGAGGGCAAGGATGATGTTTCAGATTTATATTCCTAGAATCCAGAATAGTGCCTGACAAATAAAGATTTGTCAAACAAATAATCTGAAAAACTGGGGAACTCTGATAACACATAGAGTATCCTTAAAAAGATTTCAAGATTAGGATCTTGACTGTGCAAAGTTTCAAGAGGCCACAACTCATCAGGACTTTCATAATTTCATTTTTTTTAATGGTGCACGCTTTCAAAATTATAAATTCCATTTTATTTACAGGTAAAATGTACATAGCTGTCTACTTCTTAGGTGGGAACTGCGCACTTCTTTCCAAAGGTCACTATGGAAAGAAGGAAAAAGTAACTTTAGAGTGTAGAAACTGACAAGCACTACCTTAGCCAAGTGATCAAGGTCAATATCAACATTGATAAGTGATTTTGAAAGCAAGTAACTTTGATATGATGTGATGAAGTGGCAGTTTAGCTTTGTGGTCTTCCCCCCCAAAACTCATAAGCCCAGCCTAATTATGAGAAACACAAAGCAAATCTCAGGACTCCACAAAATTGTCAAAGTCCTCAAAGTTGAGGAGAGTCTGAGAAACTGCCACGGCCAAGAGAAGCCTAAGGAACCACGGCTATTTAGGTGCTGTGCTATCCTGGATGGGATCCTGAGACAGAACAAAGACGCTGGGTAAAAACTAAGGAAAACTGAATGAAGTATGGACTTCAGTTAACTGCAATTTATCGTGCATTTATATACAATGTTAATAGTAGAGGAAACTGGGTGCGGGATATTGGGAACTCTTTGTACTATCTTAACACTTTTCATGTAAATTTAAAATTCTTAAAAAATAAAATTATTTAAAAAACTCTAGCTATGTTTTCTGGTTTTTGTCCAATAGTTTTCATCTAAAGGAAGCTGGTTTTGCCCTTTAATAATAGAAATATACATGAAAATAGATTCATATGACAAAAATTTATTATAATCTATGCTTTGATAACAAATATCAAGTGTATTTATTGCCAAGGTACTAGTAAGTTAGTTGGCAGGTATTAATTTTAATTAACAATGTGTAACTAACTTAAAGATCTCAGTCATGGACAGCCTATTAAGTTACCCATTCTATACTTAAATTGTGTTATTATTCAAAGTCACATAATTGTCTTGGATTTTTGGCACGCTTTTTATAAATGGCCATTTGTGAATTGAATATCACCAGAAAGTAAAATGCTATTAAAAATCAAACTGATTTATGTAAAGAGGGAACATATCAAACAGTAATTTATATAGTTACTACTCAAAGTGGGACCTTTTGTCTTTTTATCTGTTTCCACAGCCTCATGATTTTGGAAAAAAGTAAGCCAAGAACTGACTGTGCCACTAGGTTCTTTTAGTGATTTAACTTCTACAATTAGAAGTCTTATGAATTATTCAGAGTAAACTATATCCACTTAATTGCTTGGCTCTTATCTTAGTTTTAAACTAGATGAGAGTTTTGAACTGGATGAACTTTGCTAAATTACTTAATCTTTTCACATGTCAGTTTCCTCATTTCCAAAAACGACAAATAGTAGTTATCTCATAGGACACAACGTTGTGAAGACAATAAGTAAAGTGGTAAGGCATGAAAAGTGTTTGGTAAGTAAAGTGTATTTTAGAGTACTAAAAGTTCTTTGTAAATACAGAATTCATTTAAAAAAAGCTCTGAGAACTTATGGTGAATAAGGAAGATTCTATAAAAAGAGGGATTGGTAATTGGGACTTTTTCCAAAAAACCCACAAAAGTCCATAAAACTCTCCAACCATATCCATTTGTTACACTAATTTATCCAGGTTTCTTTGTGAAACATTTCTGTACTCTATATATCCCTTTCACAGTAGAATATCACAATTTGGGAGTAAATCTATTATCTTAAAGTTGTAATAAAATTAATTCATAGAAAATACCTCTGTACATATAATAAACATTAAGCATTTTCCATATAAACTACATATGGAAAATAATTTCTGTATGACCTCAGTCTGCCAAGGCCAGTGACCTCTCTCACAGATACTTATGTTCATACTGCTTTCCTAGGTATCATGGGATTGTAAAGTTTTTGAAAACTTCTATTTATTAACATACCTTGAATATGAACTCAAGGTTTCTGAAGCAGAGCGGATTATTATGGCAAATAACCAGGCCAGCCCATATTTGCCCCGATTCTCAACCCTCTGGCAACACAGTGAGAGATGGATTTGTCATCGTGTTGATGACGAATGTGTTGATGACTCTGTTGTTATCAACATAGTAAAGTTTGTAATGTAGGCTAAGAACCCCCAAAATATAAATCTGGGTGTTCTTACAGGAAATGAAAGCTGTTTCCCCTCTCCTCCTGAAAAGTGGGGACAGAAACATTTTTGAGAATTATCCTAGATTCTTACTCTTACCCTTTGAAATGTAAATAAACCTCTCCAGGGGAAGATAAAACTAGCGTCTCCCTGGAGGGCTTGATAGCAATTTGATGGCTCACCCAAGGGTTGGCTGAAGCCTGAAATGGTAAGCCCTGCATCACTGCAGGCTGCAAGGGTAAATTTGAAGAGCCTCTATCAGGAAAGAGGACAGAACAGAGAATTTCCTAGCTTTCTTCTTTTGAGTAGGTGATATAAATAAAAAGGGCATTGATTCCCCCCACCCCCCTGGTATTAGTAGTCTGAGGAAATTTAAGACCTATTCATTATTTAGCAACATTCTTTACAAATATCAGCTGAATTGGAATAGAAGGCCAATGAGGCCAGGTTCTCCAGAAAGCAGGATCAGGATTTCTGGGAGTGAGGTCCAGAGCTCTGTTTTATTGAGCTCTTCACATAATCCTTATGGACTCTGAAGTCTGAGAAGCACTCTGGAGGATGATGGTTTTTAGTGTAGAGTTCTTGTATGGTTGCCATGACATTCCTTTTCTTTGTATTTGTGGTTAATATAGGTAGCTCATCCAGACCTAGTGATGCCTTCATATAGGGTGGGCAAATTCCCATTGGCTCCCTTACCAAATAGTTACTTTTTTGTTTAGTGGAGGTGGAAGTGAGGAACTGAAGAACTTGCCTAGAGCAGAGTGGAACCATTTCCAGGGACCTGGCATCCTTTCTCTCTTCTAGTAGATGCTAAATGCCCTGTCCCCCATGCAGGCTGTACTGCACTCCTCTGGACCTCAGCTTGTTCCCTCCGGGTCAGTGGCTGAAGAAGGAGGCAAGCCTTGGTGGCTAGTCTTGCCTCTGCCAAAGTTCCAGCCACCTGGGGTTGTTACTCTTGAAAATTTTATCTTGACTTTTTTTCCCCCCCCAGTATCACATGTATTCTTCTCTTCAAATTGCAGAAACCAGCTGGTTGGTCAGCCCCTCTCCATGAATTGAAAATGACTGTAGTTCTGGAGGTTGGGTTTGTTCCTTCTCTGGAAAGGGGCCCTCCAGGCCCTGATGGGTGGTTTGATAGAGGGTGAAGAGAGCTGCTGATCCATGAGCTGAGACGCAGGAAAATCTGGGGCACCCTGGGATGCTGCTGGGTTTCCCGGTCATCAAAGAGTTGATTGCAGCTGGGAATGCTGGAACTAACAATCTCTATTTTCCAGGAAATAGGATGGACCTCTCTTAGTCAGCTTCAAGGCATTTTCTTCCTAGCTCTTGAGAGCACCCACAAATTGACCCAATACTACAAATCTAAATCTATTCTCTGCTATTTTCCAAAACGAGATTCCTCCTAGTCCCACAGTTAAATCAATTGTGTTCATATTTCTTTGGCTTTCCTTCCTTTCTACTTGAAAGGGTCTTTTTTTAACCTTCTTTCTTCATAAATTCTTTCTATTCCCATCTCCTCCATGAAACCTTTGTTAACTATTCTTGGTCTTAACTATTCTCAATTTCTGTAGCATTTACCCTCCGAACTACATAATTTAGCCATTAATTACATACTGTGGTACATAATTTGCTGTAGTGTTAATATGTCTTCGTTTTTTTTATTCCCCCACGCAAGTATAAGTGTTGTGAGACATTCTCCACCTCTCACTTACAAACGCAAAGCCTGCACTTATTATAGAGAAGAAATAAGGTCACAGACTTAGAACTGGTTTTAGTCCTTAAGCCTCTGTCCCCACTCCCCCATCCGCCACCTGTTTAGTTCTGTGCAATTAGGTGCTCTGATCCGGAATATTTTCTCCAGACTTCCTTATTTTGCTTTTGAAAATGAATCCTTCTCTTTCTCTCTTGAATGTTGATAAATGTTCATGTCACAGAATGGATATATTAGTAATATACACGAACCACCAAATGCTCTCATAAAATAGAATATGGGTGGAAACAGAATTATCTTGACCGTGTGGCATTTCATAAGGGAATTATTATAGCATTCTGGTAAAATATGACAAATGGAACTCTTTAATGAATAGGGACTCCCCCATTCACGAGTATTTTTATGAGAATATTAGGAAACTTAAATCCTCTTTTATTATTTAAGAAGTCATTTTTTTCTGGGGTTTTTTTTTCACTTCTAAACACCATTCTTCCATTTACCTGAAGGTTTACTAACTGGCTACTTTAAATATCACACAGTATCTGCCTTAGTCAATTATTTAGATGCACATCTGATTACAATGTAATTGTGCACTATATTTTAGGCACATTTTCTCAATTAAAAAACAAATATGTTTAATGTTTCTGTCTTACATTTTTTAAATCCTCACCCGAGGGTATGTTTTATTGATTTGAGGGAGAGAGAGAGAGAGAGACATTCATGTGACAGAGAAACATCAATCAGTTGTCTCCCATAAAGGCCCCTACTGGGGATCAAACCCACAATCTAGGAACATGCCTTGACCAGAAATCTAACCCGCAACATTTTGGTGTACAGGACAGCGCTCCAGCCACCTGGTTCACTTGGCCAGGGCTAGTATTTCCGTCTGTAAATACACCTTTAACTCTTCCACTCAACTCAGACAGTATCCATCCCTCTCACTTAAGGATTGGTTTCTGCTTCATCAGACAGAAGTCCGACTATGTATATCTAACCAAATAGGGCAATATTTTTCCCACAAAGCAGGAAGTAGGAAGTTCTACTGGAGAGTAAGCAGCCCAGCGAGATACAGGGGGTGGTGCGTTCGGATGATTACGGCCTAACCTGCGTCAACTTCTGCAGGCTTCTTTTTCTCCTTTGCAATATTGAACATGTGGCTCTTATTTTCCTGGTGGTCTCATGGTTTCAAAAAGCTGCCCCATATTTTGTTCCCCATCCAAGTTTTAGGTAATAAGAAAAAAAAACCAAACAAACAAAACAGAACAACAAAGGAAACAACAACAAAATGACAAGGGAAGGAGGAAGAACCACATCAGGAAAGTAAGTCCTTCCATCTGCAGCAGACTTCAGCGTGCTTTCCAAGGACAGAACGGTGTCATGCTGTCCCCCTTGGCTGCAATGGAGACAGGAAATGAAGTGCTTTTTGTTTTGTTTTGTTAGTCGGGTACATGTGGGCCCAATACAAAAGTGTTTTTTAATTATTAGGGAAGAAGATGAGAAGGGCACTGGGTAAAACGACTAGCCTCGTCTATCACAGAAAAGCCGGAGACAAGTCATTCACGAACGACTAAATCCTAGTTTCAAAGTTCCCAGACGTGGCGAGGAGAGTGTAAGGTACGTGTGCTCGGCGGAGACGCTTCAGGCAAGGTTACAGATATCTCTGGGCAAACTTTAAGCTCTCAGATACCGCCGCCGAATCATTAGTCTTTTATATTTCGCAATTAAAGTACTCCTTATTATAACTGATTGCTTCAAATTAACCCAAATAAATGTTTCAAGTGTTCCTTTCATTGAACGTAGGAGACCTAGAGAAAAATGTTGATTTTGATGACCGGCAAAATTTAACAGTACAAAGCAGCTGTGCTTTTTGTCCAGGTACGTTTGCTTAATTGATATTTGCTGCCACCTACTGTTTAAACTTGATATTCACCCTGGTCCTCACCGGTAACTGGAATATAATGACTCCAGAAGAGAAAAGAAGGAAAACTGCAAGGAGAGTCCTTGCCGCTGCTACAGCCACGTGCGTATTTAAAACTGAATTTCCTGTTGGCACACCCAGCTTCATTGCAGCACTCTGTACAATAACCAAACGGCGGAAGCAACCCAGGGGTCCGTGACAGATGAATGAATGAACACAATGTGGTATATACGAACCATAGATTATTCAACCTTAAAAAGGAAGGAAATTTCAACATATGCTATACTATAGATGCATGCCTTTGAAGACACTACACTCAGTGAAATAAGCCAGTCACAAAAGGACAGACGCTGTGGGATTCCACTTACATGAAATGCCGCCTAGAACGGTCAGCGTCATAGAGACAGACAGAAGTAGAAGGCTGGTTAACAGTGGATGGGGGAAGGAGGGGACGCGGGGCGGGGTTAGTGTTTAATGTGCACAGAGTTTCAGCTGGGGGAAGAGCAAATAGTTCTGGAGATGGATGGTGGTGGTTATACAACAGTGTGCATGGACTTAATGCCACAGAACTGCACACTTAAAAGTGGTTAAAATGGCCCTGACCAGTGTGACTCAGTTGGTTGTGCATCATCCCAAAAAGCGAAAGGTTGCTGGTTCGATTCCTGGCCAGGGCACGTGCCTGGGTTGTCGGTTTGGTCCTTGGTTAGGGGTTAGGACAGGATCAATGTTTCTCTCCCTGTCTTTCTCCCTCCCTTCCCCTCTCTCTAAAACTAAACAAACAAATAAATAAGTAAATAAATAAATGTTAAAATCATAAGTTTTATGTTACTATATTTTACCACAATAATTTTTTTTAAATATTACTTTTCCAGGGAAGCAAGTAAGCTGATTCTGTGGAAAGCAGAAACTGGGCATATTCTAATTTGTATCACCATGTAGTAACAAATTGGCACCGCCTTTTAGGTTCCTTCTACTCCTGAAATAGTAGGTCCCTTTCTGCCGATGAAGAAACTGGCACGTACTAATAATCTCTGTGAAAATTGTTTTTGCAGCATCAGGAATACAGCAGTTTAATGTCCTACAAAAAAGAGTGAAGCGGATTAACTTCAGGGAAGAAGACAAATAGAGTAATTTGGGCAATTCATAGTTCTCTAAAAAAGCCATTTCTTAGTATATTGAGCTGAATATTTTCATAACAATAAATAGATTTTGGGCTGTTTAACATCCCTAGAAATATTTAAAATTTTTCCTATGGCTGTTCGGTAGTTTTAGAACATAGCACAATAATCATACTACCATGGCTATGTATATATTACTTTAACTGTTACAAACTATAAAATCCCTGAATTTTATTTATTCCTAGAAATAAAGCACGTGGAGGCCTCCTATGTCCATGAAATGGTTTGTTATGTAGGATTCATGAATGATCATATTTCAAACTGAACATGCCTTATATAATGACTTCCGCCCAGGTTATATTTGAATCATTCAAAATTCTTTTAAGATAATATCTTTTCTGTTCATGCAAAGTTTAATGGGTTTTTACATATAGCAGTCTCCTTATTCCCTTTCCTCTTTCAGTTTGATGGGGTTCCACCCCATGACTGTGATTCAGATTGCCAGAAGTACTCCCCTGAAGAGGAGCCCACCTGACAGGCATAGATAAGGAGAAACTGAATTTTATTCTTTTAGGAATAAAATTAGGAAATTGACTGTACTCCTACTTCATTGCTCGAGATAGTCACACTGTTTTTTCAAAAAGGAAAGGTGTAGAAAAGATAGCAAGTGAATTGAGAAGTGTATTTTAAATATTGGAAACGATGAAAGAGGCGGACGCAGCACCCAGGACATTGGTCGAGGTTCGTCTGTGTGGGGAAGAGGAAGAGCAGCTTCCGCAGAGAACAGCGACGAAATTACTAGCTGCCAGAAAAGGCCATTTAAAATACTATTTCCTTATTGGAAGTGCTAAGTGCAGCTGTTTGAAAAAAGAGGGGGAAGTTGTATTATTTGTCAGCATCATGAGGGAGGGGAGCAGAGTTGGCTGATGGTCCCAGAACCGCCCCAGTTCCTGACGTCGCTGGGCAGAGGCACCCAGGATGCAGCGTAGCGCTCCTGGGCATGTGGGTCAGCAGGTCTGACAACTGTGCTGGACTCTGAGACTCCCACGCAGTTTTTTTAATCTGTTAATTTTTTAGTTATCAGTGTTACTACATTCATATATCTGTCTGCCTTACATCAGGACAAGCACCACGTTTTATAATCTTGACATTAACTGCTGTTCTAGTTTCGTTAAATTTATTTCTAAGTATTTTTAATGTTATTTAAATATTTTTTAAAAGATTTTATTTATTTTTAGAGAGAGGGGAAGGGAAGGAGAAAGAGAGGGAGAAACATCAATATGTGGTTGCCTCTAGCGTGCCCCCTATTGAGGACCTGGCCTGCAACCCAGGCTCATGCTCTGACTAGGAATCAAACCAGCAACTCTTTGGTTCACAGGCCTGCAACCAATCCACTGAGCTACACCAACGAGAGTTAAAGTTTTTCCTCTTCCAGTCTCCTTTCACAGGTGCAGGACCTGCACTGCCCTCTGCGTCTCCCACGGCTCCGCCTTTCTCTCCATTACCTTTACCAGCCCTTCCCCTAATACATCTATTGCACATTGTTAACTTTTCACAAGTCCTAGTTTACACATCAGTAGACACCAATTTACCAAGCTCTGTACAGACCAATAATGCTCTAGTCAGCCCTTCCTCCGTGAGGGGACCAGTCCCAGCTCCAGCCTGCTTCCTCCCTCACCTCAGGCCGTTTCAGCAGCCAGGTGCCCCAGATCTCTGCTTTTAGCTTATTTCACACAACTGTGCCCCTTAAATGCTCTCACTGTTGCCTTTGAAATTCTGCAACTGTGATCAAAACAAACGCTCATGTACGGCCAACCTACTGTAAATCCCCCCAAATCTCTCTGGATTCCCAACATCCTCCCCCTTCATTTCTTCAAGGAGACGTGGCAGAGGCCAGTGATGATTCTGCCCCATCTGCCTCAGGGCTAGGGTATGGGCTAAGGTTCCTCCTCTGTTCCCAGTCACTCTTCTGAAAGCATTTTTCTTCTTCCCTCCACCTCCCACCCCATCACAATCCTGTGAAGCTCATGCCACACAGCCGTACGTGTTGCTGTCATCCCTTATTCACGGAAAACTTCAGCTTCCAGCTCAGTATTTCTCGCCACCTAGGGCTGTCGGATTGAACAAATGAAAATACAGTATGGCTAGCTGAATTTGACTTTCAAACATCACACTTTTTAAAAATTTGGCAACCCTCCTTTCCTTCTCTCATCAATTTCAGTGTTTCCCTGTCCATGTGGATAATTCCAGTAACACTGGCCTTTTGGTTACTAGGCTCCTAACCTCAGAAGATGTTTCTACAACACTTCAGCAGGCATTCCTATAGTCACACTCAAAACTTTGCCACCTCCAAATCTCAGTTTAAACAAACATTTTCTACTTTCGCCATTCAGTCTTTTGCTAATGAGCTCTAGAACAGGAGCTGGCAAATTGCAGCCCATGGGACACATGTGGTTAGGACAGTTTTTGTGCAGCCTGTGAGCTAAGAATAGTTTTAACATTTTTAAAGAGTAGTAAAATTTTAAACAAGAATATGGAACAGAGACTGCAGATGGATTACAAGGCCTAAATATTTACTGTCTAGTACTCCATAGAAAACATTTGCTGACCTTGTTCTGGAAACTTCTTCTTCTTTTGTTAAAGTTTTTTTTACTGCTACTTAATTTTTAGAGAGAGGAGAAGAGAGGGAGGAAAACAGCCATGTGCATGAGAAACATCGATTGGTTGTTTCTCACGTGCCCTCAACCCGGGACTTGGCCCCCAACCTAGGAATGTGCTCTGACTGGGAATCAAACCATTGATCTTTCTGTTCTCAGGCTGTTACTCAGTCCACACAGCCACACCGGCCAGGGAAGACACTTTCTTCATTACAGTTGTTTGACCTGATTGAGACCTCTAATTCATTGATGTCCTTTCTTTCTCAGTATCTGCCAGTTGTCTCCTGACTTGACTTTCCTTTTTGTCCTGCCCAGATGTCCTGCCTCTCTCCCTGTATTGCTCTTACTTCTCCCTAACTTAACCAAATTTAACCCCACTCCACTCTTTGTGCTTGCACCCCAGCAGCAGAGTTTTGCTCAAGAAAAATCAGAAGACCAGGCTGATAAGCACAACATGCTCATAAACCTCATATAACTATTCAAACGCCCATAATTCTACCACTTTCCCCTCATAAATGGACTTTCCTACCCTCTGAGATCACCACTTCATAGCTTCTCTCTTGTCATTGACCCTGAAGATGTTGTCCCATGTCCTTGTTACTCTATACCAAAACTTCCCAAAATAGTTGTGTATGCTCACTCCGAACGGATTCTTACATTTTGTCTGCACTCTGATTCTTCCCTGAGGCGAGGTCTAATGTTAAGCTGTAAGGTGGCAGGAAAGCAAAGCAAAGCAGTGTGCCATGGGAAGCGATGCTGCTGCCCTGGCCACAGAGAAGAACTTGACCATGTGGAGTTTCTGGGCAGGTGGAGAAATCGTGTCTGGGAATAGGCCAATGTCAGGAGAGGGGTAATTCATCTGCCTGCTTCCTCCTGTGTCCTGTCTCCTGTTGTCAAAGGGACAGGAGAAGCCAGAGACCCTGGGTGTGCGGTTCGTTGATCAGTCTCAGTGGCAGAACAGTTTCAACCCAGTGGGCGGTGGAGGCAATTCACGCCCGCCCAGGAGATAGGCAACTAAGGCTGGGGGGAACTAAGGAAGTACAGAAGAAGTGCCTATATCTTAGTTCAGGCTGTTAAAACAGAATACCATAGCCTGGGTAGTTTAAATTAAAAAACACACACACATTCTTTTCCCCTCACAGTCTGGAGGCTGGGAATTCCGAGATCAAAGCACTGGCAATCTGGTGTCTGCTGAGAGCACTCTTCCTGGCTTGCAAACAGCCATCTTCTTTTAACCTAACACGATGCAGAAGAGAGAGCTGGGAAGCAAAACTGGTCTGAAAGCAGCAGTGAGAACCCTGCCCCACCCTTCTCTCAGCTCTTTGAATGGCTGGCTCCCATCAGTATTTTTTTAAAGATTTTATTTATTTTTTTTTAGAGAAAGGGAGGGAGAAAGAGAGGGAAGCACCAATGTGTGGTTGCCTTTCATGAACCCCCAACTGGGGATCTGGCCTGTAACCCAGTCACGTGTCCTGACTGGGAATTGAACCAGCAACCCTTTGGTTCTTAGGCTGGTGCTCAATTCACTGAGCCACACCAGCCAGGGCTTCCCTCAGTATTCACCTGAAGTACAACTTCCTCAGTGAGGCCAAAGGTAGACATCTCCTGGTATTCTGCATCATAGCACCTTTAATTTCCATCGTAGCAGCTGTTTTGTTTCTTCTTTAGTTTATGTATTTTGTTATAATTTTATTGAAATTAAAGATCCATGAGACAGTTACCTGTCTGTCATGTTCCCTATTGCATCCCCACTGAATAGTACAGTGTCTGGTATAATAAGTGCTTGGTGAATAATTACTGAGTAAATGACACTCAACCAGGGTAACAAGAACCCAGAGGTGGAAGGGGATTTCTACAGAGGGAAAAGCAAATAGCTGCCCACCTTAATCTCAGTCTATCAGTTCTGTAAAGTGGATATTAACACCTGCCTCCTTTGGGAGGCAGGAGCAGCAAACAGACCAGGAAAGGACTTACGGGGCTGGCTCCTTGGCTCCTCTCACTGTTCCTCAGAAAGGCCTGTTGGAAAGGATTTCCTCCTGCCTCCCCCCCCAAGGTTACACACAGTGGGAGGTGAAGAACCACAGCCCCTGAAGCCAGCATGGTCTGCTCATTGCCTTCTTGTCTCTCTTCCCCTTATTGGATTGAGGAGAGCTTGGGGGTGGCTGCAATGAACTGTGGCTGTGACACTTACATTGGAATGGTTTGAGTACATTAGTGAGGCAGTTCCTGGTTCTAATCAAAATAGTTACGGGCTAAGTGGAAGAGAGACACAGTTTCCCATTTTGCTCAAACATACCTCTGGGCCAAGAGGTCTAATTCATGGAAACAATGTAACAGAATTGAAAGCAAAGCAGAATAAAATAAATAATAATCATTCCTCATCCCCTTCAAATAATTGTTCAACAGTAAAAAATAAGAATATATAAATATATGGAATATTATAAATCCTTAAAATTATAAATGTGTAGATTATGTATACAAATAGGCTAATATAACCTGACATGTGAAAATAGACTATGTAATTAATACAATGTATATATATTAAAATATAATTTAATATGTAATTAAACATACAGTACACTTTCTAATGTGAAATATGTATTAATATGAGTAAGGATTTAATGTAACATGCAATATGAAAATAGTTTGACTCACAAATAGGTGTGGCTCAGTTGGTTGGGTATCATCCTGCAAAGCTGAAGGCCTCCGGTTCTGCTCCTGGTCAGGGCACATGCCTAGGTTGTGGGTTCAGTCCGTGGTCAGGGCATGAGAGGCAACCGATGGATGTTTCTCTCACATCACTGTGTCTCTCCCTCTCTTTCCCCTTCCCTTCCCCATCTCTAAAAATAAATAAATAATTAAAAAGAAAAGAAAATAGTTTTGTTGGAGTGACAGATACGGTAAACATTTTCTTTTTTTTTTGAGGAACCTCCATACTGTTATTTACATTCCCACCAGCAGTGCACAAAGTTTCCCTTTACTCTTTAACATTCTCACTAACACTTATCTCTTGTCTTTGTGATGACTGTCATTCTCATAAACGTGAGGCTGTACCTCGACGTGGTTTCAATTTGCATTTCTCTGATGATTAATAATGTTGAGCACCTTTTCATGTACATGTTGGCCATGTGCACATCTTTGGAAAAATGTCTATTTAGATACTCAATCAATTTTAAATTGGATTATTATTGTATTTTGCTATTGAGTTGTATGAGTTCTTTTTTAAAATTTTTTCTTTATTGTTATTCAATTACAGTTGTGTGCCTTTTCTCCCCATCCCTCCACCCCACCCCAGCTGAACCCACCTCCCTCCCCCCTCTCCACCCTCCTCCTTGATTTTGTCCATGTGTCCTTTATAGTAGTTCCTGTAATCCCCTCTTCCCACTGTCCCCACCCCACTCCCCCTGGCTCTTGTTAGATTGTTCTTAACTTCAATAAAAATATGGAACGCTTCACGAATTTGTGTGTCAACCTTGTGCAGGGGCCATGCTAATCATCTCTGTATCGTTCCAATTTTAGTATATGTGCTGCCGAAGCGAGCACAGTAAACGTTTTCTTTAACTCTCCTTTTATGCTGTTACATTTTTAAATTGAAAAGCTCTCGCGTCCCTGTAGTGAGCCCCTATGTAGAAGGGATGTTTTGTGGACAGTGTCTAGTGTTGAACTTTGTGTTGAGGTGCTGAAGAGTCATCTGTCTGGACTCGGACCTGTGGAGGTGCCTTTTGCAGCCCATACCATGACAATTTGTTCATTTTCCACGTGATGCTATGCTAGTGTCACTAAGAATTTCTTTGAATTTACACCTACATTCATGCCTGCGTGTACATAGATGTATCCTCTGAAATTCTTTGGAGAGTCATGATAGAATTAGGCAAGTGCTTAAGTAAGACATCTATATATTAACCATACTGAAGAGAAGAGCTGGGAAAGAAATTTCTGCAAAAGAAAAGAGTAGTCTGCATTTCTAAGCCAAGAGATTAGAGTGAGTGCCTGGAGACCTCTCCAGAGTTCTGATTCTGATGATCAGTGCTATCTTCTGAGAACCCTGTGATTCTCCTGCTCGTGAAGCTGCTGTTCCCCTCAAGGTAGTTTACTTGTTCGTGGTTTATTCAATATTATACCCTGTACCGGCAGATCTGGCAGGTGCCACAAATGCAAGTAAGAGAATATGTGGTCTCCGCCCTCAATCACCTCGTGGTTTCTTCCTGCAGCCTCTCTCATGTGAGTGTGGTTGCATCTACTGCCCAAGAGTGGAAGTGATCTGTCGGCAAGATAACTGAGCTTCACTTATTTTCATAGGGCTGGGATTTAAAAAAATTAAAGTTGTATAATTAATTTGTATAATTAATGTGTGATGAAAAACAGGATAGGAGACCTTTAGGACCTATCTGTAGAAGCAGAGGAAGAGGGATCTCTGGTAATCAGCATTTCCCTGATGATTAGTGATGTCACATTTGTATGTGATAATTAGCTTCTTTTCATCTATCTATTGGCCATTTGAATATCTTCTTCAGAAAAAATGTTTATTCAGTTCCTTTGCCCATTTTTAATTGGATTATTTCTTTTTTTTGCTACTGAGTTGTATGGATTTCTTGTATATTTTGGATACAAACCCCTAACTGAATATGTGGTTTGCAAATATTTTCTCCCATTCCAAAGGTTGCCTTTCCTTTTGTTGATAGTTTTTTTTCTTGTTCAGAGCTCATTCATTTGATGCAGTCCCAAATGTTTAAATTTACCTTTGCTGTCATATCCATATCCATTGCCAAGACCAACATTAAGGAGCTTTTTTTCCTATGTTTTCTTCTATAAGGCTTATGGTTTCAGATCTTATATCTGAGTCTTTAATCCATTTTGAGTTAACTTTTGTGAGTGGTGTAAGATGGAGGTGTAGTTTCATTCTTTTGCATGTGAATATCCAGCTTTCCCTACACCATTTACCGAGAATCTTTTCTTCATTGAGTATTCCTGGCTCCCTTGTCAAATAGTTGACCATGTGTGCATGAGTTTATTTCTGGGCTTTCAATTCTGTGTTATTGGTTTCTGTCTCTGTTTTTATGTGAATACTATACTGTTTTGATTACCATAGCTTTATAACATAGTTTGAAATAAATATGTGTGATACTTCCAGTTTTGTTCTTTCTCAAGATTGCTTTGGCTCTTGAGGTCTTTTGTGGTTCCATACAAATATTAAGATTGTTGTTTCAATTTCTGTGAAAAATGCCTTTAAAATTTTGATAGGAATTACATTATATCTGTAGACCTCTTTGGGTAGTATGAATATTTTAATATTAGTTATTGAAAATCATAAACTTGGAATATCTTTCCATTTATTTGTATCTTCTTCCATTTTTTCATCAATGTTTTATAGAGTTCAGTGTACAGATCTTTCACGTTGGTTAATATTCCTAAGAATTTCATTCTTTTTGATTATATAGCAAATGTGATTACTTTCTTAATTTCTCTTTTTGGTAGTTTATTAGCATACAGAAATGCAACTGATTTTGTATATAGATTTTATATCCTGCAACTTTACTGAATTCATTTTAAGTTTTAACACTTTTATGGAGGAATTGTTGCTACTTTTTAAAAATAATAATCTTATTAATATATAATTCTCATACCCTAAAACACCCTTTTAAAGTGTGCAATTCACTGATTCTTAGTATATTCACACAGTTGTACAAGCATCACCACTGTCTAATGTTAGAATGTTTCACCACCACAAACCCCGCCCCCCCTACCCATTAGTTGTCAATGCCCACTCCCTTGCTTCCCTCAGCGCCTGACAACCATTAATCTGCTTTGTATCTCTATAGATTTGCCTGTTTTAGGAGCAGCAACATTCTCGTGCAGATCTCTAAGACATCTGTTCTCAGTTGAGTGATTAATTGATATTTAAGTGTAAATTGACCCATCACCGGTATCACTTAACCTGGCTTTGTGCTAAATAGATTAGAAGGCTAAGTGGAGTGAGAATAAGGCAAAGCAATTTCTCAAAAAAAAAAAAAAAGGCATAAGATCTGAACCGTCAATGAAACAGAACAGTGCAGTACTCTGTTCTGCCAAGAAAGTGATGTAGTACCTAATAGAATTTGGCTGTATTTATTATCCTTTCTAAATAGACTGTCACTTTTTAGTGGACTTTTAAGTTTGAGAGTGACCCATCACCTAGGAGGACTCTTTCTGTGCAGGGTCGTGGATCTTTATAGAAGGGCCAGGCAGACAGCCCTCCCTGAAAAGTAACGTGCCAGTCTCAGTGACCCCAGGAAAGTGGAAAAGGGCTTCCAAAGGGCATGCCTCACATTAAGAGGGCTTCTAGGGGAACTCAGGTATTGCTGGTCTAATGAGATCAAGTTCTGCTTTTAACCTCCGCTGTACATGTTGACAAGCTGCTTGCTGTTTGCGCTATAAGCAATATGAATAGATGTCTTGGTGACAGAATCTTTGGGGAGACAGGTATTTAGGAAATAAATATAGGCAGTTATTTTTTAAAACTGCAGAAAAACACATCGGGAAATTTCGTTTCCTCCTTACCCTAGTTTGAATTCCAAGTCGCTCATTTGCTGATTTGAGATTACATTCCAGGGGCACGGTGCGGGTTCAGATGGGTCTGCGGACAGAGGCATTCACAGAGCACGGCCCCAGAACACATTCGCTCATCAGTGACTGTTTATGGACCCCATGCTACCGATTGTAAGTAAAATGGGTGCTGAAAATTCTCAGTTTATTTCTTTTATAAATTTAAAATAGTCTTGGCTAGTCATAGTTTTAGTTAATCAGTGTTTCAGAGTTAACGATGATAGCCAAGACAATTTTAATTTAAAAGATTTTTATCTTTTTATTTCATTTGGTTTGGTTATTTGACCTGTAAAGCAACGTTCATTCCGGCAGGGTTACGATCACTCCAGTTCCGAGCCACTGTGTTGAAGACTTCTTACGTACGTTAACTCTGCAAAAAGCTTTCCCGCGTGGACGTTCATCTTACAAGTTCAACAACCTTTATTGACTGGCAACATTTTATGTATTTGTAGAATTAAGTTTTGTCAAAACTTATTACAGCATCTCTTAAATATTTATTTACATCAAGGTAATAATGATTATAATTATTCTACTGATTAAGTTTATGTCAGTAAATATAATTTTAAAATCTACATTTATTTATAAAATCTTTTCTGGGGGTGTAAAAGCCCTCTCAGGCTCTCATAAAAGGATGTAGTTCTATAAGCCATAAAAATGAGTCATGCTGAAATCATTGCCTAAAAGGGCTTCATCTACATGATAATGGGCACAGAAGTGAGTTCTGCCCTCGCAGTAGAGTCTTCCTTTTCCGTTTGATGTATCTAATAATACTTGAACAGACATAAAGTCATGAACAAGCTAATGACCCATTTAGAAGATCAAATAAACCACGACCCTAATGGTTTATTTTATTTTACATTTTTTAAGTACTTTGGTATCAATTACTAATCTGTATAGCCGGAAGGGACAGAACTTCAGAAGCTGCAGCCTAGCAGTTGGTTTCAGCTTTCTTGGGTTACTATCTGATGAAAATGATGATAAGGGGGATAAGGAAAATGACTAAGGCACGTTCAAAGGACTATGATTAGTCCATTATGATCTGAGCTGGTACATGTCATAACCAGCCTTACTAATCGTCCTAATGAGTTTGGATTTTTATCTTAAGCCAAATGGGATGCCATGGAACAATTTTAAGCAAGAGCGACTAGAACAGATTGATACTTGAAAAGTATTGCTCTGTCTGAGCCCTAGCCAGTGTGGCTCACTTGGCTGGGCCTGCTTTGTCTCATGAACTGAAAGGGTCTGGGTTCAATTCCCAGTCAGGGCACATGCCTGGGTGGCAGGTTTGGTTGCCTGGGGCACCTATGGAAGGCAGCCAATAGATGTTTCTCTCTTACATCAGTGTTTCTTGACCTCTCTTTCTCCTTCCCTTCCCCACTCTCTAAAATTAAAAAAAACCCATATATTTTAAAAAAGTATCACCCTGTTTGTAGTTTGAGAAATATAGGGAAGAGGGTGGCTATGGTAGAGCCAGGGAGACCATGGCAGTCGGCCAGGACCAGAACAGTGTCAGTGGTGGGCATGGAAAGAAGAAGGCTGACTTGAAAGAGACGCAGAGAGTGGCACCAATAGCAGAGTGGGTGACTGGGTTGAGGGGTGATCTGTGTATCTCCAACCATAGGAGTTGCAGGATTAAATGTGGCTGCATGTATTTTAATTCACAGTTGTTCCTTTATACTGCTAAAGTTGTGTCTTCTCCATTCGCAAGATCTTTAGGTTGCAACAAGACAGCAGATCTTCATGTACCCTTTTGGAATACTTATTCCAATGGTTTCAAGTGTTTCACTGTGAATAAGTACTTAAGCAGGACATGGAAGATCTGGATTTCAGTGTCTGGTTTCCTAATTTGTTCTATGAGGAGGTTGAATTGCAAGCCTCAAAGACTGGATCTAGGCATGATCCTTCAGAACCCATGGAGGCTGGTCAGAGGCATCAGGCTCTCTCTGGTTTCTCCCCAGTCTGACCTGAGTTGCCAGCTGCAATGATGGAGGAGTTGGTGGTACCCCCTGAGGAAGAACTTTCGTACTACTCCAGCCCCAGGAGGCATGCAAAACTCGTAGCCAGAGACAGCCATGCTTACACATTTGGCTTCACAGTCTGGTCTCTCTGGAGTTTGCCCAGGGTGTCGCATGGCAGGGCGATCGACCTTGAGCACAGGGGGTATTTAACTAGAACCTATTTCCCTTTAATTTATCCTCTCTCAGTGAATGCCATGAATTCAACATAAAATGTAGAATTCCAAAGCTTTATTTTGGTCTGTCGTCAGAAATTTTAATGAGCCTGGGGACTCTGCTGGGCAGAGAGACTCCTGGATACAGTGTGCTGGGGGGTGTACTGAGAAAGCTCTGCCTGTGGCTCACCTACCGGCGCCAACCGGGCTCCCCCAGCAAAACCAGCCAGGAAGCAGATGTGTGGGGCTTTCCCGCCCTTACAGAGCCCCGGCCCGTTTCACTGGGATGCGTATTGCCTTCTTCTGAATTCCTCTCATAGTTTGTCCTTACAGGCCTTTAAATCTAACTTCGCACTCCTAATTGCTTAGATGAATTATCATTAAGTGCATTTTATTTCAGTCCACTAGAGGGAACCAGAGGGATTTAGATGTTAGAACCAATAATACTTATCATAGGTTCTTTTATTTTTATTGAATTTATTGGGGTGACATTGGTTAATAAAGTTATTCAGGTTTCACTTGTATTATTCTATAATACGTCATCCATATATTGTATTGTGTGTTCACCACCCCAAATCATTTATTCCCCCTTTACCCTCTTCTACCTTTCCCAACCCCCTTTCCCGTAGGTAATCACCCTACTGTTGTCTGCGAGGATTTTTTTCTTAATCCCTTTGTAAAGAATAGATTTTATTTTTTTCAGCAATTGTAGGTCCAGAGCAAAACTGAGTGGAAATGAAGTTGTTAAAATATAAGCTTTCCAGACCCTGCCCCTGTCCCACCAAATCAAAAGCTCTGGGGGTGAGGTCTGGGACTCAATTATAAGGAAGCCCTGCCTTTGTAAAAAGTTTACTCAATTATATAAACCTCAAACCAAGAACAGGGGCAGGAAAGCATTAACCATTTCATACAAAGCATACATAGCAGGATATAAAACAGGTTCACAATGGATATGTTTATTATCTTGATGATGTTGATGCTTTTACATTTATGGCATATATATTTCATGAACTTATCAATTTGTCCACATTAAGTATATGTAGTTTATTTTATGTCAGTTATGCCTCAAAAAGCTGTTTTTAAAAAGTACCTAAACAAAACCACATGTAATTCCTGCCATGTAAAAATATAACATAAATATAAAATATATATTATTAACAATATTATACTGTAACAATAATAAATAATATAGAAATGTAAAAATACCAGAGGCTCGCAACCAGAGGTGTCCAACCTTTTGGCGTCTCTGAGCCACACTGGAAGAAGAGTTGTCTTGGTGCCACATGTTCAATATGCAAACACTAACAAAAACTGATGAGCAAAAAAAATGATTTTAAGTAAATGTCTGGTTTCGTGTTGGGCCACATTCATAGCCGTTCTGGGCCGTGTGTGGCCCGTGGGCCGTGGGCTGGACACACTTAAATAGAGGTTAAACACTTGGAAGTTGTTAATATTTTGAATATGAGTCATGCATTTTTCCAATTAAACAATTTCAGTTGCTAAATAGAATGCATATCATTTACGTACAGCCAGAGGAAAATTTGAAAAACTACCATTAGAGTAAGACTTCCAGCTTTAGAAATGAGGTATCAGGAAACTCTCAAATCAGGAAAGGGTATGTTGTCCCCAAAACAAGCGCTTCAGGAAAGATGGCCAGATTCCGGTGGATCTTACCCAGGGACCAGAAATAAATATCCTGACACGACCGCCATGAGGCCCAGATGTTTCCACAGCCCACACATCCTGCCAAAGAGGCCCGGAGACGCAAGCTGCTTAAAAAATTACAGGAGGAAAAGAGGGCCCAGAGATCATCGTACGAAGGAATTTAATAATTTTTCTCCTCGTAAAAAGCAGTTTATAATAAAATGGAAGTAATTTTATTGATTTACAGGGAAGTGTGTTAGAAAACCCAAATGATGTGAAAAAAATTAGTCATCTAGTCTGCCTGCTCCGTATGGACGCTGATGGCCCTGTGGAAATTTATTTGTTTAAATCAACATCAAATAGCCAGGATTCTTGTGATCAGAGCTGGTCTGCATAACAGGTC
Source organism: Desmodus rotundus (assembly GCF_022682495.2). Taxonomy (NCBI): domain Eukaryota; kingdom Metazoa; phylum Chordata; class Mammalia; order Chiroptera; family Phyllostomidae; genus Desmodus; species Desmodus rotundus. The sequence continues at coordinate 69,224,312 of NC_071397.1, forward strand.
TCCGAAACCCAACTCGAATATCAAATAAAAACTCGTCACAACACCCCTGCCAAGGTCCACCTTAGCCTGGTATTTGCTACAGTCTCATGGTCAGAATTGTGTTTTCTGATGCCAAAATACTTTCTAAGCCAATGATCAAAAGAATGCTCCATCTAAAGACATAAAGATTTTGAGCACAGTCAAACTTAAAACATCTCTCCTGAAAGACTGTTTTGTGTCAATAATTTTAAGAAAATAATTTTATTATTATTATTTTTAATCCTCACAAAGGAATTTTTAAAATTGATTTAAGAGAGAGAGGAAGGGAGGGGGAGAGAGAAAGAGAGAGAGAATGTGAGAGAGAAGCATTGATTGGTTACTCCCCATATGTGCCCCGACCAGGGCTTGAACCTGCAACCTAGGTAGGCGCCCTGAGTGAGAATCAAGCCTGCAATCTTCTTGGTATAAGGGATGATGCTCCAACCAACTGATCCCCCAGCCAGGGCTAAAACAATAATTTAAAGAAGTTACAAGGCCCAATAGGCCAACAAACCCTGACAAATGTGGGCAGATTGGCGGCAATCATGGAGTTCCTCAGTGTCCCTTCTTCAAAGGTTACTCTACTGTGTATGGAGGGTCCTCCTACAACTTTATAGTCTGATATGCTCAATCATAAAACATAGGCTTGTATTATGTTCTATGTTACAGATATATTCCAACTCAGAAAAACAGTAGAGTATTGGGAGATGAGGTGGAAGAAGTTATAAATGTAAATCTATTCTTTTAAAATTACTCTCCAAGTAGCATTTGGAATGGAGGTTATGTGAGGGAGAGCAGTATAATAATTCATACTGACTCTTAAAGCATGCAAATGAATAAAATTCCATTTCTAGCTAACTTGGTTATATAGTCATGAATTGCTTAATGATGGGGATAGGTTCTGAGAAGTGTGTCATTAGGTGATCTTTGTCATCGTGCAAACATCGTAGAGTGTACTTACACAAACCTACGTGGTGTAGTCTGCTGCACACTGGGCCGTAGGGTGTGGGCTATTGCTCTTGGGATACCAGCCTGCATAGCATGCTACTGCACTGAATGCAGTAGGCAATTGTGACGCAATAGTAAGAATCTTGTATCTAAATATATCCAAACGTAGCAAAGGCACAGTAAAAGTATGGCGTACAGAAATGGTGCACCCATTCGGGCGCTGGTCATGACCGGAGCTTGCAGGACTGGAAGTTGCTCTGGTGAGTTGTGAGTGAGTGAGTGCGAAGGCCTAGCACAGTGCTGTGTACCACTGTCGACTTATAAACACTGGACACATATATTTTTTCTGTCATAAATTAACCTTATTACTGTAAATTTACTTTATAAACTTTAAAATTAAAAAAACTTTTTGATTCTTCTGTAAAACACTTAACTTAAAACACAAATATATTGCAAAGCTGTACACAAATAATTATTCTGTTTATTCTTATTCTATAAGCATTTTTCTAGTTTTATTTTTTTTCACTTTACAAATGTTTTTGTTAAAAACCAAGACGGGAACACACACATCAGCCTAGGCCCTCACAGGGTCGGGATCTTCACTACCATTGTGTTTGCACCTCTGCCTCCTGTCCCTCTGGCAGGCCTTCAGGGGCGCTGTATGCACAGGGCTGTCATCTACTGGGGTAGCCACGCCTCCTTCCGGAATTCCCTCCTCAAAAACCTGCCTGGGCCTCTGCTTGAGGAGGTGTCACTCTTTTCAGAAATATGTCTATCATAGTTTGCTTTTTTTCCTTTAATCATAGATTTACTTGGAAGCAGATAATTTATTATGAACAGTCCCCTGTACTGATGAAAACCTTTTGGTGTTGTGGTCACATTTTCAACTTTTTAAGGAGCTTGTTGAGGTTGGCAATACACTGCTAAACACTTCACTGGGAATTTTCTTAAGAGTTTTTTCTCCTCCTGCAGTTTCCTTCTCTCTGGCCTCTTCTTCAGCTGTTTTTATTTCAGTTCCAACAACTCTGTGTTAGCCAGTCCTTCAGGAACCACCTCTCAGAGCTCTTCAAGGTCACCCTCGCCCACCGCCAGATTAAAGTTGTTTGCCGTCTCAGCGACAGCCTTGTTGGTTTTTGCAGCCTCCTCATCCTTGGCAAATTCTTTGAAGTCATGGATGAACTGCTTGAGTGTCTTCTTCCATATGCCATTATACCCTCCTTGGTGACATCACCTCAAGCCCAAGTTAGGTTCTTGAGCCTTACAACAGCCGTTATAAGTGTGGTAATTATTGCAGAATTGTGTCAGTGTCTTCCTCAGCCACAGCAACAGCCTGAGTAGAAGTCTTCCTCAGAGAGTAGGCGTTAAAAGCTGCTCTAGCTCCTTGATCCATTGGTTGGATCAAAGAGGTGGTGTTTGGAGGGTGAAACACCACTTTGATATTCAGATGAAGATCACCAATAAAAGAAGGATGTCTGGGAGCATTATGGACAACAAGTAAAATCTCGAAAGGTATGTCATTCTCCAATTTTCTGGCACAGCAATTCAGGGGGGCATCGGGAAGAGGAGCTGGGTCATCCATGACTTCTCATTGCTCCTGTAGTATACTGGCAGTGTGTGCTGGTTGACATGCTCGAAGGTCCCAGGATTCTCACTGCACCAGATCAGAGAGGGCTTCAACGTGTGGCCTGCAGTATTGCCCCCAAGCACCATTGTTATTCTGTCCTTAAAAGCCTTGAGACCTGGCATGGACTTGGTCTTCTTTTGGATAAAGTCCTTGCAGGCATCCCTTTCCAGAATAGGGAGGTTTCACCCATATTGAATATCTGCTCTGGCAAGTAAGTTTCCTCTTCAATCAGCTTACCTAGAATTTCCAAAAATTCTTTGGCTGCTTTCACATCAGCGCTTGCAGACTCACCACTTACTTTCACATTATGTAATGAATAACAATTCCAGGGCTAGCGGTAAATTCAGTATCGTATTCGGGTCCTGGCTTTTCTTTCAGCACTGTGCACAAATTTCTGCCTTGGCAGTGATTGTAATGGACTGAGAAGGATACACTTCTGCATCTGGTCTTCAGTCCAGGTCATCAGGAGTTTCTCCATGCCCTTCTCGAATTTTTGTTAATCTCCTTGCCTTCAAATGAAGCAGATCCTTTCACAGGTTTGTGCTTGGACCTCAAGATTGTAGATATGGTGGAATGGGGCGTGCCTGACTGGCCAACAAGAACCCTTCTGATTTTTCATTTCTGTAGCCTTTCATCACTTTCATTTCATTTCCAGGTCAATCACTAGATGTGACCTCTTACTGGTAACATCAGCAGTAGATTTTGTGTGTTTAGGAGCTGTGATAAACAAAACAACTCAGGACTAACTGAATCACGCACAAGAGAAATGATGCAACCAAGGGATGAGGCAAAAAGACTGCTGCCGCTGCAGTAACGTGGTAAAAGTTTTCAGCAAACATTTTTTAATAAGTAGAAAGAGTACATTTGAAAAGAACAGTAAAAAGTAAAGTAAAAGCATAAACCAGTGACACAGTTGTTTATTATCATTATCAAGAATTGTGCAGTGCATGTAACTGTGTGTGCCACACTTCTCTACAGCCAGCAGCACAGTTGGCGTTTTACACCAGCAACGCCACGAAGATACGAGCAATGCATTGCCTCATGATGCTACAGCGGCTATGACATCACTCAGCAATGGGGAATTTTTCAGCTCCATTGTAATCTAGGGGACCCCCATTCTACACGTGGTCCTTCTTTGAGAGAAACGTCATTATGAGGCACGTGACTATATATATCCTTTTCTACATAATCATGTCCCATTTTGAGAATAAAATTGTAAAAATGGTTTTTCCAATATGAGTATTCTATTAACATTATTTTCTGTTTTGAAACAGCAGACGTCAAGTTTCCTATAGATTTTAATGACACTGAGTATCTGCAAATATTTCTCTCTCAGACTGATGGATGCCAGATGGGAGGAGCATCGGGCGACTGGGTGAAAAAGGTGAAGGGATTAAGAAGTACAAATTGGTAGTCACAAAATAGTCATGGGCGTACAAAGTACAGCATAGGGAATAGAGTCAATAGCATTATGACAACTATGTATGGTGTCAGGTGAGTACTTAAATATCAGAGGGACCACTTTCTAAAGTATATGATTGTCTAATCATTACACTGTACACCTGAAACTAATACAAAATAATATTGAATGTAAAGTGTAATTAAAAAATAAAAAAGAATATATTTCTCTCATAAGGAAGAATAAATTTACACTCTTAGCCAGCAGAATCAATTTTAGTCCTTTGCTTGTCCCTACCTGAAAAATATTTTTCTCCTTTCAGCCTATGGTTGCAAATGAAACACAATTTGCAGTAAGTCAGTTGGCTGCAAACCCTGGTAACTCCTACTAGGCTGGCTTGGCTAGAAGACAGCAGCTCTTGCTGAGGTTCTGATATAGCTCCAACCCCACAAGATCATTCAAATTGTCAGCTAGCGCTACACCAGCTGCCTGAATCCCAGTTTCAAAAACTCCTACACTCCAAACCTATATTTTAGAAGAGAAAGGTTTCCCAATTGTAAATGCCACTTCTCATTCATTTGCAGATTTCTTCTCTTATTTACTCAATCTCTGATTTTTTTGCACATTAACCACTTCCCATTGCGCCCTGTCTATCCCAGCCAGTGAGAGATGTCCCTGATGGTTTCCATCTCTCTCTTCCTTGGCATGGGGATGTAGCCCTCTAATCCTCTGTAGCAGAGCAATCCAAATCGTTCCTACCAATCATTGGAAATTGGCACTTGAGGTGAAGTCTATTTTCTACCTTGGCTTTCAGTTATACTTTCAGAAGCATTAGATTACAATGAACTTTTTCCTTGGTAGTCAGAAGCTTAGAGGGTGGGTTGAGCTATGATCCATATACTCACATAAGACAACCGATGTCAGGTAAGAACAGAACAATGCTCCTTCCTTGGGGCTCTGTGGTCACTCTCCCAGGAAACAATGGTGACATCTCCTAAGGGTGCTGGTGTCCTTGAAGCGGAGAGTAGAATCTCCACCAAAACCCACGAAGTATCCAGGGACATGCAACACTGATGAAACAGTAGAGAACTTGAGGGTGTTGGCAATGGAATCTTCCTTGTTCTATCTCAGTTAATACAACTAACATTCAGAGATTATTCTGAATTAATTAACAGGGCCAGGCCAAAGTCAAAAAAGTGAACTTGGATGGCTGAGCCACTAAAGGTGGTTTAAGTGGCTCAAATTGGTGGTCTGGGTGGTTGAACAATGCAAGTTTTAGGAGAATGTAATACAAAGTTGACAAGAGAAGAGTTAAGCACCAACATAATTTACCTCCACTGAAGAAAGTGTTTGCTTCAGATCAAGCCTGAGCTGGAAGACAGTGTGAAGAGAGCAGGGGTGGCCGGGGCTGCAAACAACCTGCTTCCAAAGAAGGGACGCAACTAATTACAAATACCGCCCTTTAATCAATAATTAGAGTTGAAAATATCAGGTGATAAGGAGCTAAGCCTGGTAATAAAGTCAGGCTTTGTTCATAAATATTACTGGTGTGAGACTTCTGACAAAGTTGAAGACTGGGTCCTAATACATCCTGTTTGACTGTGCTTATTTATACTCAGTTGTTGCTTGCTAACTCCCAGCAGTCAGGAGAGCTCTAGTCTTCTAAAGGCTTCCCCAGGCCTGGAAGACCTGCTTCCAAGATGGCTCACTCACATGGCTAGCAAGTTGCTGTTGGCTGTTGCCATGTGGAGAGACTGCTTGAGTGTCCTTACAACAGGGCAGCTGGCTTCTCCTAGAGCAAGTGATCCAAAAGAAAACCAGGCAAAGCTATGGCGCCCTTTATGACCTCACCTCAGAAATCATAGTCTGTCATTTCTGCAATGTCTCATCGTTTATGCAGATCAGCTCTTCTCATTGTTGGGGGGGTGTAGTCCATAAGGAGTGAATACCAAGGGGCAAGGTTCATCGAGAACAATCTTGGAGGAGAGCTGCCACAGATACCATCGCACATCTAACAGACTGACAACAATTTAAAAGTCCACCACTCCCTGTCACCAAAGGGACACAATTACACTCACTAGGACCACAAGGGGGAAAACTCAAGGTAGAAGAGTTATGCGTTGTATAGGTCCCCTAGCCTGTTGTTATTTTTCTGGAGAGAGAGAGAGGCACCAGGACCATTAAGCCATGTTGTTTCTCCTCAACCCCAAAATATAGAGTAATGGAAACTGTCACCTGCATATGAGAATGTAAGCTGGCCCAACCATGTCAAAAAATATTTGCATTTCCTAGGAGAGTTGAATTTCTGCACAGTCCGTGATCTTTTGTAACAATTCCACTCCCTGTATGTACTTTAAAGATAGTTTTGCACATGTGCAATAGAAAACAAGTTCACAGATGTTTTACTTTCAAGAGGAAAAATTCATACATAATTCGTAAATGGATCGACTAATATTTATCAAGTGACATAAATACTATATAGCAATGCAAAATCTTAAGTAACCGAAAAATCAATGTTGAACAAAAGATGCAAGTCACAAAGGAATATGCACATTATATTATTCAGAGTCCATACATGGAACATAAAACTTTAAAGAAAAGTAAGAGAATGATGAACACAAAACACCGGATGGTAGCTACCTCTGTGGGCAAGGGGCCAGGAAGGAGGTGGAGAAGGGCATACGAGGAGTCCCAAGGCAATGGTCATGCTCTACTTCTGAAGTGCCCAGCAGTCTACAGTGATACTTCCAATTCTACAAACATTATATACAGCCCTTTTGTAAACAGAATACACTTTACAACAAAAATTGCAAATTAAAGGTTTTTTTTTTGAAGACCATTTTAAATGTCAGGGCCATGTCAGTGAGCAAATGGATTGTTCTTAAATATTCATCATTATGTACCAAGTGTCATCCCATCCTCCATTCCTCTTCATCAAGAGAGAAAAGCATAAGTGTACCAAGACTGGAAAAGAGAGCTGAGTTTCCTGAATTCACAAATGTTACCACAAAAGTCACGGTAATTTGCCCTCAGAGCTCCCTTTGATTGCTTGTCTGGCTCCAGATCTTTGATGCAGATTTTCAGGAGGACTGCCAAACTAGACTAAGAATAATAAGCCTAAATATGAACTTCATGCAAAAGAAGAGTGGAGTTTAACTGAAATTGATTTGCTAGTTGAATTCTACTATTTTACTGGTCTGTGGCATCAATGCTATTTTTTTTAAAAAACTTCACCCGAGGATATGCTTATTGATTTTAGAGAGGGAGGGGACAGGAAGGGAGGGGGAGAGAGAGAGAGAGAGAGACATCGATTGGTTGCCTCCTGTAGGTGCTTTGACCAGTAATCGAACCTGCAACCTTTTTGGTGTATGGGAGGGTGCTCCAACCAACTGAGCCACCCAGCAGGGCCATCCATGCCGTTTTAATATTAAAATGTATAGCACTGTCTTCATTCTTCTCATTGTTATGCAAAAATTTTAGAATAGAAATCTCATCAACTCTAGATGAGGTAGCCAGATGCCCTGTTTTATCAACAGGCTTCTCTTGTTGATAAAAAAGAGTCAGCTGAAAGAATATTTCCAGAAACAGTGTACATTTTTTCTAATGTATGTACTATCACTAAACTTTTTCCAAATAAAATTCTTTCCAAATCATATATAGCTTTCAATAATGTATGTTCATTTTAGTTGTTATAATTATATGAAAATAACTCATTGGCGTTAATAAGGCCAGTAACACAGATTTGACAGACCCACATGTCAGTCAGCATTCTCTGTAAGCAACCAAAACCAAATCTGACTAATTAGAACTATAAAAGAATTTACTGGAATGAAATGGAGGGCCTCATAGAAGTGGAAAAGCAACCGACCAACCAGACTTTGGGATGGGCAAGAATTAGAGTAGCTCTAAGAATCTAGATAGTAGGAATTATTGGGCAATATTTTTTCCTAGGTACTATTATCAAAATAAATTAGCATCAATATTTTTCAACTGTATCATTGTGCTCAACTTTGAAATGCCTGCTAAAGACTGGGTCATGTGATCACTTCTTGGCAAGAGGAAGGTATAATTGACAATTCCACCTAGACTGCTGTAGTAATATAGGTTTGGGGTGGCGATGGGAGGAGATCCAGTATTTTCCAAAGGAAAATCAGGTGCTGTTACTAAAATGGGGGAATTGATGTTGGGCTAGCAAAACAGCCAACATCCACTATAACCCTTTGGAGCAGAAGTAAATTTTGTTGTACTTTTCTTATCCAGAACCATTGCATAATTTAAATTAACACCACAAACATTTGGGCACTATCTCAGTCTGCCTGGGCTGCCATAAAAAAAATCTATGGGAGCCATAGATTGGGCGACTTAAAAAACAGACATTTATTTTCTCATAGCTCTGGAGCTTAGCAGTCTAAGAGCAGGGTGCCAGCATGGTTGGGTTCCTGCTTTCAGACGGCCGCCTTCTCCCTGTGTCTTCATATGGCCTTTCTTCTTGCTCTCTCTTCCTCTTCTTATAAGGCTGGCAGTTCTTTGAGATTAGGACCCCACCCTTATTATCTCACTTTACTTTAATCGTATCTTAAAACTCCAAATACAATAACATCAAGGGTAAAGGATTCGACATAAATTTTGTGGGGACATAGTTTAATCCATGGTGGGTGGGTACTCACTATGGGACTTTTAATATGCGAACTCACTTTGGATAGTCTTCTTGATCTCACGCACAAATCTGATTGCAAATTCTGGTGACTGTGTGCCATTTCCTAAGTAATCCATCAGGGGATTGTCAGGCTCTGTGGAGAGCCTGCCTCTCCTCCTCCTGGACTGAGAAACACCGTGCTTAAAGCCAGAGGCCCGTCTCCAATGTCTGCGTGCCAGGCTGGCTTGTCCAAGTCTATTACTTTTCTGCAGTTCTGCTCAACAGTCATCACTGCTTCAGTCTTGGTAGTGTTTCCTTTTCTGTTTTTCACACAACTCAGCAGGAATTACTTAGAGAGGCCATGTGGAATCGTGGAGAGATGAGGAAGTCAGAACACCCGTGTTCCATCCTCACTCCAGCACTACAAGCTGTGTGACTTTGGGGAAATCATCGAACTTCAGTAAGTGCATTTATGCCACAAATGTATATTACTTTCTTACTTACAAGTTAGGGGCTGCGTGTTGAGAAGTCAGTGATACATGCAATGAAGAAAAAATATAGGGTGCCACGTGGGGAGGATGGGGAGACTACAGCTAACCTGGTGGTGTAGGTCCTTCCAGAGGAAAAGACCTTTGGTAAGAGAAATGAGCAGGAGCTGCCGAGGAGCAAAGGGGAAGGAAACACATTCAAGACAGTGGGAAGAGCATGAGCACAGGACCTGAGGTGGGAGGGATTTGGCACTCTGAGCTTCTGATTGGACCAAAGGGAGCATGGGAGGAGATGAGGCTGGGCAGGAAGTCAGGGGCAAGAGCACGTAAAGCCCTGTTGAAGATTTTGTTCCTTGTCCCAGGATCTGTGGTGGGAGAAGGAGAGAGACAAGCTCCCATATGTTTTCAAAAGATGACTCTGACTAGACTGTGGAGGTGTCCAGGGGGGAAGTGAGGTGGCTATGGCGAGGGCAGTGAAGTGGCCCAGGAGGCCAGGGGTTGGAACAGGACGGGGAGAGTAGAGATAAACAAACGTATTAGTCATTTCTAACCAGGATTACAATGGCTACAGATGGTTTTATACCTACCCGATTGGCCCAGAGTGTTATTACTGAGGACTGTGTTCAACATTTGTTGGACCAGACAACGTGTCTAGGTGCAGAGGACGCAGCAGTGAACAAAACACGCTCTGCCCTCAGAGAGCTTACGCTCTGGTAAAATGGTTTACATTCTAGCAGGGCTGTTGTAGGATCAAAAATCTCATGTGTAGGCTACCCAAATGTGAACAGTTACTTTGGGGTCTCTAGTTCACTTATTTCTAGAGAATACTGTTTTCAACTTCCTTCCTGTATTAATTTCCAGTGGCTGCCATAGCACGTTACCACAAACATAGTGCTTTAAAAGGCTCAAATGTGTTACCTTTGGTTTCGTAGGTCAGAAGTCCGAAATGGGTCTCACTGGGCTAAAATCAGGGTGTCGTCAGGGCCACGTTCCATCTGGAGGTTCATGGGGGGAACCTCCTTCCTTGTTTTTTTTCCAGCTTCTAGAGGCCACTGGCATCCTGGGCTCAGGGCTCTTGCATCTTTAGAGCCAGCAATGTCCAGGAGAGCCTTTTTCATATCATCTTACTCTGCATCTTACCCTTTTCCTTCCTTTGTCTTTCACGTGTAAGGATTCTTGTGATTACATTGGCCCCATCTGGATAATCCAGAACACTACATCCAAAGATCCTTCACTTAATCACATCAGCAAAGCCCCTTTTGCCGTGGAACACGTCCACAGGTGTGGGGTTAGGACACCGGCATCTTTGACGGTGGGGCATTATTCTGCCTACCACACTGCCACGTGCAGCTTTCCTAGGTCCAGTCAAGAAATGGAATCGGGTTTTCTCTTCCCTCCTTTAGGTTTTGTTCCCAGTGTGTTACTGAGCAGTAAAGTGACTGAAACACAGAGACAACCAAAGTTGAATCAGTCTCTGATTCCCGTGTCTGAGAGATTTTAAGAGAATCCCAGAGAGCTTCTCCTTGATGAGAGGGGCCAAATGTCAGAACCACAGGCCTCTCCCGGTGCTGCTGGGCAGACACGCTCAGAGGCTTGTTCCTGGTTGTCACGGCTGACTCACTGTTCTCAGAATATTCTATTCAGTGTCTGGAAATCTTTAACTGTGAGCGCTCTGTTGAGCAAGATTTTCTGCCTACAGGGTTACTAGTGGGGGAAAAAAGACACGTAAAGAATATTTCCTGACATGGACAAAACCAAGGGGGAGGGTGGAAGCAGGGGAGGGAGGTGGGAAAAAAAAGAAAAGAATATTTCCTGACACATTTTACAGCACAGAGGCAGGAAAATATTCAGGTGAATAAGAGAAGATACTGAACTTACACCCTTTTTTTTTTTGGAGAAAAAGATTCTAAGCAATTCCTTAACGTATTAAACTTTCTTATAATGCTGCTATTAAAGTATGAGAAAAGCTACGACTGGGGATTTTTAGTGACCTATTTAAAACTAAATTAACTGGCATTTCATTATCAGGGACCAGGCTGCAGTTTAATAAATCTCTCCCGTGGCTGCTCTAGAGGAGTGGCTCTTAGAAGGAAGCAAAGGTTGTGTTCAAGTCCTCTCTTTTCCTTCACGCAAATGGCTAGGGTTTCCTGATTCCAGGTGAGGAACTGCCGACTCAGTGAGCGCAGGTGACAACCGACTCCCTTTAGACGCACAGTTGTGTGAGATGCTTGTGAATCTGCATTGCTGCAGTGTCACGCTGCTCCTCAGCCCTCACGGCCACCCTTTGCCGCGACTGCCACGCCCCCGTGAGCGAGAGGGCTTCAGGACTGGCTGCGGGCAGTGGTTCAAATATGTGGGTGAAAATGGGTCTGAGAAGAAGCCTGGGTACTGCCTTGCTGATATATCATCTTCAGATGCTCCTCTGTGTGTTCCAGAGTGTTCTCCAAACTGGGACACACAGAATAGATTTACTGGCGGCAGGAATAGAGATGATTAACTCTCAACCCTTTATTGCTGCTAAATGGCTTACTTACTCATGTGCCCTGTTGTCTAGAGGAACAGCCATTTTCCAACGTATGAAATCAGCATTTCCAGAAGAAAGAAAATTAAGGGAGGATTATTTGTATTTAAAAAGGATTCGTTAAGCGATTCATTAAAAGAGAAGACTATAATAACAATAATAACAAGACTTCACTTAAGTGTTTTCCAGGTTCATCTCTTGAAGAAGGTGTTACTCATCATCTATTGCACAGCCTCTCTCTGGGATATGCAGCTCTTGAGCCCCGAGATGACTTTTAAGGCATTCGGCTGATTCCCCCATTCAGGGGCTCAGCAACCCTGCCAACAGGCTGCCTGGGTCGCTGCCAACCCTGCATCAGACCGTTGAAACTGCATACAGCCAGAGGGAGAAGTGACAGACCAGGGGACCAAACTTCACAGAGGCTTGGACGGGGCCGCCTGGTGATTTATTTACAGAGGCAGCTTTGCTTTAAAATCAACACTAGGGCAACCTGACCAGGCAGGTCACTAAACCTGAAGGCAAAGTCAGAGTTTAAGTGTTGTTATTTCATGCTCTCTGTGTCTAGGTGGTTGTAATGAGCTGTGGCTTTCTAGCAAAAGAATTAAAGAGCGATTCCTCATAGGAACAGATACAGGAACTCCGGACACTAACGGCCACGTGTTCCTCCGGCCCTGCCTCCTATCCGCAGCCATGTGACCTAGCCCTGGATTTCATACATCCAGATGCACAGAACACCAAAGCAGCTTATCTGCAGTTGTAAAAGCCTGCTAACTGCTACTAATAGCAGAAGTAATTTTGCTGGAAAGCCTGGGGAAGATTCTTCCCTTTATTACCTCATGAATCAGTTCTGGCTTTAATAGAAAGACATCAGCTGCAGACCACAATGCACAGTGAAGTAGAGCATGTAAATCCTAGCCCAGACTGGATGCCAGCATTCTGAAAGGGAAAGAGAGGACAGCCTGCCCCCATCACCTTCCTTTCACCCATTTTCCTGCTAGCAGTGTGGGAAAGGAGAAGCAATTTCTGGTGGAAGCAGCCTCTGTTCTGCCGGGGCCCTTACGACTTGAGACTGTAGCAGCCGAGAATGAAGGCGGGCAAACCGGTTGCAGGCATTGTGGTGCCAGCGCCTGGGAGGGCGGGTGAGATGGTGCTGCCTACGAGGACTGAAAGAACGCAGAGAGCAGCGTTCTGGAAATGGCTAAGACAGGCAGAGAGAAAGGCCCTGCTGAGTCCAGGAAAGTGGATATTGTGTATTGGGTACCTCTAACGCATTTTTCCTTCAAAGATGAGGCCTGTCCCCACCTGAAGTTAGTTTGGCTGCTTCTCCGAGTACCTTCTCATGAGGACAAAGAAAATGGAGAACCGTTGTCACTGAAGAAGCAGGTCTGACTAGAGCCATTCGTGTGGCATGTGGTGAACAATAAAGACACGTGGCCAGAAAGGCCACCCTCCTGCCCCCTATTTCAGCTCACCTTTGCATTGTCAACTCCTGTCCCTGTCTCTTGGGAAACAATTCACCAGGGCAGGTTGCACTGTTCTCAGATAATGGCTTTGCCTTCTTATATCTTGCCTCTCCGGGGCGTGGTGTTTGTGGAGGTGGCGACTACTGATGGGCGGGGAAGGATGCAGTGAACTCACAGCCCCAGTTCCCTTCCCGAGAGCATCCCAGTGCTGGGTTTGCTTCTGCCTGTCCTCTGGGGAAAGGGGGTACTGCAAAGCAGCAGGGAATGTGTTCTTTAGAGACCACAAGCAACAAAAAATAGCATAAGGGGCCAACTTTATCTACTAAAGTCCACACTTAATGTTCTTTCTTCTCCCAGGGATAAAAGTGACATTGGACATTTAATAACACACAGCGAATGTAATCCCATTTGGAACCAGAGGGATACAGTAAACAAGAGTGGGCTTAACACTCTAAAATAAACCAAGCAGCTCAGGGAGAAAGAAGCTCTTGCCGACAGAAGACACACAAGCTAAATGTCAGCTTAGTGGTGATCATTACTCCCATTCAGTATTGATGCCTCAGCATGTACTAAATGCATGTAATGCTCACAGAGATCCTGAAGGGTAGGTGTGGGTTGAATTATGTCTCCCAGAAAGTGATGTTTAAGTCCTAATTCCAGCACCTGTGATGTGACCTTATTTAGAAATAAGATCGGGGATTGGAAGATGGCGGCAACATAGGTGGGAGCAGAATTCACTTCCCCTCAGTGCCAGGGAAATACCTAGCTGATCTGAGGAGCAGAGCGAACAGCCAACAGTACTCCAGCATATACGAAGATTAGAGACCAAAGATAGAGGACACTGAAAGATCTGACGGTAAGAAGAGTGCTCAAGGACAATAAGGTCCCCGGGACCCGGGACCGCGCGGTACAAGGGCTGCAGAGGCGCCAGCCCTGGCGCAGGGGCTGCTGCAGGAGTCCTGAGAGAGGGCCAGGCTGCGCTGTGAGCAGCCAGGTGCATGATTGGACCAGGGGGGCTTGAAAAGGAGGAATTTCTCAAAAAGAAAAAGAAAATAGAGACACTCAGGGGCTAGTTAGAGAACTCTCGGTGGTGGCCGAGGCCCCTGGCGCCCCTCCCCCCTCCGCCCCTGGACTGCGAAAGGGGAACGCGGGATAAGCAGCACCGGCGCTCACCTGAGGTCCGGTTGCGCGCGGTAGCGCGCGCGCAGATTAGCGAACGGGGCCCGTACATGAAACCCCGGAGGGGCGCCCACACCTGAAACCTCCGAGATCTTTTGGAGCAGAGACTAGCTGCTCCACCCACAGACCCAAAACCTCGGAACCGAGGACCGCGTGATTCGGTCCCAGGGCGGCCCCGCCCACCCGAGAGTCTCAAGCCCCGGACAGCTGGATCGGGCCCCCAAGCGTAGAGCCTCTGGCTCGGCGGCGGGCTGCGCGCTCACCAAGCGTAGGGCCGGCTGGATGCGCACTTCCCAAGCACAAAGGGGCTGGCGAGAGACGTAACACCAAGGCGGCTGAACCAGCAGTTTGCGGCGCGCCAGCCTCCCTAGCCTGGGCGGCTCGATCGGTCGGCCGGCTGCGCGCTCAGAGCCCAAATAACGTCACAAACCCGAAGCGGCTGGATTCCCCTGCTGCGCGCGCACGCGTCCGGAGCCAAAACGGCTGGAGCGGCCACTCGAGAGTCCCAAGAACAAAGCTGCTGGATTGGCTGATCAACGGCCTGATTGCCTGCCAGGGACCACACCTACAAAACAGTGAAGAGTGTGACCCAGGAAGGAAGAAAAGTGAAACCAATCCTTCCAACCACCGCCTCCCGTTGCACAGACAGGACAACAGCAGAAATAACCTGAACGGTTTAAAGCCAACAGAAGATTTTTTTTTTTTTTTCCCCTTTTTTTTTTTTTTTTTTTTTTTTTTTTCCCTTTTCCTTTCCCCCTGAACTCCTTCTTCCTCTCTCTCTCTTTTTTTTCTTTCATTCCTTCTTCCTCCCATCCTTTACCATTTTTATGTCTTCTTCCTCCCTTCTTTTATCTATTTCTATGTTTTAATTTTTGTTAAAATTCCTTCTTATCTTGCCTCCGATCTTTCTTTAATCCTTCTTCCCTCCTTCCTCCCTTTCCTCCTTTCCTATTTCCTTTTTCCCTCCTTCCCATCTTTGGTTTTTTTTGTTTGTTTGTTTGTTTGTTTGTTTTTTCCTTTTCTTTCTCCCCCCCTTTCTATTTTTCCCACAGGTGCGACAACAAAACCTGGAGTGCTGAAAAGACTAGAGTTAGACCGTGTTAAACACATAAACGTCAGCTCAAGACCAGTGAGCACAGGAGAGTAAGGAGACAGCACCACCGAATCCCATTGGCATTCTACCATAGAAGTTCATATCATAAACCCAGGGATTCAGAACAAAGCAATTTAAGAAGCAGAGGCCAACAAGAAGAGCCTCACAAACAATGGGAAGACAAAGAAACAATTCCCAAATGAAAGGAAAGGAGGAAGTCTCAGAAAGAATACTAACCGAAAAAGAGGCAAGTCAACTATCAGATACTGAGTTCAAAGCAATGGTCATCAGGAAGCTCACTGAGCTCTCTGAGCTCAAAGAGAACTACCAGAAACTACAAGGAAACTACAATGAACTCACTGCAAACTATATCAACATGAAAAAGGAAATAGAAAATATCAACAAGAGCCAAGAGGAAATGAAGAATACAATTTCTGAATTGAAGAACACAGTAGAAGGAATTAAAAGCAGACTTGATGAAGCAGAGGATCGGATCAGCGAGCTGGAGGATAAAGTAGAAAAAAACACCCAGAAGGAACAAGAAAAGGAAAAGAGGCTCAGAAAGAATGAAGAGGCAATAAGGGAAATGCAGGACAACATGAAACGTAACAACATCCGTATAATAGGAATACCAGAAGGAGAAGAAGAAGAGCAAGGGATAGAAAACCTGTTTGAAAAAGTAATGATGGAAAATTTCCCTAATCTGAGGAGAGAAAAAGTCACCCAAATCCAGGAATCACAGAGAGTCCCAAACAAGAGGAACCCAAAGAGACCCACTGCAAGACACATCATAATTAAAATGGCAAATTTCCAAGACAAAGAGAGGATCTTAAAGGCAGCAAGGGAGAAAAAGGAAGTAACATACAAGGGAGCCCCAATAAGGTTAGCAACTGACTTCTCAATGGAAACGCTCCAAGCCAGAAGAGAATGGCAAAAAATATTCCAAGTAATGAGAACCAGAGGCCTCCAACCAAGACTACTTTACCCAGCAAGGCTCTCAATCAAGATAGAAGACCAAATAAAGAGCTTCCCAGACAAAAGAAGTCTAAAAGAATACAGCTCCACCAAACCAGCTCTGCAAGAGATGCTAAAGGGACTGCTTTAAGGAAAGGAAGGAAAAGAGAAAGACAGAGGAACACAGGTAGGAAATAATGGCAATGAATAACTACCTATCGATAATAACTTTAAATGTAAATGGATTAAATGCTCCAATCAAAAGACATAGAACAGCTGAATGGATAAGAAAACATGACCCACACATATGCTGCCTACAAGAAACCCATCTCAGGACAAAAGACTCACACAGACTGAAAGTGAAGGGCTGGAAACAAATTTTCCAAGCAAACGGACAGGAAAAAAAAGCAGGGGTAGCAATACTCATATCAGACAAAATAGACTTCCAAAGAAGGGCCATAAAGAGAGACCCAGAAGGTCACTTCATAATACTCAAAGGAAGAATCCACCAAGAAGACATAAACATTATAAATATATATGCACCCAACATAGGAGCACCCAAATACATAAAGAAAATCTTGGAGGATTTCAAGAAAGATATTGACAGCAACACAATTATAGTAGGGGATTTTAACACCCCACTATCAAAAATGGACAGGTCTTCCAAACAAAAGATTAACAAAGATATTGTGTCACTTAACAATACCCTAGAGGAAATGGACTTAACTGATATATACAGAGCTTTTCATCCCAAAGAAGCAAAATACACATTCTTTTCAAGTGTCCATGGATCTTTTTCAAAGATAGACCACATGATAGGACACAAAGCAACCCTCAACAAATTCAAGAAAATTGAAATCATATCAAGCATCTTCTCTGACCACAAGGGTCTGAAACTAGAAACCAACCCCAAGGGTAAAAACCCAAAACACTCAAAATCATGGAGACTGAATAGCATGCTATTAAACAATGAATGGGTCAAGAACGAGATTAGGGAAGAAATCAAAAACTTCCTGGAAACAAATGAAAATGAACTCACAACAACCCAAAACCTATGGGACACAGCTAAGGCAGTCCTGAGAGGGAAGTTCATAGCAATACAGGCCTACCTTAAGAAGTTAGAAACAGTTCACACAAACAACCTAACCCTACGCCTACAAGAACTGGAGGAACAACAACAAAGACAGCCCAGAGCAAGCAGAAGGAAGGAAATAACCAAGATCAGAGCAGAACTAAATGACATAGAGACTAAAAGCACAATTGTAAGGATCAATGAATCCAGAAGCTGGTTCTTTGAAAAGATAAACAAAATCGACAAGCCTTTAAGTAGGCTTATCAAGAAGAAAAGAGAGAGGATCCAAATAAACAGAATTAGAAATGAAAGTGGAGAGATTACAACTGATACCACAGAAATACAAAGGATCGTAAGAAAGTACTATGAAGACCTATATGCTAAGAAATTTGAAAACCTAGATGAAATGGACACATTTCTAGAAAAATATAATCTTCCAAAACTGACTGAAGAAGAAGCAGAAAACCTGAACAGACCAATATCAGCAAAGGAAATTGAAGCAGTCATCAAGAAACTCCCATCACACAAAAGCCCTGGACCAGATGGTTTCACAGGAGATTTCTACAAAGCATTTAAGGAAGAACTAACCCCTATCCTTCACAGACTATTCGAAAAAATCCAAACTGATGGAAGACTCCCAAACTCTTTTTATGAAGCCAACATCATCCTAATCCCAAAACCAGATAAAGACACAACGAAGAAAGAAAACTTCAGGCCAATATCGCTGATGAACATAGACGCTAAAATTCTCAACAAAATATTAGCAAACCGCATCCAGCAATATATTAAAAAGATCATCCACCATGACCAAGTGGGATTCATCCCAGGGATGCAAGGATGGTACAATATTCGCAAATCAATAAACATAATACATCACATCAACAACAGCAAAGACAAAAATCACATGATCATATCAATAGATGCGGAAAAAGCATTCGATAAGATACAGCACCCATTTCTGATAAAAACACTCAGCCAAGTGGGAATAAAGGGAGCAGTCCTCAACATAATTAAGGCCATATATGAGAGACCTACAGCCAGCATCACATTCAATGGACAAAAACTTAGAGCTTTCCCACTAAGATCAGGAACAAGACAAGGATGCCCTCTCTCACCACTCCTATTCAACATAGTATTGGAAGTCCTAGCCACAGCAATCAGACAAGAAAAAGCAATAAAAGGCATCCAAATTGGAAAGGAGGAAATGAAACTGTCACTGTTTGCAGACGACATGATAGTGTACATGGAAAACCCTATAGACTCCACTCAAAAACTACTCGACCTAATAAATGAATTTGGCAAAATAGCTGGATACAGAGTCAATACCCAGAAATCAAAGGCATTCCTGTACACCAACAACGAAACTGCAGAAACACAAATCAGGAAAAAAATCCCATTCGATATAGCAACAAGAAAAATAAAGTACCTAGGAATAAACCTAACCAAGGAGGTAAAAGACCTGTACTCAGAAAACTACACAACACTGAAGAAAGAAATTAAGGAAGATACAAACAAATGGAAGCATGTACCATGTTCATGGATTGGAAGAATTAACATCATCAAAATGGCCATACTACCCAAAGCAATTTATAGATTCAATGCAATCCCTATTAGAGTACCCATGACATATTTCACAGATATAGAACAAACATTACAGAAATTCATATGGAACCATAAACGACCTCGAATAGCAGCAGCAATTTTGAGAAAGAAGGACAAAGCAGGAGGTATCACAATACCTGATATCAAACTGTATTACAAGGCAACGGTAATCAAAACAGCCTGGTACTGGCATAAAAACAGGCTCATAGACCAATGGAACAGAATAGAGAGCCCAGAAATAAACTCAAATCTATACGATCAATTAATATTTGACAAAGGAGGCAGGAGCATAAAATGGAGCAAAAACAGTCTCTTCAACAGATGGTGTTGGGAGATCTGGACAGCTACGTGCAAAAAAATGAAACTCGATCACCAACTTACGCCATACACGAAAATAAACTCAAGATGGATAAAAGACTTAAATATAAGCCGTAACACCATAAAAGTCCTTGAAGAAAACATTGGCAGGAAAATCTCAGACATTCCACGCAGCAACATCCTCACAGACACATCCCCTAAAGCAAGGGACATAAAGGAAAGAATAAACAAATGGGACCTCATCAAAATAAAAAGCTTCTGCATGGCTAAAGAAAACAGCACCAAATTACAAAGAGAACCAACAATATGGGAAAGCATATTTGCCAATGATACCTCAGACAAGGGCCTGATCTCCAAAATATATAAAGAACTCACACGACTCCACTCCAGGAAGACAAACAACCCAATTAAAAAATGGGCAAAGGACTTGAACAGACACTTCTCCAAGGAAGACATACAGAAGGCCCAGAGACATATGAAAAGATGCTCAGCATCACTAGCCATCAGAGAGATGCAAATTAAAACCACAATGAGGTATCATCTCACACCAGTCAGAATGGCCAACATAAACAAATCCACAAACAAATGTTGGAGAGGATGCGGAGAAAAGGGAACCCTAGTGCACTGTTGGTGGGAATGCAGACTGGTGAGGCCACTGTGGAAAACAATATGGAATTTCCTCAGAAAACTAAAAATGGAACTGCCCTTTGACCCAGCAATTCCGCTGCTGGGATTATACCCTAAGAACACTGAAACACCAATCCAAAAGAATCTGTGCACCCCAATGTTCATAGCAGCACAATTTACAATAGCCAAATACTGGAAGCAACCGAAGTGCCCATCAGCAAACGAGTGGATCCAAAAACTATGGTATATTTACACAATGGAATTCTACGCAGCAGAGAGAAAGAAGGAGCTTATACCCTTTGCAACAGCATGGATGAAACTGGAGAGCATTATGCTAAGTGAAATAAGCCAGGAAGTGAGGGACAAATACCATATGATCTCACCTTTAACTGGAACATAAGCAATAGAAGGAAAAAGCAAACAAAATATAACCAGAGACATTGAAGTTAAGAACAATGTAACAATAGCAAGGGCGGGGGTGGGGGGTGGGGGCGGGGACAGTAGGTAGAGGGGATTACAGGAACTACTATAAAGGACACATGAACAAATCCAAGGGGGAGGGTGGAGAGGGGGGAGGGAAGTGGGTTCACCTGGGGTGGGGTGAAGGGATGGGGGAAAAGGCATACAACTGTAATTAAATAACAATAAATAAATTAAAAAAAAAAAAAAAAAAAAAAAAAAAAAAAAAAAAAGAAATAAGATCTTTGCAGGTATAATCAAGTTAGGATGAGGTCATACTGGATTAGGATGGGCCTTAACCCTATGTTGGTGTCCTTATAAAATGAGGAAAGTTTAGACACGTAGAGAGAGGAGGATGCTGCGTGAAGACATAGGCACACAAGGGAAGACAGCCACTAGAGATGTCTCTGAAGGCAGACGTTAGCGTGATACAGCTGCAAGCCACGGAGGCCAAGCATGGCACCGACCGCCAGAAGCCAGGAGAGACGCACGAACGGTTTCTGAGCCGCCAAGGAGACACCAATCCTGGCGACACCGCGATTTCGGACTTTTAGCTCAAGATTGTGAGAAAATACATTTCCATTGTCTGAAGCCACATAATTTGCGGCACCTTGTTACTGTCTGCTTAGGAAACTAATACTGTGGGCATTACATTTTCATTGTATAGGGGGAAAGCGCAGGTTTTAGAGATGTTAGGAAACATGCCCTAAGAAGAAGCTTACATAGCCAGTAGAAGGTTAACGTGGAGACTTAAAAGCCAGGGCTGTGACTTCAAACCCTAGCCTTTTTCCCCCATGACCGCTGAAAACAGTTGGCAGAGAGATGGCTACAAAAGAGATGTGTCGTGATTTCATTTTTGGGTCTATACTTAAAAGAATTGAAAGCAGGGTCTCAGAGAGATGTTTGCACACCCACATTTATAGCAGCCTTATTCACAGTACCCGAAAGGTGGGAGCCGCCCAAATGTTCATCGATGGATGGATGGGTAAACAAAACGAGGAAGGCAGGGAAGGACATTCTGACACGCGCTACAACATGGATGAACCCGGAAGACATCGTAGTGATGAAATAAGCCAGTCGCAAGGAGACACATACTGTGTGCTCCCGCTTATAAGAGGTACCTGGAGTAGCTGAATCCATAGAGACTGAGAGTAGAATGGGGTTGCCGGGGCCTGGGAGGAGAGGGCAATGGTGCATTGTTGTTTAGTGGGTTAGGGATCAGTTTTACATGATGTGAAGAGCTCTTGGTTTTACCATCACATAAAGAGTTCTTGGTTTTAAAACAACAACATAAATGTACTTACTACTGAACTGTACACTTACAAATGGTTAAATGGTAAATTTCATGTGTATTTACCACAATTTAAAATGAAGCAGTGATATGGACGGAGCTTGTTCTGATAGCAGATGGGGAGCTTGGCCTCGCCACGACGAGGCAGTCAGATTGATCAGGCTGGCTTCGTCCTTCAAGAACACACTGTTTCTGCCAGCCTGGGACATGCACCCTGTCACCTGCTTTCCTCCAGTGAGGCCTGGAAGCCACACTGACAGGTACCAGCTTTGCCCTTCATGCAAAGTAACACTTTGCCACTGTTACTCCAAACTGCTGTTCGAGGCAACTTGCCTCAGGTCTTCAGCACCTGCCCCTGAGACTTACAGTGCTATATCCTCTCAAAAGACTCGGGAAAGCACTCCCTTTCTTTGTTAACAGAGAGTAATTTTGACTACGATGCTTCCGGAGTTTGTTAGCTTGTGGTGACGCTGAGTCATGAGGTTCCCTCCTATGGACTACTCCCTTCACTTCTGAAGCATGCTCCTTGGTGGCAGAGCTCTGGCTGAGAAATGTGGCTTTGGTACTGTGTCCTGGATGGGACCTGAGGGCTGTGGCTCCTGGCCCGCAGGAGGTGCTGTCCCAGGGGTTTAGAGGGATAATACATGCCTCTATTTTGTCTGCCCCCACCTACCAACTTCGCGTTGGGTCACTGATGCACACATTTACAGTCTATTCACTCAACGTTTACAACTCATTCCACAGAGTTTAAGGGGTGCAAGGGGGCAACACAATACACGAACAACGAAATGCTTTGCGTACGTGTTGGTATTCTCCATCCGGCCCCTCTACATCCATTCTTGGCCCATCTAAGGATGACGTGTTTAGTGCTCCTCTGTCCTCTGGCTTCCAGTTGGGTTCATTCCCTGGGAGGCACTAGCAGGGGACATTAGGCAGGAGGAGAATCCACCCAGGGAAGCTACTCCCTCTCTGCTGGCTCCAAGGCCCCAATTTGCAGCAACCTTCCCAGAAAACCAATCTTCTTATCCACAATAAACACCCCAGAAAGCCAGCCTGACATAGTAAGTCAGATTTACAGGAAGCGAGATTACTATCTCTATTAACAATCCAGGAAGCTCAACAATAACTCCTGTAACAACTGACATCAATGGCCAGGACTTGATTTATAACTGACAGCTTCCCTAATTTATGTCTCTGTTTCCAACTTAGGGCCAGCCAGAGAAAGCCACATATGAGAAGGGAACCCCCCACCAAAAGAAAAAGAATTTATTTATAAAAAGTTGTGTATTTATTCTTACATGTTTAAACTTCAATTACCTTCCAAGTACTCTCCATTTGATGTAATACACCTATGGAGATTTTTTTTCAATTGCTCAAAACAGTTTTTTTGAACTCGTCGGTTTTGATGCCTTCTAGTTCTGTGATTTTTTGTTTCGCTTCTTCCACATGGGTAAAATGTTGCCTTCTGAGGACTTCTTTTATTTGGTGAAAATAAAAGTCACTCAGGGCAAGATCAGGTGAATAGGGAGGGCGAGGGATGGGGGTCATGCTGTTTTTGGTCAAAACCTGCTGAACATTCAGAGTGGTGTGGGCAAGTGTGCTCATAAATCACCCGTCATGAAATGGGCGGATGCGTTGAAAGATTCTTCAAAAAAAAAAAAAAAATCACCAAAGCCAAACACAGCATCTCATAATAATGCCAGCTGATGCACTGATACAGAAGGGTTCCTAGAACACTCACTTAGTGGGGGAAGCTTGTAATACAAGGAGCCCTTCCTTCAGGAAATAATTCCAGTTTTTTGGGGTCCCCTTTCAAATGTCCCCCCAACCAGTTACACAGGACACCCCACTTCCAGTTAATCCTGCCTACACCTTCCCTAGGCCAACAGTGGCCCATTGCCACACAACTGAAGTCTCCTCTGTTTCACTCCATAAAGTTGTCCCACTCCTCTGCCTGCCTGCGATCCCGGAAAAAGGGAAGTGACGTGACTGACTCCCTTGCTTTAACAACCCAAGAAGAAATAGCCCCTGCTTTCCTCATTTGGTTGGTCTTCGCTTATCTCCACAGTGTCACTAACCCTCTTATCCTCCTAATGTCCAGATCAAAGATGATGAGACTCAGACCCCAGATTGTCCCCTGTGGGCTCGATTCCCTCCGCCTGCTGGGGAGAAGTGCGTGGTCAGTGGGCTTTCAGGCTGAGCACTGCCCCAGGGGAGGCCCAGGCAGGGCTTGGCAGGACTTACAGCACCTCCTGAGTGAGACACGTGGGGCACCTGGATTCTTCTAAGAGCCAGGGATCAGGCAAGGCCATAACTGAAGTTTAACTCCGAATCCTACTTTATTTTCCAGTCCCACCCACTCCATGAGGATTGGGGCCTATTCTTACTCTTACCAATGAACACAAGCCCACTAGTGTGGCCCAAATCCCCAGCGGATACATTTCCTCTCTGCCAGCTGCCTGTCTGTGTGGCCAAGTCTGGCTGCCTGCATTCTCCTCATCCCACCCCTGCTCTCCTCCAGGGATCTCAGCACTTTCTGCCCCTCTCCCCCAGCACACGCACTACAGCTGCCTATATCAGATGTGGGACTAGCCAGCGCCATTCTCACCAGCCGCCCAACACAATCGTATCTGAATCATTGGGTTCCCCTGCCAAGCTCAGCTCCAGTGGAATTTTTGAGCGGATGGAGAAGCGACCACATGATGGCACTATAAAGCCGCCGATGCTCTCAGAAGGTGTTTGGTAAACTGCAAAGCTCCAGGGAGTCCAGGCCTGTACTCTGATTTTTGTGAATGTCAGAAAATAAAAATTGATAATGGTCAACGACTGTTAGAAGATCTGCATGTATTTAGCCAAGGACTCTTCCTAATCAATGGCCATTGGTGTTTGACACTTGCCAACATGAACTCTCCTTCCTCAGCACATGTCCCCGTCGCCCGGGGTCCTCTTCTCTTTGTACTCAGCACCTGCACTTCCTGCCCTAAATTGCCTGTCCGTTGCTATGACCCCCAAAATACACACAGTGAGATTTAAGAAAGATGAAAACATTTTACCTAAGCATGAGTAAAATGATTCCTCCTTTTGTTTTGCTACGTCATTCTGCTAAATAGATAGATGTCTTTTCCCCTTCCACATACGCAGCTGGGCAAATCACGTGCAGAAAAATGAAGACTGGCTCCATGTAGCAAAACCCCTCAGGTGCTCTGGTTGCTTAGTCATTGCCTATTGATCCCACACGGGCAAGGTTGCCCAGGTAACCCTGCAAACATTTGATATTTCCCCACACCTCTCCTGTCGGATCTAAATTCTTAGGAATTAAAGTGTGTTTGGGGCACACTTTTAAATACAGCACTGGTGAGGCTGACGTGGATTTTATTTTTTAAAGTGAGTAAATGATAGTCTGGTAGTCCCCGAGTGCTGTGAGGAAAGCAGCAAAGCACAGTGGGGAGAAATACACCTTCAGGATGAAGACAGGGGAGGGGGTGACCGAATCCTGGCTCAACCCTGACTTCATTTATGACCTTGACCAACTATTCTCAACTTTCATGACCTTTAATTTGCTGATCTGTGAACGGGTATAAAGAGTATTAGGCTCCTAAAGTGTTTTTTCCCCCTGAGGAAGGGAGTTAAATGAGATTATGCAAATATTCACACTAGGTGCCCGATCATTGGTAGCTAGTATTCCCCTGAGTAGACTGGATGATTACAGGGCATAACCAGTATCAAGCAGCTGAAAGTTCAGGAGAGTTCCCCAGGCTTCTGTGGAAAACCCTGGTGGTGATTAAGAACATGATCTTTTGAGTCAAGCTGTCTGGCTCTGAACCCTGGTTCAGCCATTCATGCAGTAGATGAATTCAGAAAAAGGAAGCAAGGCTTTCTAAGCCTCAGTGCCTTGGTTGGATTGGCGATGATCACAGCCCTTGCTTCAACACTGAGTGGGCTAATGCACGTGTTATGGGTTGAATTGTGTCCCCCCCAGAGATATTGAAGTCCCAATCCCCAGGACCTGGGAAGGTGACCTTGTTTAGTAATAGGGTCTTTGCAGATGGTCAAGTTAAGATGTGGTCATTAGGGTGGGCCCTAGTCCAATATAACTGGAGTCCTTATGAAAAGAGGAAATTTGGAGAGAGACACCGACACAGAGAGAATGCCATGTGAAGATGAAGGGAGAGATCGGAGTGACGTACCTACAAGCCGAGGAATGCCAAGGATTCCAACAAACCCCCAGGAGCTGGGAGAGAGGCATGGAACACATTACTTTTTATAGCCCTCAGAAAGAGGCAACCCTGCTGGTACCTGCATCTCCAACTTCTAGCCTCCAGAACTGGGAGACAATAACTTTGTGTGAAGCCACCCAGTTTGTGGAACTTTGTTCTGGCAGCCAGGAAACTCAAACAGCATGGATGCACTGACCCAGTGCTGGGCACCTAGTAAGCATTCAATAAACATTAGATATGATTGCTGTTGCTGTGGGCTAGTGAGATGTCTCACCTTTTCTAACATCAGTTCCTTTGCACATGAGTAGCCCCACCTGGTTTCTCTTGCCTGGTGCCTAGATGTGATGCTTACACGCACGCAGAAAGGCATATACAAATGCAGATTTCAATTGAGCCATTGATTAGATTTTTTAAAAAACGTAAACACCTTGAGCAGAGCATCACTAAATAGAAAGCCCAGTAGAATGATTTTTATACCAGCTGAGGGTAGATCCAGACAACTTCTGTGATTAAATTTAGAGGAGCTTCAGCAGGTGTCAGACCCACGGCTAGCAGGAGACAAACCAGCAGTATGCATCCTGATTTGCTATTCACACATCTCCAGGGAGTGGAACTTCATCCCCTGAAAAGCACAAATTTCCTGGCAAGGCTCCTCGGTGGCTGCTTTATTTTACACTTGTCCTGTGACGGCATAGATAGCAGTGTTCTTCTCTCAGTTTTTGATATGACCTGTCTTGCTGATGACAGCTTTACAGAAAGAAGTCTTGACCAATCTGGCCTGTGACTCCAGGTTGGATCTTGGCATCCAAACTGCCTGTAAAACCACTTGTACTGCGGAGAAGGTCGAATGGCTTCTGACTCACACAAGGTGTTCAATAATGACTACGTGCGTGAGAATAAATGAACTGCAAAAATAAGTATGTATTTTACTTAATTCTGGGCCTTACAGATCTCTAAGAGAGCCTCACAGGGAAATCATCTTTGAAAGTTTGAGGCAGAAAGCATGGGTGGTCTTTCTTTTTGGAGAAATTAAAATTATAAGCATTTCCTTCCTCTTATACATGCCATGTATAAACACAATCCCTAGAAACAAACTGCCTGGAGTATTTTATTTCTTAATTAATCCAGTTTTGCTATTTGGTATAAATAGGATGATGTTCAGGCTGAATGGAAGAACAGGAAAGTTTAGGGGATACAATCCAAGGAGGAGTTTCAACTCCCTCCACATCTGCTGCTCTATTTTGCTTTAAATTAGATTTTAAATTAATTTAATTTTTCATTTGAAATCACTCAGCTCTCCCTCACGTCTTCTTCTTTTCTTCCAGGAGCTAGTCCTCTTGCCTGTGTCCCCAGCCCTTCCCTAGGAAAACAAACTCTACTTTCTACATCATCTGACAATTTTTCCCCACCGTTTAAAAAAGTCACTTAGGCTCTATAGGTAATGGATGCATAAAAAGAGCGGTTAGATCAGTTGACAGGACTAGGCTTACCTGTACACGAAAAAGACAAAGATGGCCCCCACTGGTGTTAGAAAGTCCGTCACGGGATTTACCTCTTTAACATGCAAATACTCATGGTAACGCAGTCGTGCGCAACCTGACACAGCGTTACCTTTGTGTCCTCCTCTGGCAAAACCGAGACAGAGTGTTGGGCTAATTGTTTCACGGGGCTATTGGTGGGAATTACCTCTTCATGTCCTCATTAGTATGCAGTTTCCCAAGGCTTTTATCTGATGACCACAGATACACAAGAAAAACAGTGGTGAAATAAAGTTAAGGAATCAGGAACAAGGAGCTTATACACAATAATAGAAAACCAAGACTAAGGGAATACATGTTCGGTTGTTGGGGTGGGGTGACTACATGGTTTCTGTAATTAAGCTTTAAATACGACTCAGATTCTTGAAAGTTCAGGGGTTAAGGGTCAACTACATGGATTTTATGATCAGAGCGAAGAATAAGGCCCCTAAGAGATGACATGCGGATCTCAAATGTCTGTGTCCTCAAACAGTGGAAGGAGCAGGGAGCTCTGGGGTCTCTTCTATAAGGGCACTATTCCATTCCTGAAGGTTCCACCCTCATGGCCTCAGCACCTCCCAACGCCTCTGCCTCCTAACACTGTCTCACAGGTTTCCGCCACGTGAATGGGTGGGGGTGGGGGTGGCACAAACATTCCCTCTGCGGCCGTGGCAGATTCCTCTGCTTAGTTGTAGGGTGGTTATGGTTGTGGAAACTCCTATCATTCTTTTCTCTTTTTCAATTAAAATTCAACTCTTTAAAAAAGTTGCCTATTTTGAACACAGTTAAACCCCTTGAGTAGGAGGGATAAGGAAACATTTGGCGAACTAATATAAGCCACAAGAAGGAAACCATGAGGCGTTTACCTGCGTTTGTCCTGGGTTCCTGACCGGCAGCCCTACATTCCCTTCCCTCCTTTCTTGGCAGAACTCCGCAGCCCACACCCTGCGCCCTCAGCCCGCACCTGCGTGCCCTCAGCAGACTTGTCTGTACCTTTGGATTCTGTAGTTGCTTGAGGGCAGAGCTTCTTTTTGCCTTTCATCTCAAATTCATAGTTCCAAGGGGGCAGAGAGTCCATTCTGTTATTTTCTGTACCTCCTGCTCAGTCTCTAGTAAATATTTATATCGTGAATAAATAAATTACCCAGCAAATTTTAGATACTTAATAAGTATTTTTTCAATTAAGGGATTGTACTTAAAATTAAATCATATTTCATGCAATCGGGGAGTTAAGAATTTTGAGAAACCTTTAATATATCCTATACAAAGTGACCACCTTATTTAATTAAAATCTCTAGTCCTCTCTTTAGGCTTTCTGAATATACACATAATACATATTTCTTGCAGAAAATCTGGAAAACACAGAAGAAAATGAAACTGATACAGAATTCTCCCACAGAAGATTAAGAACTATTAATATAGTCTTACATGGCACACACAATTTTTATCCTGCTTTTTATTTAATTGTGAATATTTTCCTACATTGTTAAATCTTTTTGGTTAACATCCTTTTTAATGGCTATGCAATATTCTGACTTATTGATATGCCTTAATTTTATCTAGCTATTTCTCTTTTTCTAATATAGGTTGGTTTTGATTTTTCAAAATTATAAATAATATTGGAGTAAAAACTTTACATCTAAATTTCTATCTACATTTCTGATTTTGCGCTTATAATAGGTTCCTAAACATCTTCTTCTCCCAAGTTGCTTATGGCAATATGTCTGAGAAAACACTGGTACTTTCTGCCTTGCATTAGTGGCTCTGGGAGAAGGTAAACATGGTTGCCAGCTGTTAATTTGCTAATTGTCCTTATCTTAAGCAAGTGACCTAACAATTTCTGCTACTCTAGCCTTGTGACCACCTCCAAAATTGCATCATTGTCTCAGCCAGGCTTACAATGGTCCCGCTCCCTCCAGGCTGGTCTGAGTAGTCTGGACATTTCACTGATGTCCAAAGAAGGGTTTTGAAACAGCTGAGATTGATGAGGTCCATTCAGGAGTGTGCTCTTTAGGTGGAAAGGATAAAAGGTAAGTGCATTTTTATGATAGCTTTCAGTCATCCTGAACACCTATTGACCTACCAAACCCCTTGAGTTTATGCCCCTTGTAACTCTGAAGAGCACTCTGGACTGTGCAAACTCAAGGGCATGCTGATTCTAATGCAGGCTGCGGCCGTCGGTCATTTTTTCTTCCTTCTGCCTAAAATATCTCATTAGAAAGGAGATAAATATCCTTTAGCTCAAAATGTGT
Source organism: Desmodus rotundus (assembly GCF_022682495.2). NCBI lineage: Eukaryota > Metazoa > Chordata > Mammalia > Chiroptera > Phyllostomidae > Desmodus > Desmodus rotundus. The sequence continues at coordinate 69,253,990 of NC_071397.1, forward strand.
CTTCAGCAGTGCGGCCTCCAATGCAGGAGGGACAGCTTACCTTGACTGAAAGAGGTAGTCCTTTCTCCACTAATACCCAAGTGACTACAGATTTCAAACAAGTCTGGAAAGAAATTGCCACAAGGCTAGAGACACAGAACCAGCCCTGGTCACCAGCTCTGCGTGCACCAAAGACGCTCCCGTGGAAATCCCTGCGGCTGCTGGCCTGTGGTCTCCAGCTGCAGCTGGACTAGAGGTTGAGTGGCCACAGCTGCCACAGCTGAGAGGACAGGACGGAGCTCAAGCTGGTCATGTGGCCCAGAAGAGGGTCCAGAGGGTCAGGATGCCAAAATTTATGGGCTACAGTTCCCTGAGGGATGAAAGGAAGTCCTTGAAAATCGGGGGAATTGCAGTCACATGTTGCACAGCTGCGTCTCACAGCTCTGAGATAAGCACAGCGCCAAGGAGAGGGCGAGCAGAGGGGTCGGGAGAGGGTGCAGGTAACTGTTAACACGCCCAAGTTCACAGCCAACTAGTTCATTCTGCCACTCGGACTTTTTTTCTTTTGTTTTGTTTTAGAATAAAAGTAACATTGGGTCAGGAAATAAATGACAGACAGGATTAAAGCAGACATTTATTAATTAACAGCATAAACCTTAAATAAATGATACACACACTTAACTGTAGCCCAAACACTGTGGTTTAAAAAAATATTACATGGCCAACAACCGTTGCCAATATATTTTTACAAGGCTGTTAAATACTGCCAACACTGTCTGATGTGGAGCCAAATTACTCTGGAATATCTTGGTACAGAGAACAACACTGTGGTTTTTGTGAAAGACTCAAGATACCAGCAGAACAATCCACATAGCTCGTGAATATGTCATGGGTGCCAGAATATACTGGTGGGAGCCAGCCCTCAGGACTGTGGGTCTCACCTCCGTACCTTTGGTGGCATGTGGACACAGAGTTAGACCTAGTGGGACATGTTATTAGGAAGCAAGGAAGCCAAGACCTGGGGTTTGTCTTTTAAAACCCTGAGAATGTATCTCATAGCTAGAGTTGGGAACTTCTCCTGGCTTAACCTTTGCCTCAGCGTGTGTTGCCCTATACAGTGCCAATGATCTTTTCTAAGAGCTGGAACTCAGCTTGCAGAAGCCTGGAGCAGGTCTCCTTGAGCTCATTCCTGTCAAAGCAGGCCCAGCATCCATCAGATGCCCACGGCATCTGTGGCCAGGCCAGGCCTGCTGCCTGCCTTAACAGATGTCCTCCTGGCCAGGGCTGCTTCCCCCCACTCTCAGTGGGACTTCCGTCCTACCTTGCTGACATTCTTAATTTTCTGACAATTTAGCCAAATTGTGTGATTAGTAAGCTCTCAGTGTATACTTCAGTATCAGGAGATGCACAGGTCTGGGAGTGTAAGATTTAACTGCTAACTAAACCAGAGTAGGGCTGAAAGCTTGCTGAGGGGACAGATGGATTCCTTACATCTGGCTTTTTCCGGAGGTTCTCTACCTGGTTGGCTCTGGCCTTGCTGTGTATCATGTGACCTACCACGGCGCTGGTAGAGATGGGCAGGTGCATACTGGGAAGGGACATTGAGTTACTGGGGTACAGCAACCACAAAGAGCATCAGTAGAAGCCTCTAACACTTGCCATGGAGCATGGCATAAAGTGTGCCATAACAATTTACTAAATGAAGAAATCATGATTTCCACCATAGATAACATTGTGAGAGAGGGCAAGAGGAAATTTTTTTTTTTATACTGGAAGTGTAGATAACTAGTTTTTGCCCTGGCAGCCGCCACCCTTTCCACCCCAACCTCCCCCCATTTTAATGACGGATGATACAGAATGTGTGCTAGGGATACAGTTATCTGTTTGTTTTATCCCCTGCCGATTTTTCTGCCATCAAAACTAAGCCGTGATGAGTAGGAAAGAAGGGGAGTCCTTGCCAGCTGCAAAAAGGAGAGGAGAATGCTCTTTTCTTCATGGGTGGATATAGTAATGAGATGGGAGGGGACATGAAGTAGAGGGCACGGGGTCAGCTGTGAGTGCCCCAGCATCTGTTGCTGTTAGGTGAGGTGTGGCAATAGCTCGGGGGGCAGATTCTGTGAAGTACCGATGGACCCTGGAGCCCTCCTCTCTGTCCCTGTCTCCCCACCCAGCTCAGCTCTCTGTCACAAAATGTTTCCTGGGTCACTGTGGTTGGAAACAGCAAACGCAAAATAAAACAAAAATGGATAGCGCCAACACAGCGCAGTCTGAGCTTGCCATCTGTGAGTTTTCTGAGCGATTTCGCTTCCAACCTCCCCTCCAGAGGTGGTTGACATTATTTTCATAGGCAGAGCTTCCCCTATCCTGGCAGCCTTCCTTGGCTGCCAGAAATAGAGTATCAGGGTTGAGAAACTTCCCCAGAGACCCGATCCACTCAAAAAAGAGCTTGTCTGTGGCTGCCCGCACACTGGGGCCTGGGGGGCATTCTCTCCTGGTGATGGGCCGAGCCTGTGACGTGCTGTCTGGAGGAGGCCTCATGCAGGCTGTGTCCCTGCCCTTTCATCATTGACATCAGCGTGAAACTTTCAGTGACCGAGTGTTTCCTAATGGATGATTCCTTAACAGAGAATTCTAATTTTTTTTTTCCTTGCTTTCAACACCCTCCTTAGTCTGACCTCACCCACCCTGCCCATGCAACTTGTTTTGTCCTCATCCTCAACAACTAACTCATCCTCAGTCTGCTTGCCCTGCTGGCTTTATCCATAAATTCCTCATCTTTCAGAGAATCTACCCAGCCTCCTGGCTCTCTCCCTTTCTGATCACTGGTGCCACTTATCACACATTAATCATGTCCTCTCTCCTAAAGCTCAGTGTCAGTTTTGTCTGCCCAACTCATTTAAAAACGCATTGAGTTCCGAGTCACTGCCCAATTCTTCCCTTTGGGGCCCTGTCTGGGTACATACAGACAAGGACAGAGCTTTCACTGGGGTTTAGGCCTTGGGTCTCCTACCTGGGACAGAGGGCTTTCAGCTGTGACCTGATGTGGAACAGGGAGGGACAGATAGTTCTTGGAAGGGGAAGAGGAATGGGGCAGCCACTGGTTAATAACAAGGATGAACAATTCCTGGAAGCCAAATGCATACAAGTGGAACGGTTTCTGGATGACTGCTAGGGCTCCTGCTTCCTCTTTTCATTCCGTCTCCCCTCTCCTCTCTCCCCTCCTCTCCCCTCCTCTCCCCTCCTCTCCCCTCCTCTCCCCTCCTCTCCCCTCCTCTCCCCTCCCCTCCCCTCCCCTCCCCTCCCCTCCCCTCCCCTCCCCTCCCCTCCCCTCCCCTCCCCTCCCCTCCCCTCCCCTCCCCTCCCCTCCCCTCCCCTCCTCTCCTCTCCTCTCCTCTCCTCTCCTCTTCTCTCCTCTTCTCTTCTCTTCTCTTCTCTTCTCTTCTCTTCTCCCTCCAGGAGAAGGTTGGGCTGAAAAAGAAACCATAGGCCGCAGTCCTGCTGGAAGGGTTCACACCACCTCACTGTGTTGGGCTTGTCCCCGAGTTGGGGGGAGGTTCTGTGTCAAGGAAAGAGGCATTTGCCTCAAGAAATTCTGCTTTTGGAAGTCTGGCTGCAGTAACACCCATCTAAGCCCCTATACCTCTGAGGTAGGAAGGCAAGACTTCCTTCTCTTCATGCCAGCATTTCACTTCCTCTCATTGGCCATAAGAGAAGTGGGGGAAGCCCCAGCCTGGGCAGTTGCAACTAGCCTCTCCTACCTCCAAGGTGTGCAGAGAGGCACAGCCCTTTAGATTTCCTGGTGCTAAGCATTCCTTCCTGGGAAAGCCCCCCACCTCCTCCCTTTTCCTTCTCCCATGTGCCCTCCTCCTTCCCAAGAACCTGCTGGTCCACACCGACTTCATTCCTTAAAGGAATAGGTGGGGAACTCTTAATTGTGTCCAGCGGCACGCAACCAGGGGGCCCACAGGATAAGATTCCTCCCCCCCCCCAGTTTAGGGCCTGGTTAACCCTGGAGTGTAGGAAGGCGAGGGGGACAAGGGAAGGGAAAAAAATCCCCTTGAGAACCAAAGTTCCTCCATTTCAGACTCTTTCCCTTGACCTTGAGTCTTTAAGTTGTACGGTCTCCACCTGCTGCCAGGGACTGGGGTGGCCATGAGTTTGGACTCCTGGCTGGTCGGGGAGGGTAGGAGTGGAGGGTACTGGAAAGGTTCAACTTTGCTGGGAAAAAAATACCTTCTTTTAAAATGTTTGCCCTCTGCACAACAGTGTGGGGCGCAGCTCCCATTTCCAAGCCCTAATTTTGGGCTCATTTGTACAAGGTATATCGTCTGAGGTGAAAGAGGTGGAAAGAAACTGCCTGAGCTTTAAGGCGGCTCTGCTTTGTGCTGTGCTGAGCCTGTCACACCTGTTATCACTTCCTCACAGCCGCGGCAGAGGCGTGTTTATATATATCATACCCGCGAAAAGTGAGGGCTGAGAGAAATGCCCTCCTCCTGCTGCCCTCCCCTCTCACACATGCCCTCACTCCTCCACTCCTGGGGCCTTGTTGTTCCTCAGCCTTCTCTTCCCATCCTCACGCCCCATAATCTCTAAAGCCCTTTGCTCCAGCCAGTCCATTGGCCTGGAACACTCTTCCCCTCGAGATCCCAAATAATTCCTTGGCTAATTCTCCACATCTTATGTGCCTTTGCTCCCATCAGCTGTCCGTGAGGCCCACGCTGACCACACCATCCTCACACAACTCATACAGCATGTACCGTCCTCAGCGCTCCTGATGGTCTTACCCTGTTCCACATTTAAATTTCCCTAGAGTTCTCATCTGCTAACATTTATGTAACTCCCTTATTCATGAAGGGTTTTTTTGGTCTTCTAGGATGTATGCTGCCCAGGAAAAGAGAGTTTGGTCTGTTTGTCCACTGTTGTCTCCAAAATACTTGGAAGAGTAACTGAGACACGGTAGGCGCTCCATCAATAGCTAAGAAATCAGTGCAATGAAAGGTGACCCTGGCATCGATCTAGCAAGAGGCAGAGCTGGATTTGAGCTCCAAAGCTGGGCTTCCTGCTTTCCCACCTCAGAACCTGGGGCCTACATGTTCTGGCGGAGAGTACAGTACTGGCTGCCCGAGAGATGCCTGCTAATTAGATTTCCCCATCAGACCACTCCCCCTAGCAGAGACACTAGAGTTATGTGTGTGGACACAAGGCCTTGCCTTGTTTTTCCTGGGTGACAGGTCTGCTGGCTTCCTGCACATCCTGATGAGGTCACAGAGCACTAGACTCTAGGGTCCTTGGGAGTGTCCTGAATGAAGGTCTCTGACAGCAACACAGGCTGTTGGGCCCATGCTGAGTGCTCCAGACATACGTTTGTGATCTGTCCAAGTCCAGCACCTGTCGAATCCAGCACTGGCTCCCGGCCCTGCGAACGGTCTGCTCTCTAGGAAATGATGGAGGGAAACAGCTGGGGCTAGTAAGGCATGAGCTGGAGGTGCCAGAGAAGGACAGAGCCCGAGAGGATGTGAGGAGAAGCCCGTGGTGCAGGGACACCGGGCCTTCCCTGGTTGGCTGCTCTCTGGGTGGAAATGCAGCTGAGCCCCTGAGGCTTGGGTTGCCACAGTGGTTTTGTTTTTAATTAGAGTCTGAATATAAACCCTGATTATTGTAAAGAAACTGTAATATGAGGGCAGCAACAGGCCAGCTGGGGTCCACTGGCTTTAAGGATGCAAGCGTTTCACTGCTTGTCTCATAGTCGGGTCCCTCAGACCCTCTCCTGAACTCTCACTCACCAGGACATTTTCCTTGTTATGTTCGTGGCTCTGGTTTCTGCTGTTTTTCTCATTTTTGTTCCTGTGATTAGCTGACCTTGCTTATGTTGGCATTAAGGAGACTTTTCACCCTAATCTCAATAGCATGGTGATAGAAAGTTCCACATTATGTGGATTCCAGGTGAAAGGGAACAGTCATATTTATTCTCATTCTTAACTGGTGCACTGTTTGTATTTATTTCTAGGGTAGCTCCAGAATTAATGTTTTAATGAACACTCCAACTGCTTAGGAATACAATTCTGGAACATATTAACCCAGTCAGAGAGCAGCCAGTGAGGCTGGTATTTGGTCAACAACAGCATTTCTTCCCCACAAAAGAGAGTAATGGGATTAATTTAGCATTTCCTAGCTTGTGGCATCTATTTTGACATAAATCTCTATACAGAGATCGATTGCACATATAACTATAAAATAGAGTATTTGGGAAAATATTATGATGAGGAAAATCAGAACAGAAGCACAAATCAGGCTGTGGCTGGTGACATACAGGAAAGCCAGTGAGTGTTCTCGGGAACAGCACTTGGGGGGGTTGGAGGGCTGGGTGAAAAAGATGAAGGGATTAAGCAAAAAACCCTAAAACTCATAAACACAGACAACACTACGGTGATTACCGGAGGGTAGGGGGGGTGTGGGGGAGGTAGAAGAGGGTAAGGGGAGGATAAATAGTGATGGAAGGAGACTTGATTTAGGGTGGTGAACACACAGTACAATACACAGATGGTGTATTAGAGAATTTTATAGCTGAAACCTATATGATTTTACTAACCAATGTGACCCCAATAAATTCAATAAAAATTAAAAAGAAGAAAATGAACTTAATGAAGACACACCACCTCCCTATGTCTTCCCATTGCAAGAAACTAGTATCTGTAGATAATCTCAGTGCCTGGAATAAGCGTGTCATTTAGTCAATCCCGGGTGCTTTCGTTTTGTCCCCAATGGACGTACATTTTCTTCCTGAGTTGCTTTGTAACAGAAGATCTCAAAGAATGTTAGGTTCAGATTGTTACTTTTGATCACCTAACAAATAAATACAACAGATCTTTTAATCAGCACCCTGGAGACATGAGAGACTATACATAGCTTCCCAAAGTGTGTATGCAGTTTACCAGGATGCAGTTTGGCTCTGACCCCAGACTGCCTTGTCTAGCAGAAAATATACAGAGTGTCGCACACTCGAAACTTCCTTTTACACATGTGTATCTCTTACTTGGTATTCTAGTAAAAACTTCCAAATGAGCCCTGAGCTGTGTGGCTCAGTTTATGGGGCATTGTCCTGCAAAGCAAAAGGTCATTGGTGTGATTCCTGGTCAGGGAACATGCCTGGGTGGCAGGTTTGGTCCCCATGTGGGAGGCAACTGATCAATGTTTCTCTCTAACATTGATGTTTCTCTCCCTCTCTTTCTCCCTCCCTTCCCTACTCTAAAAATAAATAAATAGATAAATAAATAAAATCTTTATTAAAAAAGCTGCCAAATGAATAAAAAAGAGGCTCATCTCTTCCTTTATATTAATTAAGATCACAAAGATAAAATGAGAGATTTCAGCAGAAATCTCCAGATCTAAATAGTGCCACAAGCCTACATTTTGGGAGCTCTGAGGTTAACTGAACCAACTATATTTGTTAACTGTAGCATCTCTCTAAAGCAGCAGTTTTGATCTCTCTCTTTTTTTTTTTTTTTAGGTCAGAGACTCTCCTCCTCCCCCTTTGAAGATCTGATTAAGTTTTAGATTCTTATCCGTGAAAAATGTACACACACTTGCAGACCCCATGCGTGGGCACCTCGATCACCAGTTGCGTACCTGAAACCACACAGGGAATTTCCTGTGTTCACGCTCTCTGGTGGGCACTCTGGAAACATGCCAAAATTTGCTGTTCACACTGAAACACGTGCACACAACACATACACATATGAATGACATTTTCTCCCTGAGAACGATTAAATGAAATAGTGTATGTGAAGATATGTCATAAAAAGTCAAATATGAGAGAGTTGATATTATTAATTATTATTTGCATTGGCCATTTAAAACTTCAGCACTAAAGCTGTTAGTTGATGTGGGAGCAAATAATTTGTCTTATGGAAACTGCTGTAAAATATGACCTTTCCATCTCATAATCCAAAATACCTCTTTATTCTTGTTTCATTCTAATAATTCACTTAAAAACATCACCACAGGCCTACACTCCAATTTTGAAGGACAGGCACTTTTGGTTGTAGACTAGAGGAGAGACCTTTGCATCCTGTAAAACAAGCAAACACACAACCAAACAAGCCCACTTCTCTGCAGTCCTCTGATGGGCATGCATCTTACTGTAACTCCATCAAATTCTTGCCCAAAGCACTTCACTTCTGACCTGAATTAGTCATTGTATTAATTACATTTTAAGTAAGCCGATTACTTTTTTGTTTGAGTGATTTCTTCTTACAAACTGATTATAAACCATTAATGTTCATTAATATAGTGAATTCAATCTTATATTTCCTGCACCATATCCTGGAAGTAACGCCAGTCAACACATTGCCAGGACCGGCTATAAAGGATGCCTGCTGCAGTTACACTCATGTATGATTTTGGAAGTGGATAACCACTCGAGAATAATTTATGAGCTTGCTGATTCTTTTTTCCCCTTGTGCCTTAAGTGGTAATATACAATACTGATATAGAGAGCCCTTAGGAGTGTTGTCTAAATGAAATTCTTGAAGTTGGGCAGAATATAACTTAGGAAAGGCATAACTTTGTCCTAGCATATGGTTTATAGATTGTGAGTGTTTTGCTTAACATTTGGGGAGGAGGAGTAGGGCAGGGGAGGAACTGGGAACTGAAGAAACAGACTTCTGTCTGAGAGAAGATGTTAGGAGAGAAACGATGTTTACTTCCCATTTGGAATAATAACATCTTAGCTCAGTAAAATTAAATTTGAACCAGTGCATTTATGCAAAATCTTCAGCATAGAAAGAACTCTCAATATACACACATTTATTGAATGCCTGAAAGAGGGAGGGTCATCTATTGAGAGGGACTGAACTTGGAAGGAATAACAACAGCATTTCATTCATAGTTCCTTCATCCATTCAGGCTGCCATTACAGAATATCATAGACTGGGTGGCTTATGAATAACAGAAATTTGTTTCTCACAGTTCCGGGGGCTGGGAAGTTTGAGATCAAGGTGTTGGCAGATTCAGTTTCTCGTGAAAGCCCTATTTCTGGTTTATAGACTTTTTCCTGTGTCCTCACATGGAAAGAGGGGTGAGGAAGCTCTTTCGGGTCTCTTGCATGAGGGCTCCACCCTCATGACCTAATCACCTCCCCAAGTCCCCGCCTCCTAATGCCATCACATTGGGGATTAGGTTTCAACATCGGAATTTTTTGTGGGGGCACAAACATTTGGTCTATAGCACACACTCATTTATTAGATGCTCATTTTATACTATGAGCTAGGGTCAAGTATTAATGGGCATCATGATAATATTTTTCTACAAAAAGAAAAATAAGTTATTTTCAGCCAATCAGTTTTAGATTTTAAGGCTGTCCCAGTTTGTTCTCGTACTGCAGATTTGTTGCAACCAATCCCTTCAATTGGATATTATAGTTGTTTCAACTTTTGCGAATAAGAGACTAGCAACAACTAGCTAAAAATAAATTAGCAAAAACGAGAAAAGCTCCACTGTCATTTCTGTAAAAATGACAAAAAAAGATTAAATTCTGGACCTACAATGTATTGCAAAACAACCTCATTTGACACCAAAATGATCAAACTTGGCAACAGTGATGGGGGTATCAATTTCTCATCAAATTATAGAGTAGACAGGCTAATGTTTGTCCAATGTGTAAAGTTAAATTGCTTTCGATATGTTGTTTCGGTTTAAATCATTAGTAGAAAGAGATAGAATGGTAAATAATTCCAATATAATGTAATAAATATACATGTTGAACTTAACCAAGGTGCTAACAGAGCAACAAGGAGGAAGACAGGAAAAGGTTCAGAGGTGACATTTGAACTGGGCTTAGAAAGGTAGGCTTTGCCATATAAACCCAGTGAGGGATGCAAAACTAAATGAACAAAAATGTCTTTTCTTTAAGTAGCTAACAAAACCAAACCAAACCCTGCTATGAAATGGAGTTATAATCTTACACACACACACACAAAGCCTATGTTCTCTCCTTTGCATAATCATTTAACTTTCATCATTTTTATGCTTCACTAAGTAGGATATAAAACGAGGCTGATGTATTTGGGTTGGCAGATAAGGGCTTAGAAAGTGGTACTATCAGTCATTTGAAAATTTGGAATGAAAATCAGTTGTGATCCAAAGCAGTTTGGTCAATGTTTAATCACTGACATCTAAAGGGATCATTTGGACGGCCACGCCTTCTGAAGGTTTTATTTTAGGCCTACCTGTCTTTCTATTCTCCGACAGGAAGTGCTTCATGGACTCACAGATTTCCTTCTCTCAGGCCTATTCTTTTAATGAAAGCACTTGTTAAACTGTTTTGAACTTTCGTGGAGGGGCAGATGTGGCTTCTGTCTAGCACATTAACTACTGAGGTAAGAAGGCTCAGAAATACATCTAATAGTTTTTGCTGTATAGCTCAGGGATAAAGCATAGATCATTGCAATCAAAACTCTGTCAGTTCAAGCATCTGGTAGTCCTAGGGCTTGTTTTTTCAGTAAGGACCTCTCAAGCTAAGCAGAGGTCCTAAATGGTGGATCTAGCTTTTGTCACTTTTGCCAGTAATTTACCTGATTTTTTCCATAAATATTTCCTAAACTCTTCCTAAGCTTGGCTCTGCCTCTCAGGGAACTACATTTCCCAGACTTCCTTGCCCTGTTTTCTGGTAGTCTTGAACAATGGGAGGTAGAAGATTGGAAAGGAGGAGAAAGAGAAGCCAGGGTATTTTCCCCATTGATTGTGCTTTTACTTGTGTCTCAAGCAGTAGCTACATCACCTTCACGATTCTAGCTCCCGTTGGACTGTTTCTTCCCTCTTGATCTCAGTTCCTGCTGGGAAGTCCTCCAGTGTAGATGTAGTTCATGCTCTGGCCATTTCTGATCTCTGGTAACATTACATCCACTTTGTGTCTTTCCAGCACATGCCCAGATAGTGCCATCTTGCAGTTACTAATTTCTGAATTTCCATGAGAATTCACCATCCCCTTTGGCTTCTCAGCTCTCCGATCACCTATGTAACTAAGTCCCTGTGTTCAATTTCTTCTTTCTGAGATGGAATGATCTCTGTTTTTGTGGCTGACATACCACTTGTAATAATGACAAAGACAATGACCACAAAAGAACACAAAAAATTCTTGCTTTAAACTATTTTTTTTTTCATAATGTGATGCCTGCTTCTGAGGTTCTTATCTAGGAATCTTGGTGTCTTAACCATACAGATAAAGGAAGGTTTCCCTGATTTCCCTTCCCTGAGATGTGGGGCACATCAGTAGTTTAAGCAAAGGTCTCAGAGAAGGCTCCACTGTGTACTGGGGAGCAGCCAAATGACCTCTGCCCAGCAGAGTAGTAATTGGCACTTGGTCTTAGATTTCCATCTCAGGAGGAAAAAATACAATCTCATTGCCAAATGGATTTTTTTTTTCCTGTTTCTAGCTCTTAATAGAAATATCATGGGCATAAAACTAATGTAACATATATGCAGGGTAGAGAAGAAATATGTATGTCTCAGTTTTCCCTTTACATTCTTTATTCTAAAACAGAATTAAACATTTATTTTAGAGAATATTCATGAATCACTAAAAAAAAAACCTCTCCTACAATTAATCAATAGATAAAGACTCTTGAGAAGCCTTTGCTCCTGCCTGGACATGTTGAAACTCCTATTTAAAGAATGAGCTGTGTACATGAGCCAAGAATGCTTTTTGGTTTGGCAGCCTTTATCTGATCTTTGGGAGAGGTTAAAAGCCCTGATAAACAATGTGGAAATTTTGAAACCTCTCCTTAATGTAATCATCATTGTGTGAAGGGGAGCAGAAGGAAGAAAACAATCTATCCTACACTTTTTTTTAAAGCTGCACAATAAATCTAAGCTCCTGTTGGAATTCACTATTGTATTTGTTTACCTTTTAATCAGGGGTTGACATACTATCTAGTTTTTATCTAGCGTTCAAAGAAATCCTGCATATTGATTTATAGTTGTCACAAATGTCACTTTCAAATTTTTCAGGGACTGATTCATTGTTCTGAGATCCTTATTTTCCTCCCTCTCTGTTGGGTGCTCATTTATATTAACACTTCCTCTACATGTTCGAGACAAAAAGATAAGGTAGAGGCAAGGAGGGTGCAAATTCTAATTAGTCATTTTTGTCACTTGTTAGAATGGTTGAGCAAAGGCCCCTTGAGAAGAGTGAGCTGAACTTATTAGGAAGAATATAACAATCTAATTAGTAATGGATTTGTTTTAGTCCTAGAATCCCTTGTCCTAGTACTAAAGAGGTTTACAAAAGGGCTGCATTCACCATAGAGGAGTGCTTTTTTTCTTTATATCACTGAAAGTGTTCCTTAAGTCTCTCACTGACCAGAAGAAGTCAGGCCCGGGTGGGTGGGCATGCCAGTGAGCAGCCTTTATCTAGGATGGCTAATACAAACAAACAAACACCACCTCACCCCCACAAACAAAAGCAGCCAAATCCCAATGGCACTGAGAGTATGTGATGTGATTTTACCAACAGCCTGGAGTCCAGAAGAAATTTAAATGGAGGGATACACCTTGGACTCCTGTAGGTTTTCCCTGAGAAAACTGATAAATTTTGAACATACTAAAATATGAGAAAAGTGTCCTATTTTTGGTGAATTTGCTTTTGCAAGCACAGTGATGAACATTTCCTAATGACAGCGTATAATTAGGTATCTCACAGTTAAGGTAAGCCCTAGATTATCCCCTAAAGATAAAATCTGTAATGAACTTTGAAGTTAGATATACTACTGAATTAATAGGGCCTAGCAGGGGCTTTGTCTTCTTGCAGGAAAACTTAAGGTAAAAACCGTGTTTATATGTTTTGAGCAAAAGTTTGTGACTTTTTCTTCATTTTTTAAACAATTTTTCACTCTTTAACAAATGCTCTCTGAATGCCTCCTATACAGGACAAAATAACTCAGCTGGGTTGAATACAAATATGTACCAAATGCCATGTTAAATCCAAGATGGTGGCAGAGTAGGTGGGAGCTACACTAACATCCTCCCAGGACCAAACTAGGATTACAACCACATTATCAGTTGAAAAATCAACTGAACGCTAGCTAGAAAGAAGCCTTATAACCAAGGACATATGAAAGAAACACCACCACCACAATGAGACTGGTAGGGAGTGTGTAGGAGATGCGAGAAGTCTGGCTGGGCTTCTATGGGGGGCAGCTGAAGTTCTGGAGTGATATTTCGGTGGTTGTGGGGTTCCCTCTGAGAAATGTAGGGTCTAAAGCCCAAGCTAGGCTTCTCAGACTAGAGCACCAGAAGCAAGAAAGGAACCCAAATAACATCAGGCTGTGAAAAGCAGCAAGGTTTCTGTCTGTCAGGGAAAGATGGCTGGAGACCCAAAGAGTCTCTTCAAGAGCCAATGCACAAAATTTCATTTGCAGCCACTTACCCTGGGCTCCAACAGAGGAAGTGCAGAGTGGACTAGAGACATGTGAGGAGAATCTGGTGTTGGTGGCTCTGGGGAGAGAGCTGAAGGGTCAGCCACCAGGATCCCTGTGCGCTATCATCCCCCATACTGCAGAAACCATCTTTCTCAGGCAGAGCACTCCCTTCCAAGTGGCATCAGCCTGAGGGGAAGCAATAGCCCTGCCTGCAAGAATCCCTCTCACACCACCCTGTGCATCTTAGGCAGTATGCTGAGGAGTGCAGCTGAAGGTTATTTTAGTGACAAAGCCTAACAGCAAGTCTGCAGGACATGACAGAACTCTGGGAGCTCTGAGACTTCAGCTGAACCTCCCCCAGGCCCAGTACTGGTAAAAGATGGCCTTGGTGCACAGTTTGGTTCTTTCCACACACACCCAGGCCCAGCAGAAGGAGCCACAAGCTGTGGATCAATGATGGCTCCAAACAGGTTGTCCAGGTCACTCACAGGTAGCATCTGACATAGGCCTATACCATAGTCTTTGCAGATCTACCTAATGCATAGAAACAAACGCAAAGAGGCAGCCCAAAATGGGAAGTCAGAGAAATAGTTCCAATGAAAGAACAAGAGAATTCTCCAGAAGAACTAAATGAAATGGAGGTAAGCAATTTATCTGATATAGAGTTTAGAGTAATGATTATAAGGATATTTAACAGCAAGAAAAAAAACATAGAAACCATAAAAAAGATCAGTCAAAAACAAAAAGTGCAATATCTGAAATCATAACACACTAGAAGGAAGATACAGTATGTTAGATGAAGCAGAAGATTGAATCAGTGATTTGGAAGACAAGGGCAAGGTAGAAAAACAACACAGAAATGGAGCAGCAAAAAAAAAAAAAAGAGGAATTTAGGGGAATTTCTTTGACCTCCAGCCAAGATGGAGATGTAGGTAGATACACTTTGCCTCCTCGCACAACCAAAAGAAAGACAACAACAAATTTATAAACAAAAAATAACCAGAACTGCCAGAAAATTGAACTGTATGGAAGCCTGACTACCAAGGAGTTAAAGAAGAAACATTCATCCAGACCAGTAGGAGGGGCGGAGATGGGCAGCTGGAGTGGAGAGGACTCACTGCAAGGCAATGGCTGGAGGACCAGGGCAGGTGAGGCAGCAGCTGGTGGAGCAGGCGGTCCCACATTCACTAGTGGATAAACTGGGAGGAAAAACTGGGGAGCATGACAGACCACACAATCCAGGGTTCCAGCGCAGGGAAATATAGCCTCAAAACCTCTGACTGAAAAAACCTGTGGGGGTTGCGGTGGTGGGAGAAACTCCCAGCTTTACAGGAGTTTGTTGGAGAGACCCACAGGGTTCTAGAACATACAAAAACCCACCCATCTGGGAATCAGCATCAGAAGGGCTCAACTTGCTTGTGGGTCATGGGGGAAGTGACTGAAAGCCAGCCCAGAGCTGAGCAAGTGGCATTGTTCCCTCTCGGACCCCTCTCCCACCTACAGCGCCACAATGCAGTGTTGTGGGTTGCCCCACACTGGCAAATACCTAAGGCTCCACTCCTTACTATGTAACAGGCACCCCAAGAGAAAAAAATGGCCCAAATGAAAGAACAGATCAAAGCTCCAGAAAAACTACAACTAAACGATGAAGAGATAGCCAACCTATCAAATGCAGAGTTCAAAACGCTGGTAATCAGGATGCTCACAGAAATGGTTGAGTGTGGTCACAAAATAGAGGAAGAAGTGAAGGCTATGCAAAGTGAAATAAAGGAAAATGTAGAGGGAACCAACCTGTGAAGGGAAGGAAATTGGCACTCAAATCAATGGTTTGGACCAGGAGGAAGAAATAAACATTTGATCAGAACAGAATGAAGAAACAAGAATTCAAAAAAGTAAGAGAGGCTTAGGAACCTCTGGGACAACTTGAAACGTTCCAACATCTGAATCATAGGGGTGCCAGAAGGAGAAAAAGGAGAGCAAGGAATCTAAAACTTATTTGAACAAATAATGAAGGAGAACTTCCCTAATCTGGCAAAGGAAATAGACTTCCAGGAAGTCCAGGAAGCTCAAAGAGTCACAAAAAAAAGTTGGATGCAAGGAAGCACACACCAAGGCACATCATAATTACATTAGCCAAGATTAAAGATAAGGAGAGAATCTTAAAAGCAGCAAGAGAAGACAGTTACCTACAAAGGAGTTCCCATAAGACTATCAGCTGATTTCTGAAAAAAAAACCGTGCAGGCAAGAAGGGGCTTGAAAGAAGTATTCAAAGTCCTGAAAGGACCTACATCAAGATTACTCTATCTAGCAAAGCTGTCATTTAGAATGGAAGGGCAGTGCTTCCCAGATAAGGTCAAGTTAAAGGAGTTTATCATCACCCAGCCCTTATTATATGAAATGTTAAAGGGACTTATGTACGAAAAAGAAGATGATCAAAAATGTGAACAGTAAAATGACAACAGACTTACAACTATCAACAACAGAACCTAAAAAAACAAAAACAAAAACAAAAATGAACTAAGCAAACAACTGGAACAGGAACAGATTCACAGAAATAGAAATCACATGGAGGGTTATCAGCAGGAAGGAGGAAGGGAGGGGGAGAATGGGGGAAAAGGAACAGGGAATAAGAAGCATAAATGGTAGCTACAAAATAGATGGGGGGGGTTAAGAATAGTATGGGTAATGGAGAAAACAAAGAATTTATATGTACAACCCAGGGACATGAACTAAGGTGGGGGAATGATGGTAGGAGAGGGGGTAAAGGGTGGAGGGGGATAAGAGAGAGACAAAAATGGGACAATTGTAATAACATAATCAATAAAATATATTTAAAAAAGAAAAAAAGAATTTAAAAGAAATGAAGAGTTTAAGAAACCTTTGGGACAACATAAAGTGTGACAACATCTGCATCACGGGAATATCAGAAGGAGAAGAGAGCAAGCAAAGGGCTGAGAACCTATTTGAAGAAATAATTACTGAAAACTAGTTGGCCATAAAAAAGAAGAAAATTTTACACCTTGGCACAGCATGGATGGACCTGGAAAACACGAGGCTAAGTGAAATAAGCCAATCAGCCAGTCAGAGAAAGATAAATACCACATGATTTCACTCATATATGGAGTCTAAAGAACAAACTGAACTAACAAGCAAAACAGAGAGAGAGTCACAGATAGAGAGCAGGCTGATAGCTCTGGGGGGCAGGCTATAGTGTGGAGGGATTGAGCAAAAAGGAAAAGGACTCATGGACTTGGATAACAGTGTGGTAATTGCTGGGTGGGGGATGGGGTTATAAGGGGGTAAATGGTAACAGAAAAAGTACAATAAAAATTTTGATTAAAGAAAAAAATCCTTATTTATATGAATGAACAAGCCATTGCACCTTCCTTTTAAACTTTTATTTATTTTTTGGTGTACATTTGCCTTTTTTCTAGTCTTCAGCTCTTTGAAAACAAGAAGCAAGTCTAACTTGCTCCCTGCTGAATCCCTAGGTCCTAGGGTAGTGTCTCGAGCATTCTTGGTGCTTAGTAAATAGTTGTGAAATGAATGAATGAATGAAAAGAAATAGTGACCTATAGTGTAATGCATTTGAATAAGAGTTTGTATAAAATCCTTGGGAGTCCCAGAAGCAAGAATAAATTGGTGGAACAGAGAAGAAGACAGGTAAGTTGAGACTTAAAGGAGAAGGCATTTCCAAAGAAGAGGAGGAAAAGACGACGGGAAGAGCCATTTCAGGCAGAGTGCAGAAGAGTGAATGGCAGCAAGAGGGTGGCATCCCAGGGGAGGAAAGGAGGACCCCAAGTACTTAGTTATGCAGAACCTGGGGGCAGAACTGCAAGTCCCTCCTCAGAAGCTAAGTCTTACTTTCTCGTGGGAGGAGGACCAGAAGAAAAGGAAGTGTTACTCTCACAGAATTTGTGTCCCCAATGCTGCAGGAACTAAGGGTTTTTGGGAGGTGTGGGTTGGGTGGGTGGGGACAGGTTGAATAGACTCTCAGTCAAAATTACTTTATGCATTTTTCTTTGGATGTGATTAGTTTCCAGTCTCTACAAGTGATTTTCAAACATATAAACTGATTTTGGAAGCAAAACTGTCTCTTTCAGAGATTATTTCCACAGTCCTTCCCAGTTCATAACATTGATTTGGGTGGTTTTTAAAGCTACTCTGAAATGCAAATAAAACTAAAATTTGAAAGGAGTCCTTACCTTGCAGTCATTGTTTTCTCTTCACAGCATTATTTCAATAGATCATTGACGCAACTGATGACAGTGTTCTCACCAGTGCGACAATCATGCAGGTTGATTCTTATTTCTTCTACAAATGCTAAAAGGAAACCTCTGCTGTTCAGTTAAAAAAAAAAAAGTGAAAAGGTCTTTAATTAGTGCACAATACAAGTGTGAAGAGCTGATTTTTTCTATCTTCTCATGTCAGAAAGTAAGTGCTAAACTCTGACCTTGGAAGATGAGTAATAACATGTATTTGAAGCAGTCTGATTGAAGGACGCTATCCAAAAACCCAGGGGTAGTTGGAAACAGCAAGCAAAATAATAGCAAATGTGTTGTCATAGCAAAACTACCTGGCAGCTTCCCAATGAGAGAGAATTCTTTCATAGATGTACGAGCTGGAAATAGGGACTGGAATTCAAGGGTTTGAAGGCATGATCCTGCCAGGTAGAGAGCTAAGAACTTTCACATATGTTGGCAATTTTAATCCTCAGGTAGTGGGTAGTAGTCATCCCACGTTATAGATGAGGAAACTAAGGTTTCGATGTCTCCGTAATTTGGGTGTGGTGGTCTCTGGTCCATGGGTGTGGAATTCCTGGGCTGTGTACTGCTGCTTCCTGCTCCAGCATCTCACAATAGACATTGTTCTGGGCAGCGCCTAGTGGCTCTCTGTGGACTAATCACTCCTCTCATTTTACAGATGCGGAAACTGAGATGTGAAGATTGGAGTGCTTGCTCCATATCACACAGGAAGTTAATAACAGAGCTAAGTTTGGATCTCAGTTGTCCTGATTCCTTGTGAAGTCTGCATACTGTTGGTCCAAATGCACCTGTACTTCCCACCCTTTATATACTGCACCAGATAAAGAAACTAGAGGGATTTAACTTATTATAAGGGTGGCTTTCAAAATGTGAGTAATTTTGCAGCTCCTGGCTAAGACTATAGTAAGTCACAGAGTTATTAGTTTGGCACTAGCAAGCTGGAAGTGTGAATAGCAGTGAAATGTACCTAGGGTTCATTTAACCACTGAGGTTAAAGTGTTGTATTGAGTGGCAGAGTGGTGATGATATTTTGCACACAGAAGGGAGACCTCACTTGTTCTCTTTCTGTTGTTTACTAAACAGAGGTCACAACAGGCCAAGTGGTCATGTCCATGACATGGGGCCTGCTTTGAGAAGTTGATGCGCTGGTCTCCCATACTCGTCCTAGGAGATGATTTCAAGCTGTGTTTCCACTTTCCACTCTACCGGAGTCAGAAAGTCAAGAACGAAGTTCCCAAAGATTTGGTGAATGAGTCATTTATTTGTTCCCTCTGAGAGAATCAAAAACAGAATAAGACAAAGCAAATAAAAAACCTCTCAGGTGCCAGTCATTTTGAAAAATATGATTTAAACAGTAGTACATTTTAAGGACTTGCTCGTAAAATTATGAATTAATATGTGCTCATAGCCTAAGGCCAAAACATCCCAGTGTGTGAAAAGTTTGTTACAAAGCTATATGTCTATTACTGTATCCTAAGCTTGCATAATTTGCATGCCCTGGGGAATTAAATGGATCTGTAACACAAATTTACCTTAATTGATTCAGTAAGTAATGGCACGTTTTAAGAGGATTCCAAGTGATCATAAAAATTGCGGGCCAACAAATTTTGATAGTTATCATTGCAATGAATGCAAAAACACAGGGGAGAGGGGATAGAAATTAAGGTCCTTTTCAGACGTCATTTCCAAGAGTATCTTACATATTTACAGGACACATGGCCAAACTA
The DNA here is from genome assembly GCF_022682495.2 of Desmodus rotundus. NCBI lineage: Eukaryota > Metazoa > Chordata > Mammalia > Chiroptera > Phyllostomidae > Desmodus > Desmodus rotundus. The sequence goes on from NC_071397.1 coordinate 69,273,377, forward strand.
GGAATTCTTGTGTTGTCTGTGCAAGTGGCATGCAAAAATTCAACAAGAACAGAGGAAACCATTTGACAACTGACTTTAAAAGCAGACATTGGGAGAAGAAAGCAAATGAGACAGTCACTGAATAAAAACAGTGGTGATTGAAGTTAATGCTTTTGAGTTTGCACATGAGGATTATTTTTAAAAATCCAATGTGAATCTTTATCTAAAAGATTTAGGTTATTTGGCTTTTTGCTCAGAAATACTTTTGTGAAAGGATGAATCTACGTTTCCTGAGTGATCCAAATCATGTTTCAAGTTGTTGTGCTTAAATCTTGAAATAGAAACAAAAATACAGAAAAAATGTGCGTGTGCTTGTCATGACTCGCTAGTTAATTCATTATTTCTTCTGTTAGCCCGGGACTTCCACCTCCCTGTAACTTAAAGTTGTGCTTCTCCACCTCGGCATTCCAGGGTCCTACCGCAGTTTTGATTTGTTGGATTTGGGGTATGCTCTGGCATCTGCATTTTTAACAAGACTGACAAGAGGTTCTGATATAGGTGAACTGGAGCCTACACTTTGAGAAACAGGGCCTTGGGTCAATTTTCAAAGGTGAACTGAATTTACACCTTTATCTTGGAGTAGTTGGATGTAACGTGTACTCTCATAAATCTTAGCAAACTCCTGTGTTTGGATGTATGGAGCCAGGATACAAAACTGTTCCTGACCTTGGGAAAATCCCATTTCCTCATGTTTTAAGTAAGAGTTGGACTAAATGCTGTCTAGACTCCTATGTAGTTCTCACACTTCCTATGCATATCTGATGCCTGGTGGATACTTCTTGAAGATAATGACTCATGTGTTGGCCAGGGTGGACGGAATCAGCTAGGAAAAACAGAAATGAGTCTTCGGGCCATTAAATCAAGATTAAATAAGATTCCTTTCCCCACTCCCACATTTCAGCCAGGACCTAGGGAGCTGGAATGACAATTAGATATATGAATTTTATGCTTAAATGAAAAAATGATTTATCTTGTTTTCTTAAAATTTTAAGAAACTGTCTACATATAATTATCAGAAATTGGGTGTATCAATTGCCAAGCTGCCAACTCTGTGTGGATGGTTGCCAATTAGTATACATAAAAATTATGTTTAGAATACTTTTTAATAATTTGGTTGCCAACAAAATAAACACAACCAACATGATCTGTGTTTCAAATAATTGAATTCAGAGGGTTCTCATATGAGTAGCTCTATTTTAAATGAAAAACCAATTCTTTTGCTTGATGCTGTAGTAAGTTTTTTTTTTTAATGAGACAAGGACTGTGAGATTAAGTCAGAAAACAACAGTAGGCTATTCAAATAGTAACACTGAAAGCAATCTATATTGGTGAGATTATGACTTACATTTTTTGGTGTGTTTTTTACATAGTGCCATACATGATATATGTGATTTTTTATATGTGAACTGGGAAAACACAAATTTACTCTGTATTTTGTAGTTTTAACTAGTACAAGCAGCAATAAAAGAAATTGTCTCTTCTTATAATTATTTATTTTAAATAATAGCATGTTATGTAATACTGGTACTAAATATTTAAAAACGATGTACACCTTATTAAAAATGTGCAAACAGCTGTAGCAAACCCTGTGAATCTCATTCCTTCATTCGCCTGTTCACCAAGCATTCACAGTGTGCTACCAAGTGCTAGATGCTGCCTTCGCCACTGGAGATGGGGGGAAGGGGAATACCACATAACGTAACTTCTGTTCTCACGAGGCTTAAATTCTAAAGGGTTAGAAAGACAATAAACAAATAAGGAAATTAATATGCGATCTAACAAATGTGAGGCAGAAAATAACAGTAAGTTCTAAGGGGCAAAAGGTGGTAAGAAATGTCATACTGAATTCGTCAAAACAGCAACGCTGGTGAGTGCCCGTGGAGCAGGCACACAAGTGAAGTGAGGAATGAGTTCATAAAACCCCTGAGCAAAGACAGTTCCAGGCAGTGAGAACAAAACCCAAAATGTCTAGAACATTCTAATAACCCAGGCTTTTTCAAAAATATTGGAGGCTCTCCTGTAGCTTAAGTTCTCTCTTTTCTACTAAGCCTCTTTGACTACCCAAATCCTAGTGACCTGCTCCCTGAACAGAAGAATTTAACTTGTCACTTAATACAACTACACGCTGCTCTGTTGTGTTTTGGGGCAGGGTGAGTCTGTTATCCTCAACTGTAAACCTAAGGACAAGGACCACACTTTGTGCTATTTCCGACACCAACTCCCTGTCTTCAACCTGTATGTGCTGGTGTTGATCATGTTAGAATCTTAATAAAGTTATTTGATTAACCAAAGGCTGTGTATGCAAAATTATTTGCAAATTAAAGTTTTTAATGGGAAATGTTTCCTTGTTAGGATACTCTGGGTGTGGAATAGAATCACTGTCAGGATTTCACATGTTCATTTGCAACTGTACCCACTCACCCCTACATATATAAAAAATTACTTAAAAGGAGGAAAAGATAACAAATAAGGAGATATATTAAAAGGCTTTATTCACAATAGAGAAATTTTACAAATATAGTTTTTAAAAATTACATGTCAATCTATTATGTTTCCCATAACATTAAAGATTTATAGAAAGTTGGACATGGCAGAATGGACTTTTGCACAAATCAAAAACATTCATCGTAAAGAATGGGTAATATAGCTGGAGGAGTTATGACAACCATCGAGTCCTATACACTACCATAGAACTTGTATGTGTAATACTAATCGTACAAAGTATACCAAAAACATACATAGAAAGAGAAAATTAAGTGCTAATTTAATTATTCACCTTTGAGGTGAAATTGCTGAAAATGAATGAAAGACAGTGACTACTTAAGGACTTCAGGTGTTTAAAACAATTAACACAAAATATAACTTTAATTAAATTATATCACCATAATATTAAATTCTTGTTTTTGGTGTTTGGGACTTATGTGAAGAAAATCCGAGTTCTAGAACTGAAAAAAGCTTTATTCTTGCCATGGGCAGAACAACACGCAGTACGATCTTTCGCCCATTTAAACCTGGACACATCATAGAGCAGCATGTACATAAACCTGGTATTAAAATCCCTTCTGCTGCAGAAACACGTATCAGCTTGTGCTCTTTCAAATCAAATTTAAGAGCAAAGAAAAGAAATGAACTTGGATTGTTAGTCCAAGGACATTTATATAAAAATTATAATCTAAATACATATGGTCCCTTTTAGCAATAATCTTTTATATTTTGCCTTTAAGTCCTGGAAAAAAGAGCTTTCACTATCCATTCATTTCGAAGGGGAGCTGAAGATATGAGTGGAAGATATTCCGGGTCTCAAAACACATTAGCATGGCAATAATGATGTATTAACAGATATTTTTCATTTACTAATTTTATTAATTTATTCTTTGACATATATTTTGTATAGCAATGTACAATACAAGAGCAGGTCACATGTGAGGTTCCTTTCAGACAAAGGAAATCTTTTGAAACACTTTAAAAAACTGAAATAGCTAAAACAATGAAGTATGTAGAGGTCTGAGAAAATAACTGTCTTAAAAATATTAAGTTGAACCATATGAAATTGCTGACATTGGATAGTTTTTAAACTATAACTGCAGCAATTTCATATGCTTCAGCTTAGTCCATGGGATTGCACTGATCTATTTGACCACTTAGGTTGAATACGGTCAAATTAAAGTCTTTGTACCTCAGAATATACATCATCAAATTAGCCCTTTCATGGGGGAAAAAAAAATTAATGACCCAATAGAAGAAAACACAAGGTATCACTAAATCTATCGAATCTATTCCTGGGAAAACCACTCATATCTCAAAACAATGCTTTGGAAGAGCCATATAATTATTCTGATCTGTTATAGGACTGCGAGGGATTGGGAGCATCCATTCCTATATATTCCTTCTAAACTGGGATATCTCTGTTGAATTTAACCAGACAAAAGAGTCTATATTTTTATTTGATCTAAAAGTTTATTAGATTTTCCTTAATTAATCATGAATAGATACATTGGTAAAGCTTCTTTCAGAGTTAAATCCTGCTTTCATAAACTGAAATGAAATAACTTATTACATTTGAGAAAGGGCCCTTGGAAAAATCTGATCAACATGTAATGCTTTCTTCAAGAAAAAAAAATTAAAGATGAAATGCAAATTAAAAACCACGTGAAATATTCACCCTCTCTTTAGTGAGAACCAATTCTTCATGTATTCAGTATAAAAGTAAAAGCTAACACACTGAGCGTGACACTATTTCCCTTTACAAAAGATAATTCAGTAATAGCAGAAATCTGTAAAACCTGAAAGCTCACTTTGCTGTGTGACGGTGAATGGGAGAAATTAACCAGTACATGATCCAGAAATGACACAGGACATTTAAAGTGAAGTTTGAGAACTAATTCACAAATTAGTAAACACTAATATAATTCACCAACAAAAATACATTGCACTCAGTATGAGATGATCCTTTTGGGATGATTCTATTTTGAATTAAAATATAAGTGAAGTATTTTAGAAGACGTTCTATCAAATAATGATAGACCCGCATAAGAAGGCTGTCACAGTTATAAGATTTGTCTCTGGTGGATAGACAAACTATATTAACATGAAATTGAAAAGAAAAAAGCTTTTTTAATATTAATTTATTATTATGGCTTTTTGCAACATGGCAAAACATTACAGCTTAAAGCAGACATCATCTCCTCATGGAGGAGGATAAAGTTTTGCAGTCAAATCAAAATTATAATTAAGAGGTCTCTGGTATACCGTTCTATTCAGTTTAATAAAAACAATACCACACCTTCATGAACTCCAGAGATAATAGATTACATAAAATGAAAAAAATCTGTGATCTACTGGCTGAATAATAAAGGGTGTGATAAGGAATTGAAGTCCATCTAAGCCTATGATAATAAACATAAAAAGACTGCAAAACAATTTTAGAGCTCAGAATAATCACAGACCTAGTAATAAAAATTCATCATGTGCCTGAATACCAGAAAAGGAAGTATTAAGGTATGCAGTGATGGGAATGGAGCAGAGTAAAATGTAAAATGTCTTTTTATTTCTCATTGACTTCAACTTCCTTTTTATTTGTACGGAGTATAGGGAGAAGATGTGCCTCGGTATTGAAGATCCAATGTTCCAGTGGAAGTAGATCGTCATCAGAAAATATTAAGTACAAATATCTGGAGAGAGAAACATGAGTATATGAGGCAGTAAAACCAGAAAGATACAGCAAAGCTACATCAATGTCTCTACTCATCTTACGGGGAACCATGGACGAGAGTCAAGGACAGCAAAACCCTGAGGAAACAGTCACTAATGCAGAGCGCAGGAGCTGCTCTGTGCTGTGTTCCTAGTGGACGAGCAGTGTCAAGTTACCAGACTCACACACACAGTGACTGAAAGCAAACACGCAGTCCCTGCCACATGTGGAGAGTGGCAAGTCAGAGGCAGTCATACTTGATAGTGTCTGAAGGTGTTCAAGATAAAGACACCTACGAAGATCTGTTCAGCTCCCTCAGCCGCATACTTTCAGAATAATTTCTACTTACTTTAGTGTCTCTGCCAAGAAGAAACTCTGCTGCACGTCATCGTAACTGTCATGTTTGAGGTAAACGTCCCTGAGGCCTGAATAGCCCCCGTTCACCCTGCAGTGACTTTCCAGCGCCTAAACACGAAGAAGAGGGGCAAATGGTCACAAGTCAGTCAACTGAATGTGATTCATTTTTATTACTAGATTGTCAGGTTCAAACAAAATAAGGATCTGAATTGAATTGATAGATTACAACAGTTTTAGGTGGAAATTAAAGAACCTATAAAATGTGAATGCAAATAAAGTATGAAAACTTAAAGGATATATGGATAAAATATCTTTTCACCTAATTGGACAGACTTCTACACTGAGTTTTGCAATAATTTTTCAGTAATTTTTACCATTTGCTCCTATGACCTGGAACAGGGTTCATCAAACTACCCACCACCGGCTGAATCCTGTCTGCTATTTTGGTAAAGTGTTACTGACTCACAGCCATACTCATTTGTTTACATGTTGTCTGTGGCTGTTTCTTTGCTACAGTGACAGCTGAGCAGTTGAGCATGGCCCCAAACCTAATTCTCTTCAGCCCTCATAGAAAACATTTGCTGACCCCTGGCCCAGGAAGATTACTCATGTCAGATGGGGTTATAAACCACTGGTAAAGAAAGTGTGCTGGACCAAAACCAGCTGCTGCTATAATCAGAATGTCTTATTGCTTAAAAATTGATGGTGGGACACTAATTAGTGATATAGGGGACAGATATAAGAAGGTGGAAAGCGGTGAGACAAATGTGGCTGGTATTTATTTCTAAAATACATTTTCCTTTTCTTTAGTCTGGGATGGGAGGAGATGGAATGGATCCACTGCTAACTGTCTACAGAGAAAGGATCCTACATTCCTGTAGTTGTCCTACCATAACAAGTATTTGGAAAAAGAGATGGACTGGGTAGCGTGGGAATAAATGTTTAGGGGACAATAACTTGCCTTCTACATTGTCTGCTGCCACTAAGTTGACTGCTCTTTGCTTTTGAAATTACACTGGCTGCTTAGCTAGTTACCAGGCCTAGTCGTCTATGAAAAAGTTATGTCCTACTCACCACATCCTGTTAATCCTATTAACCGTATGGTCACATAAAAATCCTCACCTGAAACCTGGTTCTAATTCATAGAATGTGGACCAAAAAAATAAACTTCAAGACTGCAAAACCTAATATTTATAACGAAATGAAGAAAATATAGAAAACATTAACAGGATAAAGTTATTCTTAGGTTCTCATGTCATTTAAAATTTTTCAGTTTACTCTTATGAATCATAACCCCGCCCCTTTTTATGTGCATAATTATATTCTCCCATTTAGCCCAACTACTGAAAAGATGGAGAACATAGACCTTGTCTTATTAGTTGAGAAAAATCTTTATTGGCTAGAAAAGAATTTTGGAGGACAATATGCCTGTGAGAATGCAGAGTCCAGACGAGAGAGAAGGCGAATCCCGTGAGCAGGGACACAGGGCTGAGCTCAGCCTCCGTCTGCAGGTGCAGATGCAGGCAATGAGGACGTGGATTTTGCACACGAGGGCCGGAGGGCAGAAGTACCACAGCCCTCGGCCACAAGTTGAAGCATTTAATTACCAGGTTAAAGAAAATCTAACTGGCAGGCTACATGAATAAAGAAAATGTTTCATGATTTGGTATTTTTTAAAAAGCCTCAGGGATAATAAGATCAACTTAAAAAAAAAAAAAAGAGCTTTGATTATATTCTGAGTTGCAGACAATGAGCCAAGTGGAAAAGCCTGCAGAAAAGAACTTTCAGGTCCAAATGTTTTTCTCCTTCCTTCCTTTTTTGATCCAAGTTCCTTTTGATAAAAAATCGAATACTAGACTTACTGGAGTAGATTAAAAATTATTTGTAAAAAGGAGAAAAAGAAAAAATTGAGATTTAGAAGAAATAGGCAAGTTTATTATTATGTAACATACTGAAATCTTATTCCAGACATTTCCTAAAAAAATAATTTAACTACAAAATTTTTTTTGGTTTTCCTGTTGAAGTTCTTTGGAGATAACATAATACGAATGCCAGGCCGCCCTTGCTCCCATAGAAATTTCTATAAGCTCCTTCTTTTGTTATAGAAAAAGAGTTACTTGGGGGGGTTGGCAAGGCCTAAAGTGTTTCCTCTTTTCAGTTCACCCATTTGTTCTTTTCCTCCATAGTCCTCATACAGCAAGCCACAGTGGTTCAGAACACAACCCAGACTTGCTATCTGTGGCCTCAGCGCTTCCTGGACCCAGGCAGTATTCCTTGGTCAATATGGGGTTGCTGTCCCAACACAACAAGATGAAGACACAGTCAGAATAGAACTGGGGGCTGTCAGAGGTCCAGAGAGGCCTAGCTTCTTTTGTTTTCTTCAGGCTCTTGGTAAATTAAAAACAAAACAAAAGGAAAAGTGCTAAAGATGCATTTTAAATTTTCAAAAAATGAAAAACCTTCATGTCAAGTCTAAATTTTAGAACTTTAGGTAGGTAAAGCTGGGGATACGCAGCTCTCCTGGGCCCCTAGCACAGGCTCTCGTTTTACAGAGTCTCAGCAGTGGAAGGATGTACCTACAGCAGAGTCTGATCAGAGCACCGTTTCACTACAGTCTATTTTTGGGACTCAGCCTCTGGGCATGGAGCTCACCCTGATTTTAGTAAATGCTTACATTACTTACTGTAAGTGTCTATGTGTGACTGGGATGTGCTAATAGCGAAGAAAAGGATAGGAGGATGTTTACAGTGACTGGAGTTCTAAACAAAACACACCTGACTCCAAGTGACTGTGCATTTTTGGAGGGGGGGAGAAGGGTAAGAGAATAGTGGGCAGCATGAGTTAAATCATAAGTCAGGGAGCATCACTGCGAGAACAGAAAAGCATTGTCTATCTACCGGGTTAGAAAGAGCTGACCAGTGAGGATTTCCAAAGTGGATCCTGGGAACAGCACTAACAACAAGGCTAACAGGTTGAGTGTGGTCTGAGCACCCGTCTAAATGAACATATCAGGGTCTGAGAACAGGGATACATCCTGGGGAGGAAGATGCCGGAACTGGGAAGACAAATCATTCTCTGAGAGTCGGAATGTCCACATGGAAAAGGTGAACTTCAGGGCACTAGAGAAAAACGTGTGTGCAAACAAAGAAATGAACATCCCTACATAAGGCTTATCCACAGCTGTGGTCCAGGGGAGATGAGACAGGTGAGTCAGAAGCTAGGAAAATTCCTTGGCAAGTGGAATAGGAAAACTGAGACAAGAGTTGAACAAACTGGCTGAGTAATTTACAGCCAGATACAAAAAGGTCACCTGTCTAGAGATAACATCTAGGCCTCAGTGTATTTCAGCTCCAGGCCCAGAAAAGCAGCAAAACTAGGTGGTCAACACTAGGACAAAATGCAATGACTAATGATCCCTGGCACTGGCCAATCAGCAGCGACCATGACCCTAAAAGGACACACCTGGAAAACTGATCAAATTCTGCTGCAACCCTCCCCTAAGATTCCCTAAGGCAAGAAAGAGAAAAAAGCCTCAAGACAAAGGGCCCAGCCTTCCATCTCCCCAGAGCCCCAGCCATTCCCTTTGCCTTCTTCTTCCCCGACAGGCACCTGGCAGCTAAACTCTAAGGCAATAGGAAGCCCCTAGCTTGTCCGAGGCTAACCCCCTGATTCTGCCCCCAGGGCCCTCTTATCTCTGACTTCCCAGTGAGCTAAGGCAGCCCAGCCTAGGCTCTCCTGTTGCTTCTTCTATGCTAAGCCCTTCCTTGTTCTACTGTCCCCAGCTTTAATAAACACATCCTCATAGTCACCTGGACTTGTGTTGTGAAATGTTTCCTAGGCAAAGGCAAGAATCTACACACTACAGCTGGCCCTAGGCAGTCCTGCTCAGAGCCAAGTCCCTGTCCAGTAACAGAGACACTATATAACCTACACATAACTAACCTATACTTGTAGCCATTACACAATCTATATTTACATGCATGCATGTGAACATATACGTGTAATTTATAGTACAAGTTTTATCAGAATATTAATTATACATGTTTAATTGGGAGGCATTCAATAAAGTTATTCATGACATTATTGAGCAAAAGCAAAAGAACCATCCAGGTAGGTGTTTTTTTCTGGTAGGTCAGTTCCCAAGTGCTTGAACACCAGTGATTAATGGCTTGCTGGTAACCTGTGGAGGAGGTCTCCAGGAAGACTGGGATAGTGACCCATTCAGCGCTGGATTATATGCCTTCATATCTTGTTTGACACTCTTAAGTAATGTAGTTAAGACATGGAGAGCAGGTTCATCAAGCGTATCACTGAAAGAAGGCTGGGAAGGGAGGGCCTGTTAGGAGATGGGAAGATGGCTGACTAACCCTTTATAAATTGTGAGTATGGGTGTAAACAAGCAGGGAACAAAAGAGATGTCTCAACGGTAGTTAATGTAGTAGTTCATATCATTTGACCATAACGTCGATGTAAGCCAGGGGCTTTCTACATTTACCAAAAGAACAAGTTGGGCCATAGGCTGTAGCAAATAGCACTCAGAAGAGAGGTTCTTGAGTCACACGCTCAGCCCTGGAAAATCACAGCTGGAAACCATGTTTTGAGAAGGTGGAGGAAAGGAATGAATGAGGGAAGAAACCATCTGCGGAAAGCGCTGTCTTCAGACAACTGAAGTGTACGAGAGAGGGGATTGGTTTTCAGTTACCTTACAGCACAGAACACCATAAGTTCTGGTTTTAAAAGGAGTAACTTTCTAATGTTTTTGGCCACTAAAAATTAACATGAATTACATTATTAGTAGCACATTCCTTTTTGTTACAAAGTCCTTGAATTGATGAAGAATAGCTACCCAGCAAAGATATATGTAGAAGAGTCTTTCCTTTGAGTGGAATCGGGACTAGGTGATTTTAAAGGTCCCACATGTTTCAGTTTGGGTTCTACAAACAGAGCACAAGCCCAGGGCTGGATGCAGGAAATTTGGGGGGAAGGTGATATCAGGAAGTGGGGAGAGTGAAACAGGGAAGGGAGAAGAGCCAGTGAAATATGTTGAGTGGCTTGCAGCCGTGTGCAACAGGGGCTCACTGCTGCTGGAAACCCTCCGAGGAACTGCGCAGGACACATCGCAGAATTCTTCTTCAAGGGAAGCCTGGGATCGCTATCTGTTCCACTCCAATATCTCATGGGCTGAGGGCTGCCCCCTGGGACCAGGAACTCTCCCATACTTCCCAGACCTTCGCCAGCTGCCGGGAAGAAGCTCTGAGTCAGGGCAGCTGAGAAGCACAGGCACTGGAGATAATGCTGCCAGCAGTGAGGGCGTCGCCCCCTGCAGCAGCAGCTGCTGCAGCACAGCGGCTGAAGGGGTGCGGCACAGCAAGAAAGCGTGGCCGCCACACCTCCCTAATCTGATTTCTGTGCCTCAGAAAAGGCTCGATCCCCCAGCACGTCTCCCTCTCCACTACATCGCAGCAGTCCTAGAAGTTACTAGTGGCAAAAACAGGGGCGTCCCTGTGTTGGGACACAGTGAAACAATTTCACATCATAGTCTGCATTAAAAGCTGGCAACAGATAGAATTCCTAACTCATCGAATCAACCTTTCTGCTTCACACACACTACCCTGAAGAACCAAGCAAATCAAAGCTTCCTGCCCATATGGCACAGGTGGCACACACAAGGCCTGTGGGCCAAATCCTGCCCTCCACCTTGTTTCTGCCCCGTGGCAGCGCTGAGCTCCTTGCCCCTAGTTAAGGAGTAGTTACACTTATACAGTCCTAAAATGACATTCGGCCCTTTGAAGGCAACCGCGAGGCTGATGTGGCCCCTGGTGAAAATGAGTTTGACACCCCTGCTATGGCAACAGAGATTCACTCACTTTCCATTTTTGACCAGTTCTGTCATACATCTTTCACATTGTAACATCTCTAACATTGTCATGTCATAATTTAGTTGGTAGTGTTACACTTTCTTAATGGTATATAAAATAATGGGTTTTTTAAATCAATTATGGTGTTTTCGATTTGATGAAATACGTTATTCTTGCTATTTTTAATTGAAACTGACATTTGCAAGGTGGGTACTAGCCTTAATTCCTTTGCTAGCCTATTTGAAGACCAAAATAATTCCCTATCGTCAGAACTTTGATGAACTATAATTTTAATACATTTTTTCAGAGAAAAAAAATTTAAAGAAGTTGAAATTACTATTGACTAAATGTAATTAGAAAACTTTGCAAAAAATAAAAAGAAGAGGCCTAAAGAATCTATTACTTACAATGACTGATGACGAGTGATAATATGCACTAAATGAACAAGGCAATAAGCAAGATTCATTAATGGCTTCTAAGATATTAAATTTCACACAAAGGCATATTCATCTCAGATTTCCTGAGAGATGTTACTCCTAATAGACTGCTTTTAAAGACAGCTAACTTTTCTAACAAAGAGTGCTAGAATGTAAGAGAGTATAATTAAAGCGTTTGCTTGTTTCTATCCCCTGAATCTCCTCCCACTCCTTTCAGAATAATAGCTCTTAAAATTAGACACTGTTTGGTGCACACCCTGGAGGGCGCCTCCACTGGCATCCAGCACACCTCCATTAGCTTCGGAAGACGATACACCACATTCAGCAGGAAGAGACCCAAGAGGTGACAAAGAATCAAAACAGCATACTTACAGATATTCAGAGAAACCCGAGACTAGTGAGGGAATATTCTTGCAGAAAGTAGTTTTTCTACAGGTTCTTTTAAAAACTAAGTAGCTAATTTAACCTAAGTAAAAGCATATACTGTATTATCATTTCCGTGGCCAAAGACTAAGAAAAAAAAATACATAGTGGTTTCTTAAAACCAACAACAGGCAGCGGGGACTATCCCTGAGTTGCTTACAACCCTTTGTGGAATTAAATGGTCATCACTTCCACAGTTGTGGGAACTTAATTTTATAATATGCCATTCTAGATATCTCCTTCAATATCAAAGTGTGTGTGTGTATATATAGTTATATTAAGCACATATATATATGCTTTATATATATATATACACACATAAATATATATATAGTTATAGTTATATTAAACAAAGCTGAAGCCAGAGATACAGGATGACTTAACTGACAACACTCAGTCCTGAATGAAAAAAAAGTCTGGTCAAAGCTTTAAAAATTATAGAAAAGTTGGTATGATGAATTTATAGGTACCACTGCACATTTTTTTTCTGAGACATTTATCTGTAACAAATATAAGCAAATTAAAATGTCACCTCTACAGCTTCCCAGGCCCATTTCCTGTACTTTGGATCATGAGTCAGTCGCCACATGTACATGTAAGTCTCAACCACTTCTGGCCGTAGGATGTAGTATTTTTCGTTCTGCCTTGTAGCAATGGCTTCAACACCGCCATCGAATCTGAAGGCTTCTGGTCCCAGTTTCACATCTGCAGAATAAGCAACGGTTGACAAAGGTTATTGTCCTGGGTAATGTTTAAGTGTCTACAACGTAACTGAAACTAAGAAAGTACTTCACAACATTCAAGAATGATGCCAAATCATTTTAAAGAATAGTTATAAACATCAGATAGTAAATAATATTCAATATGCTTTTCAAGTTTAGTCATCCCAAAGACTGCATTTGAGAAAATGTTACTGATTCTTCATTTTCTTTCACTTAATCACCATTTATGGAGCACCCACTGCGTAGGTGCAAGGCACCACCAAAGACCTTCTAAGCTAGCGAGAAAATCAGTCATTCTAAATTTTAAGTCATTACATCATGAAAGGTTATTTCATGTTTGTGCTTCAAACCCTATTTTAAAAGGAGGAAGCCAGACTGAAAATCTATTTCCTGGAGACACTGGGAAGATTAATAATGGTTTCCATGTAAATACACTAAGCTTCTTTTGCACTGGGACAGAAACTTGTATCCAATGTTACTTACCTAAAATAAGGTAAAAAAATTAGACCGGCTTAATGTTGTATGGTTTGGATTTCTGTTTCTTGGCAAACTAAAAGTAAATATTTTTATGTAGAAACCCAGTGTCTTTTAAAATGAAAGTACAAATTCCTTTAAGGTATTTATCATGATTTGGTCCAGTGGATATATTTTTGCGGGCAGCAATGACAAAGTTCCTTACTGAATGAAATGAAAGCATGTGGCAATAGATTGTAAGTGAAGAATAACAAGTACTCACACGTGCGATTATAGGATTCGTGACAGGTACGGGCAATCTCGGCCCCCAGTTGAAGGTAGTGCTGGGTCCGGTCTGCGGGGGCGTCGTCGGCCCCAAGTGCAAACATGCCGCCAGCAAAGCAGGTCAGGTGGCCCATCTTGTGTTCTAGGAGGCCCCCTTTCCACTCTGCAATGTACGTCAGTCCCCTACTGGACTTGCGGATCAAGTGAGTCTCAATTGCCTGAAAACAGCACTTATTTTCAGCATTTGTAATCTCTTTTCAAATTTATACTAAAAACATCCCCCCCAACATTAAAAGAAAAATAATGTAACATTCACAATTTGAATCTGGTGTTACGACTCCACTTCAGACTCAAACTTTATGTGATTTCTTTCTGCATTCTTCCTCTACTCTATGCCTTATTAGTTTGGTGACTTACAAAGAACCTCGTGGGGCCAGTCCGGTGGGTTTTGCATGGCTCTGTGATCAAACACTGGTAGTCCACGCACCTAAAACGCTGTCCCCTTCTCCCAGACAGGCTACTGCTGGAGTGGGGATGGCTGGTCGAGCACATTTCCATTTTCAGAAATGGGAAAACAACACAAAGCACAGGCCCTGCCATGGATGAACATCAGAGCACATTTGTGTATGAAATGCAGGCCGGGGGTATCGCCCTTTTTTTGCTCTGTCGGGTTTCAAGGTGTAACAAAACAGAGCGGGGGAAGGGCCTGTTCTTTACTCGGATTGCTTGGCTTCAAATCCCAGCTTTGATAAGCTTTTTTCTATCTGTGAACTTTGTGAGTAATTTGCTTACTATATCCCTAAACCTCAGTATTCTTTTCATGAAATGGGAATAGCAGCATCTGCTGAGAAAACCCTGTAGCATTTTGTTTATAAAGTGGCTAGTGTGTGACTAGCCCTCAGTAAAGGTCATTTATCACATCATTCATACCCCCATTTGGGTAACACTAGAATCAAGGCCTGCCCTCATAATTCTATTACAAAGCACATTAGTATACAATGGATAAATATTTCTAAAAAAGAATACAGATCTGTAAATTTGGGAGAAATGTTAACATTTACAAAAATTATTTATAAAACAGCTTTTATTTCTGCCCCAGGACTACTGATATTCTTTTAAAGTACCTAGAGAAAATAAAATAAGCCTTATATTTTAAAAAGCAAAAATTAAGTATGTTTGGAATTACTAACTTCCCATTACTGTAACAGGAAATGATCCCCTCGCCCCAATTACTTCATAGAGGAACAAGAGCTATGAGAATGCCTAGACCTATTACACTATTGTCAAAAAAGAGGGGTTTTTAGGACATTTGGGAATAGTAGACACAGATAAAACTTGTGATAAAGAAGAATAAATAAAAATGAATACACAGGCAGATAAAACTTACCCTACCTTTATTAGAAGTGAACAAATGAAACCAAGATGTAAGAAATAAATACACTACTGTGCTCATTAACTGTAGTTAAGCTAATTTTATTGATGATTTAGTTATTACATTAATATTTCATTCTTATTTAATGTAACTGAACAACTTAGCTATTTATGCTTCTCATAGTAGAAATTGTAATAAAGTCCTTTAGGCAGATACCTGTTCATCACCCGAGAAATTATTCTTTCTACAGAGCAAGAGTAATAGCTTTGGAGCATGGATTAGAGAAACATTAGAAAATAATACTACTGTATTATTTTTGGCATTATTCTGACCAAGTTGCTACTTCTCAAAATAAATTAGACAACCAAGTTCCAAGACCTTTAAAGCAACGTTTGTATGGCAATTAAAAAATGTAAATAAACACAGAGAAGGAAAACAGTCTTTAATGGCTCTAAAAAAAAAATGTGTCAAGTCTACAGAGAAGTGATTAGGAAAAACAGTCATATATTTTGTGATTTTTATCCTTGTATATTTGAAAAAAATCCATTTGGTGAAGCCTACAGAATCCTAATCATCTAATATGTACATCGCCCACACAGGTACCATTCATTCCAATGGACCTCTGGCAGGGTGGGCATCCATCGCTGTGGATGCGTAGTGTGGTCTCCAGCGGTGGCCACGATAGCCAATTAAAAGCCCAAGATATTTTCTCATTAAAACAGCCAAAGGAAACATACCACTCCAGGGTTAAACACTTTCTAAAATCCACTGGAAGCTAAAACTGATGAACTATGTATCTCCAGTAACTCAACTGTCCAGAACAGTGATGTAAAGGGTCCTTTCCTTGATGATGATGATCACTGTAAGTACCACTAGACAAAGAATCTTCGCTACGCAAGGCACGGCTACTTCTCACAAGCAGAAGTTTAAGTGCTTTAGCTTTGCTTTCTAAGTTGAATGCACAACGTATTGAAAATGTTTTTACTATTAAGAGAAACAGGAAACATTTTGACTTCAATTGTTCTTAATGGATTTTCCTGTCAATGGTTTGCCTAAATACAGTATGTTAAAAGCTGTGTGGGTATACCTCTCACAGTTCTAGAAACTGAGGGAAAACAATACTTCAAAGAATATTTTAAAGTTGCTTTTCCTGGAACATCAGGTCTTAGAGGGCCGAGATCAAAATAATTAAAATGTCTGCCAGGGTAGTAATTAAAAAATGATGTAACGGAAACCATACTGTAAGTATGGAGAACTCCCTAGGTTAAAACCTAAACCTCACAGAAATGAAAAAAAAAATTGTGAAAGGCCATGTGGACCATATCTTAGCAGACTTCTGACGTTCATCACATTCCTTAATAAAGGCTGTGCTAAATGAAGGCCAGTGTTCTAACTAAGGTGTTCTGGTTCCCGTGTGTGAAATAGCAAGTTGTACCTGCTCTATTAGAGAAGCTCCCTATTGACCTTGAGAAGGGACCGATGTGATGTTTAATCTGGTCAACCAGAGCAAAGCAAGCTGCATTCGTATTTGAACAGATAAGTCAGCCCATGTCAAAATCAGCCAGACCTCTTCTAGGGAGACCAGTTTCAGAATAATGGCTTCAGTATTGGGATTCCAAATTTCCATTTTTTTCCTTGTATAAATTACTACTCTCAATTATAAAAAAAAATTAGGCAGTCAATAAAAAGGTCAATTTTCTGATGACTTAGCCATAGTTTTACATTACTTGAGATGCCTTGATAATAATTAATGTTAAAGTATATATAAACTACTTTTATTAATCATAAGGGTAATTGATTCTGTTACAAAATTTGTTGTGAAAAGTTGGGTACAAGTTCAAGTATTTTATATAAAATAATTTTCTTTTTTTTACTTTATTTACTTTCAAAATTTGTTTTCATTTCTGAAGGAGGCTTAATTTACTCTTACACTGACTATAGACTTTCCTAAGTAGTTTCTAACTGATCTTGCTAACTTACTGCCCAGAGAGAAATACTGACACTTAGTATGGAAATTACATTCACAAATAAGTCCATAGTGGTGAGGAATAGAGGAGCAGGGGTTGACACGGATTTTAGTTTGAATTTTGGTCTCACACTCAACCTCTCTGAAGGGCAGTTGTCTTATTTATAACAGAACTGCAATACAGTCTGCAATGCAAGGTGAACAATATCTAAACCACTGAGAGGAAACAAACTAACGTTTTAAAGTATGTCCCTAACACGCTACTTACCACACAGTATACAGTTCAACAAGTACTTTTTCCCTCTTATCGGTCCTCTATTTTACTTTATTTTTATTTTTTGATTTAATCTTTATTGTATTTTCCCCATTACCATGTAGCCCTCTTACGCTCCCCTCCTCTCAGCAGTCACCACGCTGTTGTCCACGTCCATGAGTCCACTTTCCTTTTTGCTCAACCCTCCACACCCCCACCTCCCCACACCCTTCCCTAGCTGTCAGTCCTCCATCTCAGACCTTTGGAAACTACTAATCATCGTTCCTTTAGTATCAGTTCGGTCAGTTCAGACTTCTATTTGAGAAGACTGTCCCTACAGCTCTGGAGATGCGTTCCCTTCGAATGGAGGTAGGCAGGAGGGTTGTCCATAATCTCGGGAAATTTTAACTTAGTCAATTTTCAGGACGTAAATTCAGGATTTTCCCTCTCCATAATTTTAATAGAGTCTAAGTACAGAAATCATGCTCACTGAAGAAAAATACCTTTTTTTCCCAGGTATGTGAACCTATTTTTTTTTTAGATATGTAAATCTTCACTGAGGTTTGAATCATGTAAAAAATGTAACTGCCCTCTTAGAACTAAATACATCAAGTATAATTATAGTTGTATTAGTAGATACTTTCTTCTACCTAACCGGGAATAATTTATAACCCATTCATGCAGTATTCTATTCTTTCCCTGCTAAAGCTTGAATACTATGTAAGTTACAAGTTGGAGTTGAGTGGCAAAGGTGATTTAAGTATTGGGTTTACCTGAACAGCATCAAAATACATCTTCTTAGCTTCCAGATCTGTCTTGTCAGACATTAACCATGCCTTTAGCAAATATTCATAAAAGCTGTCTCCGAGTCCTCCCACTGAGACGTGATCTGCAAGGGAGGGAAATGCATGTTAGAGTGATTCAGCCTTTAATTCAGATAATGCAGCAAAATCACATTAGCAAGCCAGGATGCGAAACCTCACATCAACTGCAACCCAACGTCACATTTAAATTCCAGCAAATCTCCTGTTTTCAGAAAGATGTTCTAAAATGAGCAGATATGCTATTAAGTAACGTGATATACTCTAAATAATTACCAAGCTACTTTTGTAAGCATGAGGATAAAAAACATATCATCTCCCCTAATTCCCAAAATCAGGTTCTCTAGTAAAAAATACCAAAACATTTCACAGTATATATTCAAATAAATTTTTAATTGCTTTAGCTCTCAATAATACACACATGTCAAAGTTTTGAGTATTAGCAAATCTTTTTAAAGAGTGGCTTGCAATAACACAAGAAGCTCTGCAGCTTCTTCTGGTTCATTATCATGACTACTATTAGCAGACGGGTTTTCTAGTGTTATCAGTCTGAAGGGTTCACATTCTCTGGTAGGGCTGGGAGAAAGAAGATAGGGCAGAACTGTTTCTTCCTTACACACCGTTTCAACAATCCTCTTCTGCTGCCACTGGTTATGCCAGGTCCACTACACACATTACCAACAACCTTGCAAATTGTAGGGTAGGTATCCTCATTAAAAGTGAGAGCACCACCCTGGCCAGTGTGGCTCCGTTGGTTGGCGCATTGTCCCCGTAACCGAGAGGTTGTGGGTTCGAGTTCTGGTGAGGGCACATGCGGGAGGCAACCAATCAATCCTTTCCTTTCTCATCGGTATTTCTCTTTCTTTCCCTTTCTCTCTCTCTGGAAGAATTGAAAAAATGTCCTCAGGTGAGGATAAAAAAATAAAATTTTTTAAAAAGTGAGAAAACTGACTACAGACTCTAAATGAGATTCTAACCTTGGTAATTGCCATTTGATTCAACCCACACGGAGTCTCACATTTGGATGGGCTTGAATTAACACTTTTATTTTTCAAGCATGTTTACCTACGAGAACAGATGCAGTCTATTTGACGTATCTTTTCCAGAATTCGCAGAGAACTTGAGCATTAATAAAGATGCACTTATTTTGGAAACCGCATTGAGTGGCTACTCGGTAAACCAGTGAACAACACAAAATTCTTCTAAGTCCGTCTCAGTAAGGACTGCATCTGTTCAAGCTAGAAGGGCTGTATTTTTAAATGATTAAGTATGTGATTTTATTATTAAGTCCAAAATTATATTGTAGTTTTAATTTTCATGTAAAATTAGTGCTTTTACAATTGTAGAGCTGGTTCTTAAAATAGCAATGTTTGAAGTAACCTTTATGGTTTCTAAATAAATCACCACAGAAACCTCTGACATTTAAAAATTAAATAGGCTGCGACCTATGTCATCAGTAATCAGCCCCGTTGTTATAAACATGATTGCAGGGGACAAATGCAAGATATGCACGGCAAAGCAAGCCACTGTCTGGTTCCTGTCAGAATAACTAGGACTAAGTGAAGTAATAGGAAATGAGGCCACGGCCCAGACAAGTCCTTCCGAGTTAAAGCAATGAGCATTGAAAACTAACAGCCAGAAGCAGCTTCATTTTCTTCCTCTTTGGGTTATGAATCTATAAGAAATGAAAGAAGCAAGTTTGGGCATTTGGTGATTTTTTAAAAGGGGGAAAGGATTACATATTGATACAGCTATTTCAATTAACTTTGGGAAGTGGTAGTTAATTTTCTATTCCTTTATTTCCTACCTATAAAATTTTCATATTTGGAAGGAATGAAAATTAAGGAACAGAGAGGAGCAACAAGAGAAAGTTCTTTCGAGGTTTTAGCAAATCACTCAATAAGATCCCCTTATGTCTGGATGACTATTTGTGTTGGCAACAGAGTCCTGTGTAAATAAATATCTTAGTGGATATAGAAGAGAACATGCCTGATTTTGTCAGCAGAAAAGGGCCGCCTATTTCTAGAAAGAACATATGTACTATTTTTATTCCCAAATGCTCTAAAGGTAACGTGTACTATAGTCACTCAAATATTACATTCTTTTCTGGAGGGGGTAATTTATTCTTTTCTCCCCAATAGAAATAGGTCCCATTGAAGATTCCTAATACTTAAAAAGAGAAAAAACAAAGCAAACAGCAAAATAATTAAGACAAAAAAATTCCATACTCAGTATCTTCAATTTTTAATTTTATAAACTTCATGTAGATCTAAACTTCTCTCCTCAAAGTGATCCCCCAATGATGTCGTGACACTATATGATAATTATTTTGTTTATTGACATGGAGCCTCATATCTGGCCTCAACAGCCACCAGATCTCTTTACAGTATCTGTGACCAGGACTAGATGCTGCCTCTTAGCCACAATTGAGGAGCAGGGGCAAACTTCAAAAAGAATAAATAGAACCACTGTTCAAAGCAGAGGCAGAAAGTCAGATTGGATACAGAGTGCATGAGCGTTCACAGATTTCAAGTAAACAAACACCTATGAGGTACATGATGGGTACATGAGGCACACGTGTTGGGTTAACAAAAACGACTAAGACAAAGTCACCGCCCTCAAAGGTTTTGGATCCCTAGGTGGATGGTTTTGTATGTAAATTGTTAGGAAAAGGGTTGTGACAGGACGGCACCCAAAGTGTAGGGATGGGGAGGAACAAGGGGGTGGGTAGAGGAGGAGTGGGTGCTCACAAATCCCAAACTGGGTCTTAAAGAAGAAGGCCTCCCAGAAGAAACGGCAATTGAGCCAGGCCTTGGTAGGGTCAGAGGAGTGGTGAAAGGGCTGAGGAAGCAGAACAAGCCCAGATCTGAGCACGGTCAAGCGGGCCTTGATTGAAGAATAAAAACGTAACTGTGTCTTCCTTGTGGCTGGAACACAGGATGGGGCTGGGAGAGGAGAGACCCAGGACTCATCAGCTCTGTTTGGTTTTCCATCAGGAAACTGACCCATAAGCAACCCAAATATAAAGGGCTCTTTGTACCAGGAAACATGGCCAAATACATAGTATATTTGTGACCCAGAAGGTGAAGCCAGGATGTTTCAGTACAATCGACTCTTCTGTCCCTTTTCACAGAGATTCCTTAATCATAGGAAGAAAACTGTAAATCCTAGCTAAAGGCTTTTCTTAAACTTTTGAATCTTTCATGAGAAGGAGAACTCTAAACACCCTTGTCCTTTAGAGAATCATATTTAGTCATCTTGTCCTTAGAAAGCTACTCAAGTTCTGTTTTACCTCAAATATTCTAGTGGCCCTCAAACTTTTTATCATCTTAGCACCCCTCTATACACTTTTAAAAATGAATATGTACCCCCAAAACTTGTTTATGTAATATTAGCAATGTTTACCATATTGGAAATTAAAACAGAATTTAATATATTTTAATTAATTTATTTAAAATAATAACATACCCCTTATAATATAGTATTTTCATAAAAATAGATTGTATTTTACAAGAGAAAAATAATTAGTGAGAAGAGTGATGCTATTTTACATTTTTGTAAGTCTCTTTAATGTTTCCTGTAGTAGAAGAGAGCTGGATTTTCCTATCTGTTCTACCTTCAATCCATACTATATCTTGAAGACCTGGCTGAAACAGATGAAGAAAATTCAGCCTCATGGTTATAGAGCTGGAAAAGGGAGGAGTATTTTAATAGTCTTTTCAGATTGTTATGAATATTTTGCTTTAATACTAAAACAAAACTTGACAACTAGGTTTTTTAAAAGGTTATAGTTTTTAAAAAGTTAATTGCAATGCCAAATTACAAGCCATATTGGTGAGCTTTTGTATTGCTGCAGTTTAAAGCCATTGGTCTATCTTGCAGTTGGAATGGATCTTTTTCTCATACACGATTTTGTAAAAGCAAGCATTGGTCATTCGGAAAACACTGCTCACGGAATTACACAGATCTTCCAAACGCTGACACATGTTATCAGACAGCATCAAAAAGCCGTAGTTGTTAATATCACCACCAATCTCATCAGAACAGTCTTCAAGTGTTGGTTAAGGGTCATGGGCTCATTCATGGTGGCATATACAAGTTTTCCAAAATTCAGATTTTCACTTAGAAGTTCAAATTTCAGCACTGACACAGATACTGTCAGCTTTCCTTGAAGTGACAGGCTCATTTCCGAGAACACATCTACTAATTACCCAACTCGGAAAAACCATTCCGTTTTCAGTCGTTCTTTCAGGTGAAACTGGTGACCACAAACCACAGTGACCAGGTCAGCTCACCAGTCAGACCATCGCACAAGTGCCTTTCAATGAGGTGACCACTAGTTTTTATTATGCGCAAGTGTTTTCAGTGGACTTTCAATTTAACCACACAGAAAATCACAAAGATGTGTATTCAATGGCTGAGAATCAATAATTTATTTTTGCCTCATTAGGAACATTTTCATAAGTGAAACTGGCTTCTCTTCCTTTTTATTTGTTTTAGCCCGCGGTGAAGATCTAGAAAGTGACCGTTAGCACCTTGTGGAGCCTCTGCCATGGTTTGCGCTGTGCCTTTGCTGGTTTTACCCACGGACACTTCTGTAACGTAAGTGCAAATGTCAACACAGTGGAGGAAGGTCTTAGTGTTACTATAAAAACAGCTGTGACCTTGCGGAGCCCTTGGAAAGGTCTCAGGCATGTCGAGTGATCTGTGGGCCACACTTCTGTTAGGTGGCAACCTTGATTATAGTTTGAGGATCTCAACAGCTAGGCCTACTCTTGCCATTACTGACCCACAGACGTGCATTTTTAGCATTTTTTCTACTGAATTATTCTTTAGGCAAAGTGCTTCTAAAGTAACAATGAGGCACAGTCATCTAAGAATATAGGGCATTTAAATATAATGAAAAAACTCAAATTACAGTAAAATTTTAAGGCATTCTGACACACTCGGCACAGCTAGGCATCTCACTTAGTATTCTTCACTTGCTCTCAGCTGCTGCTTAATCTACTGCTGTTTTTTCCAAATCAGCTTGAGAACATTTCTTTCAACTCCTCTGAATCATTATATCCCCGGTCAGACTCTGTAAGGATCTCGAGTGAGGGCTTCTGGCATAATAATTTCTCCTGCCCTAAAAGTAGTTCTCCTGGCAAGAAACCTTTATCTGCTGGGCTTAAAATTAAGTAGGGAAAATACCCTGTTTGCGCTTTCAATTTCCCAGCCCTTAAAGATTCCGACTCCTCTCTCATCTTGTAGTCAAGCAGAAAGAAAATGTTGTGAAGTAGAATGATCTAGCCACTCTGTCTGAAACTCGGATGAAGTCATTAAAACAAAGGAACAATTTTCCCTCCCACCCACATGACCAGCTTATTACAGGCTAACACCCTCACGCTACCCTGACTAGATCTTCCCCTTGTGATTAACAGCTTTAAATGTGCTTATATGTCACCATGCTCACAGTTACGCATGAAAAATAAACACTCTAGTTTCCTGGTAACACTTGCAGTCTGTCTTCCTTATGACAGACACCTTCATATTAAAGGAACCATGCCTTCTTTCCCCTTTTCTAAACTTCCTCCCGAAAGATTGTGCTTTATCCTACTTTTTCCCTTGGTTAGGAGAACAGTGCTGGGTGCCATGAAGAGCCGAAACAGGATCAGTCCTTTGACTTACATTGACCCCACTGTCCACTGCTGGGATTCAGATAGTTAGGATAAAGGCCTTGTGGCTTTTCCAGGTTGTTCAGTACTGTTCGAATATTCATTACCTACAATACAAAATAAAATGTTGCTATTAAAATCCAAAAAGCAATTTTGGTGCCATTCTTCTGTCTTTCTTGATTACAGTTTCCCATGTTAGAGAGAAAAAAGTTGATTTAAATGATGCAGAATTAGAACAAAGACAGTTGCTGCCGGCTTATAAAAATAATAGGCAGTAAGTGAACACAGGCACACTGATCTACCATATGTCAGATGCCATAACAGGAACCAGGGGTATTTCAGTATATAAGTAAAGTCCATTCCAGTGGGAGGACAGAGACAGTAAAAGCAGCATAATATTCACAATGTAAGTACTAGATAACGTGTGGTGGTAAAAGTGACGGAAACGACACAAGGTGGCAACAGGACAGAACGTACGCTGGCTGAAGTGCTGAGACTGCCCCGTGCTGCTCAAGGTGGTCTGGGGCGGCCGATGGATGAGTGTGTGAGTGGAAATTTTAAATGAGCGGAAATGAAGGAGCAGGCCATGTAGAAAACTGGAGGAAGAGTAACTGGGACAGAGGGAAGAGCAAGTATAAAAGCTGTGAGAAGACAGTGGGTTTGAGGACAGGGAGCAAAGGGAGAGAGATGCAGGCCATGAGGGCTTACTTTATTCTGAGTGTGATGGGGAGCCAGGAAAGGCTTTTGTTTGCAATTGGTGTGACTAGCGTGCAAGAGAGGGAGTGGGAGCCAGCGGCTACTGCTGAGTCCAGGTGGGAGGTGACGGGTGCTTGTACCAGGGTGGCAGCAGAGGCGACAGCACAGAGCCGTTTGGACCTGAAGTTACCAGAGAGAGAGGAACTGGGTGACCTCAAGAGTTTTGGCCCGAGCCGCTGGGTGAACTGAGGTGCCAGTTACCAAGACAGTGAAGACTGAGCAGGAGCAGGCCTGGGGGTTGAGTCTGAGATATTTTAAGTGGGAGCTGTCTATTGGACCTCTTAATGAGATGTTGCACAGGTACTTGGATATGGAGTCTGGAGTTCAGGGGACAGGTTGGGACTGATCAGTTTGGAATCAACAGAATATAGATAGCATGTAAACCCATGGATGAAATAATGTAGGGAGTGAACATAAAAGGAAGAGACCCAGGGTGGAGTTCTGGGGCTTTCTAATATCTAGAATTTGGGGTGATGACAAAGATCCCAGAGAGGAGACTGAGAAGCAGCACCTGAGGAAGGAGACAAGCCAGGGGAGTACCCTGTGCCTGCTGCCCAGGGAGGAGCATCTCGGGCAGAGGGAAAAAACCAAGCGTGACAAACACTGAGAGGACAAGGAAGACGAGGGGTGGGAACCATGAGCGGATCTGGCAATGTGGTGCGTACTGGTCACCGTGACAGGTGTGGCTGGGAGAGAGGCCCAGTGGGAAAGCAGTGAAGAAAGTGGGAGACAAAAAGAGAGGGTAACAAACAGGGACAACTTTTCCAAGGAATTTTGCTGTAAGGGGGAGCTGAGAATAGTGCTGAAAGCTAAGGGCAGCATGATGGGGCGAGTATGAATTTATCCAAAATCTGTAAGTTTGTTTCTTGAAAATTGGAAATTGACTCAATAGCTACTTTGCATTTATGTAACACTTTGAGTTTAAAAAGTCTTTCACATCCTTGGTTCATACAGTCCATACAACATTACATATTTTTACATATGGAAAAAATATGACAGGTCAGGCGACTTGTTTGAGGTGCAGGGAATCAATTGTGTAAGCTGGGCCCTCTCACACTGAGTTAGAATGTCACCCTGGGAAGACTGTGAGTTTAGTTTGGTTAATTGAAATGGTGCACATAACAAAGCTTCGTCTTTATCTGGAACATAATCAACAAAAACCGAAAAGCAAACAAAATATAACCAGAGCCATTGAAGTTAAGAACAATCTAACAATAGCCAGAGGGAGTAGGGAGGGGACAGTGGGGAGAAGGGTTTTCAGGAACTACTATAAAGGACATGTGGACAAAACCAAGGGGGAGGGTGGAAGCAAGGAAGGGAGGTGGGTTTGGCTGGGGTGGTGGGGAGTGGTGGGGGGAAAATGCAGACAACTGTAATTGAACAATAATAAAGTAATTAAAAAATAAAAAGAGCTATATTAAACTTGGTTGCTCTTTTCCACACCCAATATTATCAAATCTCTCAGCAGAGGATATTGTTTCTCGCAAGCAATGCTTTGCAATGTAAGGCATAGTGGAGAACCTCACTTTTTCAGCGAAGATGGGGTTTCCTGATAAGTGGCTCAAGTGCATAAACTCCAAATGCAGAGTTCCAAATTCGGCCAAAATACTGCTGCCTCCTGAGGCCCAGGGCCAGTTCCTTCCAATCCCACTGGAGAAGAGAAGAGAGCGAAGAGTTATGGGTCAGACTAATTCCATTGTTTTCCACTCTAAAAAGCAGAAATGAGAGAGACAGCTTTTGAATAATGGCTCCTTAGCTAATAGTCCACTCTGGCTATTAAAAAAATATCCAGCATTGTTGCGTTTGGCTACCAGTTTCAGGCTTTCACCTCTTTTTCCAAGTTGAAAATTAGTGTTGACCCAAGTTGTAAAGAAGTTACTATGTGCTTGTTGTTGACAAACATAAATATTTTGGAAGGTCCAAGTGCCATATTGAGATGTACACCATTCCAAGTAGCATATAAAGCAAAATCAGACTAAACTATCCACTTCAACATTTCAGTTAATTCAGCCTGAGATTCCACAGATTATTATAGACATTCACACTATATACCCCTTTTTTTCTCGGATATGGGATAGATTTCAGATTCATTAGCAGTATACTCACACTACATCTTTTCCAAACCTTCCATTCACCGAACTTCCTTTCTTATGCTTCTCTTCATGATACTTTACCTATCCTAAGGACACTTCCTGACACATATAATCTACACTTAAAAACGTCAGCGAAATGATGCAATTCAAATTTGAAAGGGGTCAAAGGTAGGAGCTTCAAAACTTATTGCCTCATTCATGGCTCATCTTGGAGAAGTGCTTTTTAAAACGAGTTAGCCCTAAATATACACAACGCACACACATCCATGTAAGGAAGCTGCTGAAACATGGCCGTTCTCTTGGGTGCAGTTTGTTTCTGAAAGCCACTTAACATGTCACAACATACATGATAATTCAAGTAAAGAATCAAGACAAGGATTCTCCTGACCGGTAAATGCCCCTGCAGAAATCTAAAAACCCCCCTTTTGGTTTTAGTCCAGATGCACATTCATTGTATGCCTACCGTTTGTCCGGGACTACACATGACCCTGGGTTATAAGACGGTTCTGATGGATAAATCGCCATTTTCTCAAAGACCTTAGAGTGCAATGGGAGAGAGAGTTCTAATCATAATAATCCCAGCTGAACGTGGTAAAGGCCAAGATCAATGTGGGAGCACCTACAGCTGGGACATGCAGTCCAACAGGGTAGGCATCCAGTAGAGTGAGGAAGGCTTCTTTGAGGAAGAGAGTCTTGAGTTGCGTTTTGGAGGATAAATTAGCAGCCTGAGGAAAGAATGGTGAGAGGGAGCCTCTGGACATGGGGAGCACACAGCAGCACTGGAGGAAGCGCCTGACACTGGTGAGTGGAGGGAAGGGCGGGGGACAGGCGAGAAGGCACCAGGCTCCACCGAGGCCAGGCCTGAGTGTTGTGGACTCTCACTTTCCTCTCTTGCCAAGGTGGCCCCATTTAAATACTGCTCTTGGTGTCCCCTAGATTTGCTAACCCCCTCTGTCTTTTCCTTATATTATGCACAACAAGCTCTGGGGAAACCCTTCCAGTTCTCTTGTTGCTGCTGCTGCAGGGATGCCGAGGCCGGCTGAAGAGAAGGGAAACAATGAGGACAACTGGCGTCTGACGTCTAAGCTGGCCTCACCCTTACTCCTGATTTCCTCGTAGAGCAAAGCCTAGATTTCATTTCAAAACAATGATTTATAGTCAGCCTAATAAAAAGTAAGCAGAAGAGATATGGAAATCATATTAATTCATTTTAGAAATGCCTGATATTTATTAAGTTCTGAGAATGTGAATCAGTTTTTATTTTTATGGTTGGCTTAGATAAAAGGAGTATCCAATCATCTAAATAAGATGAACAGCTACTTTCAAATTTTATTAACATATAGCAAATGCATATAGCAATTGGTCATTAATTTGTTGTCATGATGTTATTTTTTATAGTCCAACTATTCCATCACTGACCAAAGACAATAAGCATACTGAGCGACATTACAGATTTCTATATTCTAAAGCAATTCTTAAACACAAAGCTGCAACATATGGCAATGTCAGGATGGTCGGGAAGGGAACGGCGACTTCATCTGGAGAGGGAAGAGCGC
This sequence comes from Desmodus rotundus, assembly GCF_022682495.2. Taxonomy (NCBI): domain Eukaryota; kingdom Metazoa; phylum Chordata; class Mammalia; order Chiroptera; family Phyllostomidae; genus Desmodus; species Desmodus rotundus. The sequence goes on from NC_071397.1 coordinate 69,301,616, forward strand.
AGTGTGCTGAGGAACCCTGCCTGGTTCCCAGGTCTTCAGGGACTGGTTCTTTTCGGTTCAAGGTATTAGAGAGTGTGGTGGCTTACTCAGATGGGAAACAGACAGTAGGCATGTACTACACTAAAATGCAAAGTACTTCTGTATCTAGGCATATGTTTCCTGCTATTAATGTGATAAGTTGAGAGAAAACCAGAGATATACTGAGAATTTTCAGTATGTTCTTAAACAATTAAAATTTAAAAGAGTTGTTAAAAATACACTCTTTCCTTCTTTGCACACATTCATATCAGAAGGAAAACAGCATTCTTTTCTACCACTTTAATTAAATAGGGAGCAAGAACATTAAAAGCACTGGAAAAGAATATGCATGCTAACAGAAAGAATGCTGAGTTGAGAGTACATGGTATGTTTCTATGAAAGGGTGGCTTTGGTCACTATTTTTTCAACCTACACAATTAATGTATTTCAGTAAAACTGTAAGATTAACAGTTGCATTGGTCAGGGAAGGGTTTCAAGAAATCAGAGAAGGCATCATTATATCTAGATATTAAATTAGGTCACTTGCCTTTTCTTAGGCAAAGGTTTAAAGACTTGGAGGTTGGCTGGACATAGAGCATGGGGCACAAACCAAAGGCCATGACCTTTAAAACATATGTGTGTGTGTGTGTGTGTGTGTGTGTGTGTGTGTGAGGGAAAGGGCTGTCTACTTGCACAAAATGTGTGCAATGAGTGAGAACTCACCGAGTGAGTTCCACCAAAATTTTATCTTTAAATTCTAAGAGTCTATTGAGGAATCTATTTATTTGTGTGGCTCTAATATCTAAAATGATCTATATGAACAGTGGGCACCTGACACCAAACTGGTGGACCTGTGACAAAAGGAAGTGAGCCGGAGAGTTTTGCTGCCTTGGTCTGGGCGTCAGGGTGCCCTGGGCGTGTCACGAGGCGGTTAGGCTTTCTGCACCTCTGGCTCACAACCAGTCTCGCCCGAGGGAGGAGGGGTTTACAGTGACTTTAATGGGATCGGCGAACACGGTATTTTAAAGCAGCCATGGTGTTCTTTATCTATTGTACCTTCATTTTGCTAATGCTAATACTATTTAAACAATATTTTAAAGATAAAATCACAGCTTGTGTTCAGAACTATTAGTTCCACAGGCCAGGCATGAAGGGAAAGAATATTTAAGTATTCCCAATTTTGTTACAATGGCTGAGTTTTAAGCCAAAACCGTGAGTCAGCATATGGAAATGTATACACAAAAAGGCAATTAGCACGATTTGGGGAGCAGCCAAGTGTTTGTTTTGGTTCAATGAATCCTGGAACAGAACTTCAAACTTTTGTATCACTCTGACTTCATTTCTTCCTGTTTCCTCCGATCTCCAGGTTTTCCATTTTAAATTGAAGTGTCATTTAATGTACAGCTGACACCGGAACAGCATGGGTTTGAACTGCATGCAGATTTTTCCCCCACAAACACTATAAATGTATTTTCTTTTTTCTATGATTTTCCTTTTTCTTGCTTACTTTATTGTAAGAACACAGTAGGTAATACATAAAGCATACGAACTATGTGTCAATCAGCTGTTTATGTTATCCATGAGGCTTCCAGTCAATAGTAGCTATTCGTAATTAAGGCTTTAGGTAGTCAAAAGTTACATGTGGATTTTCTAATTCATGGGGAGTTGGCATCCCTAACCTCTACATTGTTCAAGGTTCGAATATGTTTTGATTTTTAATTTAGTTTTTAAGTTTTCAATAGTCTACAAAGGTAATATTTCTTTGAAAATAAAACATCAAAGTGAAAATAACTGATTTTGACAATTGCAATTAGAATCATGCCTTCAAAAAATTAAATCACTATGATTCTTTTGAAAATGTGGAATACTATTGTATTCTTTAGAGACTTAATTTTAATGTAGTTTATTAGCAGTGGCAATATTCTTCCTCCTCCTCCTGCACTCAGAACAAGAAGGTATCATTATTTACAGACCTCTTAGCTCTGATAAGCAATGGACATTATATGTTTTTCCTTTTTTCTCCTGGGAATAGTTAACAGCACCAGAGGAAGGAATTATAGTACTAATGACACTATTCTACTCAGGGCTGAATCCCAGGGGAGAGCTGCTAACTCTTTTTCTACAAGAGCTTGGAATGGATCAAGTAGCCAGAGGGTTGTTCTAAATTGATGTGTATGTCTTCAAAATAATCTTAAATTGAGGTACATAAAAGTTATATGTTCTTGTTACTGCCCAGGTACAATTTGCATCATTAATAAATACATTTGGGCACTTAGGATAATTAAATGCAACAAAAAAATTTACAGAACTGAAACAATTCTAGAAAGCCAGATGTTGATATTCACAAAGCAGTAAATAGTTATAAAATCTTAATTAGCTTTGACTTTCAATCCACTTTTCCTTGATGGTTGCTATTCTATGCAAAATGGGAAATGGGCCTATAAAATTTTTTCTTGAGGATTCATGCCTGAATAATTTCTGATTAGCTGATCAGTAAACAAACTCCCTTCGTGGCCATAGTCCAGAATATGCTACTTGTGGGCAATGGAGTCAACAAGTTTTAGACAAAAAAATCCCCTACATTCTGTATATCACGATAAAGCTTTATATATGCAAATGGAGAGGCACCCAGGGATATTTATTTCAAAGGAGCAGATAATCCAAAATTATTCTTTTTGGATTTTAGCACAAATTAGAAAATACTAATTAGGAAGTTCATGAATGATTGCTTCGTTTAACTGAATCCCCAAAGCTCATTGATTTTGAGATTAAGTGATTTCATCTTAAATTATTACAAATGCCTTTTTCTTGAAAGGGTTCACACAGTGCCACACTTTCGGGTTTGTAGTGCAAGGCCTCCCTGGAGGTGAGCCAGCAGTCCCAGAGACCGGCATTCTAAAGCTAGTCAAGAATTCCGTTTTTCAGTTGTCCTCTGGGTAAGATCTCCTTGCCCACCACTATCAACGGCCTGTAATAATTGAATGTAGTTCCTGCCCAGTTATGAGGCAAACTGGGATATCCTATCACTAGGTTTGGGGAAAGGTTAGCAGTACTGATGAGAAAGCATTTCAGTGCATTTAAGGTGTGTGGGCTTGCAAACATTTATTTTATTGAACTTAATAAATTATTTCACATGTTTTTAAAAATATACATTGTATTTTTCATGAACATTTCCCATGCTAATCCATGTATATCATCATTGTTGCTGAGTGCATAGCATATGATTGAATAAATTCTAATTTATTTAAACATACCCCTACCAATGGACATTGAGGCTAATTTATTTTTTATTTTTATCTTTTTTGCCACTATAAACAATTTAGTAGTATGTCTAGATCTTTTTTTAGAAGTCCAATGCGCTTGTCTAGCTCATTTTTTAAAAAGCCAACATGTATTCATAAAAAATATCTACATAAATAACTGGGAGATGTTAGTTTAACTGATAATAAGCACGGATTATGGGAATGTGTAATGGAGGCAAAAATGTCTAAGGTGTAGAAACTTATTTCTCTTTACCGTGTGGGCCAGCTATATCCCATTTGGTAGCTTCTAGAATTCTTGGGATGCCTCAAATCCATCGACTGCAGATCACTGCATCAAGTCCTTTAAAACTGGGGGAGGGGGAGCTACAGGCAAGCATTTTTGTGCAAACACTTTTTAAAATAAACCTCAGGATGCATAGTAGAGTCCACCTTCAGAAATGGTAATTCACTAATATTCATTTGCCAGACAACTCCTTCCCTTGGTTTCAGCTTTTATACACAATTGTTCACTATTGTAGGAGCTTAACACAGATCATCACTTCTAAGACATTACTTAAGATTCAAGACTATTCTGAAATTTGGCTGTTTATTCATCTCTTTGTCTGCCATTCATTTATGGGTCTATGAATCATCTATGGACTAAGCTAAGTGAAATAGTTCAGACCCAGGTTTTTAATTCGCCAAATTCTGTTCCAGTCTTTTCCAGTGACCAGGGTGTAGGGACTGTTCTCTTCTACTAAAGTCTCGGATCTCCAGGGACAGACTCTGTTTCATGCACCTGTGTGATCTCTAAGTCTAGGGCAGTGCCAAGAAACAGAAGTGCTCAGTGCACATTTCATTTAATAAAATTTAAAAAAAAAAGTAATGAAAGTGTTGTGTCATTGGTTCCACCCCTACCATATCGAAATAATTTAATCTTATATTAATGTCGCCATATAGCTCTCTGATAGCCAATTCAAGAACAACTGTTCATTCAGGCTACTATCACAAACTTGAAGGGGTCTGAAGTTGTGATTTCTGAGAGCTGAGCTATGACACAATGAGAAAAATAAGGACAGGATGGTAAATTTTTCTGAAGGCTAACTTTTATTCAATTTAAAGATTGCCTTTTATTCTGAATCTATGTCCTTCCCATTTTTGCGATGTCAGGCTTGTATTTTTCCTTTGAGATGAAATAATGATAGTAGGTAGTTTTTCTTTTTTGGTGTCTTCAAACATTGGCAAGTTTTTCAATAACTGGGGAAATTTTACTTGGTCCATGAAAACTAAAACTCTGGCACCACTGATCTTAAGATGCAGCTGAAGCTATGAAGCAATTACTAATGGAAAGAACAGCTCACTATCCACTTTGCCATAACTAATGTAAGTTTTTGGCAGAAATTCTGAGGTAAAAAGAATAATATTAAATGATTTTGTTCAACAGATGAAAAGATGAGCACTTTGGGGGTATCTTGCCAAAGTCAGCAAGGACGATGAGTCAGTCAGTCAACTGTCATCTACTGGGTGCTTACTATGCGCCAGGTACTGTGCAGTACAACCAGCAAACTCTGCAGGAACCTGCTGAGGCTTCTTTTAATGATCAATATACCTGTTCTGAAATTTTGGAGCTTTAGGGTATCAATTGCAACTCAATTAAATTTTCATTCAGGCCCCCGAGTAGAGGTAAAACAGTTTTTTGGAGAACAACGTCTGATTTTCCTTTGGGCATTCCTTAGAGGTCTTTAGGGGAGAAATCAAGTGGGTCTAATTAACTTTTAATAAAAGAAAGTGAACTTTGTCTGACTGGTATACGAAGGACATTGATATTCTATCAAGAAGTTTAGCAGAGCCTCACTATAGGTTTTTTCCAGACATTAAACTACTTGGGAGTAATTGGGGAAGATTCATTCTCTAATGCTTAATAAAGTAGTTATCGTTATACTTCAGAGTAGGCAATACATTGCTTTTAAGGCAAGATCAGTGAAATAAGTGCTAAATGAAGAAACCTGTAGTGGACAAATGTTGCTAAATGCTACAAATGCTATTAAAATTCCCAAACAATAAATTAACAGCAATAAATTTCAAGAAAATAGCTGATGTCTAGGTAATCAGGGCCAATAATCAGCATGTTGTTTTAAGCTGCATTATGTGAATTCAGGTATTTCTCAACATCTAATGGAAATCTAACCAGCAAAAAGAAACTTAGTGAATTAAACCACCTTATAATTTAAAATGCTAGCTTTTCTTAGTTTGGAATTTTTACATAAGAAGTATCACGCAAATAAAAATGTGTGCATAGCTTGTGGTTAGAGCAAATAGATTCAGGATCACTCAGAACAGATGCTGGAGAATAAAGCCATCACGCTGCTTCCCTCTCGTTTTCCTGCCTTCTGCCTGCGACTTATGGTTTAGAGGCTGTGGCAAACTGTGTTATGAAACAGTGTGGCACCTAAAGTTTCAGGCATAAGGATTAGAAAAATCATGACAAATGAATAAAAAGGACAATGGGGAACAGTCCGTGTACCTATACGCTGCTTTGTGACATCTTCTCTGTTAGTAAACTTTCTACATGCTTAAACTCATGCCCCTAACTGCAGACGAAGACCAAAATGCAGAAATACAATTCTGTATCGTCTACCACCGTCAACCCCTCAAAAAGATAGTTGCATAGTAGATGCCATAGTTTGATAATGGTTGCATTTATATATGGCAGAAACAAATCCACTTCTAACATTAATGCATATTTTAAAAATATCTGGAAATACTCTAAGCAAGGTTTATTACTCAATGTATTTTGCACTGATGTTTACCTTTAACTTATATGTTTATACATTTTTAGTAATTAAGATTCTTTATATTATAGGACAAATTATGAAAAATGTAACTGAACTCCTAACAACTTTTATTAAGTAAAAATAATAAAAACGGGTAGTTTACATGGTCTCAACTTTTGATAGCCTCCTACTGCTGATATTAACATCAAAAAGTGTTTCAACATGAGTTTGAACGGTGTGGGTCCACTTACACGTGGATTTTGTTTTCAGAAAATACTGTAAATGTGTTTTCTTTATAATTTTCTTAACAACATTTCCTTTTTTCTAGCTTACTTTATTATAAGAATATAGTATATAATACATAACATACAATTATGTGTGAATCAACTGTATATATTACGGTAAGACTTTTGGTCAATGGTAGGCTACTAGTAGTTAACTTTTTGGGAGTCAAAAGTTACACACGAATTTTCAACTGTGTCTGTGGGGGGGGAGAGACCCTGACCCCCATGTTGTTCAAGGGTCAACTGTACTACATCAATGGGTGGTAGAACTTTGATAGTAAAACTACCTATTTTATAGCAGACATATTCAAAATATATGTTGGCAGACATAAAACTGTAGCTTTTAAAAATCTTCATTATTTAGTATCTGTTAGTTCTGTAGAATGAAAATATCAGTATAGTATCTTGAGACCATACAATCATTCCTATTTTACCTTTAAGGAAATACTTAGATAAATGAGTGCCCACACAAAATTTGTAGCTTTTGGTGACTTCAATTTACTAGAAAACATTATAAAGCACTAAAATGAAAACATCAAAATAGTATTTTGAAATTAGAGATAATAATCACAATCATTTTACCCTTAATGAGAAGGAAGAGAGAAAAAGCCCTTCATTCTTTCCTTTCTGCTAATGGGGTTCGCATCGCAGTAAGGGTCCAGTGCAAACTGCAAGCTCAGAAAACTGTGTGTCATAATTAGGTCCCAAACACTGCTGCTCCCAACCTGCTGAGTATGGGATTTTATGATGCCGTGAAAAGAATTTCTGAGAGACAGAGGAACCTGGAATGGAAGGGGAGAGGCTGAACTGAGGACAAATTAATACTGTACCAGAGTAAGGAAGACAAGACTTTCCACACAGATCTGGTCTGAAATGAACTGCTGGGAAATTGGTAGGTGGAGTCTAGGGGTTTATGAACTGGGGCTACTCTTGGCACAAAATAAATCTTTCAGCTTTGAGGAGTGCCTTCTTCTTCCTAAAATGCCAGTATAAGAACAATAACAGTGTTTGTGGGCTACTTTCCTCTCATTTAAAATGAAAACGCTCTCTTGGATCCACGGGCAAAAGGGACATTCTTAGAATTTAAGATTACCTACTTCGGTTAACAGCAAATGCCCACATGAAACATGGCACAATTATCTTGTAAGGTTAAGTGCTAAGAAGACAATAAAACAGGATGATGTGACAGAGGCTGACAGGGAGCTTCTTCAGCAGGGCTTCTTGGGAAGACCTCATTGAAGGAGAGATCTTTTTTTGTCGCTGGTCTTTAAGCTGAGACCAGGAAGATAAAGAAAGAACCTGTCAGTGGAAGACCTGGGTGCGGCTCCTGCAAGTGCCCCAAGGACAAGACTCTCCGGAAGGCCGGCTGTGTGCTGAAGGACAATTGGTGAAGGGAGGGACACTGGAGAGCTGAGGAAGGGGCAGAACACAAAGGAACCTGTAGTAGGCCACAGAAAGTATTTGGATGTGTTCTAAGGGCAATGGGACATCACTCAAGGGTTCTATAGGAGGCAATGAGAGCTGATTTGCACATTTAAAAGTTCACTCTGAACACTGGGGGAGGAACTGATTATGGGAGAGCAAGACTGGAAGGAGGCTAGCAAACAGGTGTCCAGGCGAGAGGCTACGGTGGTCTGGAATGCATACCAAGTGCAGAGACAGACGGATATGGAAGGGTTCAGGCTATGTCTGGATGTAAGAGTTGTCAGGAAGAATTGTATTTGGGGATGAGGGAAGACAGAAATTAAGGACGATTTCTAGACTTTTGGCTTTAGCAGCTGGGTGGGTACTGGTGCCATAAGATGGGAAAGACTGAGACAGGAATGGCCCTGATAAAGAAAAGCGTGAATTCTGTTTTTAGATTTTGTTCTAATAACTGTTATTAACAACTGCAAGGAAAAAAATAAATTTGATCATATTAATTTTCCCTTTTCAGTTTCTAATAAAAATAAATTTATTAAATTCAAGGAAATATTTTTTTTGCAATGCCTTTTCTAAAATAATTTTTAAGTTATGAAAACAACAGTCATAAGGCAACAAAATTTCAAACACACAAAGGATTATGGAATGGAAAGGAACTTCCTTATATTCCAGATCCCATTATTATTTCTCAGAGTAAAAACAATCAATAATGTACTGACATCTCTTCCAAAATTTCCTAGTGCACGATCACCAGACAAAAAAAAAAAAAAGGAAGTATACTATCCCTATTGTTATATACTGTGTTTCATGAAAAAGTAAAGTATCTTGGTGCGGTGCCTCATTACAGCTGCCTGCTATACCAGTGTCTGAAGTTTTGCTGTTATAAGCAATGTTGTAGATTCTTGAGTAGAGTTCCAGGATAAAATCCTGCAAGTGGAATTTCCATATTGTACATGTGTATTTAAAATTTAATAAACACCCTCCAATTACCTTCTAAAGAGTTTGCCCCAATACATACTCCCTTGTGTGCAAGAATGTTCTAGCTCCTAACTCTGGGCATTTATCAAATTTTGAAAACTTGGTGAATCTGTCAGGTAAAAAAATACCCCAAACATCTTAATGCCATTTTAATTTGCATTTCTTTACACGAGCTTCTGATATTCAATGCCAGTGCACATCTTTTTCTGGGAAGTACATGCGTATGAACTTGCATTATTGATATATTGGTGTTCCTGCCTCTGTACCAGTTCTATTATTTTTATACCTTTAAAAATTACACAAGTAATACATACTCATTATTATGAGTGAAACAATGTAAAGATGAACTGTGAAAAGCTAATATTGTATCCCTACCCCCCTGCAATTTCTGCCACTTTCCAATCCTGGTTAAATAATGCTATCTACCCACATACATACATAAACATATGGACATATATATTTAGGATTTGTTCTTTCCAATAAATAGGATTGTATTATATACATTACTTTGCAGAGTACCTGTCTCAGTAGCTCATCACAGACACCTTTCCAGAATAATAATTTTTAACAGCCATATGACAAATAATATTTCATAAAAGTGATAATCACATTTTACTAAGCCAATCCTCTATTGATAGATCTGTTCTAACTTTTAAATACAATAATCGTGCCACATCAACCAGCTATATTCATACTAACGCTTTTAGGAAGAGCTTTTTATACATTAAGAAAACTTGTTTTTTATCCATCATGTGCTTTGCAATTCCCCCCTGCCCCCGACTGTGGCTTGTCTTTTGCTTCTAGTCACTTTTTTGCTACACTTATTTTTATTTGGTATTTTTTTCATATATATGTTGTAGCTCTGTGCCCTATTCAGAAAGTCTCTCCTCACTCAAGATATTTTAAAAATCTTGAAAATCTGGGCAATAACTTTAAGTCATATTCAACAGTAAAAAAGTCACAGTATTATTGTACATAAATAAGTATAAAATTTGTACTTTGAAACTATATTTTTGTGTTGTTTCTCATGCCACTTAACACCTTTTTTGTAAATGTATTATTCTCATCTGTTCAATAGCTTAATTATAGCTATTGAATATTTAACTATTAGAAAGTTAATTTCTCTATTTCTTTCTCCTTTTGATCTTAATGCAAAATTTTACTGGTTTTCTTCCTTTAGAGATTTAGTAATTTCATCAATATTTCTCCATTAAGAGGGGAGGAAAAAAACGATGGAAAACATTTTATCCAGAGAATTTAGACAAGGGAGAAGCTATAGGTAAATCAGCAAATAGGCCAGGTCATCTTTAAACTTAATTTATGCATCGAGAGAATTTCCAGGTGTGACTTTGAACAGGTTCCTTAAACTCTCTAAGGCAGCAAAATCTTTAAAACAAAGTAACACTTGCAAAACCCACCTTGTAGGATTTTAGCACGCTCAAATGGGGTAATACACGTGAAAGTGCTTTGAAACTATAAAGAGTTTAGTCCAGAAAGGTATTTTTATCTTTTGCATTAGCAACTGACATTTAGCTAACCAAAAGAAATCTGTTTTCAGGTTTTCTTCTTTAATTTTAGAGATGTCTACTCAAAAATAAATTCACCAAATGTTCACTTGGAGATAGAAATTATAACACAAGTAATAATGAAACAAAGTAAGGCATTCCCAAGAGTTAAACATTTAACAAATCACTACTGTTAGCCAACGTTCTTAAAGCAATTTAATTGCTGTACAACTACCAAATATGTAGCACTTTAAGAAATCTTTCATGTCTTGTAAGTCTTCCAGAAAAATTAAGTTAAAAAATATTTCCAGTGTTGAGACAGCTGCACAGACCAATGACATCTTCTATGAGTTACTCGGGTGGAGCACCGAAGTCCCGTCCAGTGGCCCCTCACCACCACCCCACAAAGGTAAGAAATCTTAGTCTGCTTCAGACAGATGCAAACCCCTTCTGCTGGGTGGCTAAGTAATCATATGAGTCCTTAATGAATCATCACTTAAAAACCCATCTACTCATGAATATCCATATGCACAGGAAATTAGTTAAGATTATTCTCGTAAATTATCCTTTGCCAGAAGAGGATTTTTATCACAACATTCATTTTCAGAATCATTTCCAAAAGCCGACCACAGAGGTATTTCTTAGGCCCAAACTTGCTCATTATGCCAAGTATTTTACTGGAGACAACATGTAATGTTTCTAAAGGACATTATAATTTCTGGAGCTGCTGATCCAATTGAATGAACCAATGGGTTCAACCAACTGAAAGTGTAAAGCTTAATTCTAAAGGGTAAAGATTTGATAATTCAGGAATTTGTTTTTACTTGGCAAGTTTGAAGAGACTTTGGTCTAAAATAATTTTTGAAATTTAAGTTTTAAATTTTATTAAAATTACCTTCATATAATGTCTTGTTTGCAAGTAAATCGTTTAAATTTCATTCTCATTAGAATTACCTGCAAATAAATGAAGAAGTGTAACCAATGTTAAAAATAGCAGCCCTTCATACACTTACTGGCAATCTACACTTAAGAAAAAGCTAATGGGTGCCTCCTTTGAATGAGGGCACGGCAGGAAGGAGGTTCTCTATTTAATTCATTTTATCTTCAGAACCCCATGTAGGTGGTACTCTCTTACTATTTACCAAAGGAAACTGGGACTCAGCCACGTTAAGCGCTTGCCTATGATCTTCAGTGAAGTGGCAGGGATGAGGCAGGTCTGCACACCAGGACTGACTGTCTCTGCCATGTGCGCTCCATTCTTCACATACTACATCATGTCTTCTTTTACGTTCTTATATATGTTAGGGGTCAATTAGCCAATTTCCTCCATCTGGAGCAAGAGGAATTTGTTAGCAGTGAAAAGCTGAGGTGTTACCAATCAGTATTGACTTGTTTGAAACAAGATGATACTTGAAAAGGAAGAAAATAATATATATAAAACTAACTCATAACATACTTTTTGCCTTTAAAATAAAACTCCCCAGTGCAAACATGCTATGAGGAGATGAAAAAGAAATATCATGCTGATATAAATAATGCAACAAAGTTAAACAAGTTGTTCTTTTAATGCCCCCAAAACAAATTCTAAATTTCCAGGTCAACAGTAGCTACTATATCCACAAGCCTGATGCTTTACAAAACTGTGAAGTCTTTAGAGCATGAAAAAAATATTTTTCTTTTTTAATGATCCAATTCTTAATGGTACCTAGAGATTATATTCTTTGTCTCTACTTTTAATAGATATAAAATGTTTCAAGTATCAAAAAGCATAAAAAAGTAGAGTAAATTTTACTTCCAATTTCTGCCCCATCCACTGTTTTCCTATTTCTTCTCGTCCACAGATAATCACTATTGTTTTTGAATTGCATTCCAAAGATAATTTTTTTGCATACACTAACAAGATGAATAAATATCCACCCCTTTTTACATCAATAGTAGCTGACTAAACACTGAAGACATCTCTTATTTCACCTCTTCAATATTCAGATAATTTTAGAAACTTTATTTTAATAAAAGTTTCAACTATACAAAGTAAAGCAGAAGTTCAATAAACACTTAGATTTACCCAAATGCCACCACCTAAATTTAACACCTGTTAATATTTACAATTATATTAATGCCATATTGGCTTCATGTATCTATATGTAAGCATATTAATGAATTACTGATTTGGGGGAATTATTTTAAAGGAATTACATCCATCAAGACACTAAATATTTCAGCATTCAGCATTTCAACATGTTCCTATATGACCGCAATATCACAAGGCGCCAAAGATCATTAATGAAAGTTTCCTCAGGTCATCCAATGCCTAGTCCTTATCTGAATTTCACCAACTAACTGATCTCAAAATGTGAAGAACCATTATCTGTCACAGATTTTGTTTTTGCTGCTGTATTTCTAGCAAAAGAGAAGTAAAAGTTTAAAGTGTTTATTTTTTATTTGGTTATTGTTATCTTATTTTTACTAGTGCCTTTCATCTCTATCAAAAATACTGTCTCATTTTCATTTGACATCAGCATAGGAAATTATTCACCACGACTAGCCTTCCACAGTTGGACGCGCATAAAACTGCCTAAAAATGCTGTTGGTAAAATCGCAGGAGACCCTCTGAATTAGGAACTGGGCAGGGAGAAGACGAGCTCTCAGGAGGCAGGATTTCCCTTTTCCCTGCCCCATAATCCCTCAGCTCAATGACCTTGCCAGTGTCCTACCCCAAACCCTCGTTTTAGTACTCAGAAGGCAGGGAAATCAGGTGTGGTGATGGCGGCACTACTCTGAATAGACTAAAAACCTTTGAACTGTACAAGTTAAATGGGTGAATTGCATGTGTGTGAATTATATCGCAATAGAGCAGTTTTTAAAAAGAGGGAAGGGAGGAAATAAATATAAAACTTGTTCTAAAATATCTTCTGTGTTCTAAGTGAAATATAAAATTTTTCTATGCATTCTTAGTACTGAATAAAAACCTATTAAAGTAAATAAACCAAAGCTCCTACTCAATTCAATATTTTGCTTATTTGTTAATATAAGCCTAGTTATGCAGTTTATAAAAAGGAACAAATTAGAAATATTTTTTGCTTTATAAAAACCAATCAAATAATTCTTTTAGCAAAAAAAAAAAAAAAGAAACCCCTCATGATAAATTTAACTTTCTGTGACTTGAAGAGAAGTGAGTGATCCGATAGGATTACTGACAATTGGCACTGACACCCGGTACAACTACTCTGCAGGGGTATTTGGCAAAATGTATCAAAAGTATTAATAATATTCACGCTGACTAATATAATAATTCAATTTCCATAAATTTACCCTAAAGAAACAATTATAATTTTATCCTCAAGTGTAAGTAATATTATACCCTCAAATACATATATTGTACATTAGAGATGATTTATACTAGTAGTAAGATTGAAAAGAGCTTGGCTATCTAACAATAAAGGGAAGATGAAAAATTATGGCCAATTTAGAAGATCTAATAGTATTCAGTCATTAAGGATCATGTAAGAAAATGTTTAATAACACAAAGAATTCCTTACATGGTATTTTTAAATGTAGGGACTGCTGGCTTTCAGTAATAGTAAAGGAAATTGTTTGGCAAATACTCCAATAGGTAACAATTATAAAATCTGTACTGTGTATGTATAGATTTTTAAAACTCAATAAATTGTTATTTAAAGACAAAGGAAGTGACCAGAGCAAGCATAAACTAAGAGTGTTAACCACTGACAGGTAGTAACTGTAGTGAGTTAGAATTCGAGTTAGTGCGTTTTTCCTGGATCTCACAAAACTGCAGTCTTACTTTCAACAGAGCTAAAGGTTGGCGGAGCAGCTGAAAATCTAGGAGTGAAGAAAAATCCTGAAAACTAGTGAGCCATAGAGGAGTGGGAGCAAATATCTAAGTATAATCTCTGCCCCCAATCACTGGAGAACCTCTTAATAAGATATCAGTGGATTACCAGAAAAACAGCTGACATAAAACAGAGGTGGGGACTGGTTGAAAGAAGGTGCAAGGTTTGGACAATTGGACAAAGAACATATATGCATGACCCATGGACATAAACATCGGTGTGGGGACTGCTGTGGGAATGGCGGGCAGGCGGGGGGCGGGGAGGGGAGCAAAGGGGGAAAATTGGGACAACTGTAATAGCATGAACAATGAAAAAAAATCCGAGGAACATGTGTAAGACGTAACTGTAGTAGATGAGATTTTTGAATTTGCTGCTTTTGCTGACTGAGTACTCCTGAATCCACGACTAATTCAGGAGACAGAAAGCTAAAGCCATACTGATTTCACGTGTCAAGGGCACGCAGCCGGTGATGGCCTACCAACAATTCTGCCCAACTACTGACTGAATGCTAAGTTGCACAGGTGTATGAAAGATCCCCAGAGCTCAGGTTAAAAACAACAGCTGGAAACTGAAAGAACTAGCAGAAACCTCAGCTGTTGCATACTGCGGGGGAGATAGCATTTATGATTTGAATCCAAGCAAGTTGGCTTCTTGATAAACCACAAAGTAATTCTAAGAAGCATGTAACACACCTCAAGGATTCCCAAATATATCCACAATATCTAGTTTTTAACCAAAAATCACTAAATAGTCAAAGAAACAGGAAAATGTGACATGCTCAGGAAGAGACAGTTAACAGAACCTACCCCTAAGTGGGTCTAGATGCTGATTTAGCAAAGACTTCAAAGCAACTAGTTAAATACATTCAAAGAATTAAAGGAAACCTTGCCAAAGAAAAAGAGCAAATTTGGGGGAATCAATAAATCTGATCATATCTGAATAGAGAGAACATGGATTAAACATAACTGAACAGAGCCAAAGAGGCTTGTGGAATAATATTTAGAGGTCAAACAGAAGTGTAACTGAAGTTCCGGAGGAGCAGAAGAAAGTCCAAGGGAAAAGGACAAGAACCACACGATTTCACTGATATATCGGATATAAAACAGAAAGCAACAAACGAATAAATAAACAAACTCATAGACACTGCAATGGTATGATGGTTCACCAGACAGGAAGGGAGGCAGGAAGAGGAGCTGGGGGGGGAAGCAGTCAAATGCAGACTGCTGGTCTATAGTCTACTATAGACTACAGACTACCACAGGCTATGGGTGGTGAGCACAGAGACAATAAACAGATGACGTATATTATAGAACTGTATACTTGGAACTTATATACTGTTATTAACCAATGTTACTCCGATACATTTAATTTAAAAATGAAAATATATATCATTGTTATCTTTTTAAAAATGAAAACCGAGCGATACATAACAGGATTTTACAGTGGATTCAAATTCTATAACCAGAAAAAAAGAAACTGTACAATTTATTAAAATAATAAATGTATAAAAGATTAATTTGTTCATTAAGATTAAAAGAAAACTCATTACATAGAAATACATCTGTAGTATCTACATGACATTTTTTTTAAATGAAACCAAAATTTTTCTAAGTATGTAAAAATACCAATTAGACTAAAAAAAGAAGACAAAAAATTAGCTAGCTGATTTTCTAGCTTTCCGCTGAACATATTCAATGGAAAGCTGATGTCAGAATACTAAACTTTTCAGACATGGTTCAGACGGACTCTTGCAGTACACCTTTGTGGTAATTATGCATTGATTATTCACCAGCATATTTACTCCTTAATAACTTAACTGAAGAAAGTTTTACCTTTAGTACAAGAGCAAAGAATCTGATTAACTTCATTCTAACCCCACTGGCATTTTTACGTTATTTACAATGAATCTAAAGCTTTGGTCAATAAAAATGATCACACTCTGAAAATATCATGATATTGTGGTAATGATTTAGGGTTTTCTTTAAAATATATGGATAATCCTCAAATATCTTTTAATGGTGTCAACATCTTTTAATGGAGAAACTTGACCGCCTAGACTTGCCTTTCAAACATGCGTAAGTCATTGGTACACAAAAGATACTTGTAATTCAACAATATAAGAGTTTCTATAGCTACACATATTAAATTTTTCTCACAAAATCAAATAGCTCAGACTCTTTTAGGAAACTAATTGTCAAAAAACTAATTTCTTAGTCACAAGGTTACTAGAAATTGAGAATACATCTGAAGAGCTTTAGAAAACATGGAAAGAATATTAAAATCTTTCTAAATAAAAATGCAAATGGTTTACCTACCCACAGAAGAAAATTAATAGCTATAGTTTGTGTCAGTCTTACACCTTTTACAAATTATGAAATACAGAAATAAAAAGTGTGGGCCTTCCCATCGGCCCATAGCAAAGCTTCACATCGGTAACTAAGTGTGGAACACTGGGAGATTAACTGTCACGAGTGCTGGCAGAATCACACATAATCTCCCAGTGTTCACACTCTCCCCTGAGGGCCAGTATGTAAGTAAGCCTGCTCCTTTCTGATTAAAAAGAAGCATAAACATAAGGAACAACACTGATTTTCTACAATGGGTACTTTTCGAGATTAAGATTTCATATTCCTAAACATGTGGTATTCATAGCTAACATAAATGAACAACAAATGATGTTTCTTAATTATTTCCAAATATATTTGGGGCAGTAAGTTTATTAACTAAGATGACTACTTTGAAGGGCATGTAACAATATTCATCGGAATCAGTAATTTATGACAGTGTGTTTTGAAGCCTAGAAAATGCAGATCAGAAAATGGCAAGAGTTGTTATGCAGAAAAGAGGTTCAAGGTAAAAGAAGTTTAGGAAGCAACGTTCTAATACAGCTCTGTCCCAAGGATGGGCAATGCACACGGCAAATTACCGAATGAATCGCTCTGAGAAGTTTACAGTAAGGAAAGCTCTTTCACCCGGTGTTCACATTTACCCACAGAGCCCTGCCTTCTTTTCATAGGTCATCTATAAATTTTCGATAGACGTAATATTCTGTGAAACACAGTTTGGGAAATACTAACCTATAACTTCTGCTATGTTGGCTTTAAAAATACATACATATTTCACAAATGCAGGTGAGTTGGAAGGAAGCATTTCTGATTGCGAATCGAGAACACATGCTTACCATATATGAGGATAAGTGCTGTAATAATACTAGAGGAGAATGTTTCATCTTTCATGAACCTTTCCCTTTTTTTCTGAGGGCTACTCCCTCTGTCATGTTCTCAACTCATGTAATCACTTGTTCTCTATTTAAATAAATATAAATTAAACTGCTAAAGATATGCATATACAAAGTCTGTCCAGAAAAAGTCCAGCCATTGTTAATATAGCGAGAACAGTTTGTGCAACATCGATGTAACCTGGCAGCCAAGGAGAGTGGACTGGAATGCTCATGCGTGAATAATGACAACTTCACTGTACTAGTCAGTGGGGGTGGCTGAGTGGGAGATAGTGGGAGATGCCATTGAGCAAGCATGTGTACTGTGTGGCTGTCACATTAAAAATGACCGAGTGAGTAGAGCAACAGATCAGCATCAGATTTGGTGTTAAGCTTGGACGTTCCTCTGTGGAAACTATTTGGATGATTCAGAAGGCCACAGCTATGGGCAACTGGTGATTGGGAGCTTCATCACGACAATGTGCCTGCTCATATTTCATGTCTGGTGCAGAGTTGTTTGGCAAAACATCAAATCCCCCAGGTGACTCAGCCCCACTACAGCCCAGATTTGGTGCCCTGCCAAACTTTTGGCTTTTCCCAAAACCAAAATCACCTTTGAAAGTGAAGAGATTTTAGACCATAGACGAGATTTACGAAAATACCATACTGGGCATCTGATGGTGATTCGGAGAGCTGTGTGAGGTCCCAAGGTGCCTACTTTGAAGGGACTGAGGCGTCATTGTCCTATGTACAATGTTTCTTGTACCTTGCATCTTCTTCAATAAATGTCTCTATTTTGCATATTACATAGATGGATACTTTCTGGATAGACCTTGTATACCTGCACTTGGTGAGTTTAGTTTTTTGATGATGGACTCATCTCTAGTTATAGCAATTTTGAACCTGATGTAACTTATATAATGTACTCTTCTCCAAATTAAATTAACAGATTCCTTTTTTTTCCAGTTGTTTTTGTCTGAGAAACAAGGGAATTGAATGAGAAAGACCAATTGGTAGTAGTAATGAATAACCACTAAAGAAGAATATATAAGGAAGCGACATGAAATTCCCATTTTAGAAAACATGTCAACAGTGTGGAGCTTTGGAAGGTGCCTTGGGAAACTGGCAGCAGGAAGATCCATTAGAGGTTATTGCAACTGTTGAAGTAAGTGATGACGTGGGCCTGAAGGGAACAGATGGAAGAGATAAGCAGAAAGAAATAAAGAAACAGATTGAAGGGAAACGTTATGAATGGGGAATCAGCAAGCGGGAAGAGGAGAGGGCTCAGAAAACGAGGGAATGTGTTCAGGAGTACACTGATGGCCTTAAATACTCCCTTCCGGGGGAAAGAGGAGAGAATGAGAGGTGATTCCGGTATAAATTTAGAACTTAATAATAGGCTACCAATATTTAAAAAAATATATAGACAAGGCTTACATAGAAAATCTTCACATCTGTAGAGAGGGAAGGAAGAGGTGTTGATGAGTAGGCTGTGCAAAAGATGAAGAGAGGACTGATGCCTTAAACAGTCCAGTCAAGGTGGGAGAGAGGACCAAAAGGCCTCCCTCACTGCGCTGAGGGCCTGGCCAACGTAGTAAAGACAGTACAAGTGGCTGAGTTCCAGAAAAATGCATTCGCTCTTCCTGACTAGCTAACACTCTGAGTACAGTTTCAAATTTTGATCACAGAATCACAAAGATGAGGAGGCAGTACAGAAGTAGAAGTGTCACTAATATGGCAGAAAAGCAGAAAAATTGATTCTAACAAGGTTTAAATGAATTCATTTTTTTCTAGAACAGAAGATGAAGGGAAGATTTGGACAACCCTTGTTTTTATATCCAGATAAAAAATACGGCATGCACAGAATTTCTCATTTTTAGTTAGTGAGGTGATTCGCTAACTAAAACTTTAGGGAGGTGATTCTATTTTACATTTATTTTTATCCCTAAATAGTGAAAGTGAACTTAATAAATGGTTGTTTGTATATATCAAACCCTAGGGTTACTGTTAAAACTTAATTCTGGGAGCATGTGGAATGCAACCAGACCCATGGGAAGCTTTCTTAATAACGTGGGAGTGCTTAATGATCAAGTTAGTACAAGCGCACAAATGCAGTGCTAGCCTATAGTGGCAGTAAAATATTAGGGCAGTTTTCTCTCCCCTGTCTTTCTGCCATGTATCAGAAAAATTAAAAGCATAAAATTATTTTTTGTTCCAAACTATTTTTTTAAAACTTGAATTATAAAATTGGATATTTATGTCTGTGCCAGATCAGATTAAATCAAATTAATGAAACTTTAAAAAAATACATATATTTGGAACTCCTTTGTGGACTACAGAGAATTATAGATGCAGAAGGCACTAATACATTCACTTGTCTTGTTGCCTAATAGCTTGGACACTCATAATTCTTCTTGCTTTCCATCTCCTACCCTTTACACACCTTTCATTTTGTAGTACTCTTTTAGTTAGAAAAGAGGCTTAAACCTTATTGTCTTGAGAAAAAGTTTAAAAGCAAATTTATTGTTTTTGTACATTATTCTATAGAGCTTCTACTTTGTAATTGCAGTTTTTGAAACTTCTTTTTCAAACATAAATATGAAATCACCACTCTCTTGGCCATGGGCCTCAGATTATTTTAAAACCCTCTAAGTTTATTAAAAATTCTGGATCCCAGCACCAAATGTGTTGTTCATGTTAAACTATCCTTCGTCCAGTACAAACCGACGCCCCCGTCGTTTTATTGCTTACCAAATCAATATTAAAGATTAATGTCTTTAAGCATGTTCTGACCTATTACACATTAAAGCAAGTAACTCACCTAAGAAAAGCGCTTGATCTAATTAAAAACCTTTTCAGGCATACTTCCACAACCGGCCCACTTTAAAGTGGGGAAACTTATACAAATAAAGGAGTAAGTGCCACAAGATTATTTAGAATTATAATATTTGGATCTGGTTGAAACTAATTTAGAACTTCCACTGAAACCAATTTAAAAAGTATTCTCAAGAGTAATCTAAAGAGGATCAAAGTCCGCATGATATAATGAGACAATATGCCCATTATAAACTGCCAAATGATGAGACATTTGTCTGGCCCTGATAAAGGTAAGTGACATTTCGATAGGATTGTTTGTGGCAGCAGCCTTTGAAGCAGAATGCCAAGCTCTTAATTAGAGTGCAGGAAGAAACTATCAAAGCTGCTGTTTCTAAAATTTTTTTTATCTAAAAGTAAGAAAAAAGCTTTATTAAATTAAATATTCAGATACACACGGCTCCCCTCCCTTGGTGCTTATGTGAAGCGTTTCATATAAAAGAGGCAGGCCCACCCATCTTTTGTAGAGATGACAGCACAATGAGGAGAGGTTGACAGGGGCACCTTCACTGGTTCCACAGCTTTTAGAGCCTTCTGATGCACAGTCCCCCCTCGCTCTCTGTGGGGGAGGGTTCCAGGACCCCCACTCAAACACCAAACCCCAGGGACGCTCAAATCCCTTCTATCAAATGAGGTAGTATTTGCATACAACCTGCGCACATTCTCCCATGTACTTTAAATCATCTCTAGATTACTTAAAATACCTAATACCACGTAAATGCTATATAAATACTTGTTATACTGTATTGTTTAGGGAATGACAACAGAGCAATGTTTACCCATGTTCAGTATATTAGCGACCATCGTAGGGCTAACCACATAGCACATGTCAGCCACAGAACATTTTACTTTTTGAATATTTTTGCTCTGAGGTTGGTTGACTCCACAAATGAGGAACCCACAGAAATGGAGGAGGGCCAACTATATTGGGGTTCATGAGCAACAGAATGTCATGATGTGGTTAATTTTAAACTCCAAGACCTTTATAGAGATTAATTACAATACTTTGTAAACAGAGGGAGAGTGAGCATGAAAATATTTTGTACCGAAAGAGATTTTCTGATTGTCTTGAGGCAAAGACAATGCCCTGGCCAGGTGGCTTAGTCAGTTGGAGCATCGTGCCCTACACCAGAAGGTTGTGGGTTTGATCCCTAGTCAGGGCACCTACGGGAGGCACGTGACTGATGTTTCTCTCTCACATTGATATTTCTCCCTCTCCCTTCCTTCCACTCTCTCTAAAATCAACAAACATATCCTTAGGTAAGGATTAAAAAAAAAAATGTGTCCCTATTTGCTGATGTTTTCTGGGGCAAGTGGTTGTCAGAAGTACGCTACCTAACAGATAATTTAAAAAGTAAAAGAAGTAGGAAGAAAACACACTTAGTCTACCACTTGAAGATAAAGATGACAATATAACATGAATTAAAAAAATCTGAATTTTAAAGCAACTCTAAGGAAAATCATTTGAAATTGGATGTTTATGAAAATATCTGTGAAAGTGGTTCACCTTTAAACTCATATTCCTCTCAAACTTGAAAAAGAAATTTTGTATCCTGCTTTAAAGTCTTTCACAGGAAGAGTTTTCTGTAAGTGTGCAAGGACAAACGATGATATCAGGAAAGAGTGACATTTTCTAGCAGAATTACAAAAACACCCTTTGCGTAACTAAAGGGTGGGATTTAACACAAACACGCTTTAGGCAGGTGAGTCAATACCACGCTTCTCTCATCCATATGACTCAACCATCTTCTCCACCTGGACAGAGTTAAAACCCAATTTCGAAGTAACACATAACAAGAACTCCGAATTACTCATAGTATTACAAGCATTAAACTAAAATTAAAAAAAAATAATGAATCACACCGTTTTCACTAAAAATATCATTTATCTTCTCTTAGTAAAATGTTTTTTCATCATCTACATCTTATTCGTATACAATTTTATTTTTTGAATGTTTTAAAATGAACGTGACATTAAAACACTGCTATATGTATGTAAAACTCATAAATGAGAGTATATACTCTGGGGTGAGTGTTCGAAAATATTTTACGTAAGAGATCAAAAAGGTTTCCAAGCCACAGGCTTAGCCTTGTGGCCCTGGTGTAACTGTGGGGAGCAAATCCACCCATGGGCTACAGTAACTGCCTGTGAACAAATGCCTAAATGTGCTGCTTTTATACAGTGTTAAATTCAAGAACCATAAGTTTAAATACCTCCTAATTAATGAAATTGCCACGATTTTAGTTCCATTTGCAGTCCTTATTTTAGGGTATTCCAATAATCTAAAAATAACCCTTCTTCAGCTGGGCAGTTTCATTGTGTTCGTCCCTTTGTTGTCCCAGATGACGACAATTACTATGAGGACTCTATGCCACCCTTGTTTGAGGAAGACTGTGTGTTACAAACTGAACACGTGAGAGGCCTGGTAGAATCACAGAGTGTGTACCGCACACTCGCACTTCACTGGAAAGTGCCTTCTTCCTTGTTAAGGTCTAACTTAAACGTAGATTGTATGGATGCGCAGCATGATTTCAGGATCTGGTAATTCCACAGTGACAACCCTTCTAGATATAAAAGACCCCTGATTCCTTGAATTTCTAGGTTTTGTCATGTAAAATTGATGCTGTTAACCCAACTTTAAAAAAATGAGAAAACCAAGGCATTTTAGAAAAATATGTGTCATCACCGTATTTTTAATAGAGCTACTATATTCAGTAAAATGCAGGGTTTTAAACACATAGATGTAGTTTGAGAAATGTATAAACTTGTCACACTATTCTTAAAGTAGTGGACGCAGGGCTTATATTCCTGTTCTTTTTGCTGCCATTGTCTTCAACACAATCAGTAAAGTTACAAGAATTGGCACTGTCACACATTAAAGCAATACGGTAAATATGTAATTCACAACTCATTTGTTTTCTGACGTCTATTTGCAGAGTGCCGGGCGGGTATAAAAGGCACGATGCTGACAGCGCTTTGGGACAGGACATTCCATAGCTCTCGGAGAAGAGAGGGCACCAACCCAAGGGCACAGGCACAAAAAAGGAGAGATGAGGAAACACAACAATGTGCAACAGTTTTGTCCGACACGTACAGAAGATCTTGTAAAATCATATGGTTTAAGGGCTTAGCAAGTAGAGTCAGGGACCTTTGAAGGAAATGTAATCACATTTAAAAAGAAAGAAACACACACAAAAATTCCAAGCTATTTGCACAATGTACTCATGTGTAACTATTAGTAATGACATCCATCTTAGAAGGACTTCTGTAACTTTTATTGTACTTTGAGGGGGTAGAATAGATTTATGCATAAATTTTGGAAAACTGCTCACTGATAAAGCCATTACAGTAATTGCACTGGGTCTGTTTATTAATTTGTCACAATTAAGTCAATAAGAGCTTTACTAATGTCCTATTACTTGATTGGTTTTGAAAGTGATTATCTTAAGAACTCAACTTAATTGGAAGCCTCTCAATTTACAAGGTACATTAAACTCTCAGTAGCATCTTAAGATTATTCAACATATGCAGGTCAATTACCAGTAATCACTGTTTTGTATAAATGTTCCATAAAAACTATAGCATGACATGACAAAGGAGGAAAGTGAGATTTAATTAATAAGGCTAAACTCTAATTGACATTTCCAGGGTAAAAGGGCAACATGACAGTCATACAGCCTTCCTGAAACTGGGTCTGCCACTAACAGTCAAATAAAGGAAACCTAGCACCTCTTCACCTTACAGATGGAGATAATTTGTCATGGTTGCTAAATCACCTAATTGTACTGCCTGTACTTATGCCCAGCTGCATATTAATTTTCAGATTAATAATTACAATTAATTCTTACTATTGCTCCATCACTTTTCCGTTTCCAGTGAATAAAAGAAACTGTAATCAATTATTGCTCATCCCATTTTTCAAAACAGGTCAACTACAGCCATTACCGCATAAGCAGGAAACGCAGAGTGGTTAATGCACCCACTGAGGTCGTGAGGCCTTTAAAAACTATTGGTTGTGGTATAAATATTTTATATTGACCTTCCAATTCCCACTCAAAGATTCATAGCGGTTAGTTTAATATTTACAATGAGTAACAGTTATAAGGGCTGAGGAAGTGTCTGATACCAAGCTGATTTTCCAATACCTATTCAAACAATTTCATAAATCTTTAAATTAAACTTTATTAATTAGATACTTCAAAAGGTTTGCCCCACACTGACAACATGAGCCTGGTCTTGAGAATAATCACAGGAAAACTGATTGTTGTTTCATTAAAAACCTAGGATGGCGAGTTGCTTGAAAAGATTATTCAACTGCTGACCCATAAAGGCAATGTAAGAATCATGTATTCTGACTTGTTCCGAATCTAAGTTCTGTAGATGGAATACATTACAAATCGCCAAGGCTGATTTGCCACTGATTGTGTGAATAGTGTGAACAAAGCTGAATCTGTAAAACACTAGTTATGTGCATTTGAAACACTTGAAATGAAAGCGGCTTTGAGTTGGCAGCATTCAAATAACTGTAATTGTCCTTAAGCAAAATTTTCCTGGTGTGTTAACTGCTTAAACCATGGGGATGTTGTGGAGAAAGTAGTGGCCATAGTTAACAATCCAGTCTCATGGGTTTTTGTACCAAGACTCTCTACCTACCAAAAATTGAAGAGTGAGTCAGGCCCCTTATCAGACTTCCCACAAACCTCAAGTCATTTTCAAGGGATGTAAGCAATCCTCTTGGGATCGACTGTGTCTAAATGGACTACACATTACCTTTGATAAATGTCTGCATTTTGATTACTCATATGTTGCAATTTAGCCTTAAAACGTGGGACCTTACAAAAGTAAAGAACAAAACCCCTTTTTTTTTCGGGAACTAATACACGGTTGAATAAAAGGCCAGCTGGTTTACTCCATTCACATGCCAATTTTCGGCCATTGCTCCGCCAGCAGCACAGGAGAAGTGGTCTGTGGCCAAGGGGACTCATGGAGAGAAAGAAGGAAGGGTGGTACAGAGGTAAAGAGGACTGCTAGAGCCTGGGTTCAAAGACGGATATGGTCTGCTGCTTCACCCAGGGATTAAAAAAAAGATTCTGACAGCGTCATTTACCTGGTCATTAACTTCAATTATGACTGAATGAATGGGAAGAAAGGGAACAGTTCGGGCACCCTTATGCCCTTCAATTCCTCCTGCCTCACAATGCATGACTAAGAAACAGGGAAGTATCCTTTGCTCAGAATTGTTTGTCCCTTAAATCTCAACAGAGGAGGCCTGTACACAGGTGCCATTTAAATTAAGTGTCACCATCTTTCTTGTCCACTTGCAATAAATAAATGCCTTTAGTTTGTTCAAGCTACTGCATTCCTGGCATGGACACAGTGATCTGAAGCTTGGCAAGAAGATTAAATGACCCAGAAGAAGTGGAGGTTCCTGGTCCTTGGGTGGGAGGATAGGGGCTGCCTCTTTTCTTTGGCCCTGGAGTGCCTTCAGGTGCAGGGCCAGGTCACCAGCTGCTCATAATAGAGTCACTTTGCCTGAAGCCACAAGAATGGCTTCATCAAAGTGACTCTCATTTTAAAGTCGTTAGTTAAAAATACATTTCCCCCCTCTGCTATGTTAAAATGGCACAAAGTGTGCTTTCTAGTCTTATTGGATTAAACAGTAATAATAATAATGCAAGGGGGAAAAGGACATTGTAAACTCTTGTTGGGTAATCAGTAGCTGGAATTAACTTCTTTCTAGAAGTGATGTACTGCTTAGATTTAAGTGAAAATGTTGGGTAAAAAAAGTAAATGAAATATAGAAACAACAGCCCTTTCCCTTTCCGGAGATGTTTGGAGTTGGCTGCCTCCCTGAGCAGCTGTGAGATTTAAGAATCTGAACAGCTCTGATGGCTGGCTCATTCCTTGTATTACAGCAGTTCTCAAAGTGTAACTTGGACCAGCAGCATCAGTCTCTCTTATTAGCTGGGGTCCAGTTTGAAACACCAATCTGGCCCTGGATGGTGTGGGTCAGTGGACTGAGTGCCGGCCTGAGAATCAAATGGTCACCGGTTCAATTCTCAGTCAGGACACATGCCTGAGTTGCAGGCCAGGTCCCCAGTACGGGGCACAGGAGTGCAACCATACATGGATGTGTCTCTTCCTCTCTTTCTCCTTCCCTTCCCCTCTATCTAAAAATAAATACATACAGTCTTAAAACAAAAAGAAAGAAAGAAACATCAATCTGGGGTCTTGTCCAAAACCTTATCAATCCAAATCTCCGTGGGTGGGGCCCAGCAATAGGTGTTTTAATAAGCTGCCCAGGCAATTCTCATATAGTCTAAGTTTGAGACCCATTGTTCTACTTCAAGCTGGGCATTTTCAGTCCATTTTCTAACATTCTATATTTCAATAAGTCGACAATCAATGGGCAGGGGAAAGTTTTCAAAGTTCAATGAGAGGAGAAAGGAAGATATCCTCAGGATATACATATTGGACATAAAGTGGTGATTCTCACCCCAGCTGAATATGAGAATGCCCCCCGAGGAGGCTTATAAAAATGCCAGGACCTTACTCTTGGCAATGGAAATAGATTGGGAGTAGGGAGGCTGCAATGATTAAAAAAAAAAAGTCCCAGTTATTCAAAGCACTGGGAAGGTAGAGCATCAATGACAGAAAGTAAGTAACCAGAGCAGTCAGACCCCTGAAGGAAGTAGCACAGCCCAGGAAGTAGGAAATAGAATGTGAGTGTTTACAGCAAGGATGCATATACCTTTCCATAGACTGGTTCTACCATACAGATTAAGTCCTAGCTAGCATGCGGGACTTGGGGAAAAACATTACATTTTATTGCCTTACACTCTTCTTAAATATTATGGCTAAACAGTTCTTATTTGCAGAGGAGATAATTCAACAATAAACATAATTTTAGGGAGGAATTGTTTTGAACCTATAGATTCCAAAATAATTTTAAAATTAAATGTTTGAGCATGGAGCCACAACTATCTCACGTGGACTACATGGACATTCTCTCCACATTTGCAGCTATTTCTACCAATGCCATCTTCCTTCCTGACCAAAGAAAATGGGACTTGAGCTTGAGAATAGATTAGAAGCAATGAGTGGCTAAAAAACGGAAGAGTACCATAAAAGGGCATCAGAACCAAGTTAGCTTTAGCCATGTTATTTTATCATATACAGTATTTTATAATGAAAATTCAGAACAAGATCATAAATAATTCCAATTTACATTTACTTCATAGAACTTAGCAATGATTAATCGTCTTCTACATATTAATTCAATAGGTTTCTACAAAAGCCTTATAAGATCATCAGGATAGATACTACTATTGTTGGTATTTCACTTTTACTTATAAGAAGACAAACACAGTTACCTGAATTGTCCAAGGCTAAGAGCTACAATGACCATGTTAATAAATAGCAGCTTTAACTAGGTTGATAATATTCTAATGTCTAATATTAATAACTATGCATATCAATATTAAAACCTTAAAGTATGGTTATTACTGTTTCCAGAAGAGTTTAAATGGCTAAGTAAATTAAAATAGATAGAAGAGGGAAACCTAATATAATAAATCATCCAATCAGAAAAAATAAAAACATAAAACAGCTTATCTTAAAATACTTGGTAAGACTGTAACCTGTTTTACTTTTCTAGAGTTTGTAGAACTTTGAATTTAACGGATCCATACACATGTAATAAAGGATAAAACTATAAGATGCAGCTCTGGCGTACTGCTCAGGGCGTACCCCTGCTGTGGACACTGTGTAGGGTACCACGGGCTATTTGCCTCTTAGAAGATTGGCAAATATTCTATATAACTTCGATCTGCTTCTGTTCAGAAAATGTGTTCCTTGATATTTTTTACATTATTCTTATGATGTTAAGGTAGAGAACAGTATTCTCTAATTCTTTCAAATCCGAAATCAGATACTTTAAAAAATGGTTAGCAAATGTAATGATTGAGAACTTTATATTTCAACTGTCAAGTAAAAACACAAGGAGATATACAGAATATATTTTTAAGTACTTAATTAGACTGTCTTTCAGAGTTTGTGTCTATTAAAACTAACCAACTATAATTTAATATTTAAGCATTTTGTAACCCTGAAGTATTAAGAAATCTAATAAAGGTGCTACTGCCTTTTGTTATAATATATATACTACATGCTTCAACAGGATAACCTTTCACTATTGGAAAACATTAAGTTATGTACTATTCTTAATTAAGGCTCCGTTTCAGTTAGAGTAGAGCAATTTGCAATTTAATTATAATAACACAAACTGCAACGTAAATAATGATATAGTATACATTTGCTCTGGATAGAGTAGTCAATGAATAAAACTTTACATACAGGAAATAAAAACAGGTGAGGGCGTTGCGTCTCGCTTATTGCCCTCCTGACTAATGAGAGCGGGAGTGAAGGTCACTCATCTCCCTGAACATTCCTGGACACGCACAGTACAAGCCCATGCTACAGACAGTTCTGCTAACCTAATATAACCACCAGGAAAGCATCATTTCAGAAAAATCCACGAAGAGAAAACAAGTGATAAAATAGTACATAGCTAAAACTAACTCATTTATCAAGAAAGACAGAATAATTATTAGGAATGTCTAGAAGGTACGCCCTGTGATAGAAATGAATAATGAGAATAGTACCTATATTATTTAAAATTAAGAACACACTTTAGAAAACTCAAAATCTAGTGGGTTTACTCAATCTAGGCTTGACTTATGCATACATCTTTATATATATATATACATATATATATATTTCCATATATATATATATGGAAATGATGAAATACTTGATTTTACAAACCACAGAGGTAATTTTTCTTCTTTAGTTGGAAGAGAAAATGCACTTGGCTTCTTGCTAATAGTAATAACAAGATCAGACATCAGATTTTGACATTTTCACATAAGAGAAATTGAGTTCTATCAAAATCTAATCTGTTAGAAAGCCAATGATTTTCTTTTAGCAGAGGTGTATGTAAGTTATACATTTTTCATCCTTGCTGGTGTGTTGGTGAAGCACACGTGTTAGCCTAGGTCTGTACTACCTAGGTGTTTGTTCAAATTACCACTTGCTATTAAATCACAATTCCGATTAATTTACAACTTAATATAGCAGCTCAGCTCTTGAATTAAGGATTTATTACAGATGTAGCAGAACAGATAATTATAAAATACTTTTTTTCTGAACAGAGTTTTGGGACAGAGTTCCTAATGTGGAGTATGGGTAAATTATTTAGGTTCTCTGCTACTCTCAGTTTGCACAAACACTGAATTCCAATTTAGCTTATTGGTGTTTTGGCTCCAAATACGTAAACCTCCCCAAGTCAAAATACTGCTTACTTTAAATTCAGTCCAGTATATTCTTATTATGTCTCCTTGGCACAGACTATGTTACATTTGTCAATTACATGAGTGAGTAGATAATATAATATAAAATACATATATTGTGCTTTACCAACCAGGCTGTAGATACCCTGAGGGAAAGCCCATGTCTGCTTTCCTTTTAAATAAAGTGAAAAGAAGAGAACAGTCTCCCTAGGAACTAGCATAAACCTTCATGAGAGCAGGGACTCAAATAAATATTTATTTTCACAAAGAAAAGGTAAAGAAACCAATTATCTTTAGGTAATAACCTGAAGGCTAGAAAGATGTGGACAGATAATAACAAGAAGTTCACATTTTTGTTAACAGATAGTTGTTGGCAAAGAGTAGCATCCATAACAATTTCGAAATTGGGAGGCAAGAGCAGAATTATACTATAGATGGCATATCTGTGCCTCTCTGATCCTAATTATTGCCAAGAGTTTCAAAGCCAGTCAACAGTGAATACACAGCTATTTTAAAAAGCATCTTCAAGTACTTTTTTCCTCTTTGGGCATTCCTTCAACAGACACTCCCTTATTCCGAGAAGGTAATTAAGAAAATATGATTGTGCCAGACGTGTTTTTCCTCTCTTCTTTGAAACTTCTACTGGTGACGGCCTTCAAACACTAGAAGAGAAGCCCCATGGCAGCTGTCCCTTACTCCCTGGCCCAACCTGTGAAAATGCACAGATTTCGATGAAACAGCATACATGTCCAAGTTGACATTAACAGTGTATCCTGAAATGTAATTGTTGCAGATAAATATGAAATGCGTTCTTACCCCAGAGGAAATTAAAAGTCTTCCCATCAGCTGTCAAATAGTCACTTAATTTCCTCTAGTTTAACTTGAAAACATTAGAGAACACATACATAAAATGGAACATTGTTTTTCACCGTATACAATTTTCCTATAATCTTACAAATTATGTAATAACATCTCTGTAAAATACTGTACAAGCAAAATAAGGTGTTAAGAAAAACTTGAACGCCCCTGATAATGAATTTTCAAGGGGCACAGATAGGAAAGATAAAAGAGGATTCAGTATTTAATAGTTTTTAGAAATATTCCTTTATGTACCAAAAAATATCTCCACTGTACACTAAGGACAGATTTAACGAAGGAAAAATTCTCTCGGCTGTTAGAAATAAACACTAAGTAAAGTAAAGTATGCTTTAAAATAACCCAATTTCTTTTGCTTATTTCAAGAGAGGCCAGAACTAATTAAATGTTATTAGCACCTTAAAATAACTGACTACATTTTTGCAAAGATGTAGGCCCTCATGTCTCTCTATTAGTTTTAGTAGGTCTTTACATAATTTCATTCCCTTCCACCAAGCAGTAAGAACTAGTTCCATGGAATCTTAGAGTAGACAGTTAGAGTGATCACTTATTCCACTATTTTGAATTTGTCAGCTTTTGGAAACTAAAAATATGTATATTCAGGAATATGCAATTAATGAGGAGAGGGTCATGTTTCATCAGAATTTCAAAGTGGCCGGTGAACCTGAAAATTTTCACAAAATAACAATTAAAGTAGCCCAACGTCCAGTTTACAAATAAGCCTGGAGAGCTGAAATAATTGCTCTAAAGACAAACCTACAGCAGCTATACAATACCTAGAACCAGGTCTCTTGATAAGCAATTAGCTCAGCGTACTATTCTGCCCATATCATTTTTCTCGGAGCGTAGGTGGGGAAAAACTGTGTTAAATGTGCATGGTGTTTTTGTAACCAGACCTCATTTCAGGTAACAAGAGTAGTTTCTAGGTCAGAATACTGTCTATAAATACAAAGTCTGAAGATGGGGAAGGTAATAAAAGTGGTCTACATGAGTCAAAAGAGGAAAACAAACCTCAAATGCCATGCTGCCTCTAGGCCAAGCCCACACCCAACCCTGCCTTCCGACCCTGCAGCAGCAAATGCTCTGGTCTCCAAGATCACAGAGAAAGCCGTAGGGCCCTTCAAAGGAAACGCAGATCCCGAGACATCACATTATGAAGGAGAGGACTACCTCAACTAACACGGACAGGTTGTGGGGACTCTTCCCACCTCGCTGCCTCGGCACCACAGCCCCTGTCCAACCACACACACACACACACACACACACACAGACAGGTACAGGATGATTTCAAGGTATCCATTTATAACATACAAATCAAAACAATGCATGACATTTAACTGATAACCCTGCCAAACCACCTGCGCATCTTGACATTTACAAAACAAGAAAGTGGTTTAATTTATGCCTCTGCAGCAATGGTGTGTGTAAACATCAGAGTACGTACTCCAGTTCCACCATTTATATACAGGGTGATGCCAGGCAAATGACTAAATCTGTCTGTGACTCAAGTTCCTTGTTATTAAAACGGAGACAACAACAGTGCTGACATTTTCGGACTGTTACGAGGATTAAATGTGGTCATATGTGTAAAGTTTCTCCAACAAAGCTTCATATTTTACGATTTTACAAATAGCTATCATCATTATCATCATTACCGGAAGGCACATATACAATTAATTACTCATGGGGCAGAAAGAGTTAAGAAGTAAGCTTAAGATAAAACTGTTTATTAACAAAAGGCTCAAGCTATCATGAAAATTCAAACTATTTCCTGGGACGATACCAGAAAGTCTTCAGCCCAGGTGTTTCTTGAGGCCACATTTCCATGGACTTGTCACACCAGGGTTCTCCACCCAAATGGGACAAGTAGGTTCGTTTGATATGCGTCAGTGGGCAGTCCCCCTCTTTCCTGTGAGGGTGGGTGGGGCAGCCTCATGCACTCCCAGTCTCACTGTGTGGGAGATGTGATTAGTCCGAGTGTTCTGTCTCTGAAACACTTTCATGGCAATTTTAAACATAATGGCATGCTGTTGGGGTCTCCGGAGACAGTTTCACTGAGGCAATGCACCATGACAGTGAAAACCTCTCAAATGACGCCTGACTTCAGTTGCTCTGTTGGGCTCGTGCTGTCCCAGGACAGGAACCCATCTAAAGCCATGGAACACTGCAAAATTAATAGCTTTCAACATCAGGACAGATGCCAAGACTCCCAGTGGTGTAAGTGGCCGACACCACACAACTAATTATCCATCCAGTGTCTATTTCAACTTAAAATATTTTGTCAAAAATGAAGAGTTTTACCTTTTTATATTCAGCAATGCCCAAGGTATTCCAGAGGGAGTATGAAATGCAGGTAGCAATTTTACCCCAAGTTCCACTGCTTTCTTTCGAAATATCTGAAAAGTTAAACAGTGAAGTAAGCTACTGTTGCAAGCAAAACAAAATGTACCACACTACCATCTCACATTTAGCACCTTTCTACTTTAAAATTTTCTACATATGAAAAAAAGTAAAGTTTCTCAAATTGCAAGAATTCCCAAATTAATAGAATTACCTAGGAAAGCAAGAGTGGTCCAAGGGCCACTGGGCTGTGGGGTATTTATTCCAATTTTGGTTGCACATTAGCATCACATGGGAGATTTCAAGTAGTACTGATGTCTGGGTTGCACTCGTGAGATTCTAATTTCCATGGTCTGGGGCTTCCAGACCAGAATATTTTAAAGCAACACAGGTGATATCGGGTGATTCGAATGTGCAAGCTGGGGGAGAACCACTGCTGCTGGTGGGTAAGTCTTGCCCTGAAAATCAGGAGCTCTGGTCCCTTCTCTCTTTACTTATTTACTCAGGCACAGTGAAAGGAGATCAGAGGGAACGGGGTGGGGGAGTGAAGGGCAAAGGGGACCAAATCCATGGTGATGGGAGATGATCTGACTGTGGGGTGGTGTGCACCCGTGCAGTGTACAGGTCATACATCACAGAAACTGCACTTGGAACCTATATAATTGTATTAACCAATATCACCCCACAACATTTAATAAAATAATAAAATAAATTAACACCCACAAAAAAGGAAAAGAGATTGTAAAAACATTATTACGTAAGTAATTGATATGTCCTCTTAGTCATTTATAATTTTAACTTCCCCTGGTGTTAAGTATAGGTGATTTGAAAGATACGAAGTTAAATTAGGTACCAGTTTTGCCCAGAATTTAGCAAAGAAGATGATATATGCCCATAAATACCTAGGACACAGATAAAATGAGAGCTGGAGATAAAATGGTCCAGGAGTTCATGGCAGTTTGGTACGGCTGTGGGTGGGGATGGCACTTGGGGGAGGGGCCGTGTGCAGCACGTGCTGGGGGCTGATGGTGCTAGAGACTGGAGTGAGGAGTGGAGGGGGCATCCCCGAAGGTATCAGTCTAAACACAGGCAGAGACAAGTGCGGCCTGAAGAAATGGAACTGGCCAGCTTGCCTGACCAAAAAGGGGAATACTGCTGAGTAAGGCTTGGCATAACCAGCCAGCGTTGGCCTAAATTGTGGGGGGTCATAAATGTAAAGCTAAGAATTTTATTCTGTTAAAGTGGAAAGATATTGAAAGTTTTTGAGCAGCCAATTCACTTGAGAAAAATTGTGCTTTAGGAAGATAAATTAGTTGACTTCCATCCACAGTTCCAGTGCAAAGAAAAGCACTGAGTTAATTTACTCGTTGAAGGAAAGACTGCCACAGCCTTGGCAGCTACAGCTACAGCAGCAGGCAGGCACCTTGTCCCTTCTCCTTGCCACACTGTGTGCCTGAGCTTGGGGGCTGGGAACTAACAGTTTCCTCCTGCCTCTTACTCAAACAAGGGAGATGCGAGAGAAGCTGGGGAAGCCCTGAAAAACATGGAGAAGAGAGTGAAGTCCTCTCCCAGCCAATGGGGCAGCATTCATCAAAGCGCTGTCAAAGCAGTCGGGTGTGGCTTCTCCAGAGGAAAGGGTTCCAGTCACGGCTCCTGCTCTAAGACCCGAGTCTTCCCACAGACAGACCTGGCTATTTGGGGTCCCACACTGAAGATAATCCAGTAATACCAATGTTGACACTATTTCAGAAACACTATTCTTTTGGAATCCCACTCTCATTTAGTAATGAAAATTAAGAAAGTAGTGTTTTTTAATGTAAAAAATCTGATTTACATTCAATTTCGATAAACTAATATTCCAGGAGTTCAGGAATTTGTAGTTTGTAGAAAGAGCTGAAAAATGGAGGTACCATGCTTTACCCCCACCAATTATTAAAACTCCTCTTTAGAGTGGACAATTTCCTCTTTCAACAACTCATAGTGTATGGAAAGGGAGGAAGAAAAAAATAAAAGACCAAAAGCTACATTCTTCCTCCCGTTTCTCTGTCTTTAACCTAGTAAATTCCAAGTTCTCTCCTGTTAGGGATTATGCAATTACTGCCCAGCCATCTACTGACTTTTTAGTTTCAACCCAACGTTTTAAACTGTTAATTAACTCCTTTTCAAGAAACTTATATGAGGTAAAAGTTAAACTATGGAGTTAAAACACCATCGCTGATACTATAATCATATGGCATACAAGTTAAGGGCTCAGGCTTTAAAAACATTCTTCAAATTGGGTAATCTTGGGCAAATTGCTTAATCTTCTGTGCCTAGATTTCCTCATTTTAAAATGGGAATAGCAATAGCATTTACTCCTTTAAAGGTCGTGGAAAGAAATGAATGCATTATTATATTTAAAGACCTTAGGGTACATAGCAATCACTGAAAGGTTAGTTGTAGTTTTTATGGTGATAATAATTATGGTATTTCCCCAAGAACTTCCCTTATTTAACTGCTTAAAATTCTTTCTTATCTTGGCTTTTACCCAGCTGCTGTTCTGGTACCTTCTGCGCAGGCTGTGAGTGTGCCCCCCCTCACTGCCTCGCACACACTCTTCATCAGGAGCGTGCACTCTCAAGAGCTAGGCCCTTCGTTCTCATCAGCTGTTTGCGCTCCCAGATTCAACTCCCCGTTTCAGCTTTAGTTCTGTAGTTTTTACTTGTGTGCTCACACCACAATTCGGGTGTGTTGTTCTCTGGCTACTGGCACTTAACATGTTTAAGATGAAATCAGTCACTTCAGGTCCCAGGCAGACTTCCCCAGTCCCATCACTAACACTGACACCAAGTCCCAGGGGCTCCAGAGAGCAGGCATTTTGACTTTAGATTTATTGCTCTTCAGTCATTAAGTATCGACATCAATCTCCCTGATGTGTCTTATACAAGGTTCATTCCCTTTCCACGATAGAGGATAGTCCGTATTTTTATCACTGGGTACAATGAAATGGCGTAGCCAAAAAGAAGGTTCTCCAACCCAGTACCCCATTTCCTCTTTCTGCCGTACAACGTTCCTGTTTGAGAGACCATAGCGATTCCTTGTGTTGTCTAACGTACCAGGTCAAAACTGATCTGTCGGCCTTCCACAACCTCTATGAATCAGGCCAACCTATTAGGTTCTGTTCTGTCAAAGACCCATTGGGCTCCAGCTTGAGACTTCATGGTCTCAAGCACTCATTCAAGTTCGGTTCACTTTAGTATCTGTTTTTTTTTTTTAAATGTACGCCCCCAGTTTTATTGAGATATAATTGACATGTAACATTGTGTACAATGTGATGGTTTAATACATGCATACAGTATGAGATGATTACACAATCAAGTTAGTTAATAACTCCACATCCTTTGTTTTTACTGGTTGTGCCACCTTCCACCTTAGTATATAAGTGTTTATTTACAGAGTTCTCTGATCCTGCAACACCCTTTTCTGCCTTCGGTTGGCCAATACAAGTTCATCCATTCTTCAGGTCCCAGGCCAAGATCTTTTCCTTCTACAAACTCCTACAGTGGTATCACACAATGCAACATTTGGTTACAGAAAACAAGGTACAGATCACTAAATGTGTCCTTGTGTTACCTTCTTCTATCCCTGAGTAATTTTCCTTTCTTTCTAAAAGTAGAGAAAAGATCTCCATTTCTTGGTCATTTCCTATTATACATATCCACCCCAGATCAGGTAGATTAGGTAATTTCCTATTTAAATTTATTGATGTCACAATACTTCTATGAGTATCAGGTAAGAAAATATTTATATCTCAGTTAACAGGAAGCAATGGCTCTTCCCATCTTGAGGTTTCTGCCTTTGCTGGCGTCTCTGGCTACAAGGCTCTTTCTCTCCTGTTTGAATGCCTGGTTCTTCTTAACCTCAGCCATCTCTTTAAATGTTCCTTTTTAAAACAGGTCTTTTTCAACAATCCTACATAAATTTGGCTATTCTTATTTACTGCTTATCATATCATCCTTTTTATTTCTGTCTCACTATCACATTCTAATTTCCTTATTTGCTTATTGTTTATTATTTGACAACCCCACCAAATGTAAGCCTCCTGAACGCATGGACTTTGTCTGGTTCAGTGGTATGTGCGAATGAGCCTGTGTGTGCATATATATTGCTGGATAATATATATACGTAAACATATATACACATATATAAGTATACACACATATATACACACATGTAGTATCAAGCAAAGTAACTGGTTCTCAGTAATGTTAAAAAAATATATAAAAAATAAAAACAACCAACACACACAAAAAGAAACTTTTTGTGATAATGGAAATGTTCCATATATTGATGGAGGTATTAGTTACACATGTGTACAGAATTGTCAAAATTCATCTATCTGTATACTTAAGATCTATGCATTTAAGTTCATAAAAATTATAATAAAAATACTCCATAATGACTAGTGTTACAAAACAATAAATGTTCATTTGATAAACAGACATACCTGGGGCATTGTAATGAGAAACCATTGATATTCTAGTGTTTGCAAATTGCTCCATCCTATTCCATTGGTTTCTACTATCTATAAATAATTATGTCAAATATTCTGGTGTCTCAATCTTGAGCACAATTACAAAATAGTTTGGGCTTAAACATTAATTAAACTATTGATGCTTTCAGCAAAATCACATGTAAGCCTGAATCAGTTCCAATTCTTAATGTTTGATTTGTTGCCTTCTCTTGAGATATAAAGAGAGGTTACCTGGAGGAGGAATCCAGATATTTAAAGAGAACATCTTTCTAGATAACGTAGTGAGTATGTAATAAAACTCCTAGCTAGCTTACAGAATTAATATTAAAAGAATAAGGGAGAAATGTCACAAATCTTTCTAAATGGCAGTTAAATTTTAACATCTTGGATAATGTGCTAGAAAGCAAGTGATCACAAGCATCCTAAGTGGGACTTCAGTGCTCCTTTAAATGGGGAGGTGCGGTGCAGGGGGTGCTGAACTCGGTCGGCACGTGGACGCCAGGTCTGGCTCCACTGTGGCTTCCGTGGGAGGCCTGGACCAGTCACTTCACTTTCCTGCTTGTCAGTTTCCCCAGTAAAATGGGAGAGCAGGGCTCATAATTTCTAACTTTCGATTTGTCACTGATGAAACTAGTATTCAGAAGTCATACAGCTAGTACTAAAACGAGACTGGCACAAAAGCAAAATTATGGTCAGGTTCCACGAAGATAAGTGTTAATCTGCCACCTGATTCTTCCTCAATCTTGGTTTCCAGGGTTTGTTGGTACTTATATTTGGTGGAAAGGATTTCATGAAGTTAAAATGGCAAGAAAAAAATGACAGTTCATAAAACGTAATCTATGCTGATAATAGATGTTTTCTTTTTTGAAAAAATGACCATTAAAATTAAATAGAGTATTCACGCAATTCACACTAATCAGTTTGAGATAGATGATTACCTTATGATTCAACACGAATCTTCAAAAAAAAAAAATCCCTGCGTTACAGGGATTCTGATTCTATTCACAGCAAAACTAAAAGCTAATATAATGTGCCAAAAGGAGGGTGGTAAAATATGATGGAATAGCTTCTAAAATAATCTTTCAAGCATGCAGGTCACACACAGGTTTAGGCAGCAACGTTTATGATCCAAAGTTAAGAATTTCAAAATGACTACACCAAAACTGTATCTCGTCATTATAATTAAGTAAATCATCACAGTCTTTGATCAATGTTTAAGAAACTTCAGACTTTAGAATCTATAAATAAAAACATTCATCTTGTTACTTTGTCCTTATAGATAGGACTAGACAAGGCTCTAAAACAAGATGTATGGCTTTCTTTGCTCTTCTAGCTTGCAGATCCCTGAAGAACTGTACAAGAATGTTTACATGCCAGAGTAAAGAGTCAGGAAAGAAGAAATGAATAAGAACCGACAGCGCTGGAAAGAACCAGCTTCAATCCCGGCATTCTTCAGTTTGCCGTGCACACTCACTGTCAAAGGCTTTCTTCACACGCTCACGCTGAAAACTTCACTGTTAAAGATCAAACCCTAATTCCCCATTAGTAGAAGCACAGTTTGCCTATTACTCATTTTTCCTACAAAAAGCTTTCAGCATGAGATGCCGTAGGTATGATAAATATCTTTGACTGAAAAATAACTAAAATAACCCATATATTGTTAGCTGAGTTGATTAACACACACAATATGGACCAAATTTAATCATTCAACCAACAAATATGGAGCTACTCTGGTTTTTCAGTTTAGACTGGAACCTCTAATGGTTTAAATATTCTAATAAATACATATAAAAATAGTTAATCCAGCAGAAATGTACAGCTGGAAGGGACATCGAAGGCCCAATGTTTCCATAATCTCGGTATGTCGATGAGGAAACTGGGTTCAGAGAGGCCCTCTTCTCCTAAACACTTTGAGGGGGCGTGGTTTGATGAAACCACAGCCAAGTGAATGCCGGATTCACGCCTTTTCGAATATCTGTGATTCTTTTGATCTAGAGGGACTGTCCCCCGTGGGTCCCTCGTAAGGGTGTGCGCACACATCTTTCTTTTACTGCCTGTTTCTAATCGTTGCGTCTTCTCTAATTGATTAAAAACAAAACCTGACATTTTTTAAATTAAAATAATTAATGGTTGCATTGGTCAAATTGCATTATGAACTTCATTTTTTTAAACTTTGTAAGTTTTAATTAGGTGAATACTTTTGTTGATTGTTTTGTTTTTCTTCCCTGTGATTCAATACAATTCAGTTTTTAGCCTTTAGGCAATTAGATGAAGAGAGTGTTCTGCACTTTCCTGAAAAATTAAAGCACTAACATCTCCCCAACGTGTTTACTCAAAACATAGAGGGTAAGTATGCTAACCTGCCAGTAACCCTGAGTCGTAACCAAGAAGAATCAATATAATTGTACCTTAGCCTTGAGTTTCTAATTATGAAAGCACAAAATTTAAGAGCAAGAAAACACTTCTTATAATTTAAAAATCTAGATGAAGAATGCACTTTAGACTTAGCTAGCTTTTTAAAAGATATTTCTTCTTATGAAAAAATTAAAAGCAAGTTAACTTTTTAAAAAAATTTGCCTTTATACTATTCCCTAGTCAAAATGAACAAACGTTGATAAATAAATGAATACGGATTTTTTTTTTTCCCTGAGGGATCTGATTTCATTCCTTAGTTCCTGAGTTGGGAAGATGTTATAATGTTAAAATAGCAAGATGAAAAATGGGGAGAAATACTAGGTATATTTTCAGGCTGTTCAAATAGAAATCACCAGTATCCACGTGGGCAGCAACCAGTGCTACTTGCTCCTGGAACCTGGCCTGCATTTTCCCTGAGCATAAGCCAAAGTCAAGGTGATGTGGTAACCGACACACTGAACAGGGAATTGGGTGGCCCGAGTCCTAGTTCAGGGCCTGCTACTCACTAGTTCTGCCACCATGAAGATGGATCACTTCACTTCTCACTGGTTATGGAAATTTTCTGAGAGATAAAGGACAAAGACACATAAATGACAACACTAAGAAACATTATATTGACCATCTGATAAAGGAAATATCTTGAGAAATAATTAAGGTCCTTTAAAACAGTG
The DNA here is from genome assembly GCF_022682495.2 of Desmodus rotundus. NCBI lineage: Eukaryota > Metazoa > Chordata > Mammalia > Chiroptera > Phyllostomidae > Desmodus > Desmodus rotundus. Next base: position 69,341,946 of record NC_071397.1, read on the forward strand.
CCTTCTCGGTTAAGAATAGTACGGGAAATGGAGAAGCCAAAGAACTTCTGTGTACAACCCATGGACATGAACTAAGGGGAGGTATGATAGGAGGCGGGTACAGGGCAGAGGGGAATAAAAGAGAGAAAAAAATTGGACAACTGTAATAGCATAATCAATAAAATATATTAAAAAAATAAACCGTCTTCCCAAGAATAAAGTTTGTTGTAGAGATAAATGGTGCAGAGGGGGAAGTTGAGAAAAGCAATACAGTATAATGATAGAGAGTTGTATGTTCTTCTAACAACACCTAAGGACAATTATCTTAGATGTTTTAACTCCTCAAGCACCAGCCCAAGAACAGTAAATAACAGCATAATGGTTCAAACCGTTATCTGGTGCTCAAAAGATGGGTTGTTAAGCTGCTCATTTTATCTCAATTGACACTAAAAGAATGGACAAGTTACCAACATGACGTTTTAAAAAAATAACATTTAATATTAGGTAAGTATGCCAAATAGTTTCTGAACACAAATTTTCACCAAAAAGAAAACATCTTTAAATAAACCGTAACGCCTGCTAAAGAGACGGGGATCATGAAAGCATGCACCCTCTCTGGCTGTGCGGACCCACCACACAGGGGCTGCTCATATGTGACATCACAGGTTAAAACAGGGACTGTTCTGTTATTCTGTTTGCAGCAAACATCACAAATCATTTGAAATATGCAAACTCCAGGCTTGGAAACCTTTGCTCAATAGAAAGGTAAGAGGAAGAAGACAGCCTCATCTGTGCAAGTATATTGTGATTCCCTGGCATTTTTGAGTTAGAAGGTATTTTAAGCTAGTAAATTTTTCTAGATACCGAATCTCACTGCTAAAGAGCATCAAAATATTTATAGTTTAACATTTTTCTTTGCATTGATTTTAAAAACATGTTTATCTGTTCTTTTGATTTAGTGAAATGTACAGGGATCTTGTTTTGGTGACTCAGCATCAGCATCACACGGTGACCCCCAGCTGGAGCTGGGAGATCCAGGGCCAGTCATCAGCTGTCTGGGCCGTATTATCTTGCACATTCACTTAACCCGCTCTGTACCTCAGTTTCTAGACAGATGAATAGGGAATCATTCCCCAAATCACAAGATGATTAAATGTGATTAAATGCACAAGGGCTTTTTAGAAAGCTGTAACAATAGTTATCATCGTCATTGTTCTTTGCTGTAAGACAGTGGTTCCCTCGGGAATAACTGAAGATGTTAGGATCTTTGTCCATATACTAAATGGTCCAAAAACTGCTGCGCTTTCATGTCTGCCTTCTATGGCCCTACTGTTCCTTCTGTGATTAGCTGTCGGTTCATTACAATGAAGGCTACTGTCTGTCCAAGTGCATTTGCTCGCCCAAGTCGCTGAGTAGTTTTGTGAACGGGGCCTGAGGACAAGTCGAAAGTCTCTCCTGTATATATCTTTTGGGAAGGGAATGAACTTCAGGAAATGTGCCCTTTTTGTGTAAGATGACTAAATTTGAACTATTAACTCTATAGGTATGAAAAGCAATAAAGTAGTGTATCATTTAGCAGTAATAGTTTGTAGATATACAAAGTAAACTAAATATCCATGTCTACATAGGTTGTGCTTGCTTTTTTGAAAAAAAAATGCAAAATATAAAGAAATGTTTTTTCTTTTTTCTATCTAAGTAAATGGAAACCTATCTGGTTGTGCATTGAATCCCATTAAGCTGGTGCTTTGGTTTCTGCATGACCCTCCTTTTCACATATTATACACTGATACCCGTAAAGTACCTTTGGGCACAGAGTTCAAAATTTTATATGTGAGCTGACAGAGGAACATTTTAAATTATTAAATGGTGACGCTGCTGGACAGAAAATTTGGGAGCACTGCAATTGTTCTCATGTTTGTTCCCCCTTTGGCAGGTTGATTAACCTCTCAGCATGACTTCCTTCATCTACAAAGTGAAATCCGAGGTCTGTCTGGAGAGGTTAACAGCCATTGTTAACACAACCAGAACGGTTTGCGCAACATCAATGTAACCTGGCAGCCAAGGAGAGTGGACGGGAATGTGCATGCATGAACAATGACAACTTCACTGTACTAGTCAGTGGGGGGTGGTAGACACCATTGAATGAGCATATGTACTGTGTGGCTGTCACATTCAAAATGACTGAGCGAGCAGAGCAACAAATCTGCATCAAATTTTGCATTAAGCTGGAATATTCATCCACGGAAACTATTCAGATTATTCCGAAGGCCACAGCTATGGGCAACTGGTGGTTGGCAGCTTCATCACGACAACACACCCACTCATGCATTGTGTGTTGTACAGAGTGTTTTGGCAAAACATCAAATCACCCAGGTGACTCAGCCCCGCTACAGACCAGATTTGGTGCCCTGTGACTTCTGGCTTTTCCCAAAACTAAATTCACCTTTGAAAGGGAAGAGATTTCAGACTGTTGATAAGATTCAGGAAAATAGGACAGGGCAGCTGATGGCAACTGGGAGAACTGTGTGAGGTCTCAAGGTGCCTACTTTGAAGGGACTGAGGTGTCATTGTCCTATGTACAATGTTTCTTGTATCTTGTATCTTCTTGAAAAATGTCTCTAGTTTTCATATTATGTGGCTGGATACCTTCTGGACAGACCTTGTATACCTTTGCACTTTAGAACTCAGAGAAGTTCTCTCTTTTTCCTATTCTTATTTTCCACATCCGAATTAAAAATTTAAATTTTCTCATTACACAATGAACATATTCTCATTATTGAAAAATTGTAATGTCAAATAGACAAAAATTATAGAACATCATTAATCCTATACACCCACTACAATTATTGTTAACATTTTGTCTATCCTTCTAATGGTATCGATTGCATTTTTGTTAGAAAAAATGGTATCATTCCACATATACTATGTTATAATGTTTTAAATCTATCTCAAGTTAATCTACATTAAATACAACATTATATGTCAGAGGTCAGCAAATATTTTCTGTAAAGGGTCAGATAGTATTTTAGACTTTGACAACTACATACTCTTTGTATCTCATGCTGTAATTTTTTTCTTATAATCCTTTAAATTGCAAAAACATTTTTAGCTTTGGCAGAACAAAAACAGGTCTCAGGCAGAATTTGGTCAGAGTGCTTTAGTTTGATGACCCCTGGTTTATATCAGTGGATATGTTTCTCTAACATCTTTTTAAAACTGCTACATAGTTTACCAGGGTATGGATGTACCACGATTTAGCCAGTCCCTTATTATTTGACTCTTAGATTTCCATTACCTTGGTATTACAAGCAGCAGTAGAATGAACATCCCTGTACATACTTACACACATGACTACGTCTTCAGGTTAAATGTTTGCGAGTGGAATTTCCGGTCAGAGGGCATTCCGTAATTCACTCACTCATTCGCTAACTATAGCTGCAGAGTCAGAGCAGCCACAGACAAAATGTAAGCGAAGGGGCATGTCTGTAGCTTGTCAACCCCTGGATTATGTTAACTTGACTGAAAGCGTCTTAAATATTTTTCATTTAAATTAAGAAGTTTTAAAATATTTCATGACACTATATGTTTTGAATACATCAGTTATATTCTTATGGTACGATAAATAGTTCAATGAAATAATACCTTATACTAACAACAATCACCATCAGAATATCAAAATGTCACATAACTGAATGCTTTTTTATTTTCAAGAGTTTTGAAAATATCAAATTGAAATAATTTGAGACAAATTTTCTCTTTAAAATACAAATAAGTAATAACTAACAGAATACATAACTTATCTCATCTATTATGGCTACTCTTGAACTATCTAAAAATCACAGGTGGCAAACACAAGGCCCAAATCCAGCCCTCCACCTTGTTTTATCTGGCCCGGTGCCTTGTTTCCACCTGGCGGCAGCGCCGAGCTCCTTGCTCCTAGTTAAGGAGTAGTTAATTTATATAGTCCTAAAATTACATTTGGCCCTTTAAAGGCAACCGCAAGGCTGATGTGGCCCCGGTGAAAATGAGTTTGACACCCCTGAGAATGCTTTAAAAGCTCTCTCTCTCTCACACACACCCCCCCAAAATAGTTTGAACTTTCTAAATTATAAACTTTTAAAAGAAACCTCTTCTATAATTCTGACCTTTTAAAAATGTCAATTCATTTTTTTAACAAATATTTATTGAAGGCCTATGTACTACAAGCCAAGTCGCACAAGGCACTTGGAATACATAAGTCAAGAAGACAGCTGTGGTCAATGACTCATAGTAACACTTGCTTTTGAAGTTTAACAGTGGAGAAACGTCTGCAGAGTAGCATTTTATGATGCATGGGGAAGGCTGAAGTAATTACTTCCATTTCTCCTCCAAAAAGAAAACGAAGACGGATCTAACATTGTTGTGAGTACCGCACAAGGCACTCAGGCAAATCCTTGCCGTCATGAAGCCTGACCATGTAAAACCGGCAATAGCATCAGAGACACATAGAAAAACAATTGCATACAACTGTAGAGAAAGTGATCACTTAGGTGTTTTCGAAGACTGCAATTCAGCTCCAGACAGAGCAGACTTCCCACAGTGTGAGCTAGGTACACCAGATATACATCTTTTCTTCTGTGAACGGTCCACCTCTCATCGTTCCGATGGGAGTCACTGGTGGTAGCTAAGAAGCTGCTCTATTAGATCTGTTCAAAACAACTAGCACTCAGTGAAAGACTGCGATGGCAGCACTGTGGGTTCTAAAAAAGTAAAACTCGTGAAACGAGAAAGACAAACACTGTAACACTGTATGATATCACAAATGTGAAATCTGAAAAAGCTGAACTCACAGAAACAGACAGCAGAATGCTGGCTGCCTGGGGTGGAGGCGGGGGAAATGGGACGGGTCAGAGTGCAGGACTTCCAGTTAAAACATGACTGAGTCCCAGTGATCTAATGCACAGCAGGGTGATTAAAGTTAACAATACTGTGTAATGTACTTGAAAGCTGCTAAGAGAGTTATCTTCAGTGTTCTTAGGACAAAAAAGAAATAGTAATTATGCGAGGAGATGGAGCTGTTAACTAATGCTACTGTGGTTATTAATCATTTTGCAATATATACATGTATCAAATTGTAATGGGGAGGTGGTTCTGGCTAGATCGCTGGGGGGCAAGGGAAACCCGATCCAGCAGGAGAGGCTGCACTAGCCTCTTCACCCTTCCAGATGACAGTGGTGGGAGGAGGGGCACACACAGTGTGGGCTGATGCTCATCTTGGATGTTGGCCTGAATTGGCTGAGAATTTGAACACTTCCGCAGTGTGTAGGATTTGGGGGGCAAAGTTTAAAATGGAGGGTGTGCAGAGGCCCTCCCCTATTTGCATTTCCCTTGCTTGCAGTCAGGAGCCAGCTCACAGAGGCTGAGTTGTGTGAGCAGGATGTGTGCCCCACCAGTGGGGGCCCCATGGGACACTGGGCCCCACTCTCAGTTCTTGCGTTGGCCTGCTTGTGTGGTCGGCAGCAGGCTCTAGGGGTACACGCACCTTGCCAGCACCTTGCCAGCAGTGGGCTGGGGCAGGATACCGTAGCCCCATGCCACAGTGCATGAACCCTGCACTGCTCCCATTCTCTTGCCCTGAGAGTGGCACACAGACTGTGGCTGGGAAAGTTTGTCCGCTCCAGGGGTGTGAGCAGCCTTCAATGCTGGAGCTCAGTGGACTGAATCCCTAGCATTACCACCTGCAGTGATCTGGCAGTGCTCTCTGGCACCTAGAGAAGGAGAATGCTGCAGCGAGGCAATGGAGATGCTGGCCTCACAAGTGTATGCACCAGAGAGAGGGACAGAGAGAGCCTGGAGCTGGAGAGATGGAGACCCATTCGTGTAGCAGCCTTGGGCCACAGGGAGGCAGATAAGAATGGAGGGGGGGTTGGTCTTTGGGCATGGATTTGAATTTCAGTCTTTTCGGGAACAAGGGGATTTCTGTGTTTTGCAGAAGAGAATACCTTGGAGGAGTCCCCATCTCCCCCAAATCGGGGACCCTGTTAATAAAAACCTTTTTCCTTCCCCGCCAGTTATTTGTTATGCTTGTGTATGGCGGCAGGTGGCTGAATCCCATTTTGCCCTGTAACAAAATCACCATCAATTGTACATCTTATAAGTCAATCACATCTCAGTAAAGCTGAAAAAAAAAAAGTAAGACTCCAAGTTGTGAGGCAAAGCAGAGTGGGAAAAACATGGCAGTCAAAGATAAAAGGGAAGTGAAAACAGGAGTGTCTAGCTTGAGTCCATAGTCCAGAAGAAGGGGCAGGCGGCAGCCTCACGGAATCAAAGTGCAAAAGAAATGGAGACAAGTTCTTCTAACATTAAACAAAAAGCGTGCCCTTGGTGAAAACTTAAGATGAAGGCTGAAAATTTCACCTGTGAACAAAATAGAACGAGAGTGGAGTATTATTACCTTGTCCCTAATTTTACTCAATCCAAGGCACTACTCTTGAAGACAAATGACAGAGAACCATGAGAAAAAACAACTTTTTCTTTAAGGGGTTGTGATACAAAAATAAAAACAAACAAAAATTCTGGTATAGTCCAACATGAATCTGGGACTTTGAAGAAATAAGATTTCAAAAGATTCTTTAAAAATCTTCATTATATATTAATAATAGAAATTTGTGTCACAAATTCTTCAGGGATTATATAAGAGGGTTCTTCTATTTGCTTTATTTAACTAGAGTTTTCCTGAATGTAAATGAAACACCAAGTAACTTACACTGCATTTGATACAACATTTGTTAGATTCTAGGGAAGGAGTTCACTATGATTCCTAGTAGAGGAAATGTTTCCCTCAATTCTTGCTTTAGTACATTAGGGTATGGTTTCCTAGACAATGGTGATAACTACTTCTGGATGTCTATTTTCTTAGTTCATTTTTTGAAGAAAGGAATCCTGTTAATTGCATGATACTAGGTCAGCGGTTCTCAAAGTGTGGTTCTTCCACCCCCAGCCTCAGCTGGGAACATGTAAGGAATATAATTTATTGGACCTCCACCCAGAATTACAGAGTAAGAAACCCTGAGAGTGGGAACTATAATTTTTTTTGATAAGCTTTCCTGGGGATTCTGGTATGCTACAAAGTTTGAGAAGCACTAAACTTCTCAGAAGATGGACACAGGTAATTCAGTAAGAATGGGAAATAAATTGATTAAAAACAGTACTTCAGTCAAAAATACTTATACTACAGGTATTATACTGTTTCTTCAGTGAATCAAGCAGAAATATTTAACAATCTTTACGTTTTGCAAACAGTGCAAGGGGTATTGAGCCATGTGATGCTGAATTTGCAGTTTAACAGCGAACTCTCCACTTGCTTTTGCCTGGTATTTCAGAGCACTTGGCACAGCCAATTCCTAAATGAATGGCAGTCATGACTGTGTAATTTCAGCCTTATGTGCTTGTCACTGTGGTTTAGGAGCTTATTTTACTGTTAAGTCATGTCTCTAAGTCATTTAATAGCATTAGGATGGAAAGATATGGTCAAAATTATGAGGCCAAGAACGAACCTCCTATGAGTACTTTATGCCACATTGAGAATCTAATTATTGGTTCACAACACAGCATTTCTAAGTCTTTTCTCCCTTTACACAGACTCTGTTGCAAATCAGCACACAACAGTATTTAGTTTGAAAGGGACATTTATATGTAAAGTAGCTCTTGTATCTATTGATGGTAGTTCACAGGTAAAATAATCCTTCCTGTTTTAGCATAGGACTAGTTATACAAGCTTTAAAACATTAAAAAAATGAAAATTATTTTTCAGCAGTTGGAGCTATGCCAATACTATACATTTGGAATAATGTAATTGACACACATTCATAAAATCAGGCATGGCTTGTATGAATAATGTAAAGAAGACTTATGCATGATATAGCTTTCTTAAGATTAAGATTGAATCATACAACATGTGGTCTTTTGGTTGTCTGAAGCTTGTTCTCTGGCAGAATCATCAGGAAGGTCTCCGGGAATCAATATTCCCTAAGTTCTTACATGCTAATTAGTTTGCTTTTGTGTCCTTTACACTGAAAAGTCAGTTTTGCTGAATGGAAGATCCTTGTTTCTCATTCTTGCTACAGCTGTCAGAATTACACTTGAGTTTGTTATTAAAATGGGCAATGGTTTATAATGGATAAAACTCCTCATTCAAGTTTTCAGTAAGGCGGGAGCCAAGACTGGCTATTCCACAAGTTCGGGATCCGTACTGGTTCCCAGTTGTTTCTGTGTCTACAGCAGTAATCTTTGTGGTGCTCCTCTACTCCTAGCATCTCTCTTCCATGGTTTTCTAGGGGATAGAGTTGTCCAACTTTCCTACTTTCTTCATTCCCAGGCATTTATGTATCTGGACTATGTAAGTATTGTACAGCATGAAGCATAACTCAACCTTGTACCAGAAAGTGTCATTGTTTATGCCCCAAAATGAGTTAGTAAGTTGTGAGTTATGGAAGAAAGCTTCTCACCACACTCTTCCTCCAATTTATAACATTCTGTGAACCTGCAAATCAGTGTATCAAAGTTTGAGAACACTTGACTTAGAGGAACGTTTAAAAGATATTTATTTCATATCCCATTATTTTCAATTAATAGAAAAACCCTGAAAGTGATAAAATGACTTGCTCAGAGTAGTGCAGTGAGTCAACAACTTACTGTGGTCTGAGAAGCGTGGATCCCAGATTCTACGCGTGATGTGCTTCCCATTCCCTGAGAGTTACTTTTTTAAAAAATATATTTTATTCATTTATTCTTAGAGAGAGGGGAAGGGAGGGAGAGGGAGAGAAACACCGATCAGGTGCCTCTTGTACATGCCCCAACCAGGGAGCGAACCCACATCCCAGGCTTGTGTCCTCACTGGGAATTGAACTGGTGACCTTTTCCTCAGTGGGACGATGCCCACCCGAGCCACACCATCAGGGCCATAAAAGTTAAGTTCATTATGGTGATGTATCTAATACAACGAATAGTTCAAGTAGCCCCATATTTACAAATGGTTTACCTAGAGACTCAAATTTGACAGTTTCCCTTAGAAATACAATTTTTAAGTAGTAAGAGCCTCAGATCATTACACGAAAGTCTACTCTGATTATAGATGTCAGAGAAGCAGAGTTTTTTTAGGGTGAGGAGAGAGTAAAATGACAGAAGACATTGTCGGCTTTTTATCACATCTATAGGTTCCTCCAAACCTTTTTTAAGATTATATTTAAATAATATAGGAATTTCTAATACCTGTGTACCAGTAACCAAGCTCTATCAATTCATATCATGTAGTCATATAGTGAAATTTGCTTTGGATTTAAAAAAAATAAAGTAAAATAGTACAGTTTCTAATTACCTTGGGTTTCCACCATAAAATGAATCTGTATTTTGATTTGAGAAGTCTCAAGAGTGTCTGGTAGACTGTATGTTTTCCTTTACATAGTCACCTCCTTTATCCCTCAGACAAGGCTTTCTTTTTCCCTGGCTTGTTCCTGAACAGCTTTTCTCTTATTTTCTTCTTCCTCAAGCAAGCATACATTGCTTTAGAAGTTTCTTAAGAGATAGTTACTGCTGTAACAAGAGAAAAAAGGGTCTCTGCTATGTCTTCCCTAATACCTTCTTTTAATCAAATCCTGCAGAGAAAGGCAAAATCACAGATTGTGCCAAGTGCCTCAGTATTCCTAGATTTCCTTCTATGTTAGTAATAAACACAATCTTTTTTATTGAGTCTCTACACTTATCACAAATAACCCTACTATTTTGCCTTTTAAATGGTTGATAATAGAAAATGCAAAGAAATTTCCAATGCACATATATTTTAGAATATGAAATAATCTACAATACATACTAATTGTATCACATTTTAGATTGATTTGTGCTTAACAAAAAAATTGTTAGTATAATTATCCTTTGTCTTTTAAAACTGCTCTTGATAATGCAAACATTAAGTAGTGGACGTGAGACTGCGAGGATTTATGAGCAATATGTTTACTTAAGCTTTGTTTCAACTCCATTTCCGTGTAAACTGAGGATAACATTGACGTCTAATAGATGTTGCTGTAAATAAACCACCCTCTGAAATGCCAATCTATAAATGGACTATGAAGAAGGAAATTCAATTATTTCTGAGTAAAGGTCATTTTCTTTATGAAACAGATGTTAGATGTCTATATTCTTGTAAGAAAAATTTAAAAAATTCAAATCTGAATCCCGAGTACGGCTGAGGGCAAGAGTTTGATTATGATTTTTTTCTATGTGTACTCCAATTTTCCTTTGACATTTTTCTGATCATAGGATTATTGTTAGTTCACTATGAAAAACCTGGTAAGTATAGAAGAACAAAAAGGCTGGGGGAAAGATTATATACCAACCAGAGGCAAATAAAATTTATATTTAGGAACAGTTTCCTGTGTAATTATTCTCTCTGTTTTCCATAGCTGAAATTATATTATAAACAAAGTTTTGCATCTTGCTTTATTTACTACACCAGTGCTCGTCCATGCCATTATATGAATGCACACGCATGAGTCTCAGTGGTGGCACAGCATGCCGTGATGTGATCATCCCACGATCTGCTCCACCAGCAGTCTCCAGTTATTGGATATTTGAGATGTCTCATTTAATTTACTGAGTCTCCACAATATACCCATTAACTTCTTTAGGCATAATATGATTGCATTTTAGATTATTTCCTTTGAATAGATTCCCTAGTATAGAGTAACTATAGCTAAAAATGCCTTTATTAAGGATCTTTCATATGCATAGTACCTAATAGCTTTTCAGAGCAATGTCTGAATAAATCTTTGCCCTACTCTCACCAAACTGGGTATTAACATGGTTTTTAGTCGTTGCTAATTTGATGGCAAAAAAGGGGGAGAGAGAGGAGTCAAAGTGTTGTTGCTTTCCTTTGAGTATTTGCGAAGAGAGTAAATGATTATTCTGCCTTTGTCTGGACATGGGGGGAAAGCACCGAATGGGTAAGTAAAACTAGGGGGATGTGCAAAACCAGACGGAGGTGAAATGAGTTTGGCAGTGATTGAACAACGTATGGGGACTGCCCATTTACCTGAGGGCTAATTAAACTCCATTACTTGAGGTGGCCTCTTTAAATTCCGCAAGGGGGACGGACCCCTAGGAAAAACTCATGGCAGGATGCTGGGCCACTGGATCTAATCTTAGTTTAACCTTCAGGGACCTGGGTTTGAATCTTGTCTTTTGACAGCAGTTAATGTGATTGAAAGAAAACATACTATAAATTGTTTGTTCACTCCAAATCTTAAAGACTATGGTAAGTAAATATTTAAATCATTTTTACTGTTACTGTTATGATATATGACAATATATCTGGGCTCTCCTTCCTCTCTTTGTCTAAATAAATAAAATGTAAAAAGCAAACAGGCAACTGGATTCTAAATTTTTGTTCACAGTCAGGAGAAATTTATTAAAGTGTTGTCAACATACGGTAGATTTATGAGTTATTTCTAAATCCTTTTTGGAATTCTCTAATTACATAAAAGCATTCCAATTGTATTGGTAAACCTTCACAATTTATGTCTGTTAATACAAACAATTTTAGTTTCATTTGAAGTAACAGGGTAATATCATTTTCCTTCATATTTCTTTATTGGAATATATGATTCAAATTGAAAATACAATTCTTTTTTCTAAATTGTGTCCATCCATATCACTGTGTTCTCAATTACCATTATCTTCAATATGCCTTACATACAAAGAAGCTGAATGTATACCTTAATCAAAGTGTTGCACCAAAATACAGATATAAATTTTACCAGCATTTTGATCTGTACTCAACACTAATTCAGGAAAAAAAAGGATTAGTGCTAAAATTACATAGATTTTTATATATGTTACATATACAAGGTTTTTGCCACATATACTCATTGGAAAATGAAAAGCATTTTATCCCACTGATGAAGAATGTGAGGGGATGGAGGATAAAAAATTGAAGAAAAATGAGAATGCTTACAACTTAAAGGATTATTTGGAAAAATTCAAGGACAACTTTGTATCTATTTTGAAAAAAGGACATAAACGCAAGAAATAAATAATTTCAAATACAACTTGAATAAAATGTTATAAACTCACAATTGTTATGGAAGATTTCATGGGTTATAGAAGACTGTTGCTTTTTCACTATATGTGGTTTAGATGTTGAACTAATGATCAAGTGAAAAAGAAAGACTGTGGTCCTAACCCTGGTATGAAACCCTGAAATGAAACCCTGGTATAACTTTCGCTTTGGGAATAACACATGGACAGGACTGTGCGGCAGGCAGAGCAGGGTCTAATCCCAGTTCGGTTGCTTCCTGCAATCAGCTTCCAGGAATCAGCTGCACTGAGCTTCCGCGTGTCTGCCACAGGGAGGTCCTGCAACGCCCCCAGCATCCACACTGCACCCCTGACACACAACAAACCCTTGGGAAAATGGTCTGATGATCACCGTTACCATCACCACGGCTGCCCTCCCGCTTCTTCTCTTCCTCATCCCAAGGAAACAGAAAAATCTACTTAGAACTCTCAGGTTGCTATGTTTAGAATGTGATTTTCTCCAAATCTTCAATGGTGTCATTCCGATCCTGGCTCCCACTTGGTTTGAAGTAGTCCTCCCCACCTCCCTCCCCTCCCCTCCAGCACTCTTTATCACATGAGTGTACTGTATTTTCTTCACAGCACTTAGCCCCTCTCTGAAATTATCATGTGAGCTTCATATTTTACCTCATTAGCATGTACATTTTATTAGGGGGCACTTTGCCTAATTCACTGCTCAATCCTCCAGAGTCAAGAACACAGTCTGGCACATAATAGATGCTTCAAATAATCATAGATGGCACATAATATTTGCTGAATAAAGGTATAAAATCATAAGCAATGAAATAATGTTACTATTGATGACAGAGCTTTAAGATCCACTATAACTAATTCTTCAAAGTTAAACTGGGTTAGTATTGGGTTGGCCAAGAAGTCTGTTTAGTTTTTTCTGTAAAATAAAAGACACATTTTTTATTTTCACCATTAACTTTATTGATTTGTATACACTAGGGATGCTGCTAAACATCTTCCAATGCATCAGACAGCTCTACAGCCAAGAATTATTTGGCCAAAATGTCAATAGTAGCAAGAAACTTCACAAACCACTCTTGACACATTCGATCAGTCACAGAACCTTCTCCATACACTGCACAAATCCTTTTTTCTGTTTCAGTTGCATTTTTTTTTAAAGATTTTATTTATTTATTTATTTTTAGACAGAGGGGAAGTAAGGGAGAAAGAGGGAGAGAAACATCAATGTGTGGTTGCCTTTCATGTACTCCCACTGGAGACTGGGCCCTCAACCCAGGCATGTGCCCTGATTGGGAATCCAACTGGTGACCCTTTGATTTGTAAGCTGGTGCTCAATCCACTGAGCCACACCAGCCAGGGTGCATTTTTACCTTTCTTGAAATAATAAAGCATAATATGACAAAAATGTTGTGTATTTTCTTCCATCTTCAATATTAAAATGGCTGCACAAAAATTCACCAATTTTGAGAAGTTTTTTCTTTAAATACACATTGATATGACAGCTGTCACAATACAATCTAACAAAATTGTTTCCAATGAAGTTGAAGACAACTAAGTGCTATTAGAGTCATCATATGGAAAAAAGTAGGTGAACTTTTTGGCCAACCCAATATAATTGTTAAGCGTAGTCATAAAGCAGTGGATTACATTAAACAGTTATAAAGATAAAATGGCAGAAATACACAAGTGTTGTAGGTATCTGAGTTAACAGTTAAACCTAAATTAAATAGTAAGTGTACCTGCTACTTGACTAGAGAGAATTTGTGAGAGAAGACTACAGTAAGAAGCCTATTTAATAACTTAATAATTATAATACCAAGTTATATGTAAGAATTGAAACACAGCAGTCTAATTTGTAGTGATTTACAAATTAGAGCAGTTGTTGCTATTATTATACCAAGAACTTAAAAAATCGGTTAAAATAAGATTAAACAAGTAAATATGTTAAACAAAAAGGACTTGCAACACAAAGGTGACAATCTCTTCTGTTTATCTGGTATAACCCTAACCTCCTAAGGGCAAAAATGGAAAAAAAAACAAGTGTTTAGAATAAAGAGCTGAAAAAATCCTTGTGTTATATGCGTATACCATTAAAGGTCTTGAGTTCCCTCATTTTTCAAGACTCTAGAACTAATCACTATTTGTTCTGCTTCTGAGGAATTGGATACTTCAAATTAAAATAAAGATTAGTTATGAAGTTAAAAACAAACATCACCCTCAAGGCTTGGGTTCATGTTATCATCAATATAGAAGCATTTTCAGCTAAATGATAAAATGAACTCTTTACTTTCTAATGCAGAATTACTGGTGACATATTCAGACATATTAGCAAATGTTGCTTGGAGAAACACTTCATAAGGGGGCACAAATGAGTTTAGTTACTAGAATGGTTAGCCTTAAAATTTGTCAATGATATATTTTCTGAAGTGTTTCAGAGGAACAAACTTTAAAAAATACATGTAGTATAAATCTACATCATAAAAGGGTAACAAGAAAGCTTGTAAATAAAATCTTTAAAGGACTTACTTTACAAGGCACCTGCTACCCACTGAATGTTTGTGCTCCCCTCCCCCCAAATTCATGTTAATTCATAATTCTCAATGTGATAATTGGAGGTGGGGCCTTGGGAGGTCATGAAGTCATGAAGTGGAGCCCTCATGAATGGGAGTAGTTAGAGACACTAAATCTTCTGGCACCTTGATCTTGGACTTTTGAGACTCCGGAACAATGAGAAATAAATGTTTGTTGTGTATAACCTATCCAGTCTATGGTATTTTATTATAGCATCCCAAATGGGCTAAGATAGTACTTAGTTCCTAAACCATAAAAATTTTAACCAAGCAAATCTGTGTAAATCAAATGAGCTCTTCATGAGGTAGGATTTAATTTTTAAAGGAAATCTAAAACAAATTCAAATCATTATGCTCAAATTTACTATATTTATTGTACATAAATTTCACCCAGTTATAATTTAAAGCAAACAGCTCTGCATAGGTATATTAGTTGCGTTAAATTCAACTAATTACCTAACACGCATTTTGTTTACACTTCTAATGTCACCTCTAATTATCTGAACTAATTTCTTAAAGCTCCAGAATTGTGAATGTTTGTCCAACAATCTTGTATTTAAATTTCATACAGCATAAATATATTTTTCTCTTTTTTAAGCAGTGACCTTTGTTCAACATGCATTTTCACACAGATTGACAATATATAAATGATGTTTATCTTAGCAACTTAAAAATTAAGTTTACTGAAATCTTTAAAGGACTTAGTATTTTTTTTAAAACCTAAGGACTTAGTTTTAAAAAAAATACTTTAATATTTAAAGGACTTTCTTTGCTTAGTATTTTTTAAAGACCAATTTTTACATTATATTTTTTCAATTAAAATGTATTTCATAGCCATGTCAATAGATTATGGCAAAATCCTCCCTTAGCCACTCAGTCTCATGATGCTATCCTGAATTATGAAATCACTCAAACATGCCCCATTTTTAAAATGTCTTATTCATACATCTCACTATATAGCCTTAACTACTTGTCATGTCTAAATTACTGCGCCTGCTCCTATTCCATTTCAGCTAGGCTTCAGGCAATTTGACGAGTGCATTTTCTCTCTAGCCATCACTCACCTGCTTTTTTTCATACTGTCTTACACTCATTTTGGATTCAGGGACTATAATTTCAATAGAATTTTTGCTAATACCTTAAAATCCATGCTTTTCTTTGTCACACCTGGCTAGCAAAACCCAGCTGAAATCAACCAAGTATTAATATCTTCAGTATGCTTCTATCTGAACTGCTGAGCCCTGCTAGAGAAAGAAACATCACATACCTGAAGGGACTGACGTCCCCAACCTAGACACTGTCCAGAAACTCTACCATGTTTCTCTAGTCAACCGTCTCTAGAATGACAATTTTAAATTATGCATGCTCATCTTAAATGTTTGTTCCCTCCCCAACTCTCACTAGATAGTCCTGTCTTTTACTTCTTTATACAGTTAACAGGGGCCACGAGACAATAATCGTGTAATATTTTTGCAACCAAATCTACGAAGCTACTGACGTGTGTGCCCTTCTTTCCCTCCACTCTCTCAGAGTGCAATGGAGAAAGGACCTCTCCCTAATGCCACCTGACCTCTGAATCCCACCCTCCCCTGCTTCTTAAAGACCTTCTCCTCTTTGATCAAGCACAACTTGGATTCGGTGCTATTACTCTACCGCAAGTGCTCTCAGTAAAGTCATCTGTGACCTCCAAGTTGCTATATTCCAAAGGCACTTTTCACTTCTTATACAGCTTGCCCTACAGCAGCCTTTGACACACTGAGCACTTCCTCATTTTTCAGAATACTATTTTCCCTTGGCTTCTAGGATAATTATTCTCCTGATTTTCTTCCTACTTCTGGGAGCACCACTTCTAGTCTTTTTTTCTAGCTCTTTCTTCTCATGAATGTTCAAATGTTAAATCCTCTTTTCTCAGTCTATATGCTCTAGGCAACTTCATTTCCTTCAGTTATCACTTAACTGTTGAGGACTCCTGAGTTCAGGACTAGGGCCTGTATCTATCTTACGATCCCTAATGTCTAGCTGCTACTTGACAGCTTGAGCCAGAATGCCCAAGCTTGAAGCCCAGGTCTGCCACTGTGCATGTTCTTGGCTTAACCCTTTGTGCTGTTTCTTCCTCTATAAAAGGAGGATAAAAACAATACCTACGCCTACTTTATAGGGTTGTTGTGAAATCTAATAAATTAACATTTGTTCATTATTTCTGCAGCACCAAGTGCAGTGCCTCAAAGCAGGTATTCAGTAAGCATCTGCTTATTCACTAAATAAATGAACTTACCAGATGGTAAATTATCACAATTCTGAGGAATTTTCTAGTAGCCCTATGAATCTTTAAATTCCTTGCTATACCTACTTCGTGGTGCCCTTCTAAAGGATACCAACCACAATATGAAAGAAAAAATGCATAGGAATATTCCTGGAAAAATCCAACTTCTGTTTAAAACACACACACACACAAATCTGATACAATAAATCCACATCAGTAAGATTCAGGCAAGAGAAATGATTCGAAGTATTGGTTTTAACAGATATTATGAATTATGAAATAATTCAATGTTAATCTAAATACAAACATTTACCTCATCTCTTTCATTAGGCTTTTGTAAAATGAGAAGTGACTGGCCTTGGGAACACAAGTCAAAAGGAGAAAGTGGTTAAAGGAAAGCACCAGGTCCTTAATGTTGGGCAACAGAGGAGGATGCTGCCAAAGAGCAAGGATTAGCCCCAACACCAGACCACTGCAGTGGTGTGACAGGCATTCCTTTTTTATAGGGTAGTTTATGTCCTGTTCATCAACTTTTTACTGTTTGACACTTGGTAAGTCAGGGGAGAAGCTTAGAGTAGAAGATATTTCTCAGAGAAGCAGCACTTTGTAGAGAAAAGTTAGTGAAGGTATGTATTCCTGTCTGAAGGCAGCACTCTCTACTTATTTCCTTGGTTGCAAAGGCTGGAAGCTTTATCCTACCTGTTGCTGACTGATTCCAGTGGGACCTTGGAAGTTCCTCTGTGTCCCAAATTCCTGTGTTCTGCGACTGCGGGCGGTTGAGAAGGCTATCTGCAGTTTCAGTGGCCACTCTGTGGCAGTCATTAACACTATTCTCTGAATTTTGCTCTTGGGCATATGGTGCTAACAACAACCCTTTAAGTTACAACAGCCATGTGACTTGGTTTGGCCACTCAGCTGTGAGCTTTCTGATAGACGTAGTAAAAGCCAATGTGTGGTTCTCCAGGTTCTTTTTTGCCACTTCCCTTCCCCTAACTTCCTAAGTCCCGCCTTAGAAAAATGACCCAGATGGCAGCTGCTCCATTAGTCTGGGGTCTGGAGGGAGGATGATGAGAAAGAGTTGTGAGTAAACCATACAGTGGGGTGGGCGGAACACAGAGTGTGCAGAGCATGTTGTCTTCAAAGACTGAGATTTTGAGGTTGCTACTTCGTCATAACCTAGGTCTCTTCTTATGGATGTGCATTTGTAGTCAGCTTACTAAGGGTAAGATGCTATGCTAAACTAAACAAGTTACAAATATTTAAGAAACAAGTTGTTTTTTGACTTTCTCTTTCCTTTAGGCACCAACCACTCCTGTTTGGTCTACCATGGCCATCAATCAGATGTGGAGTGGGACCAGCTTCTCTCATTTATACATTAACATGAATAAGTGTGGGAGCTGGAATTAATGGCAAGCTGTAGAACAGCTGTCAAGAATTGTTGAGATAAAGTTCTTATGGCTGATAAGATGTGCTTTTGAAAATAATTAAAATACAGAATAGAGATTTATAACATGCAGAGACATACACAGCAAACCTGAGTTTAAGAGTAGGTAGGATTTCTGTAATTCACTCTGGGACAAAAATTGTAAATAATTTCACTTGACTTCAATGTATAACGTTTTAGAATCAATTCCATATGCTCTAGATCTTTTTAAAGTACAGTTCAGACTTCCAATAATAATCAGATATTCAATATGAGACAGTTGTAACTCACTAACCATGGTAATTTAATTACAAGTATAAGCAAAATTATCATTCTCTAATACCATGATTTACTAAATTAAACCTTTTATATGAAAATGTTAGCTATACATTATATCATATTCTTTTCTTTCATAGAAATTGAATAATGAATGCAAAACAGTAAATCAAGTCTGTATAAGGATCAAAACCTTTAAGAAACTCTAAAGATAAATACATTAGTACATAATAACAAGGAAACAACCCATAACACTTAACGAATATGATTAAAATTGTCCCTTTCTGAGAAATTAGCATAAATGTCAATAAATAGTTAAGAACGTTTCAGCTAGATAGTTTCCTCCAATTAAAGCAAATATACGCATTTGAATCCCTTTCACATTTACCTTTTCTAATTTCTTCTTAGGTTTAAAATTTCAGAAAATGTTCTAACTAATGGCTAATTCTATTTAAAAGGTCTACAGTAAATGACCTACAGTATTTACTAATGACTGTAATTTAGATATAGCCTCTAGCTCACTGGTCTTCATATCTCTTTCTCGTTAGAGAACCAGCATGAAGAGAACCAATAAAAAGGAAGATGTTCTGTGGGGCTTGGGGGAGGGGGTTAGCAGGAGGAGTGGGTTAGAGTTGCAGGGGCTTATACAACAGGTTAGAGACTGGGCATATTTTCAGTCAACTTATTACATTCTCTCCTTCCCACTAATCTACCTTAAACCTTCAGGGCCAGTTACTTCCTTTTATGTTACCGATGTATAGGTTTTACTTTTAAAATTATTAGAAGGATCTTCTGTCGGAGTTCACAGGAAACCTAATAGAGGGTTAGTCAACAAACACTATTTTTCTAGGGCTATGCATACAGTGCTAAACGAAGGGATTTAAAAAAAGAGCAGAAACTTAATCCTTAATTTTGAATTGTACAAATTCTATTGGGGAAAGGGAGTGAGGGAGTAAGAAGACTCACAGACCCATAAACAAGGAGGTGTATTAGCAGCATATGCAGAAGTCACAGGGAAGTGCCTGACTCCCCCAGGGAGGAGCAGCAAAAGGGGGCTTGAGCAGTGCGGTCAGCGAGGGCTCCACAAGAGGGGCCGTGTCTAGGTTGGGCGGCGGTGGAAGGAACAGGGGCAAAGCCACCTGTAGGCAGAGGGACTCTGCACAGAAAAAGCACACTGATGTGCTTAGGGTATTTTTGGGGGAGGGGGGAAGTCCACTGTAGTTAGAGAGGAAGGTATATAAAGAGAGCAATGAAGGAAACCAGAAACAGTAAGCTGAGGTCAGATTTATAAAGGTTTTTTAGGCCAAATGAAAAAGTCAACTTTTAAGGCCATAAAGACTGGTGAAGGTTTAGAGAAGGGCTGTGTGACACGATTTCATTTTTATTTAGTGTTAAAGTGGAGAACTGACTGAAGAGGTAAGATGCTGAAAATATAAAGGTCAGTTCGGATGGACATCTTAAAGTCTGTTTTCTGCCTGTTTACTGTCCTGCCACACCAAAAGTAAAACTAACTAAAATCACAACACTTTTTTTTTCTCACAGGTCTGTTCAAGTTTCTCAGTGTGGGCTTATGAGTTACATTTCCTCACTAAAAGATAAGCTCCACGGGGCAGGAGTTGAGGGGATTTTATCCTCAGTTATATCTCAAGGCAAAGAACAGTGTCCAGCACACGGTGGGAAGGCAAGCGACATCTACTGAAGAGATACATGGCTTCTCCTGGGTTGTGACTCTGTCTGTGGACACATCCGTCACTGCTTTATCTGCGTCACTGCCCAATCTGACTACCACCATTTCAACACACCTCTTTGCTCCAGTGGCTGCAATGCAAACACACAACTGCGAGAGCCTTCCTGCTGAGAGGGCCACCCAGACTTGGCCTTATCAAACACCTCCATTCCTTAGTACAGTGATTTGCAACCTTTTTCATCTCACGGCACACACAACCTAACCACCAAAATTCAGCTGCACAACAAAAAATATGTTTTTGTTGATCTGACCAAAAAACTTAGGTATAATTTTGATTCATTCACACTAGGCAGCTATTGTGTTGGCTGTTGTCATTTTTCATATGAAAATCTAAGGGAAAAGAGGTCAGTGCCCCTGACTAAGTAGTTGGGTATTGCACGTTTTACAGATTTTTGTGGCCCACCAGCGTGCTGCAGCACCGGTTGAAAATCGCTGGCTTAGCAGATGAATAATATGGTTCTTCCTGTTATGAAGTTCTTTTCCTGAAAATTATTCTAAGAATGTTAATGAGGGGGAAGAAGAAAAAGCTTTGCAGTAAGTCCAGTTATTTTCTCATTTTACAATCTACTTATGTCCTTATTTTTATTATTTTCCTTTCTTCTTGATTCTTTTTTCTAATTAATAAAATATTGACTTAGTTAATCGTATAGTAATTTTTTCATGACGCAGGCGTTCGGAACTATGTATTCCTTTACGTACAACTTTGGCTACTCTCCACAAAATTTAAGGTGATGCTTACACTTTAGTTGTTTGTTAGGTAGTCTATTTTAATATTATCCAGGGGTGAACAAAAGTAGGTTCACAGTTGTGAGTGTGCAAAACACAGTTAATAAATCTACTGTAATGATCATAACCTGTGTATCTTTTTCTCTACAAACTGTAAACCTACCTTTCTTTACCCCATATATTCATTCCACGATCTAGTTTTTATTTAAGAGATTATTTTAAAGTTTTCAATGTCATTATTTTACAATTTTAAATATGCATATTAAATATTTCCAATGTTATATTTTGACTGGTGGCATTGTATATGTATTTTACTGAAATACTCTCATTGTCTATAGCATATTATAAATATTGGTCAAGAATTTAATTACCTGATTTTTTCTATTTTGTTGTGGCATTATTTCAAGCCTTCCTTTTATTTAAATTGCTCAAATCTGTTATTTCTTTTTTTAAAAGATTGTATTTATTTTTTAGAAGGAGGGGAAGGGAGGGAGAAAGAAAAGGAGAAAAACACTGATGTTTGAGAGAAACATCCATTGCTTGCACAGCCCCAACCGGGACCTGGTTGGCAACCCAAACATGTGTCCTGACTGAAAATCGAACCGATGACCTTTCGCTCTGTGGAACGATGGCTGCCCAACCCACTGAGCCATTGGTGGGGGTAATTATGTCTTCATTGTAAATATTTAGGGTATTATCTTTTGATCTTGGAGTACTGTCATCATTTTTTTTTAATTTGTCATTTTTTTCCAGTGATGCCCTCTGTTGATGTCTCTGCTTTCTGTATTCTATTCTCATCTTTATTAGAGATCATAATTAAACTCCCTTTCGTCTATCTGAGAGCACAGGATAAATCTCTAAGGCTACTTTTTACAATTAGGTAGAATCTGGGGAAGGGGTACTAATGTATTTCTAGTGGATCCAATTAAATCGTTGGATTTTTCTAGTTTACTCCAGAGAGTTCTATGTTTTGTGGAAATTTAGTATGTAAACAGGTAATATTATATGAGTTATTTTATGTTATCAAATTTCAGTGTTCACAAAAATGGTAAAACCACATTACTATTAGTTCTCTCCCGCTTCTTTGCTTTGGTTGTGAGGAAATCCGAAGACAAGTATGGGCCAAAAGCCTAGTTGCTGTACCAGCTGTTTGTTAATTTTACTGTGACTTTAATATTCTCTGAATTTATTCTCTTTTTCACAACTCTGTGTATATTATGCACTTTCTGTAAGTCACTTGAATTTCTTTGCAGAATGAGTCAGGAGATGGATGGTCTGGGAGGTGACTTTTTCTCTGCAGTGGACTATTTCAAACACTGAATTTAAAATGCATCCCCATCAACGCATCCTAATTTTCTAAGGGATTTATAAACACTTCTATGATCATCACTACAAAAACTCTACCACACCAATGTCCAGGCCCCTAAACACCCCAAGTCGGAATCCTATTACAATAAAATAGATCTTTCCAGCACTAAACTCTATCTTCTTTCTTTCCCATTCCACAATCCCACCCTCTCCTTACATGTCTTCCCCTTGATATTCTAAAACTGAGTGGTATCAGCTACTTCTCTTTCTCAGTAACTCCTTCAGCAGTCTTTGGTGTTGGTGTGTGGAG
This sequence comes from Desmodus rotundus, assembly GCF_022682495.2. Lineage (NCBI taxonomy): Eukaryota > Metazoa > Chordata > Mammalia > Chiroptera > Phyllostomidae > Desmodus > Desmodus rotundus. The sequence goes on from NC_071397.1 coordinate 69,364,629, forward strand.
CAGACTTCTTCTGGTGAACTTGGGGAAAAAAGTCCTTTTGCTGCCTTCCAAATGAAGGCTATCTTGGCAGAGGAAATTGACCTAATGTAAGAATCCATGATGTGTGTTTCCCCAGTCCTGTACCAGATGTTCTCATGACCCTTTCTCACTGAAAGCTAGTTCTTCAGTCTTTTTAGTGTCCAGGAGTTGGCCTTTGGTTCTAGTTCATATTTAAAACATGCTACTCAAAATATTTCCTTTGAAGGTTAAATATCTTGTTAGATCTAAATGTTCCTTTTACATTAGCAGAATAAAGTAGTTTTTCAAAAACTTCAGGCAAGTTTTTTGAAGCATTTCATTAAGTTACCAATTTCCATAAGTTTCTCTATTTTTGCTGACAACCTTATTTTTCCCCAGTAGACTGACATCTTTTTTTCCTTTGTTTTAGTTTTTGGCTCCCAAACATTTATTTTCCCCACCTTCCCAACAGGGCATCACTTCGCTGTTCAGGAGTTATGCATACTTCCTTATCCTCGGCCTTCACAGGCTACTGAATTCAAAGCCTCTGGAAGACTGCATCTATCATATCCTCCTCTCTCTCATTCCCCAAGGTCCCCAAGGGACCGCACGTAATCAAAACTGCCAATTGATCTCTTTCTTCTGGGACTTTGTTTTTTGACAAGGGTATAAAAAATAGTGCAAGTTTATTAATTCTAGGATGTCCCAGAGAGATTGTTAAGCCAGAGAGATCCTCTGTGGCAACTTGCGAGTGTTAGTTCTGACCTGTTCTTCAGCCTTCTCTCTGATTCTGTGGCATCACTGTGTCCTGTTGAATTCACTTTCTGCGTAATATAGCCATAGGTTTCTGCTCTAAAACAGTAATACGTGGGATATTCACACATGCTATTTCTACATGTGTCATCTTCTCTTGCAATGTCTTACTTTACATTAGCTGATTTTCAATATCATTTTTTTGCTTTGGTTACTCTTATTCTATTCACAATGGTGTTTTCCAAAATTTGTTCTGGGAAGCAATATTTATAACTCATTGTTAGAAGATGTTACATAAAAAAAGGAGGGGGATTATAGCTAAGTAAGCATGGAAAACACAGAGACTGATAATGTAATTCACTTGTTTTTCTGTGCATTGTGAATGTCTAAGAAAGAATACAGGATGTAGCTTTTTCTGACTTATTTTTGGTATGTGTACAGACAGATTTATCCTGTCATATCTAAAGAAACTGGTGATCTGCAGAACATATTTTGGATAAAGATATTCCAAATGCTGCTATTTACTGTCTCCAATGAGGACTTTAAATTCCCTTGAGCTCATAATAGAGCAATGCTATTTCTTTTATTTATCTTTAATACTGATCATTCCTATTTAGTATTCATCTTATTTCCATCCTGTTTGTAGTGCTTGTGGTTGTTTGCATTTCTTATATAGACTTTAAAAATCTTGTGGCTTGACTTTTCCCCGCCAGTGGCATTACAAGATATTTTTACTGAGCTAGAGTGTTTAAAGTTTCTGAATATGTCCTAGAAGTCAAAGTTTACTATAGGTATTTAATGTTTCTATTGTTCTTCTGTGCAAAAACTCTTCTAGAGTTTCATTGGCATTCCTGATTGCTGTTCAGTGTTTCTGATTGTAATTTTCCTGAAGCATGCAACACAAATCAGTGGTACTTCCTCTTCTATTTTTGCAATATAAATTTAAAAAATTTGAGCTTATATCAATGGGGGCCTATACACTTCTGATGATGATTTATAAGATGTTCTCAAAATACTCCTGAGCCTCAGTGATGAAATTAGAATGTTAAATTATGGTAATTTAGTAGCTCCTCTATGAGATAATTTAGGAAGATAGATTTTCTTAGATTATCATAGTAAATACCTTGATCTTTCTAAAAGTGTGTGGTACAGAACGTTGTCAACAATCTGAAACCAACTTATTCACAATTGGGGCATGCTGGTGTTCTTTTTATTAAATAAATGCTCGAATTTTTTCCTTTCATATGGAGACATACCTCAAGCGTAGGCTTGGGGTAAAATAATTTTTTCTAATCACATTCCTGATAACCAATGGCCCTGAGTGCCCTGGTCAGTGAGAAGCAATTGTCAGTGATGAGGGAACTGGGAGGAGGAAGCAGGAAGTGATGCTGAAACAGTCTAGTCACTTTTCACCCGGCAGTACCAGTTTAGAAAATAAGTATTTACTGACTGCAGCTACATGATTCAAAACACAAGGACACTGAAAACAACCCAACTGCTCAATGTTTACAGAAGAGTTAGGCAAAAACTATACTAAGAAGATGATTATTATGAACTATAATTAAAATGTATGCTACAAAAATAAAAAGCATATATAAAAAATACCTTATATTACTTTTTGTAATAAAACTGAGGTATAGGAAGTCTAAATATAATAAAAACCAATGTTTCCACAGGGGTAAGAACAAGGCAAATACACAGAACAAATAATAGTTTTCGATGGAGGTATTCTTTTTAGTCCTTTGTTTACTAAGGCTGGCTAAGTACTGTAGAGAATTTAAAAAGTACCCTTCCTACGCCATAGACAAGTGATTCTGTCTATAGGCAAACTATAGTATCTGTGGATATTGTATTTATATAAGCATGTGAATACTTAGATGTCAGTAATAAGCATACATAAACAAATACGTGTACAAACTTAAAACATTGTTATATGAAAAGTATCCTAACTGAACATGATACATATTTAGAAGAAAGACATGTGTTCGTTTCTCTTTGTACTCTTGATGAACCTATTTGAGCCCACGTATGGAAGGATGCATGCAGTCTTTATTTCCCCCAAATTGTCTCACCTCCACATAAAATGATGAAGAAAGTTAAAACAAAGGCCATGCTAAATCTGCCATGTGGAAAACAATGAGAACACCCAGGCATTGGATACTCAAAGCAAGTACTCTAAAAGCAGAAATCTGTTACCTAAAATAACATCAGCTAATTTGAAGTATGACTTTCTAAAAGTATGGATTCTCTGGTTTAATGCATAGAACACCCTAAACCAAACTGAACAAACGAAATTATTTGGGCCTGGAAAAAGGGAAGTATAATGTACCAGAGGGTGCCTTCCCTTTACCCTGGCTGAGAAGGTGACAAAGTCTGTAATGAAGAACAGACTTTACGACATAAACAGGACAGATAAAGGGGAACACAGAAGCCATCTATACAACTGAAACGCTCTGTGATAGAATAAAATCTAACGAGAGAGAACATGTTAAGATTATGCAGGCTGTTTTATTATGGCTAAGAAAGTACCTGAAAGACAGAACAATGTTAAAGCAGCTGTTCTTGTTAAACATTTATTGCTCTGCTTAACCTGTTTGAAGGAGCAGAGAGACACGTGAAACACTACCCTAGGTGAGATCCACTCTTCCTGGAGCTAGAACGTGAGGCTGACACAAATCTGATTCAGATGTAATTGAAATACACGACTGGTTTTCTGTGATGTCAGCTTTTAACACTGTCAACATCACAGGTGCGGCCGATGCAAGGACTCTTAGTGGATGCTTAGGTTACTCCGAAAGTTGTCCAAAACCTTTAAGAAAATCTGTGCTCTTTTTGAGAATGATACAAAAATCTGTTTTTAAATATAATGCAGAGAAATTAAAAATTGCTGCTTTGCTCCAAACTGTAGATGATGAATTAAGCCTCGCCCAGGAAGAGCTCTAAAGCACTCTGCACAGGGTACTGGCTGACAGGACTCCTCACTGCGAGGCTGAGTATCTCACCGAAGCCCTTCAATTGCTTAAATACTGTAACTTTTATATCTTACTTGCCAAGTTTTCTTCATTTTAAAAAGTTTTTAATTACTCTAATATTATACTAATGTTAAAATAATTTTTAAAGGAAAAAAATTCATCTACAAGCCTGCTACTACACTAGACCTCTTCCTGTTATCCATAGGCATAATTTGTCGTTATAACCACACTCTCCCTAACATGATGGAGCCAGGCTTTTTCAAAGACATTGTTTACCATTTCCTGACAACATGTTCTGCCAAATATTGCCACTGTGCTCATTTGATTAGTACATACTTTATGAAATTCAGTGTATGCTAGAGGCCTCATATTTTCTAGAGGCTAGAAAATATGAAAATTCACTGGATACCCCTAAATATATACTACAAAAGCACATTTTACCCTAAAAATGTAACTTTAAGTCACACCTATATGCCACTTTTTATTACCTCTTCTCCAGACAGATAGTAGGCTGAGAGCAGTCCGCCAACAAAGCGTATATTAACTTCAAAAACAGAAACTTCAGCATTCTGTGGAAACAAGACAAAGGGGTTTATACATAAATGATAGTGCACAATTGAGAAAAAAACCACCGTGATAAAGCGCACTAAATCTTCAAATTTTGTTCAAGTCATATATGCTTACCCAGAGAGATTTATATACGAAAGGGAAAAATCCTGTCAAAGGATATAGATAAAGTAATTTTGACTCTTAAGAGAACAATTATACAACTATTTATGTTATTTCCTCCCTCATTAGAACGGCAGATACGATGCCTAGTGTCCTCTATTTGTGCAGATGTGTTAGGGCCGGGGCCTCTGTTTATCTATTCTGTGTTCTCCTTTTATTCATTTGCTTTCTCTTCCTGAAAGGCCATTCAGACTCATTCTTTGGCTGGACCTGGTTTTCGCGCTGGTTCCCAACTTTCTGCCGGCAGCCTGGAATGGTCACACCTCTCTGAGAAGAAATTTTATCTTCTCCTGAAGGAGATGCTGGTCATAATGTATGCTGCTGGAACACAATCATGATGCACACTGCCGAAACAGTTCCTGTTTACATCAGTAATAGCTTGATTTTATTATTACTGACAACAAGCCATGTCTTATGCTAATCTCTTTACATAGACTATGTCTTTTAATCCGCACACCCACCCTATAAAATATTGCTGCCCTTATGTCCATTTTGCAAATGGAGAGCCTGAGATGTATAATGGTTACTGCGACTTTTTAAGGTCAGACAACTAATAAGTAGTTGAATCAGGATTTGAACTTGACTACTCAATTCTTGGTCCAGGGCTCTGCTACCTGAACTCCAATATCACCCCCCATGATAATACACCAAGTCTCTTTATTACTGGTTGTATCATTGTGGCAGTACTACTGGTTGTACTACTGCCAATACTTTTATTGAGTTACAAAATATGACTGTTAAGGGCATTTTCTTGCATTCTTTTACTAGATAATTTAGTACAGCTAACCTACAACAAATGTAAGGCACACGTCAAGTTTTAGTTATCGTCCTTTCACGTTCTTTGGGCCTACTCAGTAAGTGTTCACTTCTGCCTAATGCTGAACCATCAAATCATGGGGGCGAATAGAAAATTATAATATTTGGAGTAAATATTCAGCAGATAAACTTAGTCAAAGTCACCCAAGACTTTTTTTTTTAATTTCCTCTAACAAACATTTATTAACCAACTTCCATGTGCCAGGCACTGTCCTAGGTTTTAGGGACATGGCAATAAAGACCAACAAGCTCCTCAGACGCGTACAGTCTACGCTGCAGTGGGAGAAAACAGTTACAGGGAAAAAAGGAAATATATCTTCATTCAGTTTTCACATGCTCTCTCTAAAAAGATATAAGGTTCTAACAACTGAAGGTAAGTAACTGCTTAAGTTAAATTGCTTTTCAAAACATTTTCTGCAAAAAAATTATGAAAGCTACTTAGGAGGCAGAATTACTGGGCAGAGTTACGGAAAAGTATTAAAATACTCTTTGGTGAGTGTTTCATAATTTCAAATATGCACTTAGTATAATGTGATTAAAACCACTCTATCTAGCTATAATTTATCCATGAAGTGTATCACTCTCAATTAGTTTATATAATATTCATAAAAGTTTTAGTATTCCACAAAATTGCTGATAAGGAAAAGGAAAGGGAACCCATTGATTTATTTTGGATCACATAGCTGTATGTCTTATGTTTAAGGGTAACAATGTATACTAATAAAAATCTAATGAATCTAAACCCTCAAATTGTATCACTCTCAATTTGTACTTGTGTTTTTCAGTTTTTAAACCTGAGAACAGTTTTCCACATTTCTGCCAACTGAAACCTGTTAAGATGATTTTATAGTCTTTGGCTATGGGTTCATTAGACATGTATTCTTCCTCCTGTAAAAATCTTAGATAATCAATACTTTTATATAGACATCTGATAAGAATTATTGTAAGGTAGAGGACTCAGCCATTTCAAACACCACCAGAGATATGTATTGAGATACTACCTATCAATCACCTACTGGGTACAGTTGTTCCACTAGTTATTGATCCAGCCATATACTTTCGAACCTAAATTCTATTTATCCCACTCCGTCTGTAAGATATTGAGAGGTGACCCTGCACAGTGCCATGCTCAAGGTCAATTGTTTTGCCTTTTGAATTTCATGGATCTAATAGTCTAATGAGCCTGTCTAAGAAGCAAATCTGGCTATTAGTGAATCCACTCTGCGTCCCAGTGATTGCTGTGTCCTTGTCTTTACAAATCTGGCTCTGGAATGTCACTTCACCATTAGCAGCACTCAACAGTCATCATAGCTTCCTCCCCTTGAGAACTAGAATTACATTTGAATTCTCAACATAGAATTTTTTCTCCTTTCTTTTTTTTCAAAGCGAATTCTAAATTATTTAAAAACCTTAACTTGAGAGCTCTTTCAACTTTTTGGGCTATAATACATTTTTGGTCAAAAGACTGAAATTTAGACATGTTAGGTCACTCTTTAAAGATCCTTAGATAAGAAGGACTAAGAAGATAACAATTCTCCCACTGCAACAAATCCCTTGGTTGTACTGGGGGCAGCTGACTATAAACACACTTCCCTAGAGGCAGAAAGACCTGGGACTGAAGGCTGGTTTGGGAGCTAGCAGATTGTGAGATCCTAGGCGAGTCACTCATTCTCTGTGCGTCGTGGTTTTCTCATCGGGGAAGGGAGCAATGCATTTCTTACAAGGCACTACCTGTCAGTCTGTGACTGTAAGGCACGGTGCTCAGTGCCTGACACAGGTACTGCGTGCAGTAATGATAGCACTCAGTGGAGACTGCTGCCATTACTGCTGTACCGAGAAGCTCAGCCTAAACTGCCTTCCCGAGAGGTCACTGGCAAGTCAGAAACACTAGAATCATAACATTCTAAATTCTAGAATGCACACTGACCCATGTCTGACCCTCGGGGGAGCTGTTGTTTCTCAGTGGCTCAAATCTTTCTTTTAAAATATAGAATCCTGAGCAAACCTCCTTTTGGGCTTGATATAACATATGACATCTGGATTTGAAAAAGTAAATTTCTACAATATGAGGATTTTAGGCCATTATTATAAACTTTTGGTTTCAATTTCCAAGATTAAAATAATCTTATTAAATTTAAATGAATATATTCCTCCTGTTAATATTCATGTAGTGTCTTTTAAGGTGTTCTGAAACTTTTCTGGTGACTTACCCTAATGACAGCACTGGAGCTGGGACAGAGAGGGGACAGCATGTAAGAGGGGAAACCCGAACAGCCTGTTTGGGCTAAAATCTGGAGTGATTTATCCTAATAGCAAAAGTGAATTTCGCAGTCTGCTGCTTCTGTGCTTGCTTTCCAGGGAGATGCCCTATATATTCTACGGCTTCCAGTACACAGTCCATGTGGTCTGCAGTCTGAGATGCAGACCCAGTCTACCGTTTAAATTGCATGCACCTCTTAGTTAGTATCACAACTGAGGAGCAAGTGGAAGTTGGAAAGTTTTGACTATAGGCATATTCACAAAAATATCTGGGTTGGAAAAATTACTCTTTCATTTTGACTTTCTTCTACCAATAGCCTTTGAATCAAAGAACACACTTAACTAGATTCACATAGAAATATAATAAAATATATGGCAGAACTAAGTTTATTTTAGAACTAAGCCTAAAATCAAGAGTTAAGTCTTAAAAATCACAGTTAAAAAATTAGGTTTCAGTACTAATCTCTCAAATTATCTTAGACCGATAATTTCCACTTTAAGTGCTTATCCTTTTCCCTATTATTTCTGTCCTCTGATTGATAAACATATGTAAAATTATTAAGTTGATAAATATTTCTAAAAGCGAAAAAAGAGTTAAGTCAATAAACCATTTTGTATTTCTTCCTCCCCCAATCTTTAACATTATCCTCCATTTCTCTACTGAGAAAGGCTTTCCTCAAACCAACACACCATGAGCTCATGGGCATGGAGACCGTAACCTGACATGGGTAAGCGGGAAAATGAGTATTTCAAAATATCTGTTTCAAAACAAGTACTTGAAAGACCCAACTTCCTCCCACTAGACATGATAGCTTTTAAATAACTCAAAGAAATTTGTTAGGTTGTATTCGGAAAAAAAATTTTATTTTATTGAATTTTGAGAGAGAGAGACAGACGGAGAGAGATGAGAGATTTGTTGTTCCACTTGCATATGCACTCACTGCATTCACTGGTAGATTCTCCAGTACGGCCTGATCAGGGGTGGAACCTGCAACCTTGGTGTGTTGGCATGACACTCTAACTAACTGAGCTACACAGCTAGGGTCTAGGCTGTATTTTTTATAACCAATTTATTCACCAAAATTATCTATCAAACAACCTGTTTTAATAGATCTTAGTAAATAAAATAACAGATTTGACAGTATTGACTACGGATGTAAATGCTTCCTCTAAAGGGCAGATATGTTGTTCCTTTGCACCTTCAAGCCTTATGACAATTATTTAGAATCCGACTTGTTCCAGAATTCTCCTTAGTTATCCTGTGATTCCACACAGCTTGACAGATGCCACTGATCACATTAAACTGAAAAGAGCCCTCCTGGAAAAGAACTTTTATTTTCAAAAATATGTTAATTCTACTCTGAGTGTTCGATACTAATTCTTAGAGACTTTTTAAAAGGTAATTCTCTCTTTCTCGAAGCAATTCTCAGAGACTACTCATTTACTAGCTATTCTTCCACACGCCCTGTCAGCTTTCTACTCAATAAGCATAAGCCTGGGTTTCTCAGCCTGTTCCTGTACGAGAGATACAAGCAGGCTGTCCCCGCACAAACCAACACAGTAACAATGTTTAATAGTAACTGCTCGACTAGGACCCGATACTAACTCTGTGTGGTAACAACGGTCCCACTGCAATCCAGTGCAGTGACTGTTCAATAATCATTGTCCACCACTAGCATATGTTATAACTACGCTTTATCTTACTGAGAAACATGCTGCGGACAACATGAAACTTTTCATAGCCGCTGATTAAAGACAGGGAGCTGCCTATAGGCCTTTAGGCTTAGTATACACCTTTATTTATAAAACACTTCAAAATAGGTGTTTCATTAACATTTTGAGGATTAAAAATAAGTATAAAACTCATTTTAACAGATTAGATTGCAATATTAAACAGAGTAACTTAGTGTAACATATGTTCTAGTGGCCTTTAGTTTCATATTTAAGTAACACCATAAACCTCTTCAGATGAACAAAGTTTAAGTTTTCTGAGTCATAAAGATAGGCAAATAACTGTTTTTCTATGTTGATAGGGTGGTTTTACCATGCAGGTCCAGAGGGGCCCTTGAGTAGCAGTCTGATTTATCACTAATAACAGTCAGAGAAAGCTGCTCAGTATCCCCTGAAAGCCAAAACCCAAATCATCACTCTAAGCAAGCACTGATTAGCATTCAGATGGAAAATATTACATAACTCCATTCAGCAGGATAGTAAACTTGGTTAGGTACACCCCATTGGGATGTAGCTCTAAGGGAGACCTCTCACAAGCACAAGGGTGAGGCAAGACTCACTTCTTCAATGCTCTATGCCTTGGAGCTCTGGACCTTTAGCCAAGTGCTCATTCAGGCATTTGAGAAAATCCAAAGTCACTTCTTGAGGTCAATTTATATCCTTCAGAGAGAGAACCCTACAACTTACTTTCCTGTAAAGTAGGGTCGTATTCAGACTAGATAAGAAAACAGCCTGGAACTTTAAAACAAATTAACTTTTGCCACTAGTATCTCTGTTATCTAAAACATATGGTGTTCTTTACCATCAAAGACACAATCCAGGTGCCCGCCAAAGATTACAGTCTCAGTGTGCTGCTGGTTAGTGTCTAGAGCGAGCTAATCATCTTCCTTTGTCATTTGTAACACCTGGCCTTTCATACAGAGTATCACTTTACCTCAATGTAGAACAAAGCCTTTTAAGGATAATTTTAATGTAACTTTGGCTTTTACTAAGAGTTTATATAAGAAATTGTTATCTGGGGAAAATTTCTATGTGGCCTATAAAATTCATAGTTTTCAATATTCCTCATGTAAGGATCTGGGTAATCAGTACTTCCTCAAAGTGACAGTAAAGACAGGGAGCTGAGTACTTAATTTAGAAATGCCCAAATATGAACCTCTCGATCATTTGTCTTTATGCTAATGAACACAGGAGTCACCACAAATCCATTCTGAAAGCAGGGTGGGTAAAAACAAGTAGATCCACTGCACTTGAACTCCAGATCAATTCAACCATACAAAAATATGAAACACTACAGCCACCCTTGCACTCTGTCAGCTTGTCTTCCAGCTAAGTCTGTCAGGAAGCAGGCCAAGATAGCTAGGCTTCTCTTTCATTTAATTAATATTTATTGAATACCAATGGAACAATGCACTTAATGAGCACTGTGATACTAAGATTACATACCTAACCTTGGAAGACTCAAATTCTGTACGCCTATGTATTTCTCAACTCTGCATTTCCTCTCCAACAAAAACAGGGTCACTGAGTTAGGCAGACCTCGGTCCTGCTGCATGATTCTGGGCAGACTATGCAAACACCTCTTCATCTATAAAAACAGGGAAAATATCACCTCCTCCCCTATATGGTTATCACAAAGACTAACTAAGATAGCCCGTGAAAAAAATTACCTAGTATGTCTCAGTACTCTTTAGTAATTTCCTCTTCCTTTCTGCCTTTTCAGTCTAACAATAACCCACAACCTTCGGGCCAACTTCCTTTCTGCCTTTTCAAGAAAACCAGCCATAGCTAGGTACTTGGACTACTTTTTCTCTTAGACTATAAGCTCTAGGAGGGTAAGCATCTGATCTTTAAAAGATATTTAGTAAATGATTAATGCATGAATGAGTAAGGAATAACCAAGGAGCTGTTTTAGATTCTTCGTCCTAGGATTATTTTTAAATTGAAGCCAGAAAACTCACCCACTGGAGTGTATCCTTAGTTTTCTGTGCAGATCTATGCACCTCTATAGATACTTGAACTGAATACGAGGCTCCACCTGCGAAGCCGTTGCTCTTTCCGAATCAAATTTATCAGGAAGTGTTAGAACAGTCCACTGCCTTTAATTCTGGACCTTTTCCTTGGTGTCCAATGGGAGTTACAAGAAAATGTGAGTTCCTTATATGACTCCCCAGACAGCCCTCATGATGAGACCTCCCCAGGGGCCTTCCCCTCCTGTACCTCTTAGTAAAGACCAGTAGAGCTTATCAAAACCCCACTGTTTTTCTGTTTGTTTGTTTGAATTGACCTTAGCCTGGAAATCTGGCCTTAGCCTGGAAATTCCAAAGCACTCTACCCATCCTAATAAAGGACCCAATCTGGCCTTAGCCTGGAAATTCCAAAGCACTCTACCCACGCTAATAAAGGAATGTGCCCCAGGTCCTGTCTTTCAGTCTGTCTGTACTCTTGCCTTGACTTTCCTCTGTGGCTCCTGGGGACAAGCCTTGTACTACCTCAGGACCTGTGAGTAATAAACTTCTGTATTTTAATTTCTCTTGCAGTCTTTTGTTAAATTGCAGCTCCCCATCTGGCACCCTGCGCTCCCCTTAACAAAGTCATAACAATACACCTTGGCTTAGTGCAAAGCCTGAGCATTAAAGCCACACAGGTGTCTTAGACTCACAGTGCAGACTGCCATGTGGTCTGGTTAGAGCTCCGAGGCTCAGGTTTCTAACCTGTAAAGGTGTGAAAATAACGCCTGGCTCACAGGGCTGGTGTGGGACTTGAATAAGATTACTTGATACAATCAGATCTAGATAAATATGAATTTCTTTCTTCTTTTAGATTGCCAAAAAACCAAAGACATGTACTTGTGTAGTAAAGGAGGACAACTTAAGAATGTAGTATTTACTACTTGAAAGCTGCATAATTTGTTTCTGCTAGGGTACAACACAATAACCTGCCCATGTTAACTGAGGTTAAAGACTGAATCAGAAACTTCTGTTTAACTTACCACATTAAAATCTAGATTTTCTTCAACCCATGATTTTGCCTCTTCAAATTCGTCTTTCATTTCCATAATAAAAAGTGTATCCAGAGCATCTACTATTGTTGCTCCTTTGATGTTACCTGAAAATACCAGAAAAAATTTTGTTCAATACATTACTTTTGACAGATACATACATGCAAATTGACCATACCTTGGAAAGAGAGAGGGTAATACTGGATTTATTAATAAACAGTAACAGTGAACACATCTAAAGTTCTTTCAGTGAAAGAAAATTTAAAAACTACACCAAAGCCAACCTAAAATCTATCACAGACTATAGATGGATACACTAATCTTTAAAGTTTCTTCTGAGTTGTAGAAAATAAATCTCTTAGAAATTTCATTTGTGATTGCATTCTCTAGCAAGAAAAACAATAGATCTAAAAAACAGGAGCAACACATATATTAATTTTAATGTAATTATATCAAAGTGCACCTGTGTAAAACTGTTTAAATAGAATTAGCTTTAAAATGGCTTAGTGATAGCTCTAAGAAACTACTACTCCAAAATGGAATTCGACTCCCTCTTTGAAGCCCTCACTGATCCTAACCTCCCCCTCCACTCACCAAATCACTCCTGACTGATTTATTTCCTCTCAGCTCCCTCAACTTTACACTGCTTTTGCCCTTTCTGTTTTCTATAATAATTATTTACACGCATTTCTTTTAGTCTGTAAACTTCCTTAGAAGCGAGAGGTCATGTCTTGTTATCTCTACATTCCATAGTATGAGACTTAGTAGGTTTTTAAGGTTCAATAATAAATTTAAAAACCATCAATATAACATAGCGCTAAATAATGTTTGGTTATGACAACTTTACACATAACTGATTTATTAATGGTACAAGAAAATTTCATAGAGATAAAAGCAAAAATGGAATTACATTTAAAAAGTTACAGTAAACAGGAAAAAAAAAAAAAGGCTTCTGAGTCTGCATAAAGTTTCCAAGCTTCTCTTTTCAATTCCCGTTGCTCATGTTCTCAAGACACTGCTTCAGAAACGGTAATCTGAAGTTATCTTGACTGCCACGACTCCAGGTTCAGGTTCTCTCCTCATCTCTAAAATGTGTCACTGTGATAGACCAACCGCCTTTCTTCCACCCTTCCCAGCTCCCGCTTCCTGTTCTTGCAGTGAATGCCCTTCCCTCTACCTGAGATCCTGCTGGTTCCTCAGAACTTCATATGAACATCTACTAAACTACCTACTGCTTTGATAATTTAGTATTTACACATAAGTCCCTGCAATACCCTATGAAATCTGCAAAGACTTGCAGTGTATGTATTAACACCGGTGCTGGCAGGAGAGCCAAACACATGGAAAATCCTAAATGAATGGAACGCACAGTGCGGTGACTAGGAGGACTGAGACTGCACCCACACCTGGGTTTAAAGCCCAGCTCAGCCAGTTCGTAGGAGGCTAACACTTGGCACACGGTGACAGCTGTTACTGTTGTTTGTTATATGATTTGATGCTATTTAACACTTTCAGTTAAAGTACAGAAAGTAACGTTTTCTATGGTGAATTTGGAAGTGTTGGAGTAAGACTTCATTCCCTTCATCTTGTTACTTATAGACTAAACAGTGGGGGTTAAAAAGGACCTAGTGCAGGGGAAAGAATACTGGGTTGCTCTGTGACCCTAGGTATCCAACTAACCTTGCTGTTAGTTAGTTTCTTCACCTCCACAACAGGAATGCTAAAAATGCCCACAGAACCAATCACAGAGGGCCATGGTGGACATATGGAAGTTCACATAACTAACCTAATCCACCCTCACTTTCTCATCCGTGGTATAAATCGGAGAAACCTGGAGCCAAAGCTGAGAGTCACTGAGATACAGTGAAGATCACCAGAGCTGGCTGCCTCGGCCAGCTTATTGATGGAGACACAGCTTTCATCAGCTGACGTGGCTGACAAAATACTCCTCTGCTGGGAACCACCTGCATCACGCTAGGATCTAGAAATCGCGATGCTGCACCCACACCCATTAGATTAGAATCTCTGGAGGTGTGTCCCAGGTATCAGTATTTTTTAAGGTATGCAGGTGGTTCTAACAGGCACCTCCTCTGTCTGAAGGACACACTCTGCACAGTCTGTGCAGATAACTCCAGGTGTACAAGTTTCCTCGCCACATGGTCTGGAGGGCCACGCAAATGTCTCTACTACCCACAAGCTGAGTCAATTAAACAGACATTACTGTCATTTGTATTGTGACAAGTGACACAAAGTATATTCTACTCACCAAACAAACTGCTCGAATGGCCTTCTTTTGACACAGGTTTCAGCTCATTTAATCCCCAGGCATAACGTTTATAGTTATTCCAGGCATGTTTCATCATCTGAGAAAAGAGGTGGAAATGGGATTCTGATTTGAATTTGAAATGTTTTTGCTACAAAGTAGATCATACATTAAAGACCTAAAGGTTAGAATATTAAAACTCACTGCTTTGTTAAAAAGATGATTAATTAAAACGGTACCAATGGTATGAATGCCCTAGAACACATATAAATACACACATATACATCACCCCTCATGTTTATAAATGGAGATTTTTATTTCTTGGATCCATTTAGTCCTATTTAAGATACACGTCATTTTCAAAAGTCAGTTTCCAGCAAGAGAAATTTAGCTTATCCCTAAAAGGATGAACCATTCTTACATTTATCTATTTCATTCTTGGGACAGATTAAATCTGCAAAGACTCTATATTTAAAATTCACGCTTTGATACAAGGCTCTCTCTACTTTCATCCTCACAGTATATCACAAACATCCAAGACAAATACCCAAGGTTACTGCTTTGAACACTTTGATTTATCTTGACCAAGTCTATACAGAGAAGTATTTTTAAATATCTGCAGGAAATTTAAAAAAATGAAACTTTATGGTTATATTTAGATTTTGGAAAACTTCAGCTTATTTTAATATAATCAGTTTTTAATAGTATACATATGTGTGCATTCCCATGCAACTGAAGGCCGGTCCTGTATATTCCCAACCTGGACTCCTCATACCAGGAATGTTTTAAAGTCCAAACCTCTCTGTCACCAATTAGTTGCATCATTTTTTCTTTTATAATTTTCAACAAAATTAATTTAGCTACATATAATGAAAACCAAATTAATTTCTCCTGGCTGATAGACAAAGTCTTGATCTACTGTGAAAGACATTAACTCTAGTAGAAAGTGAATAATTTTCAAGGGGAGAAATTGTTCTAAGAGTCTGTCAAAATAGTTGTGTAACTATTGTATAACAGTTGTATAAAGTTAAAGGATACATATAATTATGTTTGCATACATTTTTTAAAGGGGGACTCCCCACCTAAGTAGAACTTATTCATGCCACTATTCCCAACCTATTAACAACAGTAATTAAAATATGGTCATAATCTAAAAATCTTTTAATATGGCTTGATATTTTAAAATCTCTTAAAAACATCACATAAAGTTATAAATACTATATAAGAGTTGTTTATCATTAAAAATCTTCGGTGAGATCAATATAATTTTATGAATAAGAAAGTCTGCAGATGTCCCTAACACAATAATTATTATTTTTCTTTAACCAATACGTATATTCCTTCCTACTTCACCATAACTGCTACTAATAACGGCTCTACCAGAATTTGTACTCCCTGTGCTCAATGCAGCATTACTTACAATAGCTAAGACCTGGAAACAACGTAAGTGTCCACTGACAAATGACTGCATAAAGATGCGGTTCATGTACACAATAAAATACTACTCAGCCATAAAAAGATTAAATATCACCATTGGTAACAACATGGGTGGAGCTTGAGGGTATTAGGTGAACTGAAAAAAAGACAGAAAAGAACGAAAACATCTGGTTTCAATCATATGTGGGATATAAAACAACAAGCACCAAAAACAAACAAAACAGAGAAAAACAAACCCATAGATACAGACAACAGAATGATGGTTACGAGCGGGGATGGGGCCTGGGGGTGGGCGAAGTGGGAAAAGTGGGTCGATGGAATGGTAATGGAAGGAAATTGGACTTCGGGTGGTGAGCATGCAGATGTTGAATTGTAATGTTGTACACCTAAAATTTATATAATGCTATTACTCAATGCTACCCCAATAAATTTAATTTAAAATAATTTTAAAAACCCCTGCACTATCTGCTGGGAACTCTGATAAATGCTCTACATTCAATATTGTACTACTCAATTCTCATCACAACCCTATGAAATGTGTTGTATCAGCATTGTTTGGTAGATGCAGAAACTGAGGCTTGGAAGTTAAAATGCAAACAACTCAGCCCAAAGTCATAACAATTCTCCACAGCTGGGGAGCCAGGGTTCACGCCAGTGTGGCCTGACCCCGAAGCCCACGCCGTCACCCAACACAGCGCCTCATCTCCCTTTCGTGAGTAAGCACCAGAGACTCCCTTTGGGGAATCAGACTGTTGACCTCGCAACACTCAATAGAATGCATATGAGGCAGTGTTTTTAAGAATTTCTAAGTTAATTTTATTGGAAAGTATAACAGATTTGAGGGTAAAATAACCTGATTTATAATCCCAACAATGCCACTGATTGGTCCCAATCATGGATGAGTCACAGTTTTTGTGACTCTTTATCTGAAACACTGGCATCAGAATTCCTCACAAGGGGTACACGGAAGGATTACATGAACGTGGCCTGTGTGATGGACGGCCCCTGGCACCCTCCTGGGCACATGGTGGATAATCACATGTTTATTGAATTCTAACCCTATGCCAAAACCAGTGAAGTTCCCATCACAGAAACAGAAACCAATGAGCCTCTGGAGAAACTGGGTACATTCTATCCACAAAAACACCTTGAGATTATACCTGAGTTTAATTTTGTTTTGCTATTAAATGTATGACATTTGGTAAACGCTCCTGTAAATTTCCAAAAATACTTTATGAATTCAAAAGCCTTTGGGATACATCTGACTGGGTCTGAATGGAAGCTGGTGTCGTAAACTATCAATGAGGCCAAGAGACCCTCAACCTCTCCCACGGAGACTGCTGCTCTGTCAGAAGCTATCATTCACAAAATGCGCTACTCTCACAGAACCTACCCCCAGAACCTTCACAGTAAACTCTGTAGTGTATATTAACTTTTCTTATCTTTTTCCCCCTAGGGAAAATCTGACACTAATTGCTTAGCTTTTTACATTTCAAAGTTTCTGTGACTTGTTTTCTCAAGATGGGTTCCTCATCTCAAAGGATTTCTATGAGTTAAGGAAAAAGAAAACAAGATGGTTAAAATGCCCTGAATGGAGCCTCAAGAGTGGCTTCTCCAGGAATTTCAGGGACTGGTGACCTCTGAGAATACTTTACCAGGTTAAGGCCCAACACAACCCACTGGGTGTGTGCACACATGCACAGAATAACAGTGAGATTGAATTTATAAGTCATATATAAAATCAACTTTTTAACTCAGGTTTATGACTTGCATTGATATCTGAAAACATCAAAATGCTACTAGCTTCTAAGTTCACAGTATTAAACTGCTAACCAGCTATAAGGGGCCATGGGGATGCAGGCATTTAATCTCTCCGCACTCAACATGCTTGTGAGCTAATAGGACAAGAAGGTCACTTCTAAACCTCAACTGCCAATGAAGAAGCCCATGAATAGGATTAATCCTCTCTCTTCACAGGTTCCTTAATTTTGTTTTGTAGTCTTTCATCAATTTAATTAGGGTTGTACAGCTTGACATCCCAAGAAGGATTAAAATAGGCCTAAATTCAATGTTGATGGGACTTTGCATGCAATACTGAAATGCTCATGAAAGAAGATAAATTGAAAGTAAGCCAAAATTTTAATTTTTCCTGAATATTTATATTTGCATTGGTGAAAGGTACAGCTAAGCATGGTATGACTGGGAACAAATAAGAGAAAATGATTTAAAAAATTTCATAATACCAATCCATTATTTTTACCCAGAGAAGTTAGAATTAAGGCATAGAATATTTAAAAAATGGCATTATTTCTCTTGACTCTGTGCTTATAGAGGATTCTTTGTTTAGCATTTTTTTATCATGTGGCATCAGGGCTGAGTAATTATGTAATGTCATTTATTGAGGGTCAGCTAAATTATAAATAATAAAGATACTAAAGCACTAAAGGGAAATGTACATTATTCTATCATTCTATTATAATATGATAGGTAATGTATGGAAGGTTAACGTTCTTCTTACATACTCATAAATGTGTGTGTGTGTATATATATGTGTATATATATGTGTGTGTGTGTATATATATATATATATATATACATATATATATATATATATATGAACAAAGAAAAAAGTAATTAAGTGTTGTGCTGTTATACCTAACAGTTTTGTTTTCAATTTTATGGCCTGACCCAATCAAGGACATGAGAAACCACGAATAAAGAAAAATATTTTTAGCCCTGGCTGGTTTGGCTCAGTGAACTGAGCGCTGGCCTGAGAACCAAAGGGTTGCTAGTTTGATTCCCAGTCAGGGCACTTGCCCAGGCTGCGGGTCAGGTCCCCAGTAGGGGACACTTGAGAGGCAACCACACATTGTTGTTTCTCCCTCTCTTCCCCTCTCTAAAAAAATAAATAACATCTTGGAAAAAAACAAAAATACGCTTCAATTTTTCTAGGTATGTGTTAATTTCATAAACCACGCTTTCATTGCTAGAAACTACCCTTAGCAATCATCTCTACTGGCCGATCGTTTAATCATATGACCTTAAGTTATTTATAATAGCCACAGTAAAAATATTTTTGAAAATCTTACTGTTTTTGCCAGGCAGGTCACAATATGACCTAGTAATTCCACTTCTGGGTATTTATCCAAAGAAAATGAAAATGCTCGTTCAAAGAGACATATGCACCCGTATGTTCATTACAATGCTATTTGCAACAGCCAAGATACTGAAATAACCTAAGTGTCAATTGATAGATGAATGGATAAAGATGATGTGATATATATATGTGTGTATATACATATATACACACATATATATAATTGAATATCACACAGCAATAAAAAAAACCTTGCTATTTGCTACAACAGAGATGGACTTAAGAGAGTATTATGCTAAGTGAATAAGTCAAACAGAGAAAGACTAATATGTTATGGTTACACTTATATACGGAATCTAAAAAAACAAAACGAACAAACAAACGAGATTCATAGAAACAGAGACCAAAAAGATGGTTGCCAGAGAGATGGGGGATGGGTGAAAAGGTGAAGGGAAATACAGTCATAATATTGTAATACGTTTGCATGGTGACAGATGATCACATTGTAAGGTAAAAAATGTCGAATCACTTCAGTTTATACCTGAAACTAATATCATATTGTATAACAACTATACTTAAATTTTAAAAATATAGGTTAAAAAAGAAATTTCAACTTAAAGAAAAAGGCTTTCAACTTTCACTGTCCCCTTAAAAATAGCTACAAATTCAAGTCCTATTTACAGCCCTTCCCATTGGCTCTTACACAAAATTTCCATAGTTTATACAGTATGATCTGGGTCCCTGGCCACAGCTGACTGATTCAGGGCCTGGTGCCTGACTCAAAGGCAGACAACTGTGAGTTGGCCATGAGCATTGCAGGTGAGGCACTCAGGTGTGAAACTGTCTCTCCAATGGACGGAGCAACCTAATCATCGACCCTACCTATGGGAGTGTAACTGGGAGACATTCACAGAGAATTCACAGGCTAAAGTGATGTAGGAGCAGAGAAATACAAAATACACAAAGAGAAAAAGCTATAAAAAGAAGCTACGAGGCAACTGAAACCATGAGGTGAAACCATGACACAAAAGGCAAGGAGAGAAAAGTACGAGGATGCTGGGAGGCAGACACGGAGAATTCCGTTAGGTCTGCAGAGCTGCTGTGGAACTCCAAATGATGTTAAATTCTGAGTGTTGATAAATTATCTTAACTCTACTCCACGAGACATGGCTCTTTGCCTGCTGAGACTGTTGACTTTCTTCCCATGCATCCTTATAGAAAATCTTCTCCTTTACTGAGGAGGAATGAGTAATAGCAGGTCACAGCATAGGCAGCTGACAAGCTGGGTTCATACCTGAGCTCTGCCGTCCCCGACCCTAAGTGAGGCAATTAATCTCTCTGAGCCCACTTTCTGCACCCATAAAGTGTAAATAAATAAAAAGACCAGTCTCGTTGGTTACTACGATGATTAAATGAAATAATGCATGTAAAGAGCTTAATACATCACATGACACATAGTGCTTGATAAATTACGGGCATTGTAATTATTATTATTATTGAGAACCCAAGCATGTCCCTGATCTTTGCAACGTGAAAGAGCTTCATACTTTTGCCTAGTAACATATACTATAAATGGGGCTAATCTACACAAAACCAGGCAAACCTATATAGCACACAAAAACGCCTTGTAAATATGTATCCAAAGATTGAGGGGGAAATAATTTGGTATCCAAAGATGGAGGAGAAAAGAATTCAGACTTGTTCTAAAATACAATGGGTTTTCTAAGGCAGTATGTGTCAACTTTGTTTCTGAAGGTTCATATACTGACATTCTTGAAATCTTGATTGTGCAAGGTATGCTTGTGTAGGGGGTTTCCCTGAAGGATTTTAGGGCTGCTCCAGAAAAAAAAGGTATGGCCGTGAGGGTAAGTAACACACAGCTCACTTCGTAGTGCGGTGCTTGCACAGCAGTGTATGAGAGGGAAAGTCTCTCACACCACGAGCCTGCCCAGAGGATGAAGGGGAGGGGGCTTGCATCCCAAATGGGAAAGGCAGGCAAACTCCCAGAGAGAGCGGCTCACATGTGTGAGCGACATCCCTCAGAGGCATGGGGCAGAGTCTCTGGGTCAGAGGACTCCGAAGGGCAGCAGCAGCTTGGGATCTTATAACCACAAGGCCCTATCTTATCAATGGCCGACATATGCTGGGTAAAGTTTCATGGGGTATGTAAAGCAGGCAAGCTCAGAATGGGCAAACATCTGCTTGTTTGGGCTATTTTAAAAATAACTGGAAGTGTAAAAATTTGAATTTGGTGTCAGCTAGATTTGGAGCTAACGAGCGAAGAAATGGGCAACCCGGGGCCAGAGGCCATCTTTGGCTCATTTATGTAACTGCTTGTCATTTGACACTAACGGGCAGGTCTGCAGTTTAGCGACACATTCCCCCCGTGAAGGGCAGTCTGGTTCAGGAACTCTCGGGTGGGAGGCCAATCTACCTTACTGATCATTAAAGTGGAAATTGATGGCCTTTGCTCTTACAATTACACTCACAGTTAACGCTTTGAAAAACACTAATTTTAAAAGCCTGAGAATCATGTCCACAAAACTTTGGCTGAAATTCCTTGTCACATGAAAGCAACTTCTAGAACTTTCAGATGAAATCTCAACACAAAACACTTTTAGATCATTGTACCAACCTAAAAAAAAATATTGGGTGGAACCTGCAAATGGAGAAAGGAAAGAAGATCAAAATAAACTTGAAGGAGCCAGGTCACAGCTCACCCAAACCCTCACTTAGCCACTGGGAAAGGATTTTTAGATATGTGAACATCAGACAACAATGGAGACACCATTTCTCATCGATGCTATCCCACCACCTACACTTCCCTGCGGGAATGAAGACTGAGAGGACCAGCAGGAACACTGGGCCAGGGAGAGACCTGGTGCCAAGGACGGCTGTGACAGGTCTGACCTCCCAACCCTTAGTGTTCTCATCTTTAAAAAACAATAATCGACGCTAAGAAACATACCGCTCCGGTGCCTGATGTTAATAGTGGGGGTGGATGAGAATGGGTCGGGGCAGGGACATACGGCAACTCTCTACACTTTCCATTCACTTTTGCTATGATCCTAAAACTGGTCTAAAAAAATAAAGTCTATATAAGGAAAAGAGTACTACTATCTTCCACACGCATGGTCTGGAAAGCACGTCTGATCATGGCCTGGCTGGTGGGAAACAGCCAGCGAGCGCTCCTGGCCTTCATCCACAACAACTCCTCACTGCCTGCCAGGTCACAGGGGTTCAACAGAGATAAGGAAGGACAGCCAGAAGGAAAGAGGACATGTAACAATACTCCGAGTGGGCAGGGCAACACAGGGAGCAGTTAATGAACAAAACAGGAAAGAGACCAATGTCACCTAGAGGTGACAGAATGCAGAGCTTGGTATGGCTCTGCAGTCACAGGCCTGAAGTCTATCAGAAGTACAGCACTTAGCACCCTCTTACTTAGACAGGAAGATGTCCCCTGAGACAGTCCCGGGAATAATCTCTGGACACAGTTTTTCACCGAGCAAGAACTGAGTCCAGTTACTTTCTATCTGTTATGGCCCAGCACAGAGAAAACCAATCCCAGCTATGACAGTTTCCGATTTTTTCCCATAAGAAACTTAAATGCTCATTTATGTGCCTCGATCAATCTATCTCTTCCAAACACTGAAATATATACTTCCAAGATGCTTTTTCCCAATGTTGCAATGACAGGAGTACTTATTGATCCCTAATGGTGGTAGGACATGAATGAGGACAGAGTAGGGTGCCAGATTTAGGAAATAAAAAGACTGCATAGGACATACTAACACTGAAAAAAGTATTTGTTTATCTGACATGCAAATTTAACACAGAGTCCTGCACTTTATCGGGCAACCCTAGGCCAGAGGGATAGAACACATTCAATCCCTGCTTTTGCCACCAGGGCCAGCTCCCTGGCTCGTGCCCTGCTTTGACTTGGGCCCAGAAGAGAGGTTGAAAAACTCAAGAATTAGACAGAAATGGAACGACCAGTTCCAGAGCATCTGGAAATGACGGGGAATTTGGTAAAACAAAAGTGAAGGTCCTGACTAATACCATTAAAAAAAATACTATGAAAAAAAAATACAAGCTTGTTTTCAAGTTTTTGAGCCATGTTTTCCAGGGGTCTGGAAGAAGAAAATAGTATGCTAGCCAAAGATAAAAAACACATTTTTGAGTCACACACAGCCCATAGACCAGCAGTCTGTACTGCACCCCCTGGTTTATAGGCACGGGTCTAGACCTGACCGCTCTGTGTTTCAGCCTGTGGGCAGGTCTCTCCCCTCCAGCCTGCATCCTACAGCTCAATCAGCGGCCCGTGCATTTCTGGTGCAGGCTGCTCACAGTGCCTGCCCTGGACTGCCCTGGCCCCACCATCCGGGCTGCCTCTCTGCTAAAAATGAATGAGGTCCTGGAGACTTGAGATATATAAAGCATTATGCATACACTTCTCAGTAATTCTCTCCTTTCTGGATGAGTGGTAGTTTCACATTTTAGAAAGCATTTAGAATTCTAAATACTCTGTTCTGCAAATGCAACCACAGGCGCTGCAAAGGAGAACGTGACTTAACTGCCAAACACCTACTACAAGGCACTGTGAGAGGAACTTGAAACAACTTACCACACATTTAATCCTTGCACCATCCTTCTGGGGTCTCGTTAACCCATTTTACAGGTGAAGAAGCTGAGGCCCAGCACAGCACAGAGGAAGAGCAGGCTGTGAACTTTCTAATTCTTTCCACTTCATCTCTTAAGAGAGCCCTGACTTTTTTGCTACTTGCGAACCTTGAAGACAGTCAGCTGCAGCCTCTGAGCTCTCCTGCAGCTCCATACTCAGAGGGCAGCCCCATCTGGGGTCCAAAGGGGAAGGCTTGGACTGGCACCAAAGTGACACACACCAATCTGGGCTTGTGAGCTGGCTCAAGGAAGGAATCTTGCAGCACTTCCTTTCCTTGCGTGACTCCCATCTTCAACTCTCAAGATCTTCTTTTCCCTCCACCTCAGCTCTGTCCAGCCCTGCCCCCATCTCCTTTCCTCTTCCCCTCCTGTCTTGTTGGGCAAAGATGATGGCTCTGTCCTACTCCAGCCCTGCCTGTCACTGAATTTATGGGGCACCGTGAGCCCGTCTCCTTCACAACAAGCTTCTGACTGCACCAACGCCTGCCGTCCCCAGCTGTGGTATTTCCTGAGCTTTGTCACCACCACCGTGGCTAATGTTGGCTGGTTTTCCTCCACCACTCCACTTCTCTCTTGTCCCCGATGTGCAATTTGTTTGTTACCAAGTGCTCACGGCTGGCTCTTAACCACTGAGCGGGTATATACGCGTGCGTCTTTTCTTCAGAGCCAGGTGTCCTGAATTCTCCCACATACGATTTTAGTATACTTTTTTTTTTTTTCCAGAGAGCAGGAGATATAAAAAGGAGGGATAATTACTTAATGCCATTGTATGAACCCTAGTGGGCCGCAGATCATTAATTCCCCGGTGAATTAAAAGAGTGGTTGGCAGCAGCAATCTCTTGGGGAAAAAAGTCAGAATGCCTGATAAAGTCAGTTTTTAAAAATGAGAATTCTAGTTAATTGTTACTTTTAGAGGACAGACTGTCCTACTTCTAAGAAGTATCTCATTTTCATAAGAAAAAGCCGGTTTTTCTAGGTCTAGCTCAGGGAATTGGATCATATGCTATTTAACGGTCCTCTTGCTTTGTGATCAAATTCTGACATTATTTTAGAAAACTTCTGTGCTGTTACTAAGGATGGGGGGTACAAAAACAAATAAACAAAAACATACAATAAAGACCCCCAAACCAAGAAACAACCCCGAAACTTGACTAAAATGTAGGACATATCCCTAAACTAGCCTAAAGGATAGTAATTTAGCATCTCAAAAATTAGAGGTTAGAAAAAGGCTTGTTCCTAGGTGAGTATCTAGTAGATTCCTTTTTTGGAAAGAAGCATTATTGCTGAGAACATTGTCTTTACATAGACAAGTTTTGCATCGGCTGAGGTCTATCAGTTACAGTTATTTCCTCATCAAAAATAACTGTCTTGTGGGTTCGTGACTAGGGTCTCTTTACACAGACGTTGTCACTAAGGTCCAAAAGTTCAACTTCAGAGTCCTTGGTCTGTTTATTTGGTTAATTTTTAATTGACCTAAAACTGCATTCATTAGGTTACCTGCACTGAGCCTGTGTGGTCAATGGAGGCCAGCGAGTGGTCCTTTGCAGGCCGGATGCCGGCTGATCTTCCTTGACCAGTCCCCAGGCAAAGGCTCAGGAGGGCTTTTCCAAACCTGGGACATATCAGCAGCCACAGACCTTTTCTAGCCAAGAGAAAACGGTATCCCCAGCTGGGGGTACCTGAAACTCCCTTTATTCTGACAAGAATTTCTAAAAAATTATCCCACAGACAACAAAATATGATCCTCATCGAGTGTCTCATTTGAAAAGATTTTGTTTTAGTTTTATTATTTGTAATTAAAAGGTAAGTCCAAAGATTCCTTCACCCACGCATGTTGCTCTACAGCTTCAGATTTTCACTACTGTGAAACATTTATATTTTTGCAGTAGTGACATGATGATTTTTTAAAACAGAAATGTGCTCTCTTTAAGGAACTTGTTTATAGCAGGTTCATAAAGACTAATAGCTTTTATTTGTTCCTTAATTTTTTCTTTTTAAACATCACAAATACTATGAAATTAGAACTAATGGTAAATGAAAAAGAATTAGTTTGAGCTTTGTAAAAATAAGCAGGAGCCAGTAGAAGTTTTACCTTTTTAAATTCTTTTCGTGTCTGTCTCTCTCTCTCTCTCTCTCCCGCTCTCTCTCTCTGCAAACCAGCTAGCCTTAGAGAGTCAAGTCCTTTGTGTGTCTCTCTCTCTCTCCCTCTCTCTCTCCCTCTCTCTCTCTCTCTCTCTCTCTCTCTCTCTCTCTCTCTCTCTCTCTCTCTCTCCCTCTCTCTCTCCCGCTCTCTCTCTCTGCAAACCAGCTAGCCTTAGAGAGCCCAGTCCTGTTCGGCTTTAGTTATCAAGAGCATTTGTTGCAGGGCACAAGGGTTTCCTTCTTTCTTTTGTGTGTATGTTCTTTAACTACATTTCATTTTTGGAGCAGTTTTAGGTTCAGAGCAACATTGATTTTTGTGCAAAGTACAAAGATAGCCCATCTACACACTGCTGGAACACAGTACTACCTCCCCCACTATCAACATCGTGTGAGAGGTACACTTGTTACATCGATGAACCTGCAGGGACAAATCATTATCGTCCAAAGTCTGCACTTTATACCAGGATTCACTCTTGCTGTTTTACATACTATGGGCTTTGATAAGTGTATAACGACTTGTGTCCACTGTTATGATATTATACAGAATGATTTCACTGCCCTAAAATTCCTCCGCGCTTCATCTCTCCTGACGACCGCTGATCTTTTCACTGTCTCCACAGTTGTGCCTCGTCCAGAACGTCATGTAGTTGAAATCACATGGTATGTAGCTCTTTGAGATTGGCTCTTGCACTCAGTGAATATAAATTTAAGTCTCCTCCATTTATCCATTCGCCTTCTGAAAGATACCTTCGTGGCTTCCAAGTTTTGCCAGCTACGAATAGAGCTGCTATGGAGTGGAGAGTTGCAGGGCGCAAGCGTTTCCTTTACAAATTAAAACCAGAAATTCCTATTCTCCTAACTAAAGAATTATGACCTAATTTCATGTTATTACTATGTGAAGGGAGAATTCATTAAAAATGTATTGGGTATAAAATGTCACATAGGGAAGTGTTTTTAAAACTCCTGAAAGTAACCCTTTTGTATATTGCGGATAATAGATTGAGACATTATTATTTGGGCACAGGAATAATAAAAATTTTGTATTAAAAGGTGGTATTTTAAAAAATTACTCATGAAATGTAGTATTTATATGTACTGAATACCAAAGAATGCTGGATCCCAAGTATAATTTTGGAGTAGCAACTAGTGATTCTATAAGAACTAAAATCCATAATTGGTGTGTCACAAAAAAGGTAGTTAATTATCATGCTTAAAAATTGGAAGAGCCATTATGTATTGATCACTTCTGTGTCAGGAAGTATATAAAACAATTACATATTCCTTCAGTTCTTCAACGATTCCTGCAAGGAAGGTCGTCTCCCCATGGGGATTCCCTTGCAAAGATGAAGAAACCAGAAGGTTATGCAATTTTCCTAGGGTCAGACCTCTACCATATGAGTGGAGGCTGGTTCTGAATTCAAGCTGAAGCTGAAGCCCATAACATATTGTCTTGTACACTGTCCTCAGCTAAGCACGTGACCTATGCAGTCTGAGGAACTTAATTTCCAAAGCTTCCAAATAAACCGCTACTCCCCGTGTCATTGATATACTTCTTCATGTGTTTCCTATTACCTACTTAATTATTTGGGTGCAAATTTAACTTCTAAGTGAGACTTTGGGAAACATGACATGCAAAACTACCTTCTAATCATTTTTTTTGAAAACCTCACTCATACAGAAGGGAAATGTTAAATATATTGGTAGATTAAGAAACTGAAATGAAAATGAGAATATCTCTTGCTTCTAGTGCCCTGTAGGATAAAAATACCTTACGTAGGCTGATAAAGAATTTTGCTTTACATAAAGTTTAACATCTACAAGTTCCTTCTTTGAAAGATACTTGTTCATCTCTATTTGGGCATCCTACAGTGCTAGCTCATAACCTTTATTGCTGGTTTTACAGATGATATGTTATTCCCAACAGAACACATTAATAATTTTGCTTTATGGCTATTGAAAAAAGACATTGCTAAATATGAATTTGTATGTCAATAACACTCTATACATTGTCCCTAAATTAGCAACATCAGATTTCTTGCTAAACATCTGTAAAAAAAAATGTGCAGATATACTGATTATTTTTCAATGCTCTTTCTATGATAGTTTCATATAGACTTCTACTATGTTACTAAGGTTACTACTAAAGGTGAAAAACAGTTATTTTGTACTATATGTGGTACCATTTTTAAGGCATGTATTAACATCCAATATGCTTGTGTCATTACCACCCTATAAACTAATATTTTCTGTGGATTGAAGCTCATTTGAGATGTTCTGTAAGTGATGGCAAATATTTTCTGGGTCTGAAAATGTATTACTCTAACCATTCTGTTAGAACTGTAAAATATGATAAAGCTGGATGGAATTATTTTTCAAATGGTAGAAAAAGATAATCATCATTCATTCTACTGTTGCCGGTTGGCAAGTGCCCAGCATTAAATATATGCGAAATTCAGTGACCTGTTAAAGTAGACTGCATTACTTAGTATTAGCTTTGAGTACAATGAGTTCCAGTTTTGTTCAGCTATTTCACAGCTTAAAAATCAGGCAAAGACTTTCATAAATTTAAGAATTAAAAAAAGATGCCACATTTATCAGCAGAGGTCAAATTATTTTACTATTCAAAAAGCCTATACAAAGCTGCAAAACAATAATAAAAATACAGACAAAAACGAATATATAGTCTACCTATGGCAAATACTATAGATTGAGTCACCCATACCCAAATCCTCTTCTCCCTTGCTTGTCCCTGGAACAGAGCTGTAAAGCCAACTGTGTGCTTCTCAAGTGTGTCTACAGCTAGAAGCGGCTATGTGACGAAGTTCAGGCCAGCGTACATTTGCCAGGGCTGGCCAGCAGCCCCGCCCGCCCTCTTCCCTCGGCCTTGAATGCAGGAGTGATGCCGGCAGCTGTGCGGTCACAGTGGCTGTGCTGCTTCCCAGAAACGACTGTAAACCCAGGGGAGCTTCAGCAGCATCACCCTGATGGAAGAGACAGAGGCAGATTGCCCCAGTTATGTTTTAAGTTCAAACAAATAACTAAGGGTATTGTGTTTCTTAACTCATCGACTACCAACCACTAATGTCTTAAACATTTGAGTAGCTACCCTTCAGTTTTGGTTTTTTTTTTAGATGAGTGATCACATCAAAATTGGACTTACACTCCCAATTTGGGGAAATAAAAAGCTTTTCTCTCTATTATTTCATTTCAGAATGTTGTTTCGTAGCTGAAACCACTCTAAATGTTAGATCAGAACAGTTGTATAATAATAAATGGTGTGTTTTATCAATGAATTTATAGTAGCTGAGTCCTTGTTCAAGCTTTCAATGACTGATGCATTGCAGGGGCTGGGGGGAAGGACACAAAAGATTGAAAAAAGAAGATATATGCAGTTAGGGCTCCTCAACTCACCCATTAAACAGTAACTTCATGGAACAATGAGTTGTTTTCCTCCACTTTTCTTGAAAAAAATAGAATATTTATTCAAAAGTGAGGTAAATTATTCAAGTAAATATTATTATCAAAAAAGACATATCTTATTTAACATTAAATCTCAAATATTCATTAAGGTATCTTCTATAATATAATTTACCCATCATGTTGGTAATAACTGATATCCCAACACTTTCAGATCAATTCTTGTTAACTATATTAATTAGCCTGAGCTATCTGAAAAAAGGCCCTGGTTACATAAGCATCCCTATGTTCACTGCAGCATTATTTACCATAGCCAAGCTATGAAAGTAAACCAGGAGCCCGTCAATAGATGAGTGGGTAAAAAAGCTGTGGTACATATACAAATGGAATATTAGTCAGCCATAAAAAAGAACAAAATCTTACCATTTGTGATAGCATGAGTGGACCTAGCGGGTATTATGTTAAATGAAATAAGCCAGTCAGAGAAAGACAAATATCATATCATTTCACTTATGTGGAATCTAAAGAACAATATAAATGAATGAAACAGAAACAGACTCCTAGATACAGAGAAGAGACTGATGGTTGTCAGAAGAGGGGGTTTGAGGACTGAGTGAAAAAGGGAAGGAATTGAGAAGTACAGGTTGGTTGTTACAAAACAGTCCTGGGGATGTAAAGTACAGCATAGGGAATATAGTCAGTAATATTGTAATAACCACAGTGCCAGCTGGGCAGTGTAGGTATTATTTCTTCCCTGGAAATACAGGGAGAACACTTTGTAAAATATATAATTATCTAGCCACTCTGCTATATACCTGAAACAAATACAAAATAACATTAAATGTAAATCATAATGGAAAAAATTAAAATAAAAAAAGTAAAAACAAGTTCTGGTTAAAAAAATTATAGCTAGTGTTTTTACTAAATACTGTTCTTTTGGTTAGTAAAACAACACTAGTTGAAATGTTTAATTTTTATCTACTTCTTTAGAGCATTTTAGCTACATTACAACTTCTTTTACTCAAACATAAAAATTCTCTCCATCAAATATATATATAGTTTTATGTGAAAAAATACAACTTTTTTTCATCTTTCTTTTATTATACCTACACCAAATCTTATTTAAAACAGGTCAGTACACTTGTGATCTCCAACTATCAATTTCCATATAAACTGAATCTCTTATATTGTGTATCTTCTTCTTACTGTTTGAACAATATTAGAATTCCATATTTTTTCTTTCTGGAAATAAGGTAGTTGTTCCATATAGAGAAGTGTGACCTTCTACCATTGATAGAAAATACCTTCCCAGTACTGAATAAAAAATACTGTCCTTGGCTTAGGACTCATTAACTTGATATAAAATATCCTTGTTTAAAATGCTTCTCAGAATACGAAAAATAGTTTGCCTTTTCACAGGGAGCTGTCGGGATTTATGAGAGATCTGTCCATTCTTCCTTCTTTCTCAGCCCCATCTTGGAAGGACACCCTCCCAGCAATTAACTATGCACCTTTAAACTTTACGGGCTAAGATCCGAGATCCTGACATCTAACAGACCAAATACATGGCCTGCAAATATTTACCCTGGGCAACGGGGAGGATGTGCAGTAGCCTCAGCCCTCCATCGCGCTGGCTGACTCCTGCAGAACATGCTGCCGCCGAAGGAAGTAGACCAAACCTTTGTCAGCTAGGCAGAGAGCAAACCCCAGAACAGATTCAATGGGACCCCAATTCCCAACTCCGGTTCCACCTGCTCTGCTGTGCCAGGCTGAACTGTTCATTCCTCTCACAAACGTCTGCTCGCTTGTAACTCCATGGCCAATACTACATTTAATTCCTGCGCACAGGGGGCTAAAGTATTCACAGCTGTATATGTGCTGAGTCTTATCAGCATTATTACTACGTGCTGTACTCTGGTTCTATCGTCTTTTTCTCCTCAGCTGACCTGGGTCTCTGGGTACTGGGCTCTGCTTACCTTAGATCCAGGACTACTATGACATGCTGTCCTGGTTCTCTCTGAAACTCAGACACCTCAACACTATTCTCAGAACCACTCACAGCCATCTCTTGTAAAACAACTGCTTCCCTAGCACGAACTCTGTCTGGCCCTTGGGGCCTTGTGGTTCGAGGCCATCACAGTAAAGTGCCATTATACTCACTTACAGAAGCACAGTCCTATAATGTTTGCCACTGAACTAACTCTTATTTACAAAATTTCTTTCTATTTAGTAATACAGATAAATGCTGCTTCATTGTAATTCAGGGTCTCCCTCCCTCAAATTAACTAATTATGGAGAAACGTAAGCATTTCCCCATATTTCACTGGTAAAACTGTTAAGTGGCTTTCCAAAACGTCTTCAGCATAAGGTTGTAAATTATGAAGTAGCAAAATAAGATTTGGGTAACAGGCATTTCAAAATTGAAAGAAGGCCTTAACTGGTTTTCAACTATGTAGCTTGACCTTTGATGTGGTGCTCAAGGGTGCCACCGAACCCCCTTACAGTGGCTATGGGCAGATGAGGTTCTCCACTCAAACTGCCCAAGATCATAGGGAAGGAGCTGGACTTTGTCCAAACCCTTGGGAGCTGCCAATTACACTCAAGGCTAATCCTCTTAATCATGAAGTGTGTGAAGTAGTACTGTATTTTTCAGACTATAAGACACACACCCCCCCAAATTTGGGAGGAAAATGGGGGTATGTCTTATAGTCCGAATGTAGCTTACCTGGCTTGCTGGCAGGGGTGAGGGGGGTGTGTGCGACACTGGAGCGGGGTCACAGGAGGCAGGAGTGGGGTCACTGCTGCAGGAAGCCAGCAGAGGCAAGAGTGGGGCGATGCTGCGGGCCCTGGGCTGGGAGGAGGGGGTGTCCCAGCAGTGCAAAGCAAGGGAGGCAGGAGTGGAGTCCCCGCTGCGGCATACTATAGTGCTGGGGAGGAGGGTACAGCGGTGTAGGCACGTTAGGAGAAGAAAGTCTGTGGCACAGGTGCGGGCCTCCTTCACGTGACTGGTGTGTCCCCCATTAGCATTAACACAGGCAAATTCCACTGCAGGGTCACCCGTCAATGTGGCCCTGCAGCTATTGCAAAACTACAACTCCCATCATGCTTGGGCAGGTTGGGATGGTGGGAGCTGTAATTTGGCAACAGCTGCAGAGCCACACAGGTTGTGTAACACTGTTGTCCCCATACAAGAGTGCTGCACAACCTGTGGCCCTCCAGCAGCAGATCTCCCCCATAACAGCGTCAGCAGCAGATCCCCTCATAACAGTGTCAGCAGCAGACCCCCCATAACAGTGTCAGCAGCAGATCCCCCCATAACAGTGTCAGCAGCAGATCCCCCCATAACAGTGTGTCATCCACTGATGTTCTCGGTGCCCCCCATAACTGTGAAGGACACAGTGCTGATAGTTCTGTCATTACTGTATTTTGTTGTAGAAAGATACGATAGTGTACCGTAGTCTCCTGCTGAATCTACTGTAATTGTGGGAAGATGTCAAAGCAGAAAAGGATTTCTGGTTTCAAAGATGTTATTAAATATTTTACCACGTTTTTTGCTTCAAAATTTTTTTCCTATTTTCCTTCTCTAAAACCTAGGTGTGTCTTGTAGTCCGAAAAATACGGTAGTCATCACTGTTGTACCACTTTTAAACAGGGTCATAAAAACACTTGTGAAGCTTTACATTTAAAAAATGTAATTCTATTGTAAACTGTTTCTCCCAGTTTCTAGCCAGACAGGGTTTGTATCAAAAACATTTTGTTCCTTTTAAATGAAGTGCCTGGGTGTTTCTCTTTGTGCCTGAAGATTCAAAGTTGTAACATAATGACTCAAAAAGAACAAAGTGGATGTCATCTTCATTCCCATTAATACTTTCCTTTTGATGATATTTATATAAGCCAAGAATTTGTTATAAATACAATAAGAAAAATGTATTTCTATTTTAATATGATCACAATCATACATTTTACCAATGCTTAGTAACTATACTATGTAATCAATTATTAATTATTTTTAAGCAACTAATTGGTTCTCTGCATGTCAGTGTTCCCTTAATCCATAACAATTTACAACCATAGGTTGTTCACTGTTTGTGCCCCATGGTTCTCAGTTTCTCCAGGTTGGGGAGAGAGTGGAAGGTATGGGAATACACCCAGATTCTTTCCTTTCCCTCCCAGGATGTCAGTGTGCAGCCTCCGTGCTCAGTGGTAACGCAGGTGTTGATGACTAACTGACGGAATCATCAAAGGAACGAATTCTAAAAAATCAGCACGGATAAAGGTAGTCTTGGATAGTGAGAAAGACAATTCAAATCGCCAAATGTGAGGTGGAGGGGACAGGGGTGAGTGGTAGAGAGAAAGGAGTAGTTAAAGAATATTCTACATCATTAGATATGTGTAAGAACAGGATAGTAGGAGGGAGTGAGGACAGCAAACACACAAGCCTTACACAATAGTCAGAAATAATAATGACACTGGCAAAAACTCTCCAGGCCTTTCCAAGCCATACACTACAATGTAGGTACATTGTAAACTGGTAACTGTAATGGGTAATTATCTTGACTATTAAAGTGTTTCAACATATGTAGCAACAGCAAGTTCCCAAATTCAAGTAATTTCTTTCCTGTGATCTGAAGAAAAAAGCTCACTGGATTAAGATAATTAGAAATTCCATTCTATTTTTCACACGAACAGAGCATTTCTAACACCTAATTGTGTATTCTAGAGGTTAAGCTTTCACTTGTGAGATCTACGATACATATGAAAATAGACACAGAGTAAAGGTTTTTCTTTTTTAACACTGGCAACTGTTCTTTTTATTTGATTGTATAACTCAGAGCCCCATGGCTATCAGGCATGAATATCCTCAGTGTTGAAAGTCACTAATGAAACATGAATATCTCATTTCCAAAAAAGTTGTTACTGAAATCATAAAAAGCCATGGGTTTAAAACAGGGTTTCTCAACCTCAGCACTAGTGACATTTGGGATGGATAACTCCTTGTTGTAGGGGGCTGACCTGTAGGATATTTAGCAGTATCCCTGGCTTCTACCCACCAGATACTATAGTACATATGCCTGGATGTGACGTATGTCTCCAGACATCACCAAATGTCCCCTGGGGGGCAACACAGACCCATCTGAAAACCAATGGCTAAAACAAACTGTTGGATTAGAATAATCCTAATACTTACATAGCACCGTGTACCAGGCAGAATTTGATTTGATCCTCAATAAAAACTCTACAAAGCAAGGCTTATTGTAATCCCATTTTACAGATGAGGAAACTGTGGTACAGAGAGGATAAGTAACTTGCCCACTGGACACATAAGTAGCTGAGGAAAGTCAAACCCGAGGAGTATGGCTCCAGAGACTGGGCTCCTAACTCTGACACTGTACCTGCTGTGAGGTGGGGTGAATAAGCACAAATCAGAATTATTTGTCACTCAAGATTTTTAGTAGTCTTATAACATTGGGCACCTTACATACATACATCCCTACTGAGTTCAAAATACTCATTTGCAAAATAGGAACAATAATGAGATTAAATTAAGATACTTTTATCAAAGGCATTCAGTAAGGCCTCAAAGGAAGCTCTGAGAATACACAGCAGAATATTCTTTGTATTTATCCATACTCTTTACATGTTAATACATCTTTGGTTTCTCTTCCCTATTTATCTGCAGTTAGTAATTACAGTTGGTTATACAAAGAAACTGCTATCAAACCCCACCTCTTTCAGTTTGGGTTAACCCTACCAGTTATCTGCGTCACAAAATACGTTCTGAGTAACCTTTTTGGCTGATCACAAACCACAGCGACTGGCCACACAGTTCTCCAATGGCTGCAGAGTAGCTCTGGCATGTGAGGGACTGCACCTGGCTTCACGAACTGCATCACACACACAGTACCCACATGGCAAGTAGAAATCCCCACTCCCCACCCCCACTCCTGCCAAAGACGTCCACTCCCCAGTCCCTGCACCTGTGAATATGTTATTTTACATGGCAAAAGGAGAGTTTGCAGATGTGATGAAAATGTAATGAAAGTTGCATGAGGATAATTAAAGTGACCTTAAAATACAGAGATATGCCTTGGTTATCCAGGTGGACTCAGTCTGGTCACCTGAGCTCTTAAAAGCAGAGACAGTTCTTTATCTGGGGGCAGGCAAGGTGCAGCAGAAGGGGGAGTGGCAGGGTCACCTGCGCAGCGCTTCATGTGAGGTCGCCAGTGTGAGACCGGAGGGGCAACATGAACGTGCCTGCAGGCAGCCTGGAGCAGCTGAGAGGCTCCTGGCTCCTAGCCCGAAAGGGAATGGGACCTCAGCCCTACAGTTGCAAGGAACTAAACTTTGCCACCAACCTGAATGAATGTCTAAGTGGATTCTCCTCCAGAATGTCCAGGTAAGAACCCAGGCCTGCTGACACCTTGATTTCAGCTTTATGAGACCCAGGACAGAGAAACCAAACAAGCCCACTTAGACTCTGCCCTCTGTGAGACATTAATTTGTATTGTTCTCTGTGGCTATCTTCATAATAATTTTCTGTAGCCATGACAGAAAACTAACACAGCACACAACCTAGCTGAGATGAGGAAGAACAACAGTAGCTCATTCACTGCCACGCCATGAATTACCAAGTGGCAGATGGGTTAGAACCCTGGTCTTTCAATCCTCGGACTATTTCCCTAAATAATTAACATCTGCATCAGAGTGGAAGTAAAAGTTCTGCATCCATTCACTCAGTGGCTCCCAACAGCCATTGAAAAGTAGGTGTTGTCCTTCCTTTACAGGAGAGGAAAGGCTCAAAGGCGCTGTGTACCCACACAGGGTTGGACTGTTAATGACTCTTTCATCTCTTTGCCTTTGAATGTGCTGCCTTTAATAGTAAAAATGTAATAAGTTTATGATAGAGGACTAAACAAAGCAAGTCATAAAAGCACAGAGAGACATGCTTTTCTGGTGAAGGAAAATAGAAACAGGTAAGAATTTGTGCACCTGATGAAATTTTAAATTGGGTCTTGACGGACAGGTAGGATTTCAAAAGAGAATGTTAAGACCTGCCATTTGTAAATTTGAAACTGAATTCTGGTGTTTGTGTTTGTGAGGGTCTACATTGGTCACTGTTAACATTGAAAGTATCTGAACTTCATCACATGAAGCAGCAATACAGTAGGCTGTTACATGGTGACCATTTCCGGGCAGGTACGTTTGGTTCTTAAACTGATATTTTGCAGACATGTTTGTACCTTAGTTAATAGAAGAATCTGAAAATGCTAATGCTGGTAAACTGTCACTTCAAGAAGGCAGAACTTTCTAAGAGTGACTATACAGCAGACCCCCAGACAATCTGCCTCTAACAAGTAATCCTACAACAGACACTTCCAATAACATAAATGCAGCTGGGTGCAGCCCTCTCCCTCCACCGCTCAGGAGGCTCTGTGCCATTCTACACAGCTACTAAAAATCAGTACTCCTTCCCTTGGCCACAGCTGATTAGACACCTAACTATGGCTGGGTCAGAGTCTCCATTCTGGGAATTTGGATTTGAATCTCTAGGATGCTTTTTAGAACCTCTGTTAGTAGTTAAACTCACTGGCCATGTAAAAACTAGAGGACTGATTCCTAAGAAGCTTATTTGCAGAGGAGAGAATAAAGCAGATATATCCACAGACAGAAGAAGTAGCTCAAGATAAGAAACTGGAAGAATAACGGTCCTGGTTCCAGAGGCCTTCCAGATTTGTGAAGTCTTTCTGTACTTCTTGACCTGGGTCTGTGTGTGCACCCTCTTATCTTTGTAATACATATTCCTCCCCAGTTTCTTTAGACTAAATTAAGTGGATTTACATTCTCAAAAACCAACGATCCCTTATCAGACTCTCAAATAAAGCACTTAGGACCATGTGTCTTCTTTCTGTTCCAAACTTGGGAAAACCCCAAGACTAGGTCAATGTACTTGCTTGCCTTCCCCAAATATGTTAGAGTGGCTGAATCCTGCTAAAGAAAAATCAGACAAATGAGCAGATGGAACCATCCTAAATCCATGGCTGCCAGTCCCAACTGGGTGCTCAGCAGTGTCCAGCAAGCCGCCAGTCTCTACTCAATCTTCTGGTTGACCCCTGTCATCTTGCACCTACCACTCCACCTCTCCAGTCACATCCACTGTGACCTTCTGCAAAGAGTTATCTGTACTCCCTCACCTCCACTGTGGTGCGGCTTCTGCCAGAATATGCCATCAAATGTGCTCCAGTGTGGGGCACTTTCTACCTGCTTGTTACCAAATCCAAGGGCCAGTTCTCATTCCTTTGCCTTTCAGCAGCATGTGAGCACTGAGACTCACTCCTTAAAATATTAAATATCCAAAAATGCTCCAGGGTGCCTCCCTCTGCAAGTTGACTCCCTGTGCTTCTGATGGTTCCCTCTCTGTTGTCTCTTATTCTGCATATCCCTTAAAAGTTGATGCTGCTCAGGCTTCAGGCTCTGACTCTTATAATAGGACACTATGTCCCCAAAGGTGCTTATTTACTTCCATGGCTTGATGGCCTTAAGACTGGTACCTTTAGTTTATGCCTCCTTTTGCACTGCTTAATGTATTATTTCCACCTGCCTACAAGAGACTCTCTCCTCTTGGACATCTTTCTTATCTAATGCAAACGCCCCAAACTAAATCAGTCACCCCTCTCCACTCCTCTCTTTCACCTGGATCCTACTATCTTCACCCAAATCCTTCCACAAACCAGGAACCCAAGTGCTGTCTTTGACTCCATTTCCTCCTTCCCATTCCATACAAGTGCTCACAGGTTCTGTAAATGTTATTTTAAAAATATCTTAAGGATCTTTCTTAATCTCCATTACCCCTTTCAGCATTTAGGCCATTATCACTTCTCACCTGAATTACTATGGTCTGTTAACATAAGTCCCTGACTCCAGTCTTATCTAAAAATGCAAATTTGATATTATTTCCCCAACTTAAAACCTTTTCATAGCCCCCAGTGATCTCTAAACACCTCGTAAGATTAATTCTCTGCATTATTTCTCTGGCCCACTCCTTGGCACTCATCTCAGCCACACTTCCCGGTTTGGATCTTTAGCTCACCCTCACACAGGCCATGCCCCATTCCCTAAGCCTTCTTCATCCTGCCCTTCATCTGGCTAACTTCTCCTCCTCTTCAGTTTCTCTAATACTTAACCACTTCTTGAAAGTGTTCCTGAATTCCCCAAATTTGAGCTAACTCTCCTGATTACTGTCTTCCTCCACACTCTGAACTTCCCCTACTAAAGCAATTATCACACTTTTTAAAAATTTTATTTATGTATTTATTTTTGTTGAAGTAACACTGGTTAATAACACTATATAAATTTCAGGTGGATAACATTATAATTTGATATTGGTATACTCTATTGCAAGCTCGCTACCAAAAGTCTAATTTCCATTCATTACTATATTTGACTCCTTCTGCCCATTTTAATCACTCCACTCCTCTTACCACCTCCCCCCACCCCTGTAACCACCACTTTGTTGTGTGTATCTATGAATTTGTTTCTGTTTTGTTTTGTTTTATATTCCACAATTTGTAACAACATGGATGGATCTTGAGGGCATTACGCTAAGTAAAGTAAGTCAGATGGAAAAGGACAAAAACCCTATGACTTCACACTGGCCTTTTACTCTTTCTCTCTTAGGGTTCCAGACCGGCAGTTGTTACATTTGTCTTGTTTACTCTTATCTCTCCAGCACTATAGGAGGTACTCCTAAATATTTCTGGAAGAGATATGGTCAGAAATGTCTCTTAATTTCCTTTACTTAAGGAAAATAATACTAAGCTCATTAAAAAAAAACCATTTGGATAGAAATGATCACTGTATTTCCTCATGTGCATATACTTCAGAAAGAATTATACTATCTGGTATATCATCGCTTAGGATGAGTTCAATATGCTTTTGTTGTCACTTCTATATACAACATCAGACTCCAGTCAGTAACAGTGTATTACACTTTGATTCACAGAATCTTTTTTTGGTAATATACTTCATTATGAATTTAAAATTCACATCTCATTTGTGATAATGTGGTCATCCTTTATGAAATGTCTCACTTAAAAATTAAATAGCAGCAAGATTAGTTCCTCCAAAATTCAGGAGTTGTACTGGCCTCAGGACTAGGGGGAGAAAAGGAAGCAACTTTCAGACTATCTTTTTTCCTCTCATTTTAATTTAAACAACTTTCCAGAACTTCCAATTACTTTCATTAATGCTTAAAGCATTGTATTAGATAATTATACACATACACATAAAGCATGTATATACCATACATATCATTAAGGTGCATATATATACATTAATACACAATAATAAAATATGTGCTTAATGTTGACCACAATATTATTCTTAAGAGAAGCTTTTTCCAAAAAAAACTGACTATGGGCTTTACTTTCAGAATTGTTAAAAACAAAACAAAACAAATCACCCCAGCATGTTGTTTGCCACAAGCTGAGACGGAAATAGTGTCAACCCTCAGGCCTCTGCTTCCCTGCTATTTCTCCGGCACAGGAGTGACTCCTCAGCCAGCAGTCTCAGTCTTTAATCGAGGTAGGTATGATCCTCCAGAGAGCCAAGGCAGGGGCTCAGTGGGGACTGCGGGCTGTCCACTGGGAGTGAGTGCAGTGGGAGGAAGATGTGTGACAGGGCCAGACAGACCCAAGGTCAAGTACCAGGTGAGGCACTCAGAAGCTCTGTACCCCTGGGCCATTGGCTTACCCTCCTGGCCTCAATTTCCCATGTGTTAAAATGGGGGAAATAATGCTGAATTCATAGTGCTGTTCTGAAAATTAAATGAGATTATATATATAAAGTGGTTAACACAGAGCCTGACAACAAGTAAACACTCAACAAATGGTATGCTGTAATTATTTTCACACCTTCACCACTCTAGAAGTAAAGCTGTCGATGAAGGAGGAAAAAAATCTATGCAAAGATGAGGTTGTAAACATCTAGTTCTTGGTTGCTTTAATTATATTTGGATCAAGCCTAAGGAGATTATTCTCAGAACAAGAAGAATAACATGCATCATATTGGGAGAAAGAAGAAAGCGTATTTTAGAGTATAACTGAGATGCTGTATAATTTTTATTAAATGTTTGGTCTTAACTGGCCACCTTGATTTAACCTAAGAAAAAGAAAAAAATATCAAGCATAAACCAAATATGCCTGCAAACCAATCGCTGAGGTTTAAGAGTCAATTATGGAAGAATAATCTTATTTTAAATAAGACATATTCTACTTTAAAAATATCTGACTTGGAGTCTTGTTACATAATGATGGAAAATTCTGGGGTGCATTACATACAACAGACACTCTCTTCTATGCCCACTAATGTGTTCTGTGCCTACAGGGTCTGTGAAAACAGGACACACCAGAGTGAAGTACAGAAGCCATGATCTCACCTAGAGGTGAAGGAAGAATCTTCTCTCCCTGTCAGTTTGGTTTACTACCTTCAGATCAGCTCCTGAAAGTGTTGTGTGCAGAAATCTCCCAGTGTTTTGGAAAACCCTAGCAATACTATGGTGATGCATGGGATTTCAAATCAAAGGCATTCCTTTCCTGAGATAGCTTCTGAGCAATTCCATTGAGAACCAAAGGCCTACAAATATACTAACCAATCATGTAACTAGACAGCTTTCTCCTTCAGGAATTTTGAAACATAGCAGTGACTGCCCAGCGGTCAGGGAAAAGGTGATCTGTCAGCGCCAATGTCTAAGAATTCACCTCTCAAGGTTCCAGGAAGCAAGAGAGCTGCTCAGTCCCTGCTAACCACAGTCAGTTCTGGACTACTAAGTAATCTCACATGTGCCATGTGTGTGTGTGTGTGTGTGTGTATGGCACATGTATACTCTTCTTCCCACTTCCGCTACTCTTCTGCTCTCTATCTTTGTTCATTAGCATCACCTCTCTGAGACAAAACATGAACAGATGGAAGATGATTTACAGAAGTGGGTAAAAAAGTATGACAGAAAAAGACCACTAAATTAAGATAGCCAGAAAATCCTGATTACCGGTGGCATATATATGATTATAAAATCCTAAACCTCACCTACCACATCAAGTCAAGTAGAGGATTAAGGTAAAAACTTTTACTTATCAAGAATACGTACATCCAGAGTAGTTTTCCTAATGAGGAATCTAGAACTAGTTAACTCAGACCTGGTAATATAGTTTGTCGAGCTTTTTCTTAGTCCCTAAAGAAACCTCAAATCCTGAACTCTGGTGCTGTTACCTTATAAAAACCTAGAGTGTAATTCACTAGATCACAGGTGGGTGGAGAACTACAACCACAGAAGCAAATACACGACTTGCAGGCATATTCTAATGGCACTATACTAAAGAAGCATTAAGAAAGAAATAGTTGAACAGAATCTAACCCTTCCTGACTCCCCCACCAAGTGTGATTGTTTTTAAAACTCTGTATTTCAGTTCATCTTGGAATATATATCTTAGAATAGGATTCTTTCCCATTTATAAAATTATAATTGACTATTTGTTTGCAATCAACCTTAGAAACACTTGACAAAGCATGAGGAATACAAACATCATTTGATTTTTAGTTTTCCTATTTTCCTTACCGTCAACAGAAAGCAGATTTAAAATTCTAATAAGAAAACAACAGATGGGGTGGGGGCTAAATGAGACTAAAACATACTTGCAGCCAGGGAAGACTACCTCTCTATATTAATTGGCTTTTATTAAATAAATCCTACTTTGAACTCTAACATGAAATAACTTAAAAGTTAAAAATGAAACCCCAGATTAAAAGCTTTCTATTATTTTAGGTGGAATCATAAAAATGTCGTCATCTCTTACGTTAAGACTAAATTCAGCCAAAATGTTCTTCAGAAAGTCTTTAAGAATATAATGTTCCAGTAAAAGGAAGTAAACTTTTAGAATATTAGTTGGTGTTCTGTTTCCAAATTTAATCCTTCAGGCATAAACTAAAAAGTTAATAAAGAGCAGATTAAAATCAACCAAGGACAAATTATTAACTGTTTTCCATTTCACTCTTCAATTCTTGTTTTAAGTGCATTAGGGATCTCTGCTCCCGACGCAGTTAAAAGCTGCAGCGGCTCTAATATTCAATGGATCTTATCACAAAGAGTGTAGACAGTTCCTAAATGAAAGCACCATACGCCTAATTATTGAGCTAAATTTATACTTGTAGCTATCTCTGAATGAAACATTTTCGGCTCAAAAAATATTTCTTTCTGTGCACTCAAGGTATTTCTCCAGATTTCATTCTTCTATGTTTCTTCCCTCGCTCCCAGGAAAACAAAAAGAAATCTGAGTGTCTGGGTGAAAGCAGGCAGGGAAGCCAGATGTAACTGGGCCCTGATGAATGGACACCCTTTCCCTGGTTTTCCTGAGGATGAGCACCATGCCCTTGAGATAACAATTGAAAGGAGGAAAAAAAAAAAAAAAAAGCTTACTGCCACAGGAAGCCGGGATTTGGGCAACAACAACTAAAGAGGATGGTAGCAGCTAAACAGACTGTTGGTTAACACAGCAATAACTGCAGCCAAAACTTCCTTTTCTTTCCTGGAAATGACTTCTTGAGTCCAATTACTATTTATCAA
Organism: Desmodus rotundus; assembly: GCF_022682495.2. Lineage (NCBI taxonomy): Eukaryota > Metazoa > Chordata > Mammalia > Chiroptera > Phyllostomidae > Desmodus > Desmodus rotundus. The sequence goes on from NC_071397.1 coordinate 69,407,541, forward strand.
CAGCCCCTTTTCTTAAGAAAAATCCTAGCTATTGTTTCAGTCAATCCCTAGTTGCTAATACTGTTTTCTGAATATGCTACATGCCAGGCGTATGTGATAGCAAATCACATACATTTTTTACTTTAATTCTTACAAGTCTGCAAAAGGGAATTATTAGCCCCTTTTCACAGATGTGGAAAGGGAGGTTCAAAAGTGTTTCTGGTCTGCCACACAGCCTCACAGTGTGACTAGAATTCTGGTGATATACTTAAATTGTTTTTAATTTTGGTTATATGTAAGACAAATTGCCTCCCACTTCTAAATTCTGGGCCATGAACCTCTGAGCTAGAAAAAGGTGTCTCCACACTTAGGGGGTCTGCCTGGCAGATAATATATGCCCATGAAATTAGCAACACACGGGCTGGAGACAAATAAATGCCACGGGAATTTGGGGAAGGGCGAGATCAGTAAAGGCTGGGAATGTAATAGAAAGCTTCATGAAAGACATGGATATTGAGCAAGTGAAAGGCACTCCATTCGAGAGGAATAAAGTCAGAGGCAAAGGCATATAGTAGATGTGTTTTGGAATAGTAACTACGAAGTTAGCTAAAGCAGAGTCCCTCCTAACGTAAGAGAAATGACCCCAGAAGCAGACCGAGCCAGATTTGTAGAAGACTACGAACATCAGCCTAAGCAGCTGGGGCTTCACTTCAGGGCAATAGTTTTCAAACTACAGTCACTGGACTAGCAGTGTCAGCAATACCCAGGAACATGTTAAAAATGCAAATTATGTGGCCTGCCCAGACCTACTGAGTTTCAAAGTTTAGAGGCAAAGTCGGTTAACATGCCCTCCAGGTGATTCTTTGAATAGCTTCTCCTTCCGAAATGAAGGCCCACGAAAACCTCTGAGTTGGGCAACAGGAGAGAAATGATATTCTACAAAGATTAATCTAATAGTGATCTGCACAATGAATTCAAAAGGGACCATTTGCAAATTCATAAAATGCATAGAGCCTGTACCGTGCAAATATTTATTTGAGATAGTACTTTTCAGGAGAGGCAGTATCAAATGAGGAAACAGAAGACCAAGTTTCTTTCTTAAAGTATACCTTCTTACAGAGAAATTTTTTGTTAAATTCCAACTTTTCTTGTGGAAAGTCACCCTTAACATACGACTTTTCGTTTCAGTGTGGTACTGCTAGCGTGACTTATAAAAACACCATTGCTCCTCACAAATATTTTTTGCTAGCATAAGAAAAAAACCTTTAATTGGGTGTATCATGTATGACATTGAAATGTAAAAAAAGACAGTTTTTGTGAAATACAGTCCACAACTCTAGATAATAATGGACAGAAATGAATGAGGACTCTACCTAAATTAAAATCACATACAGAAGTCCTCCTTATCCACAGTGGACACACTCCAAGACCCTCAGTGGATGCCTGAAGAACCATAGACAGTATCAAACCCTCTATACACTATGGTTTTCCTACACTAATTACCTATATTAAAGTTTCATTTATAAATCAGTCACAGTAAGATTAACAACTAATAATGAAATGGAATAATTATTAATATACTATAATAAAAGTTATGTGAATGTGGTCTCCCTCTCTCAAAATATCTTATTGTTCTGCACTTACCCTTCTTCCTGTGAGATGACGCAATGCCTACGGGAGGAGATAAAGTGAGGTGGACGTCACAGGGACTGCAACGCAGCCTTAGGCTCCTGCTGCCTGACCTTCTGACGCTCGGTGACTTAAACACAAGCACTGTCTGCAGGAAAAGTTGATCTGATAACCAGGATGGCTACTATGTGACAAATGGACAGGGAGCACCCGAGGGGGGATCCAAAAAACCAGAATTTATTTATAAAGCATTGTGTACTTATTCTTACATATTTAAACTTCAGTCACCTTCAAAGTAACTCTCCAGTTGATGCAATACACCTACTGAGACGTTATTTCCACTGCTCAAAAGAGATTTTTAAGTCATTGATTTGATGCCTTTTAGTAATTCTGCTGTCTTTTGGTTCACCTCTTCCACATCAGCAAAACATATCCCCTTGAGGACTTTTTTCATTTGGGAAACAAACAAAAATGTCTCTTGGAGCAATATCAGGTGAATAAGCAGGATGGGGCAAGGGGGTCATGCTGTTTTTGGTCAAAAACTGCTGAACACTCAGCAGTGTGGTATAGGCAGGTGCGCTCATAAATCACCCATCATGAAATGGGCAAACACGTTGAAAGATCCTTCAAAAAAATTTAAACGCAGCCTCTCACAACAATGCCAGTTGGTGCACCGATACAGATAGGTTCCTAGAACACTCACCTAGTGGGGGAAGCCTGTCCCCTAAAAATAATTCCTGTTTGGCGGGGGGGTCACACCTCATATACAGTGTGAAGACTCTGGACAAAGGGAAGACTCACATCTCATGCAGGACAGTGGAAATTTCACCTCACTCCTCAGAAGAGCACATAATTTAAAACTTATACATTGTTTATTTCTAAAAATTTCATTTAATATTTTCAGAGCATGGTTGACCATATGTAACTGAAAACACTGAAAGCAAAGCTATGGATAAGGGTGGACTACTATACTTGAAAAACAAAATGCTAGTATAAATATAAAGTGGACTAACTTTTGAATGAAACAGAGCTTTTATATTCAAGTAAGTGTGGACCTTAAGAAACGTCACAAGTATTTACAATTACTTCAGCAATATTACATCTGCTCAAAAGATATTTTAGGGACCACCTTCGCAGCCAGTTTACAAGTCACATTTGACTAATATGAGTATAAAAACTCAGGTGCCCCTCAAAATACAATGGCTTGTGGGCCGTGACGATAGGTAGAAGGGGCGCTAAAGATGAGTGGATACCTCTTTTGGATTCTGTGATTGTATAAAGGTGGGGGGTCGGCACACTTAACCTGGGTAACTCCATGCGGTATATTTGTTTTAAAAAGCGTATTCCCTCAACAAGTATTTACTGGGTCATATTATGGGCAAGGCCCAGGGTTAGCTGACTTGGGGGTGAATAAGCGGAAAGCTCTTTCTCCTGCTCAACATTGTAGTCTGGAACAGATTCATGGCTATGAATAGCCAATGTCACAGGGATTCTGTACTCTTGGAGTAAGAGAAAACAGCAGTACGTCTACCCTATGCTACAGTTTTATCTTATCAGTCACGGAACACTTAATTAATCATCATTTTTATTCACCCTAACTGTTAAAGCAGCTTTCAACAGTAGTTAATAAATCATCTTCATTTTTTATGCTCCTCATATTGCTCCCCCCACTTTTGTTTTTTAAAGCTACTGAGTTCTTCATCACACACTCTAAGCTAAGTAACCCCTAGGAGGATTAAATAATGAAGACTAACCGAAATGCCTAATAGGAGTGACTGCATACAAAGTATTAACACTTGCCAATTATAAAATATACTTTTTTAACTATGTAAAATTCCTTTTACACTTATGAAGAATGCCTTATAAAATTGCTGACTTTGGCTAATAACTCCTGAAAATGCAATGTGAACTGTTTGAGGCATTTCTCACTCTTCGATGAGACCCTGCAGTAGACATTCTACACTGCTAGCTGACTACAAAAATACCAGCATCTTAAAGAACGGCATCCTCAATATTCTACAATTACTATCATCTCAAACCACAATGTATAAAAATAATATAGTACATTTATGTCAATCGTTATTCACCATGTTAATGTAGTCTCAAAGCCAAATTTAAACAGTTCTGGCGTTTGACAGACTTGTATGAACTAACCAAGATCAGGCTGTAAATGTATTTTGAAATGTTCAGCTCTTCACTATCTTTAAAAAGCAGGACCAAAAAAACATGTTGTTAGAAGGAATTAGCAAAAAAACATTAAATCAAATCAAAAAGTAAGACCAAACTTCCTAACAAATCATGCTTTTCTTTTACTCTAAACTAAAATACCTTAGATAAAATGCACATTTACCCTATTTAAAAAAGAAAAACTAAAGACCTCTAACATATTTCTAAAAGATTAGTCTACCCCTTCAAACATAAAGATGTATACAGTTATTGCTAGGAAGTCTTATGAATTACTTCCTTTTGGTTAATTTTCCTCTTTAAGAATTCAGCTTTGTAAGACTTGCCGTTCTCTGGTATCACTCAAATCACTTCTGAGATTCTATCTGGACTATTTTTGATCTTCAACTATAATCTGAAAATAACAGAAAACCATTCTGATGAGTTCAAAAAATAGAAAGATCCCTCTCTTCTTCCCCAGATCTCCAGAGATACCACAGCTTCCTCAAATATCTGAGGCAAAAACCCAACTGTAACTTAACAATGAAGCTGAGCCAATGGGAGCTCAGCCTTTGTAAAATGGGTTATCCCAAAGTGTTTTCAGTAGTCTTCCTCTATCTGTGGTTTCAGTTACCCAAAGTCAACTGTGGTTCAAAACTTATTACATGGAGAATTCCTGAAATAAACAATTCATAACTCTTAAATTGTGTGCTGTTCTCAGTAGTGTGATAAAAATGATAAAATGTCTCACCTGCTCTGCTCCTGGTGGGAATCATCCATTTGTCCAGGGTATGGACGCCGCACACGCTCCAGAACCCCGCCCTTACTCACTTAGTAGCCCTCCAGGTTCTTAGATCAACTTCTACCGTACTGCAGTGCTTGTGTTCAAGTAACCCTTATTTTATTTAATAATGGCCCCAAAGCTCAAGAGTGGTGATGCTGGCAATTGGGCTAATGCCAAAGAGGAACCTTTTAACTTAAAGAAAGTATAGTGCTTTCTTCAAGTTAAAAGGTACACACGTCTAAGAAAAGAGCCATCAATGAGATGGAGTTCGCTATTATCCATGGTTTCAGGCATCCACTGGGGGGGTCTTTAACGTATCCCTGTGGATAAGGGGCAACTACTGCACTCCTATCAATAAAGACTACTTTTTATCCTCGGTATCAACCCAGGCAAAAAGCAAATTTTGTTTAGTTTTTTTAAAATGAAATGCTCTCTATTGCTTTTCAGGACTTTGCTTCTTTTTAGAGTTCATGTCCTACTGCCACAGTAGATCAAACTTTGATGATACCCTACCCAACAGGCCTCTCAGCTCTGCCTTCTTCCCAGTCCCGCTCCTTTAAAAACGTCCTTGTTCTATACAACTCACAATAAGGAAATGCAGCTAGTCAACCAAAATGAGAGAAAATGTTTCTCAAAGGCGAATTACATATACAAAATACTGTTTCCAACACTTAGGAAATTAATAAAGATTCAACAGACTACATTCATTATATTACAGGTGGAAGTATAAATTGTTTTTGGAAAGTAATTTCTCAAAATGTACTATGACCCTTTGACCCATTCATTTCCCCTTTTAGGAATTTAAAGGGAAGTCCTACTTATGGGGTGGTAGCAATGAAAAATGAGGTGGAAACTTCATAGACAAGGGTATTGTCTCAGCATTTTTTATAAAAACAAAAAACTGGAAATAACCTAATTGTTCAGGTCCAAGGGAATGGTTAAAAAGCTAGGATGCTTTTTTCCCATATATTATACCATTGCATAATGACACTTTAAAAGAAAATGACACACAGACACACACACACATTGTGTGGTCACAACTGTGGAAAGAAATAATCTATATGCTGGGGTGGGTTGTAGTGTCGACATTACTTGCGATTGAGTGACAGAACCATGAAGGATGTTTTTGCTTTTTTCTACTCTTGCGTACTTTTAAAATGTTCTTTCCTAGGCAAGCCTTAGTTCATAATGAAATTACACAATGAAAGGTGTTTACTTCTACAAACATATTCTCGCCCTTGCTAAGACAAATCTCAAAGTTTACCAATTTTTGCCGGGCAACTTCAGTGATACACTCTCAACAGCAGTCTTTAAGAAGCAATACATCAGTGGCCCTAGGGAGGCCCTGATGGTAAAACTTCAGGGAGCTGGGAATGAGATTTTGAGCCTGAGCAGGCACTCCCCTGCTGCTTTAATCATTCCACCTTTTCTTTTGCCTTTTGCCCCGACAAACAGAGGCACAGTGAGGAAACAGCCCTGTTTGTGTTCAGTAGTTCTAGCACATAATCTTATTTAGTTAACGGGAACTAGGGTCCGACAGTCCAGTCGTGTCCCAGACCTCCGCTCAGGAAAGCTGGACATTGCTACCGCCAGTGTGGGCTACGAGCCCCCGCCTTCTACCTTTTGACTCTCTTGTCCCTTAGGAATCAAGTGTTCTTTGTGGGACTTTGAAAAGCCCATTCAATGAGAAGGATCTGGCACATAAGGAGATTTCAGCTCAAGGTCTCTGGATGACCTGAGTTCCTGTCTCAAATAGGGTCATTCACAGCCTGTGTACATCAGTGATTGCCACGCCCTTTTCCATCAGCTGCTGGCCTGGGCAAAGAGCCACCCATACCAGTGCCGCAAGGAAGACTCAGTGTGCGGCTTGCTGTGGTATTACAGCACCGCTTGAAGAACTGGGCGTCCTTCAGAAGGTTTTCAGCCCCTCACACTAAGAACTGGAGGCAGGATAGTAATGTAACGGGAGACCCACATATAAATACATGGAAAACTGCAAATGAAAGCTCATATAATGTAGCCTAAGTGTCACTGTATTTAGAGCAAGAGTGATCAGAAAGTGTGAAGAAAATCAAGGACTGGGCCTCTGATAAGCTTAAGAGCCAGTGATACAAATAAACTGGCAGAAAAAAGGAAGTGAGGGATGTACTCTAGTCACAAAAGTCAAGTAACTACAAAGGACACCTACCTGTGCTTTTAAATTTTATTATCTCTGTTGCAAATTTTCTGTAGGACTGAGGGGTTCTAAAGTACCTAAAACAACTGCTGGAGTATCCCAAGCAGAACAGAGCGCTGGGACTTCTAAATGCGCTTACACCTAAATCTTATTAAGTTTTCTTTCAAGCACCAAATGATCACAGAAGTCTTTATCAGGACTCAGTGGGGGTGGGGCAGGGCTGCTACATTCTCCAGAGCAAAGGGATTAGCCAGTATTGCTTTCTCGGGTAATTCCTCACCCAGCCAAGATCTCCCCTTAGGATAGTCTTCAATGCAGGCCTACCACTCAGGGCTGAGCAGGAGCCACTAGAGTGGAGATACCATACATAGGCTTGGCAAGGCCTGGGCACTAAGAGGCAGTTCCCACCTCCATCCCTAGAGCACTGGGGGAACCTCAGGGTGTCACAGCTGGTGGACCCTGTTTCTCACACATAAAGTAGGTACTGGTCTTCCGTCTCTGAGGTCCTTCTGGGCCTGAAACCCAAGTAAATCTAAATTCAAAGCTCTCAAAAAAAAAAAAGGCCAAAATCTTTGAGTTATAAAGTAGGACTGATTTATATGACTTTTGACTACCAAGTGACAGATTGAGCTGTGATTATAGAACTGATCATAATTATATAAATTTTTGCCAAGTCTAAAATAATTTTCTTCTCACTTCTTAAAAATATTCCTCCAAAGACAAAACAGGTTCAAATGCACTCTACTCAATCTTTCTCTCTATTTTGGGGGCCAATTTCCATGCTTAAGGAGGTCACTCAAGAACTGGGATTGCTGCGAAAAGATGGTGCTTTAGGAAAAGCACATGAGACTGTGAGAAAGAGACAAATAATTCTTTAACATACATTTTAAAGTACAGAAGCTGAAGAAGTATGTAATTTTAAAAACACCTAAGGTTTTTTGGAATTTGTCAGAAATCTGAGAAAATCAGAGTTGACAGTATCACAATAAAATTATGGCTGTTTGGAAAGATCATCTTAATCTCTTTAAAGAATCAAATTTATTTGAACTGTTTTTGGTAACTTTTGGAAACTTCATTACCCACTTCTATGATTTATTAAACAGTATATGAAACAATGTAATCTTGGCTTGATGGCTTTAGGTAGTGACTAATAACAGTAACGATAGCAAGTAGCATTTATTATATAAATGCTACTCATATAAATGCTACTCATTTTGTGCCTGACACCATTCTAAGTGCTTTGAGTGGTGAGTCACATTTAAGCCTTTTGATCCAAAAAAGCAGGTACTATGATTATCCCCTTTATACAAATGACAAAACTGAAGCTCTAAAAGATTAAAAAACTTCCTTAAGGTTACAAGCCTTGTAAATGAAAGAGGTCAAATTCACACCCAGTACATGTGACTTCAGAACCATCCCTTCTTACCACCTTGTTGCTCCAAATGGATGGAGCAGGGAAAGGTGAAGGCATCACAGAATCTCCAGAACCTATTTGGGTGAAGAGAACAGTGTGTTCCTGGAATGAACAGCCTACAGACTGGTATAATTTTTAAATGTAGGACTACTTTTTAAAAACTAAAGTCCTTCATGTTAACTGTCAACTCCTCTGTTACACGCAGTGCAATGTCAAAAAGAGTGTGTACAAAGATGTGGTACATACACACACACAATGGCCGGTTATTCACCAATAAAAAACAATGAAATCTTGCTATCTGTGACAATATGAATGGATATAGAGGGTATTATGTTAAATGAAATAAATCAGAGAAGGGCAAATACTTAATGAGTTCACTTACATGTGGAATCTAAAAAACAAAACAAATGAACAAACAAAGGAAAACCAAAACAACTCAGATACAGAGAACAAACTGATGGTCGCCAGATGGGAGGAGAGGTGAGGAGACGGCTGAAAAGGATGAGGAGCATTAAGACATGCGAAGTACCAGTTTTAGAGAAAGTCACAGGGATGTGATGTACAGCACAGAGAACACAGTCAATAACATCGTAATAACTAGGTGTGGTGACAGATGGGTTCTGGACTTACCATGGTGATTACTTCGTTAGGTTTATAAATGCCTAATCACCATGTCATACAACTAAAAGTAATATATATTGTGTGTTAACCATAATTTAAAAATAAATTAAAAAATAAAACTCTTTTACATAGTTTGAAAGAGTCCCCACATTGAAACAACCTTCTTCTCTAGGCCACCTCTCCTCTCTTCTTTTCTCCCTTCCCTTTTTCTTCCTTACCTCTCAGTGTAAAGAATGCCCAAGTGGATGATTACAAATACCTCTGCTTCCTGCAGGCATTTTTATAAAGAGAAAAAAAATGTCTATCAAACTTTCCCTGGGAAGCTTTAGAAAGATTAAATCTTCTAAATCATGCCATTAGTAAGATTTAAAAAAAAAAATTACTATAGGTAACGTAACTGAACTAATATGAGGGCAAATTTACAATTCTGAAGATTATACTGTATGTGATTTGTACTCAGTCTACATTAGGGTCTGCACATAATTAATAAGGACAATCGATTTATACACTCTTTTGGCATTTTATTTAGGAGGCAAGCTGTGACAGGACAGTGAGCAACACTCACCAATGATGGGGCTTCCATTCTCAAGTCAGCTCTACTATTAACTGGCAACACGATTTCCAGAATGTTTCTGCCTCAGTGGTCTCTACTGTAAAGTGAACAAACTGAACTATCTCTAAGGCCTCATCCAGACACAATACTTGACTCAGAGCATATGTTTACTTTTAAAAACCAGAGGGTTACAATTTTTTATGGCATATTGTTAGTAACAAATATTAATTTGCAGAGTTTGTGTAAAGGACCTTTAAACAGATTTAGAGCTGAGAGGTTGGGGGGGAAGGGGTCAGAGACAGTTCAATTACATACTTAACCACTAAACAAGGCACAAGGCTAAGAACACTGAGGGAGAAGTCAAGACTTAATTTTCCCAAAGAAAGGATTTCATCCTTAAGCTATCAAACACTGGTTTTTCCTTCATCATTTTTGTCTACTTACGGGAAAGGCATTTCACAGTATCTCTGGAGCTCAGAGGATGGCTGCATCTATTCTGACCAACTGTAACTCATCTTTGACAAACATACACTTTAATGGTTTTGCAGGTTATAAAGAATCTAAAAGGCTGCAGATTCTCTGCCGGGCTATACGGTATAAGCCAGCCCCAGGGCAGTTTTGATCTGCCTATGTACAGGCATACCTCATCTTATTGCATTTTGCTTTATTACACTTCACAGATGCTGCTTTTGTTTGTTTGTTTGTTTAACAACTGAAAGCAAGACCTTTCACCAGAAAAAAGATTACAACTCACTGTATGGCAATACCCATTTTATTGCCATGGTCTGGAACCTAACCAGTGACACTTCTGACGTATACAAGTAAACTTAGGCCTCATCACTCACACAGACCTGTAGGCACTCCTCCCCTCTGACCTTGAGACACATGCTTTAAACTCTCTTACACAAAAAATCTGCACTACCATGAACTATGTAATAATTTAGTGCAAATATGTAAGTTCTCCACTGAATTCTCACAGATTCAGATCTCATACAAAGGTACTTTTTATACATGTGAAATACTAGGATAAATTTCTCCAGATGGCTTACTTTATTAGCTCACATAAGAAATGCAGATGCGTTAACTCAAAAATGCATTCTTTTAACCTCTTTTCATACCCTTAACTAGGTTCTAAGTCCTAAATATAGCTTCTTTATATGAATCTTAAGTTACCTGATAAGAGGAAGACAATATTCCTCTCAAATCATCAATAGCTTACAGAAAATTAAACTGAACATAATTGATTATCCATTCACAATCTTTTCTTGCTTTTTTCTATTAATGTTCAATAGTTGGCATCTACCCCAGTACTTACACTGTTGAGATCTGAATTTATTCATCTATTTGTTAAAGAGAGAAACCTTTACAAACTCTCCATGATGTACCTGTTCTGGGAAAAGTCCTGGGAATGGGGCTATCTTGCATTTGTCCATATTTAGTGGGTGTGTTTTAGAGCAGGACGAGCCAAACGGGCAAGGTAACAACCCAAGGGTATTTAATAAGCTCCTTCAGAGTCAGGTCTTCAAACTGTGGCTTTTATCATTTTCCAAAAATTATCTTCTATACTAGAACTACCCATACAAATAAACTGGAAAGTTAAGTTTCAAAATAAAAGTGTGTTGTTTTAATCTGCCAAGGTAGAATATTCCTATGTCTGATCTTTAATAAAAGGATTAATTGTCAATAGTTAACATAAATTATAGACTCAAGAAGAACCTAAGGCTGGTGTAAGGTATAAAAATATATTTTAACTATCAGCCATCAATATTAAAATTTCTTTTAAACTTATGATTATATAAATTGGTCTGTAATAAAAAACTAAAGCCTGTTTTGAGAAACCCAGACAGGCAAACAGTGACCCCAGAGCTGATAGGTCCTAAAGCCTTACCTGACAGACCCCAAACTGCCTAATCACCCCTAAACCCCCACTACATTTAGATGGGTGGGGAATCCCCCCCCCAAAACCAAGCTTCCTAATTTAAAAAAAAGTTGGGGTAGAATGGGAAGTTGACTATTTTTTTTTTAATTCCACGGTGCTATTTTAAATTCTGTGCTTCATTATTCTAACACTGCTTTTAAAGCTAAGAACTTGAGTACAATTTTTTAAAGATCAAACTAATGAAAATATGTTGTATATATATAAATTCCAGGGACATTTCAGAGTTAATTTATTCACAAAGTTATCATGGGGGGTGTGCTAATTTCAAAAAGTTTTACATCAAGATTTAACATCCAGCAAATAAGTACTGGAAAGCAGGCGCTGCCTTTTCGTGAAGTGAGCTAGACAACATCCTATTTGAAATTACAGACTGTCTCCTCTAGGCACAAATGTGTTAAAAATTTACCACAGTAGCAGTAACACAAACTGTACTGGCAATATAAAAATAGTATTGGCTATCTTTAAATAAACAAATTTACAAAATAAAAGACTGGTTCAGAAATTATAGTCTAAGCTCCCAACATATTAGATTGCCTATATTTTTTAATTTTACTATAAAACTATTAGTACATTCTGGCGTGATAGAGAACCTAAGTATATAAAGAGAACTATAAAATATAGGTATGATAAAGAGCAAAACAAGGCAAAGATCCATGAAGATCCATTGGTCCATGACAAGGAATCCATGGTGGTGCCTGAAACTGAATCTAAATGTGTACAATTAAAGTCCAGTGCCCTATTCATAATGAGTAACCACTCCTTCCTCTTGAAAAATGAGCATTTACAGCCCAGTTTTAGACTAGCATGACATTTTTTTTTCGGTTTACCAAGGAACACATCTGCCTGAACTAATCTGATGAAAACCCATAGTCCATTCCTCCCCTTTAGACTTTGACTAAATACTAAAGCTAATTATGTTGGCCTTTTTTTTTTTTTTTAATTCTCACAACATGGAATTTAAAGAGCATGTTTAGTTCTACCACTTTATGCAAGACTGGACAATTTCAAAACATCTAGGTGCTAAGATATTGGCACCACATGGACACAAGGCGACATAAATTTCCTTTACACGGTTAAGACCTTTTGATTTAGAGACACAGATAACATGAATCTAATAGGAACATATATGCACAACTGTTACTATACTGTTCCGAATTGACTGCTGTTGTCCCACTGCTTTTGCTGTAAATGCACTTGTAATTACTATTAGTCAGTACCAATAGTATTTTAACATCCATGCATCTTTAGTATTTAGAATAATTTCCAAGGACAACAATGAGCTGCAGTAACTGGCAGCTCAAAGGAATTTAGCAGCATGAGATGTGTGAATCACACTGCTTCAAACTTAAGGGAAATAAACATAAGCAGATACAGATTTGGAGTTAATTTACCTACGGGTTTTGACGGGATATTTTTAAGGAGGCTGGGACGAAGACAGGAGGGAGATGGTTGGTGAGAAGTAGAGCTTTTCCCACCTTCATGGATTGGGAGCCCTGACAGAATTTCATGGGGAAGGAAAACTGCTAGACAGAAGTTGTCAGGGGAGTAAAATGCATTCGCCCAAGTTCAGGTTTCTATGCCTGAGGGAGGGTCTCAAAGCAGAAAGGCTGATGGGCTATGGAAGGAAGCTATGTGTACAGGAGGGATGAAAGCAAACTACCTAGAGTCAACTGAAAGGGACCCAAATCCACTCTAACTTGCTCAATTACAGATTAACAAAATTCATCTGGTTTTACAGCAAAGTCACAAATCTTAGACAATCGAGCTGCCTCCATTCTGCAGCCACTCACGCTAAATACCTCTTCAGCACCTCAAAATTCAGTTTACTGCCTGAAAATGGGGGGATCAGGAAGCTTCCTCTCTTGATTACCCACCAAATGTCAAAACACAAAGTTTATTTTCAGAAATTCTGAAATTTTATAAAATGACAAAAACATGTCTTCCCTTCATAATGTAGGTTAGCAATCTGAATCAAGATTTGAGATGAAGTGCTTTTAATACTGTCCCTACAGCTCTTGGGCTGTGTAAAACTCCAGGCTGCTATAATTTTACACAGGAGAATAGCTGGGGAGAGAGAAGTGTCCACATGCCCAGTGACAGGTGACCAGGAAGAAGTCAGGTTTTAAGTCATGGCTCAGTCAGTAACAGGTTCTGGGCTCTGGGACCTTCCAAGTTCACTTTTAAAATGAGGGTCTAACATTATGTTAAGGTCCCCTTCAGCTTTAAGGCGGTCGCGATCTAGGCACGTGGTGCCAGTTCTACGCGAAAGTAACAAGAAGGGAATTATGAAAGCCTTATCAAAGTGCGTGTTCGTCTGCGATGGAGCCTGTCATCACTGCGCTGCTGTGGAGGCGAACCTGTTGCATCACCCGAGATACTTCTTTTCTGACTACACTAGAAATGCAAGAGGCAGTAGGTTTGGCTTTTTCAACTTTTCTTTTTTTTGAAGTAAACAACAGCGTGCCCCCTATGATAGCAAGTTCTCAAGTTTCACCTTTGTAGTCTGTAAGCACACACAGGACGCCGCCTGGCAGAATGGGGTCACGAGACTGAACGCTGGGGTGCACTCACTTGCTGTCAGAACCTTTTTACAAGGAGTGACTGATGCTCAGCGTTTACACCCAGCTTCATTCCAAAGCCACGTCCAAGTCTTACAGTGGCTGTTTGGGACCTTCACCGTCTGTGTTCTCAGGGACAATTAACAGTATCAGCCAGTGAAAGAAAAGGTCTGCACGCCACCTGCCATGTGGCTTATGCTCACCCAAGCATGTAAGTTAGAAGCAACGGGATTTAACCTCAGGTGGTAACTGGCCATATCTACTATGTAAATGAAAAAGGGAAACGAAAGCGCCTTTGGCACTACACCTGGTGCAGGTGGTAAACCTCCATGTACCCCCTACACTGTAGTGTTACAGTATTAAGAGTTTCAAAGGTTTGCCGTTTCTCCCTTTAAAATCGGCGGGTCGGGAGGGATTTCTAGCACGGTGCACTCACCTCTTTGATCTTTGCCCTCTTCTCGCAGATGGTGGCGTCGGCTGGTGCCCGGCCAACCGCCCCAATGGGGGGCACGAAATCCACCGGGGGCAACCTCTTTAACACCTCCTTGTCACGCAGCTGGTCCTGGGCCACCTTCTCCTTCTCTAGCAGGATGTCTCTTTGGATCTCCTCGGGCAGCTTCTGCAGGGTCTCCTTGGCTTCCCTGAGAGCCCGCTCGTGGTTTTCGCGGATCCTGGCCAAGTTGTCTTCCAGGGCGGCCTCAGGGTCCCCGGGAGCTCCCTCTTCGCCGCGCCAGGCTCGCCCTACTGCTGCGGTGTCCTCAGCGCGCCCCCCGGGCCCAGGCTTGTGGTCAGCGGCCGACTGCAGGGCGGGGCTGGAGTGGAACAGGACCCCGCTGAGCAGCTTGGAGGAGTCGGGCAGGAAGAAGATCGCCCCGAAGCAGAGTGTGATGAAGGCGCTGAACACCAGCAGCAACACGAACTTCTCGGTCAGGCGGAAGGCGGAGGGGCCTGACCCCTTCCTGCCCACGCCGCCGAGACCCCCGCCCAGGCCGCCGCCCAGCCCGCCGCCGGCGGGGCTGCTGAAGAGAGGCAACAGGCCCCCCACCGGCATCGCCGTCCCGGCCGACGGGCTGCCCGCTGTCCAGTGGCCCTGCGCCCCACCGCTCAGCAGCCAAACTTCGCCACAGCCCGGCGTCAGCGGCTGCGGGTTTGGGTCCTGCGCATCCAGGCCGCCCGAACCCCTGGGCTGGGCTGCAGGTATCCCGCGGGCTAACAACTCCCCTCTGGGTCTTCTTCCTGGAGTGGCTCCTTCGGCAAACAAGCAAGCGCGGCAGACAGCTGGCTGCAGCCCCTGCGGGGAGAGAAACAGTAAAATGTTGCAATTACGATGATGGTGATAAAGTTTCCAGCGGGTCTCCGCCCTCCGACCTCTGCGCTAGCCTCCAGGACAGCTCTCCCAG
The DNA here is from genome assembly GCF_022682495.2 of Desmodus rotundus. Lineage (NCBI taxonomy): Eukaryota > Metazoa > Chordata > Mammalia > Chiroptera > Phyllostomidae > Desmodus > Desmodus rotundus. The sequence goes on from NC_071397.1 coordinate 69,422,757, forward strand.
CTCTGGAGTCAGGAGCCGCGCTCCGGGCACCGCCCTCCAGTCCACTCTTTGGACTTGGGGTGAAGTTTTCGGGTCCGGGGGGTGCGGGGAGTCCCGCGCACACCTGGGGCAGGGCCGCGTGCGGGCACCTCCCGGAGAGAGTAGCGCACCTGGGGGCGGGAGGAAAGCCGCGTGGGTCGGGGACCCGTCAACTTCGCCCTCTTCCCATCTCGGACCGGGACTAGTTGCCTCTGCTTCTCAGGCGGTGGCTGCGCCTGCAGCCCTGCAGCCTTGCAGCCCGGCAGCCCCGCAGCCGCAGTCGCCGCTCGGATAGGTGAGCGCGCTGACCCGCGGGCGAACGGTAGCGAGCGGGACTGCACGCTGCCTGCCGCTGCCGCCCTGCGAGCACTAACACCACTGCCGGTCTCCCCGCGGTCGGAAACGGGGGCGGTGACGCTGCCGGAGAGTGACGGCGCGGCTGGGCCAATCACGCCCCGCTCAGGGTCCCTCGGGGGCGGGGCCGCAGCGAGGAGGGGGCCGAGCGGGGCGGGGAGTTTACGGGAAGCGCAGCCTCCCGGGGGCCCGGCTGGGGGTGGGGAGGGCGCAAGTCCTGGAGGCGAGAAGCAGGCTGCCGCGGTGCTGGTGCTGGGGAAGGCGGTCTTGCTCGAGGCAGAGGTCCAGGGCGCTAGGCGGCGGGAGGGGCTCGAGGTAGAGGAGTTTATCTGGCCCCGGCCTCCGGCTCCGGGCTCGAGGTGGTGGCGGTTCACGAGTCGTTGCTCAGAGGACGCGTGCAGGGCCATGTGCGGGTGGTCCCGAGGGGGCTCCGGGAAGGGCAGCGTCTCCAGGAGAATCACCACGCAGTGGCTTGTAAGGAAGCGCGTCTTTTCAACAGTTACCCTCTTTTTACCCAAGGCGGGGGTTCCACCGATGCCCCGTAGCAGTTAAACCCCAAAAGTCCCAGGGTGAGGAGCTGTGATCCGGAGCCTCGAGCAGCCTGATCTAACATCGTTAGAGACCCAGGGTTTTGTGGTTGCTTAAGATTCTTCCTATGCATCCTTTCCCCCTTTACCAAAAAAAAAAAAAAAAAAAAAGGCGTGTGCCTCCCCCACCCACTCCCACTTTCAAATTCATTTACCTCATAGAAGTTGTCACATTTTCCATTTAAAGAAGACAGTTTTATGTTGCCAGAGCTTCAAGTAATAAATTTGAACACTGTGTTGAAATTAAGGCTTGGATTTGACTAATTCCATGGAACTAAGAACTTGGTCCAAAAGACATTGTTTTTAAGACAGTATTATTTTCCAAAATGTGTTCGTAATTCCCCTGTTGCTCTGCAAATAAAGAGTTATCAGAGAGGAAAAAGTTGACTGACTTCCCATTTCTGAAAGCTAGTTTGTAGAGGCTTTATCTCCCCGCCCCCTCCTTTGGAAACGTGATTTTAGCTGTTTCTGCTTGTCTTAAAACGGAGGAAACAGCTGGCGCCTTTCAGGAAAGTGCCAACAATACAGTTGTTTTCAGGTGTTAGACTGTTTGAGAAAATATAAAAGTAAATAAAAAAATCTTTACTTCAGTTTTTATTTTAGTATTCATTGCAACCATCATTATTTGTTGTATATTTGTTTTGTGTGAATTGAGTCATACATCCAAAGTTTCTGTTGATGGAAAATTATTGTTTGATAAAACCAACTTTCTGGCTTGATTATTTTGATAACTGTTATGAAATTCTATGCCCAGAAGAGTGCAGCATACCCAAGCAGGGTAAGTTTAGGAGGACTGAAAAAGAAAACAATGGGTTTTTTTTTTGTTAAAAAAAGATGGAATGATAATTTTTGTTTCAAAGTTGTGGATAGGTTGAAAAGTTTGAATCACTGTGAGATAATACTGTTTTCAATAACAGCCTTAATATTGAGTTAGCGTTGATAGATAGATAACAGATCATGATTAGAGTTAATTACCCTAGAAATCAATCTCTTTCAGAATAATTTATTATTCCACTCTTATGTTTTAAGAATGGAATTGTTTCTTATAGCCAAAAAATATTTAGACACCTTGATTTAAAATTAATACTACTAAGTATTCTCAGAAAGCAAAAAGATCTACTTATAGGTGCATGTTAAATGGTGGGGAAAGGAGGCTATAAAACTAACTTTCTTTCTGGCACTCTTTAATGGTGATACCAAACCAGTTTGGACATTTAAACTACCACCTATAGTGGAAACATTCAAAATTTAACATATGGACTTACGGATGATTTTATTTTCCTTAAAAACTCTAAATTTGATTTCTCTTTATTGTGTTTGAATAGTTTAAAGTGACTGATGTGTTTATTTCTGTTGATCTTTATGTAGATTGCTTTTAAAAAACACCTGCATTTCTTATAAAACAGAGCCTCATGACGAGTAAAGCCTGCCTTTAATACTTTGTTAAACATGAAATTAGCATTGGTGGTTCATTATGGGATACGTATTAAAGGGTACCAGTCTGTTGTTAGGTAGGATGAGAAATATGTGGGAGCACTTGTATTTGGGATAGAACAAGTTTTGAAAAATCACAGAAAGTATTTGAAGAGACATACCAACTAAATTAATCATGTAAAACTCTTTAAAATAACCATGCAAAACCCTGAGTATTCATAGTAAGGGAGGAGTACAGAATGGTCAATAAATAAAAATATGCATTTTGAAGCAAAATCTGACACTTTGCCCTGATTTCAATACCATAAGCACGTCACATTCCACAGTGGGAAAAATAGTACTTTGTATCCTGAGACAAAGCAAAAATAAAGCTGATTTTGGTCCCCAAATAATAACCCTTGACTATTACTGTAAATCCAGACTCCCCTGTTATATATGCTTAAAGATCTGTCATGATTTTTGTGAATTCAATGATTGTGATAAAGTTGCTATTTTCTCATTATGAATAGTCAGTCTAATGTAAACTTAGCAACCTTAGTAATTGTGTGTGGTTTTTCTGTTTAAATATTTGCTGTGTTTTCTTATTTTACCTCCCAGTCCTGAAGTATGACTCCCTTGTACCTTTGGCAAGTTTGTTTGCAAACTTAATTCTTACTTTTTCCTTTTGCAATCCTTTTTGCCTCCGTATCTTTCCTTGCCAGTTTGTAAATTTTTGAGTTTCAAGATGAAATCTTTAGAATTAAGCAATTTTTTAAAACCTAGCTTAGGTTAGAGATATCCCTCATAAGTGTAAAGAAATCCCCAATTTATTTGGCAGCTCTGTTTTGAAAATTATATTTAACAAAGAGTAGATTTAACTTTTATATTAACATGCCTAAAATTAAATATAATAATAATTATAAAAGGGTTACAGAGAGAAAGGGATGTCATTTTTATGAAAACTGGCACATGGATAGTTTTAGAAATGTAAGTTCTCAAAATTAAAGTGTGAAATTATTTCTTAGTATGAAGTTCCTAGAAGGTACTAGTTGGAAGTTTACAAAAGAATCCATTTGAGAATTTTTATTTTATGATTTAAAAATAAAAAAAATCTAATAAAAGCAATTAATTTAACACAGATGTAATAATTAACTACTGATATTCTCTACCAAATTAGATTTCTGTTAAAATCTTCCTATAGCCAATTCTCTAATTGTCTTCAAATTCTAGGTCTGAATAGGTTTTTGCTTTTATTAGGAAAAAAAACCCCAAAATGTACTATGCAAAAAAAAAAAGTTCGTTGTGAACATTCATCTTGATATTTCAATACTTCAGTGGACAACTCTAAACTTTATATAAAGTTTATTATGATGGGAATTAACAAAAGTTTTAAAATAAACTATCAATAGTGTTTGTGATCATATGAGAGGCTATAGTCATATCTCTCGTTCTCTCCTCCCCTCCCCAATTTGCTTGGGAACTGCCTAAGCAGCATATTATTATTTTAGCTCTCCAATCACTCCTGTGCGCTTGTGTACGTGTATGTGTGTTGCTGGCGGGGGAGGAGAGCGAATAAGAGGCGAAATTAATGAGGTCTCTCTGTCTCTGCATGCTCCTGTTGAAAGCTCTGTTCTTGTTTTGAACACTCATTTCATAAATATTGGCCGTTCCCAACATAAAAACAGTGTGTCCCACAAAGTATTTGTGCATTGGCTCTCTGGAACTTTCAGATCGTTTCTCTCCATAGAAACAAAGTTGTAAATGGTGCTTTGGGTTGCAAGTCTGTTATACTAAGATTTAAGACCCTGGGGAAGAATAAAATGTTGGGAAAAAAAATACTGTTCCAATGCTACTAATCAAAGTATCATTAAATTAGAAGGTGTTTTATTTATATCAAATGTTGGAGCCTGAGGACAAACAGATTTATTTGGAAGAAGAGGATATATAATGATTGTTTCGGAAAATTCTAAACCAACTTTCAAGGTCAGGAAGGTTCATGGAAGTTCTCAGGTACGGCTTCCCCTCACTAAGTAGAGCTTCCTTTTGGTTTCAAGTATATTACTAGTCCTACTCTTATGGTGTTTTTGTTTTGTTTTGTTTTGTTCTTATTTGATTAAAAAAGGGACCAAAACCAATAAGCACAGAGAGAGGTTTTCCTGAGGTAACTGGGCAAGGGTTTGAACAAGAGTCATTTATCGTAGAGGACGTGCATGTCCTTGGCTGTGTGACCATGGGTCATGAGTCACCTATCTGCTGAATCTCTCATTCTACATCTGTAACATTTCTGTGGCTCTCAGATTAAATGATATAACTAATGTGTCTGGCACAATAGGCATTCAATAAATTGCAATCAATGCAATTTCTCCCCTCCCCTGAAAAGGGAATTAATGTCAGAAGTCTTGAAATAACAGTTTCTCTGGGATTCTTGTAAGGAAGAACCAGAAAAGGGTGGCAGAGAAAAAAAAATTGGATTAGATATTCTTTATGTGGTTGTCACTTTTCAATTTCTGTCCTCTATTTAAATAATATGCACTGGATAAGGATTGGGGGCAACAGCTGCAGGTTTAAGAGGGGCTCTTTCCCTATTCTTTACATAAGCTGGACCCCAAAATTTACCAACTAACCAACTTTATGGTACCTAAAGCCTTGAGAAAATGTGAATGATGGCAAATTTTCAATGTGAAAAGAAGGATGTTATTGCTCAGCGCTTGAAGAATCAGGAAACCAAGGATTAGGTAGAGAAAAGCTGGGCAGAGATTGCCAACAACATTTTTTATGAACCATATATGTAAAATATTTGAATTTTAGGACTTGAGGAGAATATACTCTTTCAACTGAGTGGAAACTAAAGGAAAAACTTTCTTTCGATGGCCAAAGAGATACAATTTTTGTTTTTAGTTTTTAATTTGCTAGGTACAGTTTTTAAAAGTCTTTTTCTTTTCAAATATATTTTTTCTCCTTTCCCTGTCCCATAAAAGATCATATGTTTTCCCAGAAAAACCAAACAAACTCAGAAAAAGAAAAATTATGATACATTATTCTGCCCAATTGAAAAACTTTTATGAAATAAAGTGAAATGAAACCACATGTGCGTGTTCCTATTTTGGAGAAACTATCCCCAGCTATGGCACGACAGCACTTGGCTTCCCAAGTTCATTGCAAAATAAGTGTGCTGTCTGCACTGCATGTTCAGTCTTTCACATTGTCCTTCAGGGCATACCTTTGCTTTAGCTCTGGGGCTCTGTAAATGGATAGGAATTCACCTGGGGTTCTCTGTCCACTGAACTTGTTTTTCAAGTTGAGGCAGGGCATTCTCTTGCAATATATAGATTCATTTAGGAGCTAAGGTAAAACCAGATCTGTGCTGCCGTTAGTGCTGAATGTGTGAATAATAGTCTATTTTCATTTTTTTTTGTTATAATTAATTCAGGTCTTCACTATGGGAATTAGAGGGACCTGCTGAAATTAACATAGGAAACAGAGGGGAAGAATTCCAAACCAGTGACCCATGTATCTATTAGAATTAATGGTCTGGAACTGTCAGGCTCTCATATAGGGTTTCTGCAAATAACTGGGTTTAAAATGTGTTGAGTTTGAGATACTTAATCTGGCTCGTACATTATAAGCACTTTTGAGCATCCATTAACATTATTAGGTTCTCCAGTTTCTCCCAAATATTAAAAATGCATTCTACTATTACGATAATATCGTATGTTGAACAGTAACCATCAGGAAATGAAACCACCAAGTGCCAACAGTGCCATCGATTTTACATTTTTAATATCCAAATTCACATGTATCCCTATTAAGAAATTAATTGCAATATTCTTAAAAGTAGCCATTATAAAGTATTTATAGTTTACTTAAGTAACCCTAGAGTTCATTTCTTTTGTCCAATAGGTGTTTATAAGGTAGAATAAATTACTATAAGAAGAAAGGAAATGTAAATTTGTGAAACTTTTCAATTAACCAATAGACTATATTTAATGTGCCATTAAGTACATTTTATTAAGTGCTTAAAGTTTCAACATTTTTGTCTCCTTGAAAAAGTTTTAAATTAACATAACCTGCTGGTGGGGATATAAAACAGTACACTTGCTTTGGAAAAGAATCTGGCAGTTTTTTAAAAGGGTAAATATAGAGTTACCTTATGACCTAGTAATTCCAGTCCTAGATTTATACCCAAGAGAAATGAAAATGTTTGTGTATATAAAGATCTGTATGACTGTTCACAACACCATTGTTCATAATACGTAAGAGCATTGTTTATAACAGCCCAAGGAGAAAACAACAGAAATGTCCATCAACTGATGAAATGTGGTATAGCCATACAGTAGAATATAATTCAGAAAGAATAACAAAGTACTGACACATGCTACTACATACAACATTACATATAACATGGGTAAATCTTGATGATATTATGCTCACTTGAAGACTCCAGTCACACAAAACCACGCATGATATGGTTCCATTTATAGAAGTGTGTCAAATAGGTAAATCTACAGGGACGTTAAGTATACTAGTGATTGTTTTAGGCTGGCGTTCCTGGGGAATGGAGGGTCACCACTAAAGGCTATAAGGCTTCTTTTGGGGAGTGACGAAATGTTTAAAATTGATTGTGCTGATTGTTGCAGGGCCCTGTGAATACACTAAAAGCCATTGAATTGTACACTCTAAATGGGTGATTTTTGTAGTATGTGAATTATATTTAAATAAAGCTATTGCAAAAAGAATGTTTCCTTTCAAAATTGGTTAAAAGAAGCTTTCTCAAAAACCAAAAAATACTTTATGCAAACAACATAAAAATAACAAGATGAAGCTAATATTACACTAAATGGTGTTATTAAATATTTAAATTCATAAAGTAGTAAGTAGAGAGTAAAGTCAAGAAACATACTTAAGTTCACAGGGGAAAATGCTGCAATTTCTCAGTTTGAGAAACATTTTTATTGAGTAGTCAGATCAAGGGAATGTTTTACAGTTATGAATCACTCCTATACTCAACACTCTTTCATATTAAATAAAACATAGACAAGTAATATCATTCATATTTTTTGATGTGTGGAAAATTGCTATTAAATCAAGTGTGCCTCACAGCACTAGAGTGACCAAAACGTTTCCAGAACTTAACTTGCTCAGAGTAGGAATCTTAAACTAAGCAAAATGATGCAGGGGCGAGAGGGGGATTAGGAATCAGAAGATTTATTTTTGTAAAAAAACATTTTGAGAGACAGACAGGAAGTGATGGAGGGAGGAAGGAAAGAGAGAGGAGAGAGACAGACAGACAGACTGACTGACAAAGACATTGACCTGTTCCACTTATTTATTCATTGGTTGATTCTTGTATGTGCCCTGACAGGGGATCAAACTTACAACTTGGGTGCATAGGGATGATGCTCTAACCCACTGAGCTACCCAACCAGGGCCAAAGGACTTATTTTAAAAACCAGCTCTGATTTCTCTGGATAATTTAAACATTAAGCTTCACATTCTTCTTTTGTAAGAAAAAAAATGCTGACTCCTAATTGGAAGGATTGTTGTGAAAATAAAATTAGGTATTATATGTATATCAGAGAATGATCTACAACTATAAGGTATTATAACAGCTATCTATAATTTATAATAATGATTAACACTAATATTATTTAATAATAATAATTAAGCATTTGGAAAACCTAGCATCAGAATTTCAACACAATAATCATTGAGAAAACTAAAGGGATAATTTTCTTTGATTCTTCCTTTAGCTCTTTGTTTCTCAGTTTGTCTTTCTTCTCTATTTCTATGTATCATCTATCTATCTATCATTTATTGATCTTTCGAAACTCAAAAAGTTGAAATATTTTGAAAAATTTAATACTATTTTATTTTTTAAAGAAATCATGAGTACTTAATAGGACAAATCCAACTTATAGCAGAACCTATATCTAACTCTTCTATGTTCATTTCATCCCACCAAAACAGAAGCCATTCTCTTAACATATCTTCAATAAGTAATAAAAACAAGAACATCCTGAGACATTTTTTACATTTCTGCTTTTGTACAGTATGCGTAGTTCCATTAAACTTACATTTTCCCCTCTTTGACTGACTTTTACTTTTTGCACTGTTGTAGTTACATCTTATTACAAATGTAACATGTCTTTATTACAGAAATTTAGGAGATATGGACCAACAAAAACAAAAACAAAAAACCCTAGACTTTCAGTCAGGATGGAGGCATAGGCAAACATCGCTCACCTCCTCACACAACCACATCAAAATTGCAACTAAAATATAGAACAACCATCACTCAGAACCATCAGACATTGAGTTGAATGGATGTCTGACAACTACGGAATTAAAGAAAACACATCCATCAAGATGGTAGGAGAGGCAGAGACATGGAATGGGCTGGTCCCATATCCACAGGTGGTGGATAAAAATTCAGGAGGAGTATCTCAAGAATGAGAGGTCACAGCCTCAAACCAGGTCCCAACCCCAGGGTTCTAGTGCCAGGAAAATTAAGTCCCCATAACTTCTGGCTGTGAAAACCAGCAGAGATTGAGTCAGTGGAAGAAACTTCTGGACTCCTAAGCAGTTCCTCTTAAAGAACCTACACACAGACTTAATCAGACTCATTCCTTCTGAGCTCCAGCACCAGGTAGCAGCTTGAAAGGCACCTGTGGCATTCAGGGAGAAAGTGGAGTGTCTGGCATCAAGGCGAGAACTGGGGGACAGCCTTCTTCCCAACAGAAAGGCAGGCCATTGACCGTTTTTAGAACCCTCCTCCCACAGAGCCACAGAACTGGCAGTTGGGTGCCATATCTGAGACTCAATCACCCTGGATAAGATGGTTTGCCCTGCCCTGGAGATCCCCAGAGACTCTGTCCCACCCAACTTATGGGCCCACTCAGGCTGCTTTTCTATATAAATGGCTGGTCTTGGCTCATGCTTCACAACTTTCTAAATACTCTCAAACAAGCAACAGCCAGGCTAAGTGAGCCCACAGCCCCCATACCACTTGCTAAGGGGCCACAGGCCCAGCATTAGTGGCAGGCAGCCTAGATTCACAGCTTGGCTTCTTGTGGGAATCTCTGAGCCCAGCACAAATAGCAGCCATCTCATATTGCTTTATAGCTCAGGTAGGGTCTCCCTGGGCAAAACCCAGTTGGGGGCTGACCTTGGTCTGCACCACCCAAGAAACCCCATATCCTGTGCACCCGGTGGACAGCTACAGACCTCTTTGAAGCACTGCCACGCTGCACTGCATAGGTGATCCTCTACGGAGGGCAGAGGTTGGTGGTAAGTGGTCACAGCTGTTCCTTATAGCTGACTGGCTTGGGTAAATTCCTCCCATTGACCTACCAACAGCAATCAAGTCATCAAGTCTTAATTATGAGAGGAGGGTGTACTCAGCCCATGTGAAGGGAGCACCTTGAGTACCCAGCTTCAGTGATAGGTGAGGTTGTGCCATTGGACTCTATAAAACACACCTATTACATTAGGCCACGCTACCAAGACAGGGAGTCATAGCAGTTCTATCTAAGACATAGAAACAAACACAGGGAGGCTGCCCAAATGAGGAGACAAAAAAAATGGCCCAAATAAAAGAACAAATCAAAAATTCCAGAAAAAGAACTAAACAAAATGGAGATAAGCAACCTATCAGATGCACTGCTCAAAACACTAGTTATAAGGATGCTCAAGGATCTTAGTGAGGCCCTCAACAGCATAAAAAAGACACAGTCAGAAATGAAGGATACAGTAATTAAAATAAAGAACAACTTATAGGGAAACAACAGTAGAGTGGATGAAGCCAAGAATCAAATCAATGATTTGGGACATACGGAAGCAAAAAGCAACCAGTCAGAACAATAAGAAGAAAAAAGAATCCAAAAAAATGAGGATAGTGTAAGTAACCTCTGGGACAACTTCAGGCATTCCAATATTCACATCACAGGGGCGCCAGAAGGAGAAGAGAAAAAGTGATAAATTGGAAATCTATTTGAAAAAATAATGAAAGAAAACATCCTTAATTTGGTGAAGAAAATAGACACACAAGTCCAGGAAGCACAGAGAGTCCCAATTATGATGGATGCAAAGAGGTCCACTCCAAGACACATCATAATTAAAATACTAAAGGTTAAAGATAAAGAATGAATCTTAAAAGCAGCAACAGAAAAGCAGTTAGTTACCTACATGGGAGTTCCCATAAGACTGTCAGCTGATTTCTCAAAAGAAACTTTGCAGGCTAGAAGGGATTGGCAAGAAATAGTCAAAGTCATGAAAAGCAGGGACCTATAGCCAAGATTGCTCTACCCAGCAAAGCTATCATTTAGAGTCATAGGGAAGATAAAGATCTTCCCTGGCAAGAAAAAACTAAAGGAGTTCATCATCACCAAACCATCATTATATGAAATTTTAAAGGGACTTATTTATGGAAAAGAAGGTCAAAACTATGAACAATAAGAAGGCAATAAATACGTATCTATCAACAATTGAATCTAAAAAACAAACTAAGCAAACAAGAAGAAGAGAAACAGAATCATGGATACGGAGAGCATTTTTATAGTTGCCTGATAGGAGGGGGGTATGGGGGAATGGGTGAAGATGTCAGGGGATTAAGTACAAATAGATAGTTACAGAATAGCCATGGGGATGTAAAATACAGTATAGGAAATGAAGTAGCCAAAGAACTTATACACATGACCCATGGACATGAACAGTGGTATGAGGATTGCCTGAGGGAGTGGGCGGTGCTGGGTGGAAGGGAGCAAAGGGGCAAAATTGGGATCACCGTAAGAGCATAATCAATAAAATATTATTTAAAACATAAAAAACCCCCAAATTCTTACAACAATAATGCATTTGTACATATCTTGTAAAGTAGCACAGCTGTGCTTTCTTTCAATGTGTTCAGGAAACATTGTTTCTGTATTTACTTGCTTCTCCCTGTGTCACCATTAAAAATCTTATTGTGGTAACTGATATCTCTTTAAAAATTAACCTTGAAGATAAATGGGGATGTGTAATGCATTTGTTAAACCTCTAAACTTTCTCTTTTTTAAACATGGTAACAAATGGGAAATGAAAGGGACTTTACCATTGATTTCCTCTTTTTAAAATTTTTATTGTTTATGGTATTACAGTTGTCCCACTTTTTTCTCCTTTGCCCCCCTCCACCCCATACCCCCTCCACTACCATAATCAGCCCCCTTACCTTTGTCCATGTCCACGTATCCTTCATATATATTCTTTGACTAATCTCATCGCCTTCTTTTAATCAGTCCCCACCTCCCCCCACCCCAGTTACAGCTGCCAGTCTGTTCCATGATTCTATGCCTCTGGTACTATTTTGCTCATTTGTTTATTTTGTTCATTAGATTCCTCTTTCAAGTGAGATAATATGGTATTTGTCTTTCACCAACTGGCTTATTTCACTTAACATAATAGTCTCCAGTTCCATCCGTCACAAAAGGTAGGAATTCCTTCTTTTTGCTGCGTACTATTCCGTTGTGTAGGTGTACTACAGTTTTTTAATCCACTCATCTATTGATGGGCACTTAGGCTGTTTCCAAATCTTGGCTATTGTAAATAGTGCTGCTGTGAACACTGAGGTGCATACACTGTTTTGAATTGGTGTTTTGGGATTTGTTGGGTATATTCCCAGCAATGGAATCACTGGGTCAAAAGGCAGTTCCATTTTTAGTTTTCTGAGGAAATTCCATACTGTTTTCCACAGTGGCTGCACCAGTCTGCATTCCCTCCAACATGTACTAAGGTTCCCTGTTCTCCATGTCACCCTCAGGGAATTTTTGTTGATTTATTAGTTATAGCCATTTTAGCAGGTGTGAGGTGGTATCTCATTTTGGTTTTAATTTGCATCTCTCTGATGGCTGGTGAAGTTAAGCATTTTTTCATATGTCAATGGGCCATCTGTATATTCTGATTTCCTCTTTTTAATCAGTGCAGTTTTCTGTTTATGCTAACCACCTATTTCTTTACCTTCACTTGATGCCAAATCATTAAATTGTGGTAACTCTTTCTTTTACTACAGAGACATGTTTTTATAAAAATTTGGGGAAATAAGAAAAAATTAAGAAAAAAGAAACCAACTATTCTCACCACACAGAAATGATCATATTTAACATACTTTTATATCTTTCTTGTCATTAAAAACTACACATAAAGACAAAAATTTTAAACCCATAAATGTAAAACATCTAAACAATCAACAGCAATTTCTTTCTCAAAACATAAAAACTTAGCACGTATAGAGAATTATGTGAGCTAGTCAAAGAGAACTTTTCTTAGCATGAGCTCTTTTTTTACATGCTTATTAGAGTCAGATTATACAGTCCTATTTGGTTAACTACAAGATGTAGCTACTCTTCAATTTTGATAATGGTTTGCTTTCCCCTTTGTTTGGAAGTATTTAGTTCATTTTAAAATATTTGGTTGTTTTGTTTTGTTTTGCCTTACCCCTCATATGCTACATGCAGTTAGAAGAAACTGGCTCATTAGTTCTTACCATCTCTCAAAATAGAATCTGTTGTTCTTAATTTCTCCCTTCAGTGTTACTAGTCTTTCCAAAAGATGAAGGTTTAATTTTGGGCACTGATCTAAAACAACCTTACATGACCTTTTAGTCACCAATATTTAAGTAAAATTAGAGTCCTTTGCCATTTCATAAGTTCCTTACTGTTTATGTATTACCTGTAGCAAATTAAGGGACTTTGAAATCTGAAATACAAAGGTAAATTTGCATCAGTTTTGAGACTTATTTCATAAAAAACTGAACATGATGGAAACAATGTATTGAAATTAGGATATAAAGTAAATATAACCCATATTATTTTCTATTTAATCTCATTTTCATTTAGTACATGAAGAAGTGATGATGTAAACTGTTTTTGAAATAACTGTGTGTGTGTATCTCAAAGATATTTTGGCCAAAACTTCATTTCTAGAATCCAAAGTTATCTCAACATTCTCATTTTTAAAAAAAAGATTTTTTTCACTGCTGCTGCACTCGCAACCTGCACAGATTCTGTGGTTCATAGTTTCAACAAATATTTTGCCAATATACTAAGCCCTTTGTCCCTATGTCTTCTTGTCACACTTCTCTGGCAAAACCTAACTTTTGGGGAAACACAACCATTTACTTTTTTAGTGCCTGTACTCTAGTAGCAAGATCTTGGTAGAAAAAGTACAGTAAGACAGATTGATTCCACCAGGACTCATATCCAACCTCAAATGAGCCTTGACTCTGCCCAGCAAGCCTCCTGTGTCTATTTGGTCAATTTGCTTTCCCAGTCTACACAACAATTTTTGTCCTCCAATCCTTTCTCCAGCCCAGTAATTCTCAGCTGGGGGCACTTTTGCTCTCCTCCTCCCACCCCCAACCCCTAGGGGACATCTAGTAATGTCTGAAGACAGTTTTGATAGTGACTCGTGCTGGGAGTGGGAAGGGGAGGGAGGACTGCAACTGATATCTAGTAGGTAAAGGCTGTCTGCGCTGTTCAACACCCTACAAGGCACAAGACAGTACCACACAATATAGAATTATCTGGTCTAATAGGTCAGTAATGACAGGATTGAGAAACCTGACTCTAGCACCTTTGTGCTCAGCAGATGCCTTTCCTCCTTGAAGGAGAAATTAGGAGCCAACTGCTGGGAACTCCCTCATCTTTTCTATTTCAAACACAAAGTACATATTTCTACACAGAGCCTCCCATCTTATTACAATAGATGGTTATCTTCTTCTCCTGGCTGAGGCTAACCCTACCATCTGTGCTTTTGACTTCAAAGCCTCTCACTTTCTCTATAACATTACACTTATTTATTCATTTTCTCTATGTATTTTTAATCTTGCCTTCTAGGTTCTTCCTTTTGATTTTCAGTACTATAACATTTCTTCAATTAACAGACCCCCCCTCCCCCCAAAAAAACACCTCTCTTTACCCTCCAGGTACTACCTGTCTTCTCTTTGCAGTCACATTTCTCCAAATAACTCTTAAAGACCCCAGCGGTCTGCAATTCCTCACCTCTCACTCATTACTCGACCCACTCTAGTCTGTCTCCTGGGCTCCTCACGCTATTAGAACAGCTCCAATGGAGATCTCCAATGACCTCCACATCATAAATTTCTGAGATAAGTTTAAATCTTCATTTGAATTCCCCTTTCAGTAGCATTCAACAATTCTATTACTCCTTGCTTTTTTAAACCAGTTTTCCCTTGATTTCTGAGGCACAACAATATCTTGGTTTTAAACACCTCTAATCAATTCCTTTTTTTTTTTTCTGGCTTATTCATCCTCTTCTTGGCCTTTAAAGGTAGGCATTTCCTCAAGGTTCAGTGTTGTGACTTCACATCTTCTTAATGTTCACTTTCTTCCTAACTAATGTCATTCAGACTCTTTGCCATATATATATATATATGTGTGTGTGTGTGTGTGTAATATAATATATATGTATATATGTATATATATGCAAGGCATTTTAAAATTAATATTTCTGATCTAGGCCTCTCAGAGTTTTAGTTTTGTATATTGAATTGCCTGCTTCTTTTCTTCTTCTTCCTCCTCCTTCTTCCTCTTCTTCCTCCCCATCCCACTTCTCCTTCTTCTTCTTGTCTCAAAACATTTCAGTCTTAACACATCTCCAATTGACATCTGCCTCATTTCTTAGAAACTTTTCATTACTACATTTCTCCTTTAATTTGGGTGAGACTCCCCAGTCTTGGTGAGGGAAAAACCCCAACCTTCTACTACTAAATCTAGAAGATCCTGGTCCTCATTGTCCCTGACATCAGGCATCCAGTTCATAACACATGACCAAAGCTTTTCCAAAGGCTCCTTTGCCTCTTTGGTAACTGATTGAAAGGCAAAGATACGTTCAGCATTCATTCCAAGGTTAGACGGCAATAATGGTATTCTGCTGCAGTAGTTTTGGTGTTCTGTCCAGATTTTTGCTCCTAAAACATGCTTATGGTCCTCTGTGGTTCTAAGACCTGCTGAATGACCTCAGGTCTTACCTACTATTGAAGCCTGATCAGTCAGAAAAGTAGAGTTTGCTTCTGGGGACAGGGGTGTTTATTTGGATGGGGTCCTTCCTATGCCCTCATATGAATTCTTTTGGTACACGCTTTCACAATAAACTCCTATTTTCATGCAAGAACTGACTAAAAGAATTGATAATGAAATGTGGCAACCCAGAAAGAATTCATGCTGGAAATGAGAAAAATCTGGTTTTGGCTTTGGTTTTGCTAGACATGAAAGCCTCTGTTAGCCCAATCACTGAAAGTTCTTAGGTTTTAGGTCATCTAGGTATTTGAATTTAGCAATCTCTTTAAGATTTCTAATGCCATCAAATCCACTAACTTCCACCATGGTCACTGAACTGGTTGAATCCTTCACTGGTGGTGGCAACCTCACCCCTTAGATCTTTTGGGCCCTTGAGTTCAGGTAACCAAAGATAATTTAATTACTTTTTGGTTATTGTATGCCATAAACTTTTAGATTATTGTTCTATAATAGTAAGGAGGGATTTATTAGAAGGGTATGGTTCATGAAATCAGCATGTGACTGCTATTCCTTTAAATGAGGTACTTATGCTGCTAGAGAGAACTAGAATTATTTGCATATTGTATCCAGAGTTAGAACCCAGAAATCCCCAGGGCACCAATTATGAAAGTAAAACCTGGGAGGAGAAGGCTTAGACATCGAAAGATTATAGGACCTTACCAATTTACATCATCAGTAATTTGGAGACATGTGTAAAAATAGAGTTTTGGGGTATATGACCAAAGATGGAGGAACGTAATTTTAGATTAGGCTGAATATATTGATACAGGTTTACATCAGAGGTTCCTGATGCCATGTGATGGGAAAAAGCTGGGCTGGTTAACACTAACCTGGACTTACAGATGAACTTGAGATGTCAGAAATGTTTCAGAGTAATAATGTAGAGAAAATATTGGGAGATTGGAGTGATTGCTTTTGACAACCCAATAAGTGTATTCCTCCTGCAGGTTCAGGAGATACCCCATTCACTTGGGCTTTGAGACATATATTGTGATTGAAGCTCTGGCATATTATGAAAGGGATGTAATGGTTGTACTCTGGAGACTGTGGGAAAAACTGAAACAGAAATGGGTTTCCTGATTTCAGTAGGAACAGTGAGTCCCTAGGGTGGCGGAAGACAGATAGGTCACTCACCACTAGAGAAATGGTGAGCCTGGCTAGTATAATGGTAGCAGGGTATGGAACAGAACGACTATAGGAATCTTTGTCAGTGACTAATTAATCATGGAATCCTTGAGCCTGAAATGGAGAAACAATCCATTAAGGTCATTTTATTACTCTAGCCAAAAGCTATATGTCTGGTGAAGAGTTCTTTCTCCATGCTCTATACTAAGGGATAATATATGTGGCTTATTAGTGGTGGTGAACTCTAAAAATTATCCTTTAGGCTACAGAATACATATCACAATGAAACTAGAGGATGAAGGCACATTACCTGGAGTTTGCGGACTTTTGACAACATAGAGGAACTGAATAGATTTAGGATTGTCTTCATTTGTGGTACCAGTACTATATACATTATATTAGGAGGAACAATTTTGGGGGAAGTATAACTTTGGAAAGAAAGATATGAGTGAAAGTTGGTGTGCCAAAGGTGTGGAACGTGGTGTACATTTTAAAATTTTATTTCTGTCTACATTTCACTACACTCCTATTTGGGGCATTTCCCAGTGAATATTGTCTTGGAATGGAAAAGTGCCTCACATCCTACACTGACATTGAAGGTGTCAGCTCTTTTCTTTCCATGCTCTTGGAAGACAAGGCTTGGGCATATAACCTAACCAGCTAGTCATTGCTGCCTCGGACTGTACATTTGAATATGGAGCACGTAATGAAGATAGGGTGAGGACTCATCTTTGTTAGCACAGTGGCACGATTCTTGCAGAGTCAGGGGTGTTCTGGCCCAATGATTTGTGTCCTAAGACTTCAAGTGCTCCCTCCTCTCAGATGTGTAGACCTGCTGAGATTTCTGCCTGGTGTCCAGGCCTTATGTTTCAGTGCAGTACTTTGATTTGGTGAGATCTCAGTAGCATTTCTTCTCCATTTTCTTGTACTAAATAGAGTTCATTTATATTACTTGCACGTGTTATTTGTATCCTAATAGAAACAGAATTTAAATGCTAATGCTCTCTTCTTCATAATCATGGTCCTCTTCTAATATCTCCTGTCTCAGTGAATGGCACTGTTTTTTATTGAGTTGAGCAAGCCAAAAGCCCAGGGTACATCCTTGACAATCCCTCGCTCTCAATCCCACATCTAATCCATCACTAAATTTTATTGATTTTTTTCCCTCCTAAATATCCCTTGTCTCTATCCACTTCTCTCTAGCTGTAACACACTAATCCAAACCACTGCCATATCTCACCTGGAACAATAACAACCTTTTTGGTGTATCAGTACTTTTTCCCCTCCTCTAATCTGTTCTTTTCTAAATGTAAAATTTGATCCTGTTACACATAGCCCTATTAGCCAGTTAAGTCCTCTCTCTTTTAGTCACCTGGGAAATTCCCTTACTGCTTCCTTCCTCCGGGCCTCTGCATACGCTGCTGCTCCCTTTCTCTGAAACTCTCTTCTTCCCCATCACCCTTCACAGAGTTACCTCCTGCTCACCCTTCACATCTTCTGTCATATATCCTTTCTTCATGATTGCTGTCTGGTCCTGTCTGCTCAGGCTGCTATAACAAAATTCCACAGATTTAAATACAGATATTTAAGGTTTAATAAATATCTGTATTTATTTAACAGATATTAAATAAATATCTGGGAGGTTTAAATACAGATATTTATTTCTCACAGTTCTGGAGCCTGGGAAGCCCAAGATCAAGATGCTGGCTGATTGGTTTCCTGGTGAGAGTGTTCTTCCTGCCTTTCAGACAGCTAACTTTTTACTGTGCCCTAACATGGCCTTTCCTTGGCGCATAGGCAGGGAGTAGGGGAGGAGGGTGGATATCTTCCTCTTATTAATGACCACCCCAGCCTTGTAATCTCATTTAATCTTAGTTACCTCCTAAAGACCCTATATCTAAATACAGTTACACTGAGGGTTGGGGCTTCAACAGACAAATTTGTACAGACACAGTTTATTCTGCCCCTGGTACTCCGAATCCATGTCCTTGATGAATGTGAAACACACTTCTTTTATCTAAGCAGCCCCAAAGGCTTAACTCATTTCAGCATCAACTCTGAAGTCTCATCTAAATATAATTTAAATCAGATATGGGAGAGACTGAAGGTGCAATTCCTCTCCGGCTGGGAGCCTGTGAAACCGGACACAGCAGGAGAATGTCTGTCCTGTGACTGTCCCACCATTGTATGTGGACGCACATCATTTGTCCAAGTGGAGTAAGGTTTGAGAATTTGCATTTTTAACTTTGAGAGTCACTACTAGAGGCTATGGACATGCTCCTTAAACATGCTTCTTAAACTTTAAGGTACCCATGACTACCTGGTCATCTTGTTGACTGTGGATTCTAAATCTGTAGGCCTAGGTGAGGCTGGGGATTTTGCAGTTCAAACTCTCAGGTGGCTAGCAAACTGCTTCCAAGTCAGTTGTACCTGTATCACCTGGTAGCTTGTTAGAAATGCAAAATTTCCATCTGATCTCGAGCCTTCTAAATCTGAATCTGCATTTGCAATGCATTTTAACGTGATTCCTGTGGATTACTGTTTGAGAAGCACTGTTCTAGTTGCTTTGAATCATCAGGAAGTTGAGGGAAACTGTCACAGAGGATATTGTAGACCTGAGTCACAGAACACGTGTGGACAGAGAATTTGTCCACGACAGTTCGTATTTATCTGGACGGTCCATTCACTTTTAATACTTTTATAGTTTATAAGCTACTTCAAAAATACACTAATATTTTCTTGGCAGAAAAATCGTCATATATGTAGAGCAAATGTTCCTATTTCCATAGTATAGTTGAGAAGCTAAAAATTCATATAGATAAATCACTTATTTAAGGTCACACAGCTAATACGTCACAGGTCTTTAGTTTAAACTGAGTCTAGTGGATTTTTCATTAAATTGCACTTCCAGATTCTTCTATCTATTAAAAAAAGCTGATTTTGGAAATTGTATGGACTGAGCGGGAATTGGTTTTTCCAATCAAATTGTCCCATATGATCTGTCAGACTGCCCCTTCTAATACTCCAAAAAATAGCCTTCACCATCATCACCGTGCTCCCTCTAAGATGTTCTTCTCTGTGTATTTTACTTTTTGGCATTTGGAACATGGCTGAAGGTCAGGAAATAAAGGGAGCTCTGCACAGCCAAGGTGGAAAAAAAAGATCAAAATACTAAAGCTTGTGAATAGTCTCCCAAGTAGAAAAGCTCCTGGACCCCTCCCCCAGGGTTGGAATGGTCTGCAACTGATCCTAGAAGTACGGAAATTTTTTGTCATTCCTCCTCCCTCACTGAAAGCTAAAGCATATAAAAAGCAGCATTTGGAAGAAAAAGAGTTCTGATCACAAACAGATACAATGAAGTAAAAAATATATATATTTGACCTTTTGTAATAGAAAAGAGACAGTAGTCAAAGAAGAGGAAAAAGGAGGGGGAAGAGGAGGGGGAGGAGAGGGAGGAAAGGGAGGAGGGGAGGAGAGGGAAGAGGGGAGGAGAGGGAGGAAAGGGAGGAGGGGAGGAGGGGGAAGAGGGGAGGAGAGGGAGGAGGGGAGGAGAGGGAGGAAAGGGAGGAGGGGAGGAGGGGGAAGAGGGGAGGAGAGGGAAGAGGGGAGGAGAGGGAGGAGAACAGGAGGAAAGAGACTACAGAAAGCTCAGTAATACACAGTCCCATGCACCAGAGTAGATCATGCAGTCATCATTGCTCTATACTAGAGTGGAATTTCATTTTAAAATAAAGATCATTGTACATCATCCAAGAAAAGGTTAAGTTATATTTAGAGTACTTTATTTAAGAAAGCAATAAAATATGCAATACAATTCAGAACGATTTCCATAGAGAGATTTAAGTGAGCAAATCTTCAATGTTTCAGAGTGACAGACACATCCTCTAAAGATTCCTGATAGATGAGATTCATTATACTTTCTTTTGTCTCCCCTTCTATTATAGTGGTTTAGAGTATGGGAAAGACACTTACCTAAATTCAACCATATGTATGCAGGACAAAAAAAAAGGAAAGAAAAGAAGAAAAAATTATGCAGCCATTCCACTAGTGAGCACATATTTTGGCATGAGCTTGGGATGGAAGACAGGTCTTTGCTGTCACTTCAATCTCAGTCACTCTTAGGGCTCTCGTGAAGCCAGCATCTTGCTTTGTGATTATAGTGTTTGAAGGCACTTAGTTTTTTGTGCTCCATTACAAAATAAATATTTTATCTGTTGAACTGAGAAAACATTAAACTCTTTAAATGCTGGAGTTAAAGAGAAAAAAGTATATTATACTTAACTGTGTTGGTTTCCAGTGTTTAGTGTCAAATTTAAAACAAACTAATCTGAACTTAGTAAGGAGAGACTTTATTTGAAAGGATTCTGCAGGATGGGGGAAGGGCACGCATATTAAGAATGAGGCAAACAGGTTGGTTTTTATTTTATAGAGAGGAAGAAATAAGGCTGGCAAGAACGGGATAGGGAGAGGTAGGATGAGAGAGTGGCACAGTCTGTTAGGAGTTCAGAGAAGGTTTTACCAGGAGGGTTGTGTGAGGAGGGTTGTGTGAGGGGGGGTTGTGTGAGGAGGGTTGTGTGAGGGGGGTTGTGTGAGGAGGGTTATGTGAGGGGGTTGTGTGAGGGGGTTGTGTGAGGGGGTTGTGTAAGGGGGTTGTGTGAGGGGGGTTGTGTGAGGGGGTTGTGTAAGGGGGTTGTGTGAGGGGGGTTGTGTAAGGGGGGTTGTGTGAGGGGGTTGTGTAAGGGGGTTGTGTGAGGGGGGTTGTGTGAGGGGGGTTGTGTGAGGGGGTTGTGTAAGGGGGTTGTGTGAGGGGGGTTGTGTGAGGGGGGTTGTGTGAGGGGGTTGTGTAAGGGGGTTGTGTGAGGGGGGTTGTGTGAGGGGGTTGTGTAAGGGGGTTGTGTGAGGGGGTTTGTGTGAGGGGGTTGTGTAAGGGGGTTGTGTGAGGGGGGTTGTGTGAGGGGGTTGTGTAAGGGGGTTGTGTGAGGGGGTTTGTGTGAGGGGGTTGTGTAAGGGGGTTGTGTGAGGGGGGTTGTGTGAGGGGGTTGTGTGAGGGGGGTTGTGTGAGGGGGGTTGTGTGAGGGGGTTGTGTAAGGGGGTTGTGTGAGGGGGGTTGTGTGAGGGGGGTTGTGTGAGGGGGTTGTGTAAGGGGGTTGTGTGAGGGGGGTTGTGTGAGGGGGTTGTGTAAGGGGGTTGTGTGAGGGGGGTTGTGTGAGGGGGTTGTGTAAGGGGGTTGTGTGAGGGGGGTTGTGTGAGGGGGTTGTGTGAGGGGGGTTGTGTGAGGGGGGTTGTGTGAGGGGGGTTGTGTGAGGGGGTTGTGTAAGGGGGTTGTGTGAGGGGGGTTGTGTGAGGGGGTTGTGTAAGGGGGTTGTGTGAGGGGGGTTGTGTGAGGGGGTTGTGTGAGGGGGTTGTGTAAGGGGGTTGTGTGAGGGGGTTGTGTGAGGGGGGTTGTGTGAGGGGGTTGTGTGAGGGGGTTGTGTAAGGGGGTTGTGTGAGGGGGGTTGTGTGAGGGGGTTGTGTGAGGGGGTTGTGTGAGGGGGGTTGTGTGCTGGCTCAGGCTGAGGGTGACACAGTTCAGGAACCTTGGGCAAGGAGGGGAGCATGACTTGGTTAAGAAACATTTTGTTCACATTGATCAGTGGGGATGAGCAGTTTGGCTAATCATTTTTGTAGCAAACAATGGGAATTTGGAGGATCTGTGTCTGGTTTCATCCAAGGGAGCTAGGGTGGCATCCCTAATTCTTACCTGAGTCACACAGGAAAGAGTTGTTCTTCACAGTGAGTCATTTCCTGGAACGCAAGAGGGTGAAGGGGCTTATTAACTTTGCTGTTAACTTAGGAACTCAGGGAGGAGTTAAAACTCAACACTGTCAATAGTATATAAATATTACTGCATATACTGAATGTCAAGGGGTAATTTAAGAAGTTTCCAAAGGTAATTCAAACTATATACCATAATCAGGTAACAACTGCAGAATCTAACTATTGCTTAAGATGACTTTTCTACAATTGTTATAAGCACCTACGCAAGTTGGCAATTCCAGTCCATAGTATGTCAAAATCTCTAAAAGAATGAAATCTTATATAGAGATATAAACTACAAAATCATGTCATTTTCTCAAAGGAGCCTTTCTTAACCCAGATCAATTTTAGTTTAGGGGCATGTTACTTGCTTTTGTTTCTCCTTCTTAATATTCATCACATTCGTAATGTGCCTAACACTTCTCTTTCACAGTAGATTCCATGTTCGGTGGGGACAGGGACTTTGCCTGTGTTGTTTGACACGGCATTCGAGTACCTGGTCTATAAAAGATGTTCCATACGTACTTGATGGATGAACGAGAGATGTTCCTATTCTTACTTCAGAATAAACTGAAGAAATAATAAAATTATTGTTATTTCTAAAAAGTTGCTCTACCTTATGTCTTCCATTTTATACTGTTTTGACCAGACATTTCTTGTAATTTCAGTTTGTAAAATCTGGAGGAAGAGTTTTCAGATATTATGCATATGATAGATAAATCTATGTACATGAAATACCATCACTTCTTAACAAATATTGACAGTACCCAATATTTCTTAATGCTTGTTATGTATTATATGCTTTACATAAATTATTTTTTAATCTTGAAAATAATTTCATTAGTAAACTATGGATTATATAAGGATGGTTTTAGACAATTTATATATAAAGACTAAAGTAGTCAAAATACTAACTTCTGTTGTAATCATGAACATTCCTGGAACATAGATAACGACTGGACTCCAATGTAAAATTGGTGTCTTTATTTCTTGCAATTACTTTGCATATTATTCTCAAATATATAAAGTATAAAAACATACTGGTGTGGTAAAAGGAATTTGGGAAATAATTCTTGTTTATAGAGCTCTGCCCAAATTTACTAACATAATAATTTCTTCTTTGGTTATAAGTTTAGATTTTTTTGTAGGTGAAAAAACATAAAATAGAAAATTGTTTGTGTTAGATAGAATTTTTAAAAAGATTTTATTTCTTTATTTTTGGAGAGAGGGGAAGGGAGGGAGAAAGAGATGGAGAGAAATATCAATGTGTGGTTGCTTCTTGTGGGCCCCCTACTTGCAGGACCTGGCCCATAACCCAGGCCTGTACCCTGACTGGGAATCAAACTGGTAACCCTTTGATTGGCAAGCTGGCACTCAACCACTGAGCCACACCAACCATGGTCTAGATAGAATTTATATAGCATAAATTCACCTCTAAGCTGTAGAAACTGATGACTAATAATGGCATAAGCCAAAAATATTAGGTATACATTGGGACTAACAATATAATTCTAAGATCCCTTTGTCCTCCCAGGGAACCAGAGTACAGAAGAGATGCGTGGAGATGCCGTGTGCAGAGGACCTTGGTGCTGGGCTCTTTGGCTGGGTCCAATAGTCCGGGCTTCTAGTCACCCCTTAATTCCTCAGATGGATGGATAAAATAATTGAACAAGCCACTCAGAGATGGCCTAGGTGAACACATTTCATCCCCTTCCAAATTCCTTGGACTCTAAAATCTGTATGGACCAGTTAGGTCGTGACAATGGGAGTAAGGGTGAGGAGGTAGCTCCTTACTCTTCGAAGGAAGTTTGGCACTTGAGCCTTCTCTCCCTTCCTTCCTTCCTAATGCCTTTGCAAACTCAATAAATGTGGGAGTTTGGGAAATACGAAGGACAATTAAGAAGAAAAAAAGCCTTTTCTGCCCTTTGTTCTTTATACTCTATTGCCCTGAGGTGGAACTTTAATTACAGCTTTGAAATTAAAAGCTAGTTTATTTTGGTTAATAGAAAAGAAATTGTAAATTCAAGATTGCCATACTTCTGTACTATTCCTGATTTTTTTCCAGAATCCAGGCTACTCTGGATCTTCTTTAGCAGATTTTTTTGGGGGGTGGTATAGGATAGTAATGGTTATCAGAATTAACTCTGGCAATTATTAAAAGGAAATTTTCCATCTAAGCCATTTCTATATGCCAGCCATCACTGTTCTAGGCATTACAGACACATAGGTGAATAAAACAAAGTTCTTGTCATGGAGCTTAAGTTCATGGAGCTTAATTTTAATGATGCCAACAAGAGATAATCAACAAAAACATAATAATTTCAAGTAACACATGCTCCAAAAAATAAAGCGTGAGAAATTAAGGTGGTGTGTGTGTGTTCATTCTGATAAGGTGATGCTGAAGGAGAGATTTCCGGGAAATAAGAGAGAAGGACATGTGATCACTTGGGAAAGAGCCCTCCAGCTAAAGGGTAGAGTGAGTACAAAAGCGCTGAGGGGAGCATGGATTTGGCAGAAGGCCAGCGTGGCAGTGAGAGGAGAAATTAAATCGGAAAGGTAGCCTGGGACCAGGTCATATAGAATCCACTAGGATTCTATATGGATTCATGAATTAGGATTTGGGGTTTTACATTAAGTGTGATTGGAACCTATTGAAGAGTTTTTTGAGTGAGAGTGGCATGATCAGTCTACATTTGTAAAGAAAGTCCTGGGGGTGAAAAAAAGAAAGTAAGAAAAAAGAAACACACCAGATAGAAATCTGGACCCACACAGAGGAATTAAGAAACGGAAACCAGAAACGGAAACTATATGACTACATATAAAATATTTTATTTTCTTTACATTTAAATATCTTGAAAAGATAATTGATTGGTTATAGAAAAAAGTGACAATAATATGTTGTGGAGTTTAGGGCATATATAGAAACAAAATAATAGCACAAAGACAGGGAGAGGGAAAACAAAAGCGCTTATAAGGTTATTTTACTACTTGTGAAGCTGTAAAATGTTATTGAAGGTACATTGATAATTTAAAGATGCATACTCTAAAACACAAACAACCACTAGAATAACAAAACGAAGTGTCAACAATTTTATAAGGACTGGAATTTTTCAGACCATGTTATATGACCAAAATAAAATTAAGCTAGAAAATTCTAACAAAAAGATTATCTGTCAAAAAATTCTGTAGCTAGGAAAGTAAGAAACATATTTCTAATCTCTATATGTTGCCATGTATAAGGCACACTTTTTGGCCAAATTTTTAAGGGAAAAATAAGGATGAGCATTATACATGGGTATAATGACCACATACCATGGGTATAAAAATGGGTATAATGTACACATAACATGGGTGCTCATTATATGTAAAATAACTCATGTATCAAGGAAAAATTCAGAGGAAAATTAGGAAACATATAAAATTGAATCATAACAAAAGCACTGTCTAGCAAACTTATAGAAAGTAGCTAAAGCATTATTGGAGGAATATACATAGTCTTAAATACTTTTATTAGAAAGGCTGAAAGTGATTCATCTTAAGATGACGCTAAAAAAAGAAGAGCTAAGTAAACCCCAATAAAGCACAAGGAAATACATATAAAAGTGAGAGCAGAGTTTAGTGAAATAACAGACATTAACTAGAAAGGATCAAGAAAGATAAAAATGTGAACTTTGTTAGACTAATGAAATTGACAAAGTTTTAGTGAACATGATCTGAAAAAATGGGAAAAAAGCAAATAATATTGGAAATGAAGGAGTGGCCATAGCTTCAGATGTTGCAGACATTAAAAGGTTGACAGGCTATAATGGACTACTTCATTCCAACATATCAAAAATTTAAAAGAAATGAACACATTCATATACAAAAATGTCATCCACCAAAGTGACTCAAATAGATAAAACCCCCCCCCTGAATATCCTACATCATTAAAACTGGGGTTAGTAAACTATGCTGCCTGGGCTAAATGTGGCCTGTGGTCAGTTTTGCACAGCCTGCAAGCTAAAAAGAGTTTTTACATTTTTAAAGGTTGTAAAAAAAAGAATAAACAAGAAGAACATGTGACAGAGAATGTACATGGCCCATAAAGTCTAAAATGTTTATTATCGGGCCCTTTGCTGAATAAGGCTGCTGACTCTTGCATTAAAGTAATCGAACCACTATTTTGAAATCTCTCAAATGAAAGTCCAGATGTATATAATGTTGAGGATGATTTCTGCTAAACATTTGAAGAACAAACAATTTCAATATTACACAAATTATTCGAGGCTGTAGAAAAAGAACATTACCCAACTCATTTTAGAAATTGGCCTAACCTTGATAGCAAAATGTAACAAAGAAAGAGAACAGGCACAGGACATTTTCACTTAATGTACAGAGATGGAAAAAGCTTAGAAACAATATTAGTAAATACGATCAGCAATGTGTAAAATGCATTTTATACCCCCCCTCCCTCCTGCAGCATATATCAGAGAAAGTACATCTTGAACCCTTTCCTTTGGTCCACTGGTTGGGTCAAGAGAGCCCCATGTGCACTAGATTAAGGCTGCTCTTCTCAAGTCTAAAGAAGAGGAGGACAGCCCAGATCCCCATTACTCTCTCCTCCTAAATTTTCAGCTTCACATCACTGTCCACCTAGGATCCTCAGAAGCTAATGAAAACAGTTGCATTATGCTGCTCTCACTTGCTAGGCCAGTTCCCCAAGAAACCTGTTATTCTCAAGTCAGCCTCATCTCCAGTCCTTTGTCCCCATACCTCTGAATATTCTCCTTCTCTTCTGTTCTCTCACCTCTCCTCAACATCGAAACTTTCCACTGGGCCTTCTGGAACTAACATTCAATGATTAGCAAAACTTTTATTCTCAACCCTTTTGTCAGAATGCTTTCTTCACTTTCTCACCTTAGTGGAAACCTGGCCCTCTGCAGAAGACACTGTATCCCATCCAGCCTTCTCTAGTGGTGGCAGTTTTTCCTTCAACATTGTCTTTGCTCCCAGAAATGGACCTTGAGACGTATTTCTGTTCCAGGTCATTCTTCCTTTCTCCTTCTGTCCTGGCCGCCTCCCTGCCAGCCCAACACCAGCCAAGCTTTGAATTTCAAATTATCAGTCTATTCAATCCCTTTTTTTGCAGTCATTTCCTCAGACCTGGGTCATTTACCCTCAGTCCTTAAAATTTTGGCTGTTGACTTCCTGTTACTCTTTCCAACCTTATTCTTATCTTAGTTGCAGGAAATTTTAATACTCACATAGGTAATTCCTTTAAGAGCTGCCCTTTCAGTTTCTAGAACTCCTCTCTTTTAATGATAACATTCTTTATTCTACCTCAGCTACTCACTCTGGATAGCATGCACTAGACCTTTTCAATATCACTGTTAAAACTACCCAAATTCTAAGATGCAAGCATCTCAGTTTCTTATTACAATTTCTCTTTTTTACTGCTTTCTTCCTATAGTACTCTTACAAGGGTATTTATGTAATATCTAGAACAGTGCCTGGCAAACTGGGAGTAAAGTGTATACTGTGAAATGAAGGAATAACCAATTTTGCTTTATACCAGGAATGAAAAGTTTGTATAAAAATATTAATTTGATGTACAGCATTCACAGATTAGAGGAGGAAAGGTATATGATAATTTCTATAGGTATAGAAAAAGAATGTGATAAAATTAACATCCTTTATAATTCGAATAAAACCCAAACCTTCTCTTAACATATTAGCAATAGAAAGAAGCTTTCCTCAACATGATAAAGAATGTCTATTTTTTTAAAAACAAGCTACAGAAAACATTATAATTAATAGTAAAATCTGAAATGTTTTCCTTTTGGTATTGTTGATAAAGATGCCCTCTGTCTTGTTATTCATTATAATAATGGAGGACCTAAACAGTACAAAATGTCAAGAAAAAACTATGCAATATTACAGAAAAGAAAATAAACTGTTATTCTCAAAAAATTAATTATGAAGGAAATCCAAAAGAATCTAGTAAAAATTTATTAGAGTTAAATATTAACTGAAGTTCTATACAACAACAACAAAAATATTTGGAGGATGAAATTAAAAAAATAATGTCATCAATAGTATCATCATCATCCACTATAGAGGAATAAATGTAATTGTATGTGGGCATCACTACCATAGAGAAAATCATAAAACTTTAATTAAGGTTACAAGGTAGACCTAAATAAAGAAGAGATATACCATATTCATGCATTGGAAATAATAGTTTAAAGATGTCAATTCTTCCCTAATTGATCTGTGGATTCAATGATGGCCCAATAAAGCTCCGAGTAAGGTTCTGTTTGGAGTTGGGGGAAATTGTTGCAAATATAACAAGCTGATTCAAAATTTTATGTAAAAATGCCAAAGGCTTAGAATGGCCAATGGGCACTTAGATATGAAGACTTGGAGGGTATTTTCTTTCTTTAATTTCCAGATTGTATTGTTAAGCTGTAGTTATTAATCCAGTGAGGTATTTGTTCAGTGACAAATATATAAGTGGTACAGAATAAGGGGCCTAGAAATGGACCAGGTATATAAGGGCATATGATATACAGTAAAGGTTTTTTAAATATAAGTGGGAAAAGAATTTTCTTTCAATACCTTATATGAAAATAATTTTCAGTGTGGAAAAAAATGAAATTGAGATCTTATCGCTCAACACAAAAATGACACCACAAAAAATCTTCTCTTTGAAGGCACTCTTGAAGGTGCTGCACCACAGTGAAGCTCAAAGGGCAAAATGCTGAAAGATGATCCAGACTTAGAAAGGAGTATAATAATTCACCAATACATAGAAAAGATGTACTCGAGTTTTAGTCTGTATTGTATGTTATGTGACAAGAAGGCAAGCACTGTTCAAACTACTCGATTTTTTTTTTTACAGAAGAATAGAATAGTTTTATTTTAAACGTGAAAAACAAAATTTCCAGGTGAAGTATAGATTTAAATGTGACAGGCAACATTTTAAACTTTTGAAAGAAAAATTTGAGAATATCTTTATAAACCAGGGTTGGGAAGGATTTCCAAAGAAGAAGTAAAAGCACAAAACTAATGGAAAATACTGATAAAAATAATGAAAGACAATTAAAGAACCAGGAAAAGTTCAACATATAAATTTGAGGGGAATACAGTTCGGCCCATTACAGGCTCTGAGGAGAACCAAGCTGCCCGCATGGCTGGAGTGGAGTGAGGGGGGAGAGCGCATTGAGAGATGAGGTCAGAGAGAGAGGTGATGGGGGCCAGATTGTTTAGGGGTAATAAATCATTGCAAGTACTTTGGCTTTTACTGTGGAAGAAATGAGGAGTGGAGGATTGACATGATCTGAATTATATTTTAACAGTAAAAATTTAGTTGCTAAATAGACTGTGGGAGAGCAAGATGGAAACAGCATGACCTGCTCGGAAGCTATTACAATAATAAGGTTGGGAGACAGTGATGGCATTGATCGGGGGAGAACAGTGTCAGTGGTGATTAATGGTGAGGTGCTGGGCTCCGTGAAGTTTGAGTCACCAGGAGTTGCTGAAGGCTTGGATGGGGGTGTATATGAAAGAGAAAGGCACCAAAAATGACTCCCTATTTGGTGGCAAAGCAATGAAAGCAACTAAAATGGAAAGAACATAGTGAAAAGGATTTCAGGGGGGACACTGAGGGTCGACTCCCACTGCTGGGACTTGCTAACAATCTCTTCTGCCAGGTGGAGCCCCTGTGACAGGGAAAGACAGTCTGGGAGGACAAGCGGCTGAGGGGGATTATCTCCTCAGGACTCAGAAGCATTAAGCAGGACAACAAGGTGAATGGAATGGTGTTTGGTGTCTTACGTCACGGAGTCCTGCAAGTCTGGTGAGTTTCTGAAAATGAACTCTCACATGATGAGCTAGAAGCAGAGAGAGTTCCTACTCTCATGTTTCTAATGAACTGACTTCTCATTCCATCTGAAGGAAAGACTAGAGTCTGAAAGCTATGTAATTTATTCACTGTACTTCAATATGTTAGTTTTACTCTACGTTCTTATGTCTCTTAAAATAATGCATGTGTTTTTTATCAGTATTAAACTTGGTCCCTAGAATATGGGAACAAATTAGAAATTTCCTTCTTAATAGAAGAAAATGAAGACATATTTGTGGAATGATGATTTTAGTGACTTTAAGTGTAGGTTAGGAAATTGTAGACTTACACTAAAAGTTTTAAATTAAAATAAACATAAGAAAAGTCATTATGTTGTACAGCACCTTTAATCCACCTCTCTGCTTTCCTTTGTCTAGTTTATGTTCCCTGAAAATTGGATGAAATTTTAGTTGAGTCAGCTGGTTGTTTGGTAAGCTTGCTAAGGACTTGACTGGTAGCTTGAGTTTTTCTGACTTATTTTATTTGTTCTTGTTTAAGACATGAGAGAGACAAGGCCTGCTACCTTTCCTCTGTAGAGAGGACAAGTACAATAGGAAGAAGACAGTTTTCAAATAAACTCCTTGCACAATAAGATTTCTGAAACACATCAACAAAACACAAAGTCTGTGCCATATTTTTGTTTGGAGTGCATAAATTTGAACTGGGCTGGAAATAAAACCTCCTGTGTCCCAAGCCTGGTTTGAAGAAGATTCTTTTTTAAAGCTAAATTTCTAGTGATGACCTTTGTTCCCTGGTCCTATAAAGTGATAAGACAAAAGCCTTCTCCATGGTCTAGGCCATCTAAAGTTGTAAGGTCATCAATTATAAATGAAAAAATAGGACAACTATGGTGGAGAGAAGAATTGACTTCTGTGTATCCTCCAATGCTCCCCTTCCATTCTATCGCGTGGCCTTGGCTAGGTCATTCCAGGGCCTTTGTGCAGAATTGGAATAACATGTAAAAGAGGAGAACAGAAGTGACCTAGATTTGCTTGATTAAATTGGAAAGAGCATAAAGTTTCTTCAGGGTGAAAAAAAAATACATTCAGGAAAGGAAGAACGGAAAGAAGAGAAAGGAGATTTAATAAGGGCTGGTTTTAAGGGAAATATTCTGGGGATTTTTGGAATAGAGATAAAGATGAGAGCTCTTCATGCTATAAGAAATATTGAGAGAAAAATGGAGTGAGGGCTAATTTGAAGTTTTTCTGTACATTATAAATGAAATGACTCAGGTCTCTTTGAGAGACTACAGTAAAGGTTTTAATTCTCATTTGCTTTTGGAGGTCAGATAGGTGAGTTTTTTGAGTGGGATAGTGTATAGAAACCATCCTTTAAGGAGGAGGGGTAAAAATGCCTCACTTTTGTCCAACCATAATCACTATGCATGCCCTGAGTGCGCTTGATATGTCCACCTTTCAGGGAGTTGATAAATGCACCTACCTGTTTGCTCTGATAATCCCTAGTAGGGGGCAGACAGGTAGAAAAGGTAGAAGAGAAAAGGAGCCCTTTTTTCCTGTCTTTTTTCTGCACTGTTAGCTATGTCTTTATCATGTTCTTGATTCCTGAGTTTAGCAAATAGGCAAGAGGATATTATGTTTTTTCTAATTAACATGACTGATGAGATGTTTCTTTCATTTTTAATATTTTTATTGAATGTATTGGGGTGGCTTTGGTTAATAAAGTTATATAGGTTTCAGGTGTACAGTTCTATGATACATCATCCGCATATTGTCTTGTGTGTTCACCATCCAAAGTCAAGTCTCCTTGTCAGAGAAATGGATTCAGGTCTGAAGAATGGCCACAGTCTAAGAGGCAGGAAATGAGAAATGCCTGGGGATCAGAAGCCCACTCAGACTCTTGCCTTCTCTTTCCTCCCCACCTTTGGCTCTGAGGTTGGTTGGGAATAAAGATTAAAAGTAGAAAGATCGTGATGTGTGGGAGGCTAGCGTTTCCTTTCCCTATGAGTTTTCCGGTCTTCTCCACTTTCCCTGGGTCCATTTTTTTGCTCGCATTGTCTGTCACTTGTCCTTATTCATTGCCTTCTCATTCCTGCCACCCATACTCACTCTTTGCTCCTTTCTCATTACTCTGTTTTTTCATATTCCCTGTCCCTGAAGGCCACACACACTTTTTTTTTTGCCTCCTGATATTCATCAAGATTGATATTTGTCAAGATTTGGTGTGTACCTTTTGGAAATGGAGAGAACAGAGAGGCTGATTCCAATCACTACCTCTTCACGTTATACTTCCAGCACATCTGGGGATCCACACACCCTGATCCCTACTGAGCTAAGAGCTAACCCATTCGAAGGAACAGGACTGGATGCTCTAAGTGCCTGGCCAACTATTGCCCCTTTTGAGATATCTTACTGCAGGTCATTCCTTCTGATTTGTTCAACAGCTGATAAGACAATGGAGTGATCTGAAGGCAACCTCCATAGGCAAGTCAGTGACCTTGGGCCTGGCAAGAGAACTGTATCCAGCAGAAATGTTTTCCTGGCTTGTGTCTCTCTTTTGAGAATTTGAATCTATGCTACCAGGGTAGATAGAAGTGGTTTGGAACAAACTTGCATTCAGAAAAGAGGAAGCATAAGTCACGAGGCAGTGGAGGCTAACAGGAAAAGAGAGAAAGTCATAAATCAGAGGGAAAACAACTTAGAAGCAGAGAGAGCGAAGCTGGTAGAGGAACTGGAATTGCTAGAGGAGGGAGCAGGGGTGGTCAGTTTTGAGGTGGTCAGTTTCTTCTCCAGCTAGGAGATCCGGCACTGTAGCTGTTGAAATGGAAGCCATCAGAATAGGCACCTCTTTTCCTTGAAACTTGAAAGAACCTAATTCATACATTATTACTTTAATCTTAATAGTTTCAAAGATTATTTCCATTTTATTGATGAGGAGATAGATGTTCAGAAAATTACATGACTTGACCACGGTCTTGTGAAAACCCCAAATATACTTGCTTTTAATGGAATACTTCTAATGAATAATGTAGTAATGTAAGAATTTTGAAGCCAATTTTCAAGTAGAATAACATGAGATTTATTTCTATTGTAATTTCCTTTTCTGTCCACATTTCAATGTAATGTTAATGCTTTATTCTCTCCTATCTGCCACACTCTCTCTTTTTGCCTCATTAACTTGTGCTACACACAGGCTGTTTCAACCATGTACTATCTGATGCCAATATTTTAAAGACTTGACTCAATTAACCCAAATTGGGATATTTTATTTTAACACAACTGGCAGAATGAAATAATCTAGAAATTCTCAATCAGGACTATACCTGGTTTGCATTAATTAACAGTATAGCAGAAATAAATTTGTAACTTGTGACCTGGAAAATTTAATTCCCCAATTAGAAACTAAGAGCATGATACAGTCTGTAGAGTCTGTTTGATTTAATTTGTCCATTTATAATTCTTGAGGTTTTTTTTTTTCTTTAAAAGTCAGGACATTAGGAAAAAAAATGAATTACTTGAGAATTCATTGCAATGTGTACAACAAAAAATGACTTCTTTACACTGTTACCTACACAAGATGGGGCATATTTTTATCTATCTATCTATCATTTATCTATCTTTCTATCTATCAATCATCTATCTATCATCTTCCTATTCCTAGGATTAAAGGCCGATTCTGAGTTCTTGCCAGGGCCCTCTTTGTATTCTCCGTATTCTCACCTACTCCTCACCATTGTTAGAGAATTTTCTAATGGTTTTCCCTTCATGATTAGTTTAGTATGGTGACTTGCCACTTGCCTCAATAAATTCTCTACTGCCCGTGCTGCTACCTTCCGTTCAGAGCCCACGGGCTCTGTGTTGCATTTCCTGTGCTGGGCTTGGTTTCCCTCATGCGCATTTTGTGTTGAGTTATGTAAGCTAAGCACACACATTTTCTGTGGCCTCCTGAGCTCAGAAGCAAGGCTGAAGGCCCCTTGGTTCAATTGCCGGACACTACCATTTTAGCTCAGACTCTTTTGTTGTGTTCTGATGTGACCTTTGTGTCCGGTAATTCACGTGGACTCTCTTCTCACCCTGGAGAGAAGAGCCATTACCCTGTGCCTGAGCTCTGAATGGGGAGGAAATGCTTCCAGGCAGAATGCCTCAGGCAAGACAGTCCTTGAGGAAACACAGACATCCTGGTTCACAGTCATTTTCTGCTTTCCGTCCTTTTCCATGTGTGGTTTGGAGGATGGATTTAAAACCGTGCTCGGGCTCAAGGCCAGGACCGTGTACAGCTGGAGAAAAGGCTCATACCATATTGTTCTTTAAATCCTCTGCCTGTCTTTACACTTTACGACGGCCTCATGGAACAGACAGAACTGCAGAAGAGCTATCAAAGAGAAAAATGAAAATAAACAGACTTGTGCCAAATTGAGCTATTGACATTTGGCTCTTCTTGAATTTTTCCAAAAACAGAATTTACAAAGGCATTGTTCCATTCTAGAGGAAGGTCCTCAGGCACCAGTCCTCAAGGATCTCTGAGAAAAAGAAGCTATCTTGTCCCTTGGATTAATGCCTGCTTTGGGGGGTAGGTTCTATTTGAGCCACTAGGGGTTCTGGAGACATCTAAGGCTGCCTGGCTTCAACTTTACTTGCAACAATGTCTCTAAACTCCCCAGCAGGGCTGGCTTCGTGGGCGCCTGGCCCGTGTTGTCACATAGGGCCCACACTTAGAAGGGCCTCATCTTGGTTTAACACTCTGCTGTCGCCATGTCGAAATTATCATTTTGGAAGAAGAGGCCCACATTTTCCTTTTGCACTGGGCTCCCACAAATTATATAGCCTGTCCTGTTCCCCAGACCGTTTGCCTCAGAATCACCTGGTGTATGCGTATCAGTCAGGTTCCTACTGTATCAGACACTCTAGGGTTCAGACCCCTGAATTAACATTTTTACAAATATCTAATTAATTCTTTCACAGAGTTTGCAAAGTGAGAAAACCACTGGCATAGAAATGCAAGATGTCATATTCTCGGGCAGCTTCACTTGTTAAAAGATTTAAAATAGGACTCTTGGCAGTTATTTCAAGCAGGGGGTAAAAAGAAACATCCATAATTAAAATGGTTTTATGTAAAATGTACTAGGCGGTTTTATGTTATCACCAAGATAAATATTGAGAATATGCCTAAAAATATTGATTTAAGAATTCTTGTGTTCTTTGTTCATTTTGGCATTATTTATTATTTTATTTCTATTAGTCTTCTATTAAGTCAGAATAATGCATCTCCTATTTATTACTAATTAAACCTGCTAAAAGGGAGTAATATTGTTCTAAAAATAGTTCCAATTCCCTCCAATCCCCTCAAAACTGTAACAAATCAAAAAAAAAATGGAGCCCTCTTAAGTCTTGTAGGTTTTTGAGAAGTGGGAGTTGACAGTCTTGTAGGTGAATACATATATTTAGTTTTTATTCCAAACTAATTCGAAGACAGGAAATGGCATCAGCCTCCCAGACGACTTCCACAGATGTTAACCTGGCTCTGGAAGCAAGAGTCTGGATCAAGGGTGACTGCTGTCTTCTTGTGGATCTTTTTTGGGGACTATGAACATAAAGATAAGTAGTATCAGTTAAGAATATAGCTTTAAATATTTAATCCAGGCTAAATCACCATAGAGCCAGTAGAAGGAAACAGCTTTTCATTACAGTGCACGGAACACAATTTTCACCAGCCCTCCAGTGATGAAAATATCTGCCTGACACCAGGAAGCCCTCGCCTCGTCTGACTGCAGCACTGTTTGGTGTCTGGGCATGAAATTCCATTCTTTCTGACCACATCAAGCTCAGTCTATAAACATGAAAACACTTTCTAACCCGTAATTTTAGACACTTGATGGTCAATGGATTGTTTCACTGATTTTCTGTGTATTTTAAAAATAATATTTGTTTTTTCTTTTTAAGAAAATAAAAAAATCATGGTAGACAATTTTGGAAAAAAGTGGTATGCTATTGAACAAATATTCTGATGACTTGAAATTTCATTTTACTGAGTTTATTTGACTTTATACTTAGAACTATTTATAGTATACAGGGTGGGGCAAAAGTAGGTTTACAGTTGTTTGTATAGAAAATAACGCAATAGAAAATTAATAAATGATAATACAAGAATGAACTACGTTTTGTGTACTCGCAACTGTAAACTTACTTTTCTCCACCCTATATCGCTGTTATCTCTGATTCACACATGTGAACAAGAGCTTTGGGAAGTTAACTAGCAATATTATTAATTTAAACACTGTTTTTCTTTCATACGAATTTAGCTTTAAAATTAAAATCTTTGGGATGGAGTTTATTATTATTTTTAGAACAAAGTATGTTTTAATCTGAACTTTCTACTGACTTTTGATAAGTTCTTTAGAAAAGAATGAGAAAATATATGTGCATAAGTTAGACCCTAAAGACGAACAGTCTAAATGATTTCCAGGGAGCCTCTTCTCATCTTTCTGTGTTTACCTCTTGATTCATCTGCCTGCAAGCTCTGGCTGGTGGCAGCCCTTCAGTCCTGCTGCTCATGGGCAGCCCGGCAATGCAAGCCTCATCTGAACCTTTCCCAGAATGGCATTCAGGCATCTGCTCTGACATGATTAAAGGCCAGAGAAACGAACTGAACTGTTCTAATCACCTTGACTGCTAAAGTGAGCCAAACAACTGGGCCAGGGCCTTAGGAGATTCAAACACAACCTTTCTGTTTTTGATGTTGTTGCCCGGTTACATACTGAACATGGTTTGTGTGCATAGTTATTTATTATTTTGTTTGGGCCCTTTCTCTACAAAAGATTTGTCTGCTTATTAAAGAATAAATAGAGGCCCTGGCCAAGTAGTTCAGTTGGTTAGAGCATTTTCCTAATACGCCAAGGTCGTGGGGTTGATGATACACCAGGGTTATGTGTTCGATCCCCAGTCAGGGCACAAATGAGAAACAATCAATGAATGCATAAATAAGTTGAACAACAAATCAATGTTTCTCTCTCTCTCTCTCTCTCTCTCAAATAAATAAAAAATAATAAAAGAATAAATGCAATGGTCTGTATTTATAAACCGATTTGTTTAGTTCATAATTATTTGGTTAAAAAACGGTAAATGCTAGCAGGATTGCAGAGGTATTTGTGTATGCAGGTTCATAGTGGCATTATTTACAACAGCCAAGAGGTGCGAGACAACTAAACGTCCATCAGTGGATGAGTGGATAAAGAAAATGTGGTCTGTACATACAATCAAATGTTTTCAGCCTAAAAAAGAAGAAAGTCATTTCACATGTTACAACATGCATGGCTGAACCTTAAAGACATTATTCTAAGTGAAACAAGCCAGTCACAAAAGGACAGACGACGTACGGTCCCATCGCCGTGAGACGGCCAGCCAAATCCAAAGGGAGAGAGTAGAATGGTGGCAGCCAGGGGTCTGGGGGCAGAAGAAATGGGGAGCTGTTCATAGGTACCGAACTGCAGTTTAACAAGATGAAAAGGTTCTGGAGATCTGTACCGCCACAGTTTGAATGTACTTAACGCTACTGAACTGTGCACTTAATGTTCATCTTTAATGTTCATTTTTTACCACAATTAAACATAAATGTTAAAAAAGTAAACATTGTACGATGGCTAATTAGCTTAATTAGATAGAGCGGGCACTAAGGTTTAACCCTAATCTGAAACTTAATTCTAATCCAAGACTGAATACTAATTGTCTTTCTTTGAGCCAGGTAGCTTTCCCCACCTTGTGCGTGCTGGCACGGCAGGAGTTGGCCTGGCCAGCTGTTTTCCGAGTGTTTGCCCAGCGTTTCATGGCCTTGCTGCTGGGCAGGACACGTAAACGGTTTGGTTTTACAAGAGCGTTACAGACAGAAAGGACGGCGCATGTGCGGAGTACTCTACATTTAGTGTGATATAATAGTCCCGAACCACACTTTAATCTTCCAAAATTTAAAGGTTGAGAAGAGAAAGCACAAATAAACTCTCCTTTTCATTTTTACTTTCAAACTTTTAAAATGGTTGTTTAATTACATTTATAAGTAAAAAATCTAGGTAGTAAAAAAGGAATTTTAATTGAAATTAACTATTTTGTTTAAACTGTGCATTCATATTTAATAGGTACAGTTCATGGACAGATTGCTCATTTTACAATTATAAATTTATTTTCTATTATCAGACACTGCAGTATAGTTAGGAAATTATATGTGTAACCTTTCTGTTCACCAATGTAATACAACTCTTGTAAACACTAGAAAGAGGCACTGAGTTCAATGTTTAAAAGTTTTTTTGCCAATGACTGACTCTTGACTATTGTAAAGTGAAAATGGTTTAAACTCAAGTTTGATATAGTCCAGTTACTGAAGTGCTGTGCAGGGGTTGTACCAAATTCAAGATTATAGATCTAACAGCAATCTTTACTGGGCACAGCTAAGTTATTTTGTACCAGTATTGCTCTGATTGCCTGGTCTTTTGTCATTCTTGGTAGCCATTTGTCCTTTATGGGAAAGAAACAGATTACATAAAAAAATATTGAGCACATTTATTACTTTGAGGAATGTTCCCTCCGTCTTTGCAGGCGATATAAATTTATAGTTCATTGCATTTACATTCTCAATGAATTATTGGGAGACTTCCACCCAAAGTTCTTGCTCAGATTTAAATCATTATTTTTGGCTTAGGAATGTGACTTCATAGGAATTCAACTATTAACCACATATGAAATACAGGTTTTTTTCCTTACAATCTCACTCATGTAGCATATTTCAATTACCGAAGTTATATATCACCAATTTGTAATCTAAGCTAAACTGTGGCTATGCGCAAATCATTGTGTCATTGATTTTTACTCTTCTCTTTCAGATAATTAAAAATGCAATTAAAGTGGAATTTAAACAAAATGACAGGATAAGAAAAAAAATTACAAGTCAAAGTTTATTATAATGTTCTTTGTTAAGGCTTTAGGTACACTGTGGTTACATTGTATTTTCTTCACATAAAAACTACATTTATACAGTTTTCCTATTAAAATATTCTTAGGCCTGTCTCGCACCACTGGTATTAGAAACGATTCCCACCATCTTGGAAAAAAATAGAATGTTTGGTAAATGTAAACATAAGGCAAATATATTGGACAATAATTTTTTATACTTGTTACAACAGAGCTGCAATTCGCCTAATAGAAAGCATATTGCCGACTGTGTGGAATATTCTGACAGTGCTGGTGCTGCTTATTGGCAGGGAACAAGGATTCGAATGAAATTAAGAAACAAAACTTAGGGGAGTAGAAATATAGTTTTTAACTCTTTCATTTTGACAAAAGTTTTAAATGGTGAAATTACTAGTTTTTCTATGAAGCTATTTACCAACAAGCAAACAAGCACATCCATGAATATGTTAAGTTACTTCAGACCTTTACAATTTTCCCCAGGCCCATGGGCTTCCCCCACAGCTCTCAGCAGATGACTTTATCCCCTAAACCCCAGAAAGTCTCTCAGGAGTCAACTCTCTCAACTTCCTATTTGTCTCTCCACCCGCTTCTACTAGAATGTTGCTGCTAGACCAGAATGTAACGTACTCCCTCGCGCTAGAGGGATTATTTTTCCTACGGTCAGGAACTTAGTCTTCAGTCGTTCCATTGATCCCACTCCTCTCTGTGTAGTCGAGCATCTTTTACCAACGACTGTGATTCTTCCCTTTGATTCTTCCCTTTCTCCTGCATCATTGTCCTGTCAGGTTTCCTCCTCCGCATAGAAACCCGCTGAGGCCTCTGTCAAACAAAACAAGGGAAAACGAAACACCTTCACAAACCCACATTCCCGCAAAACCCCCATTGGCTCTGCAACACCCTTTGTCCACTAGGTGATTTTTTCCCATTCATTTATAGCTGAAATTCTCCCCAGAAGCTAGTTGTCTCCACTGTTTCACCTCATTTTTGCTGCTGAATTCACTGCAATCCACTCTCATCATTTAACTAAAATTTCTCTTTCCAAATCACCAGGGTCCTGGTTGGTAACTGTGACCCTTTTTCATCTTTTTTTCTTACTGTATCGCTCCTCAATGTTCAGTATTATTATCCAGTTTGTCTATGAAATATTCTCCTTCTTTATTATACAAATTTCCGTGGTTTTCAATGATAGGTGTTTGGCATCCTCTTCCTTTACCTTTCCGTAAACATTGGTATCCTCAGTGGTATGTGCTCAGACCTTTCACTGAATCTACACACTTTCTAAGAAAGGCTTTTTACTTTCCTGGCTTCCGTGATGACCTGCAGGCTGATGACCCTCCGACCCACATTACAACCCAGGTTTCTGTCCTGGACTTTTGCCCTTGACTGTGTCACAGGACCTCAAAGGAACTTGGTCAAACTGGAATCTCTACTGAACCTGGTTTTCTTCTGTGTGCTCTCTCCTTCAATGGACCAGGAGTTATCCAGTTATCCGAGATAAACTCATACACAGTCTAGGTTTCAACTTTTTCCTTCATATCATGTCTAATTAGTGGCAGAGTTTTATCAGTTTGACACCCTCGATATCTTCTGACTTCTTTCCCTTTGTCACTGGTTGGGTTTTGACCATACTACTCTCTTAAAATCCAGCCCTGATCTAATGAAATCCATCAGTGGGGAGGGGGATAGGGAGAATGGGGGGAAAGGTACAGGGAATAAGACGCATAAATGGAAGCTACAAAATAGACAGGGGGAGGTTAAGAATAGTATGGGAAATGGAGAAGCCAAAGAACTTACATGTATGACCCATGGACATGAACTAGGTGGGGGAATGATAGTGGGAGGGTGGTACAGGGCAGATGGGAATGGAGGGGAGACAAAAATGGACAACTGTAATAGCATAATCAATAAAATATATTAAAAAATCCATTCTCCTTAAAATACAGGAATTTTTTAAACGAACAAATCAGATCACGTCATTCTCAGTTTAACATCTTTAATAGTTATTTAGTGTCTTCAGAAATAAAGAAAGTTTTTTATTTGGCCCTTTTCCGACTCTCCAAACTCTTGTCTTAATGTACTCTGCCACGTGTATCTTGCTGTCTTCACACCCTCAGTTTGGAAAAGGCCAAGTCTTCATCCTCCTGTGTATATTTGAAAATCCTATTACTGCTGTTTGGTACACTTTCCTACCCCTTTCATGCCCACGTATCCTTCAGAAATCAGCTCCTCAAAGAAACTTCTCAGTAGTTCACTCGTCTGTCCTGTGAGCTCATTTTAAATCCTGGGCTTGGCTCGTAGAACTTTTTCATTTATATTGTAATTATTTTCCTCTTCAAACTCCTGGAGGTCAGGGACCTTTATCTCTGATCTCTCAGTGTCTGGAAACATAGAAACTGATAGAGAGTTGGTGCTCAATAAATGGAAAAAGAATGAATCAAGATGAAAAGAAAATTAGCTGTTTTCTTAGAGTCATAAAAATAACTCTGAGATTCTGTTCTAACTTACAGAGATTTGAGAGGGCCACTCAATTTCATTATCTAGAAAATAGAATCAGTTGTGATGATGATTTCTTATTTTCTTTCTGATAGATTTTGACAATAGAATTTCCCAAGTATAGAATTTTAGGTCCAGGATATACTTTAGAAATTAAGTCTGTGTCTACTAGCCACACATATTTCAAATACATACATGTGTACCAACACTATTAAAGACAAGATGCAAGGTCCTCTGATAATTACATATGAAGCAGTTTTGCTTATTAAGGTATTTTCAGTGGTATAATGTACATAAAAGTTGATTCATTGTAATGTATCATTTTCTAAGATACTCTTTTAGCGATATTAGCATTGCCTTGGCTTTATTGTTACCTGCAATGTTACAATACAATGTAACCTGTATATGTTCTCTATTAACAAAGAACAAAATAAGCATCGTTGTAGCTGTATAGTTTCAAAATCCAAAGGAAGAACATATTCCCTTATTATTATGTTTTCTGAAATCATTTACTAAGTTTATCAACCATAAACAAGTTTCCATTGCCATTTTAATTTTGTTTCTACCTTGTCAAATGTAATGGTGGAGAACTAAACCAATTCAGTCACCCAAATGTTTTGTCTACTTAATCTAATATAATGGTTTTGACTTTTGCCTCTATTACCTGGAATTGTGAATAAATTAGCCAGTAATTTTGATCTCATGTAATCATTAGGGGTTTAAAAACGTATTGCTGGGTGCTGCAGTTATATGCATTCGTATATCTTTAAACATTATTAGAGTTCTGTGGAATGGCAAAAAGTTCTTACAATTTAAAGTTCATTCGAAAGACAGATAAACTGGTGTGCTTAATGATGTTTTGATCTAAAAATCAAAAGTAAACAAGTAACAAAAATATAAACAACCAAACACCCACAAATCCTTCTAAAATCCACCACCTAAATATTTCTCTTGATTTTGAGAATTTCCATCTGTAATCTTGTCCTACCTGATCATGTGGGAGTCTAGCCTCATATCAGTTTCCTTTCACCAAGAATATTGTGTGTATGTGTGTAGTATGGAGAATAATACAGTAAGTAATAATACAAGAATATACCCCAAAGCTAATTTTGCCCCACCCTCTCTCTATATATACCACACAAAAACAGTTTTCATCAATCAATGAGAAGCCTTACTCTCACTATCCCATGTCCTTCCACCTCTGGTTTTCCTCCTACCTCAGCTGTACTTCCAAGATTTGTGTTCTGTAAGCCGGTTAGGGGAGACATCCTCTCTTTATTTGGATGTAATACTCTGTTAGAAAGTTGCCAACGTACCACTGCCTTGCAACCCAATGTTTAGAAGAGATTTTAGGGCAATGAGCTCTCCAACTACCAGAGGGACTAGGAACAATCCACCTTGCCTGTTGTCTCTGTTTTATGAGTTATCATCCACAATGCAAGCTTCTCTATGTATCAATAAATTTGGGAACAGGAAGTTGGGCTATACAGTTAGTGTCTGAGGCAAAATCAGAATTACTCTTGAAATCCTTTAAATTATCCTCACAAAATTGTTTACATGGTTTTAAGGGTAAAATTCTTTACAGCAATTCTTTGAGAACCACTGAGGCAGACTACAGAAAGGAACAAAGGGAAAGACTACGGGCAGGTGTGTCTGACGTGTCTGTCTCCTTCAGGGTAACCGTTACATCCCCAGCTGTAAACAGGATGGAGGATTCTGAGATATTCCATCTTATCTGCTGTCTAATGGCATATAAGGGGAGGCCCTGAAAAAAATCCCCAGAATTATTGTCTGGAGGGTGGGCCCTTTGTAGTATAGGCTTCCTCCACTGGTGAATGGTTTAGGAACCCATGTGTTTCAGTGCATTAGCTGGCGTGAGAGGCTGCATTCGACTTCAGTGAATTCTTTTTTGAAGACTTTCAACACGTTTGCCCATTCCACG
Organism: Desmodus rotundus; assembly: GCF_022682495.2. Lineage (NCBI taxonomy): Eukaryota > Metazoa > Chordata > Mammalia > Chiroptera > Phyllostomidae > Desmodus > Desmodus rotundus. The sequence goes on from NC_071397.1 coordinate 69,466,349, forward strand.
ATGGGTGATTTATGAGCACAGTTGCCCACACTGCACTGTTTTCAGTAGTTTTTGACCCAAAACGACATGACCCCCATGCCCCACCCTCCCTATTCACCAGATCTCGCCCCAAGTGGCTTTTTTTTGTTTGTTTCCCTAGATGAAAAAAGTCCTCAAAGGGAAATGTTTTGCCCATGTGGAAGAGGTGAAACAAAAAAATGGCAAAAGCACTAAAAGGCATCAAAACTAATGAGTTCGAAAACAGTTTTGAGCAGTGGAAAAAATGTCTCAATAGGGGTATTACATCAAATGGAGAGTACTTTGAAGGTGACTGGAGTTTAAACATGTACGAATAAATACAAAATTTTTAATAAATTAATTCCAGGTGTTTTGGGGTCCCCCCTACATACCGTAAACACTCAAAAAATGTTTGCTGGACTCAAGGCTACATCTTGCTTGGTCACATTAATGCACACACTGCTCTTTGAAAATAGGCCACCTGTTTCCTGTTTTGCCAAGTTGCTTTTCCTCTTTGGATGGCTGTCATTTTTATGGCCATTGGTCTCATTACCACAAAGTGGAGTCACAGCTTTCTCAAGGGCTGAGATCTGAAGTCAGGCCGTCAGACCTGTGTGTGTGCACGCACGCACGGGTGTGATGAGGTCCTGCTGGACTCTCAGCCCCACCCGCACTCCCCTGTCCATTTCTCTTCCCGCCCAACACCCTCCATTACCCCCACTCTAACACTCCTCTTTCTTGAGCAACAAACTCCCCAATATTCTTAGCTTTTTTCTCTGACTCCTTCCTCTGGTTCTTTTCTTTGCCTGAAGCTACCTGGATCCTCTCAGCCACGATTTTATTTTTATTTGATTTGTGTGTTTGTTCCACGTTCCATGTTCAAGGCCAGAAGTGGGTCGGTGTCCTTGGTTCCCAGTGTTGCTGTCAGAGTGTCAGTCCTTCTCACTGGAGCTCTGCTCCTCTGTGGCCGACCCTTTTCTTCCCATCGAACAACGTCGGTTAACGTTTCCTGAACACTTCTACTGAGCCAGGCAGTGTGCTAATCACTTCACACAGATTGTTTCACTGAACACACACCGTAACTCCATAAGGTAGAAACTATCATTATCATATCATTATGAACTTTACAGAGGCCAGGAAACTTGTTCACATCTGCCTACGTAGATATGAATGCCTGACTCACTGAGTTATTGTGAGGTATAAATATATGTAAAGTGCTCAGTAAACACCATGGAAGTGCTGGCTGTTATTTTTGTTGTGCAGGGGGGCTCTGTGTGAAGTGGAGAAGCTAGGATTCAAACCCTGGTGGTCTGACTGTAGAACTCATATTCTTAATCACTGTGCACAGCCTGGCGACATTCTACCGACTACACTCCATTCAGTAATAATATCCTGGCCTCATAGCTTTTGAAAGCCAATTCTGCCACAGTTCCTCCAGGCTTTTTCTTAGTGCGTGGGGCGGCTCGTTCTGCACTTATTTTTATGAAACTCCTTCTTCTAGCTTCTTCACCTTACCTTAGCCATTCACTGCCACAACACATCCTGCATCCTTCACTACCACTGAAGTCACTAACTTATACCTCACTATTTCACCACAGCCTACTGCCACTTTGGTGCCTCCTTCCTGAGACACCCACTCCATAATTACCACCACAACTTCATTATCTATCAGCTGTCATCCACTTGTCTGTTTGCTCAGCTTAGATCTTTGGGTTCAAATCATAATCATATCCTTATAGAGAATCTCAATTCCTTTACTCACTTCTCTGCCTCTCACGCTCACCTGGAGAACTTTAATACAGGGTGAGCCCACTATCTACCTTCTTTGTACCTACATCGGAACAATTGTGTATGGTTGGAGAAAAGCCAATAACCAGGCAGCTTGATTTTTTCACTAGATAACTTGATCATCACAGTTAAGTGTCTTATGTAGGCACCTGGCACTGTGTGACAGTATGGTATTTCCCTGCCAAACTTAAGCACTCCCAAAGTAATTAGTTTACACTTTTTCCACTCACCTCCAGCCTTGCACACCTTCCCTTAGCACTCACGCTCACTGTTGACCTTGTTTTTTCCTTTGTTAAGAAAATAGAGCCAATGGGATGGAAACCCCCTTCAACTCTCCATCTTCAGACCCATGAGACCAGCCCTGCAGTAGTCCCTTCCTTTCCTCGCTTCCTGTTAATACAGAGGGAGTATCCCTTTTCTTGTCAAAGACCAGCCTCTACATGTGTTCTGGATCTGATTCCCTGCTGATTTTGTGAGAACTTTCCTTCTTCTCTTTTCTGCATGCCTAACTCTCCCTCTCAGCAATGTTCCAGGAAGGAACTCTCACGCAGTTGCTCATATCCTTTCAATTTTGAGGAAGCTTCGCTCTCCGATGGGCCATTATCTGCAATCTCTGTCTCCACAGCCTTGCCCCACATTTACTGTATCTCCACCTCATTTCCCACCCCTACACAGCATCTACACCACTTCTCCAATGAAACTCTTTTTGTAAGGAGAACCACTGAATTCCATGCAGACCAATCCAATGGATGCAATGCTATCTTACAAGCTGATTCACTCACAGGATTCATCCCTTTACATTCAGATTCATCTCTTTAGAAAGACCTTCTCTGGTGACTCTAGCTGAAATATTCTCTCCCTTTTCCCATAACGGTGCCCTTATATTACTCTCCTTTATTTTCCTCGTAGCACTTGTCTGACTTTATCTTGTACATGTATTTGTTCATTTGTTGACTGTGTCTCCTGCCCCCATCTAGAACAGTGCCTGACACATCACAGATGCTCAATAAGGATTTGTTGAGTGATAGACACAATACTGTATTTAGAATCCTCTCTGCCCTCCAACAACAAAGCTTTTGTGAAGTGGATGGAGTTGGTCAGCCGGACTCTCTCTCATGTTAGTATAGCTCTCTAGTCCCTCAGTGAAGGAGACTTCTTGATGGGCTGCCCTCATTCTTGGGTGGGTCTGAGTCTCCCACAGGACCAGCCTCAGTTTGGGTCTATGTTTCCCATCTCCCTCCTCTTCCCACCTTCTCTTCCCACTCTTCTCTTCCTTTTCTGGTCACACATTTCTAGTCTTTTCTTTTTCTATATGATCCGCAGTTTTAAAGTCTCCTTCTTAAGCAGTAAGTACAGGTTACCATGTTGGCAGTGATTGGTGGCATCTCTGAGCTTGTTTGGGAATGTCACCATCTTTCACTTGCCCTGTAAGTCTGGAAAATTTCCCGGTGTGGGGCCAGCTGGCTAAGTTCCAGATCTTGTCTCCAGTTTTCTGAAGTCTTAGGTATCTGGGTCACAGCTATTTGCAGACTTGACTTTTGTCATCTAGCCACTAAACTATTGTGGTCAACCAGTGAAGCACACTGATAATGAAAAATAGAATGGGCGTTCCTATGAGAATCTCAGCCTTTCTGTTTTTCTAGGGTGGGTTTGGTCAGTCTGGCAGGAAAAATGAACAACATTGCTAAACAGAGTATCCCATTTTTAAAATTCGCCACTATCAACCAGACCTTGTTATTCTTCACTCTCCTGTTGTTAAACAAGCATGAAAACAAAACAAAGTATTATTGGGAAACATTCTGAATTCTAATTTTATTATGTGTTTTCTTTGAGTGGTTGTAAATGTTTTTTAATCATGATTTAATAGTAATAAAAATATTGCCATATGTACTTAGGCATAACATCTGCTTGAGACCTAAACTCAGCATGTGTGTGTTAGAGACCTAACACTCCAAAAGGCCGAGACGGGTAACCTAGTGCCACCGGCTGTGCAATTTCAGCCTCTATTCTGACCATGGCCAACAGAGGCACTACTTGTAGTGCGATCTTTTAACTAACCGTCCAAAGCTGGGTACTGTTAACAATTATGCTGGGATAACACGAGTAAACTGGGGTTGTCCTGAGAAAATGTGAACATGTAGTCATTTCAAACATAAGGTGTGGTTTTTTTGGGGTTTTTTTTTTGATAACTGTGGACCGCTCCTATCTCCTGCAAGCCAAACATAGGCTCTGTCCCTTGTAGCTGCAACTCATCAATGGCCTCAGTCCCCAGGCTTAAAGGTGTATAAAAGGCATAATTAGTCATAAACTAGGGACTTAAATTGTTACAAGGACATTTTGCTAATCTCACAAGTTGAAGATAAGACAGACTATATCCTTTATAGTATTTGCCACCCCACCTCTCACAAAATAAAGCAGGCCCTCGATAAATTAAGAAGGAACTAAGAGAGAGGTGTGAGTGAACTAACTTCCCTTCCCCAGTTCAATCACTGTTTAATTCAACCATAGTCTACTATAGCAAGTCAAATCAAGACCTTTGTAGAGAGTATCTTATTTGCAATGCAGTTGCTAGAAGAAAAATATAAATGTGTGTGCATGTGTGTATTAGGCATGCTGGTGTGGGTGGAAAAATAGAATAGAAAAGAACTGAGATTGGAATCAGAGCTAAATTTTTCTTCCCTTCCCTTTAAACTGTGTAAATATGTACAGGTACATATATACACAAATACATATTTTTACAAAATACATGAATGAACACATTTCTTAGAGGAAGGTTGTTACAGAGATACCAAAAGCAAACCAATAATTAATTTGATAATGCTTATATTTCAGTAAGATTTTGACAAGGCCTGGACAGCAGGATGCTATGCCTCCTTCACAGTGGCTCCTGTGAGCGGATCCTGATTATTCTCCTTTAATTGAGACCCTAAGGCTGGCCCAGGGGCAGGGCACCAGCACTGGTCTTCCTACTGGCTTTAAGCTATGAGCAGTAAGCCATGAGAAAAAACTATGAATACAGAGAATATGAGGCCTGTTGGAAAATAAAGAAACTCTTTTCCTTGGTGACTCATGGAATTTATCCCCTCATTTGACACACACCTCATGAAGTCCTGAATTCCGTAGAAATATTTGCCTTGGAAAGTCATCCACTCTCACCTTCCTTTTATTGGCAGCTTCCTGCTGACCTGAGTTTGGGTTTCTCTAGTGAGAGTGAACTTGTTGCCTCCCATTGGACAGCTGTGGCTGTTAAAAGTTGTCTTCCTTTAATTCAGCTGAAATCTGTCATCCCAGGTGACCAACTGTTCTTGTTTGCCCAGCAATGTCCTGGATTTAACAAAAAATTCTGCATTCTGTGATAGCTGTCACTCCTGGAAAAGTAGGACAGTTGATTACTCTGTCTTTTATTTTCATCTGTTGGCCCTATTCTTCATCTTGGGTTATGCAAAGAAGTTCTATTTTTTCTTCCAAACAACATCCATTTTGACATAATTCTCTTGTTCCAAAAGTTCTCAGCTAACACATAATTTTAGATTCTGTATTTTCCACTTGATCTGCTGAGATGGTGCTGCCCTTCACTGGGGGAGGAGCTTTCCATTCTTTTCCACATGTTTCCATACACAGGGGAATATTCCTTCTCTGTGGAGAGAGGGTGGGTGTGAACACTTTTGTTGTTTTGCCACCCACTTTTTCTGTTAATCCTTACTGAGAGGAAGAGTTGCAGCTAATCTGATTGTTGAAGACTTCCAGTCAAGATGGAGGGGTAGGTAGACATGCTCAGCCTCCTCACACAACCACAGAGAGGATTACAAGTACTGTATTTTGCTGTGTATAATGAACACTTTTTTGCCCAAATTTTTGAGGTAAAAATAAGGATGCACATTATACATGAGTATAATGATAACATATCATGGGTATAATAATGGGCATAATAATCCTGTGTATAATGCGCACAAAAATGTGATGTGCATCACACACAGCAAGATATGGTATATCTCAAAACAAATACAAGCAAGAACTGTCAGAAAATTGAACTGTATGGAAGTCTAACAACCAAGGATTTAAAGAAGCCACATCCATCCAGATGCGTAGGAGGGGCAGAATCACAGAGACAGGTGGAAAGGAGCGGAGATGTCTTGTGGTGTGGAGAGGGGCCAGTGGTGGTGGCTCAATCGGCAGACACATACTTACATGTGATAAATAAAAATTGGGAGGGATACTTTGGGAGAGAGCAATCCCAGCCCCAGGCCAGACTGCACAGCCCAGGGTTCCAGAATCAGCAAGTTGAATCCTCATAACTTTTAGCTGTAAAAAACAGTGGGGGTTGGGGTGGCAGAATAAACTGCCAGGTTTTCAGGAAAGTCTATTTAAAAGGCTGCAGAGACTTATAACGTACACAAACTCATCCACTCTGGGGTTCACCACCAGGGCAACAGCTGAAAGGGTGCCAGTTGCATATGGGAAGTGGGTGAAGTGACTGGAAATGGGGCAAGTGTCAGGCAAACCTCCAGAAGCCAGGCAGTGGCATATTCCCCTCTCTGAGCCCTCCCCCTACCCACACAGAGCCACAGAGCAGTGAAGCAAGTTGCCCCACCCTGGTGACTACCTAAGGCTCTACCCCACACAATTTACAGGTGCCTTTTCTAAGACAGGGAGGCAAAGCAGCTTTACCTAGTACACAGAAACCAGTACAGGGAGGCTTCCAAATTGAGGAGACAAAGAAATATGGCCCAAATGAAAGAACAGAAAAAAAAAAAAACAACAACAGAAAAAGAACTAAATGAAATGGAGATAGCCAACCTGTCAGATTCGGAGTTCAAAATGCTGGTGATCAAGATGCTCAAAGAACTCACTGAGTATGGCAAAAACATAAGGGAAGAAATGTAGGTTACACTAAGTGAAATAAAGAAAATCTACAGGGAACCATCAGTGGAGAAGGTGAAGTAGAGAATCAAATTAATGATTTGGAATACAAGGAAGTAAAAAGCATTCAATCAGAACAGCAGGAAGAAAAAAAAATTGAAAAAAAAACATGAGGATAGGCTTAGGACCTCTGGACAATTTTAAACGTACCAACATCTGAATCATAGGGGTGCCAGAAAGAGAAGTGGAAGAGCAAGAAAATGAAAACTTATTTGGAAAAATAATGAAATAAAACTCCCCAAATTTGGTGAAGGAAATAGACGTACAAGTCCAGGAAGCACAGAAAGTCCCAAAGAGGACCACACCAAGACACATCATAATTAAAATGCCAAGGGTTAAAGATAAAGACAGAATCTGAAAAGCAGCAAGGGAAAAGCAGAGAATGACCTACAAAGGAATTCCCATAAGACTGTCAGCTCATTTCTCAAAATCAACTTTGCAGGGTAGAAAGGAGTGGTAAGAAGTATTTAAAGTGATGAAAAGCAAGGGCCTACAACCTAGATTACTGTATCCAGCAAAGCTACCATTTAGAATAGAAGAGCAGATAATGTGTTTCTCAGACAAGGGAAAGCTAAAGGAGTTCATCATCACCAAGCCATTATTACATGAAATGTTAAAGGGACTTATTTTAGAAAAAGAAGGAGATCAAAACTATGAATATTAAAAGGGCAACAAATTCACAACTATGAACACCTGAATCTATAAAAAACAAACTAAGCGAACAACCAGAATAGGAACAGCATCATGGATATGGAGATCATTTGGAGGGATATCAGCTGGAGGTGGGCAGAGAGGGGATATTAGCTGGAGGGGGGCTGGAGGGAAGGGAGAGGATAGGAGAAAAAGTGCAAGGATTAAGAAGCATAATTGGTAGGTACAAAATAGACAGGGAGATGTCAAGAATAGTATAGGAAATGGAGAAGCCAAAGAACTTACATGCACGACCCATCGATATGAACTAAGGTGGGGATTGGTGGAGAGAAGGAGGGTACTGGGTTGAGAGGGTCAAAGGGGGAAAATTGGGACAACTGTAATAGCATAACCTATAAAATATATTAAAAATAACCTGGTTGTTGAGAATCACAACCTTTGAGCCAAGGTTCTCACAATGACTAGGATTACTTAATCTCAAAGGTGATAAGCAGGCTCTATTCTGTCTCTTTCACTAGGAAGTGAGCACATGGAGGTCAGAATGGAGCCTGTGTTCTAGAAGGCCCCAGGAAATTCCACGATTTTGCTTTAATTTCCAACTTTCGTAACTCCTGGATGAGTGTGCCAGGTCAGCCATACCTTTGTAAGCCTGGCTGTTTTTAACTTAGACTGTGGAGAGGGAGGAGGCGCCACCATTTTCTGCCGTTTTTGTAGAGAGCCCAACACTTGTCCTAATAATAAGTTCAGGTTTCTGGTTTTTCTTTTGACTTAATCCCTGGCATCTTTTCTTCATTTGTTGCAGTAGTTATGGAAAGGAGGAACAAATCTTCGAACTTCAAGTCCATTAATAATCTGGAATTTAAGGTGTGATGCCCAGAATTGAGTATAATACTCCATCTGTGAATTTTTTTTTTTGTTCCAGATACAGCACTTCTTTAATCCAGCCTCCGATTACATCAGTTATTTTACTGACTTCATTCTAGATTCCTAGCTTTCTTACTGATGACTAAACCCCCTGATAAGGAGCGCACTGTCCCCCACACTTCTGCATTGGTGGTACTGAAATTCAAAGTTTTGACAGCCTCAGTACTTGCCACTCACTTCTTAACTCATTGCTGTGAGCCTCCTGCCCCAATACTCCAGTGCAGCGGATACAGTGAAGGTTACTGGTGCTTTTCCGGTGGGCAGTGATCTCCACCCCTGGCTCTCTGCCTCATCACTATTCACTTACCCTGGGCGACCTCCTTTAAACCAATGGCCTACCTTTGCCACTTATGCATTGATGATTCTCAAATCTGTACTTGTAGTCCTGATGTCTTTCACAACCTTCTTGTTCATGTAATCCAATTGCTGATATGATAGCTCTACCTGGGTATCTTACCTGCACTTCAAATTCAACATGTTCCTAGTCAAATTTGTTATCTTGGTATAAGATTCTGATTTTATCCTAGGATTCCAGATTTCCAAAACTGGCACGACTTTTCATGTAATGTCCCACACCAGGAACCTGAGTACTCTTCTTAATTCTGTTCTCTTTTTCTTTATCTTCCATCTGTCCTGTTAATCCTATTTGCTAAATACCTTTGCATCCCTCTATTTCTGTGCATTCTCAGTGTCACTACCTCCCTGTGCCCTTTCACCTTGGTGTTGCTTCAATAGCTTCTGAACTGTCCTCTGCCTACAGTCTCACCCACTCTCATTCTCCACACTGTCGCCTCAGTAATCTTTCTAGAAGGCAAATCATATGATGTCACATTCCTGCTTTTAAAATCCTTGAATGAGCTCTTATGTTCTTCGGAATAAAGATCAGGCATTTTGGTTTAATGCGCAATGTCTTTCATGGCTTGTCTTGTGTGCTATAACCTCATTCCCCACCATACTTCCCGTTTCTGGCACCCTCATTTCTCCCATTCTCAACAATATGCAAGTTCTGTTTCCACATGCTGTTCCCTCTGTCTGGAGCACCTTTCCTCCCTTTCTCCTATTAAGGTCCAGCCCATTTGTTCTTCAGAATCCTATCAGGGGTCACATTCTCTAGAAATCTCTCCTGACCTCATCTTCCTCCATTATCAGCCAGTCTAATTTTTGCTGATGCTATTACAATCTCACTAGAACTCATGCCTGAGTGGATGGCCATGTCAATTCACTACTGAGATGACTCAAAAGATCCTTGGATGGGGTGTAGAATTTTCTTTAGAGAACCCCTCTACACCCATTTACAAAAACAAATGAATTATCAATGTTTCAAAGCTCTACACTATAGAACGTGGTGGGTATGATATACCCTGGAATATTTTCAAAGGAGTTTCCAATTGTCTGTCAGTCACAGGGAGTTTTTAGTAGTTTTCCCAGGAAACATCTGGTTTGCCGAAAGAGCTTCTCACTGAAACTGCCAAGGTGCTAAGTAACCACAGGGAGGATTTATTAGATGGAATTGTTAAATATAAACTGATTGAACCAGGGAATAACTACCAAAACAATGATTTTTACTATCAGAATTATTGATCATAATCTAATATTTCTACAAATCATCAGACAGCTAAACAAGGTAATTATTGCGGCCATTAATTCATGACAATGAAGGTATGTCATCAATGTATGGGAGGGATATTTTTCTTTCTTTAGCTGCAGAATGTGCTTTCAAATCATTGTAAGGTGGGTTTTTATTTCATTATCATACACTTTTTAAAGTGTTTAAATTACAGTTTGATCTTTCAGGGAGTTTTGAACAGATCCTAAGTCTGATGGTGGTGCTAAAGAGAAGGTTCTGTGTGAGAGCTACCAGCTTGGGGGCGTAGTCTTAACCTATAATTGCTCCCAGTCTGCAGGTAACGGCCAGTGACAGTCAACAACCTTTCATTTTGTATCAAAACATCTGTTGTGTGACCGATGTCCTGTTGCACTTTTCTCTTGACAAGTGTCTTCACAAGATTATAAGAGAAAGGATGCTAAAGATTATAAGCTCTGCTCATGCTCTGTTAGCCTAAAAATTAGAATTGAATAATCATGAGAATTATATGGGGATTCTAACAACAAATGTGGCTGTAGTTCTGCATTAGTAAAGAATTGTATATTTTTACAAATGAGGTAAATAATATTTCACAATCAGCCAGACAGTAGCACACCTAGGCTTAATAAAGACCATTACATAAATTTCCAAGAACTGGAAAGCATCAGTGACAATGAACAAATCCATATATTAAATATTGATAACAGAACAGAAAAAAAAAGTCTCCATGATGCAAGGGGGGCCCTAGGCTTCCCCAGGCTTTATCAGATCCATGCCATAGATAAGTTTGTCCCCAATTAGACCTGAGTGTTTAATGCTTAATTAAAATAATAAATGCCAAAAAGTTATCAAAGAATATTTAATTATAAAAATTATTATCAAATAATATTTAATAAAATGTGTAAGTGAAAAAGCTTGACGAAATATATGAGGTCAATTCTTAAATTTAAAAAAATGCACATTGAAGAACTATTCACAAAGATAATTCATTTGTTTATTTTGAAGAGTTAAAGTGTGAGTAAATGACCAAAACCATTTGACCATGTTTCAAAATTCATCCTCAGAGGTACAGCAAGCAGATCCAGGCAAACCTGCACTGTAGACCACCAAGGATGGGGTTATGAACGAACATTCTGAGGGTCTTCTCTCATGTGTGATACAGTTTCTGGTTTGGGCCATTTTTAATGAGGAGTTTTGTACATGAGGTGACATAGCCCATCCTCGGATCCTAGAAGAACGGCTTGGGCTGACAGCTTCTCTCTACCACACTGACCCTGGCAGAGCATGGTACTCTGGATAATCGGCTGCACAGAGCAGTTTTCAACTGTACTGCGATTGTTCATCTGTACTCTCTACTGTCCAGCTGTGCTCATGATTTCTCGATGACTATGTGTCTGGAGAAGCACGGGGCTCTGGCTCCTGCACGGTAGCCCCCAGGCAGCAACATGTACCAGTTCCTCTGAACTCAGGGCCTTGGGCTTGGTTTGGGGAGGTGAAGTGATTTTGCATCCTTGTTGCTGTCTCCGTCACAGGGTATGTGGTCTTGTAGGTGGAAGGGTGGCTGGCCTGAAGTTGCTGTGAGTGTGTGTGTGCAGGCACCTGCGCATCTGTGTGCTGGTGCTGCTGGGTTAGCTCATGGGTATGGAGAGGATGCAAGTGGTTGGTCTATAGGATCAGAGGGCTTGAGCAGAGGGGTTGGACATAGTTCATGATGGACCTATTAAAAAGGGGTAGAGAAAGGCAGGCACTTTCCTTTCTGATGGTGGGGGCAGATGTTGGGCTTATGTGAGTCTCTCTCTGCTTCCAGAAATCAGCAGTGCGAGGAGCAGAGCTGGCTCAGGGCTGAGTCCTGATAATCCTGAGTGAAGGAGTGGGGCAGTGTGTGAGGGTGTGAGTGTGTGTGAGTGAATGTGTGAGTGTGTGTCCAGCTTCTACTGTAAGAATCCCGCTAAGAGGCCTGAAGCAGGAAATCTACTAGAAATTATGGCTCAGTATCCTTTTTGTATAAGCACGAGGAGAAAACTTGTGAAGAAGACATAAGCTGGCGGAGAGTGCCTTGCCTTTGCTGATCGATCAGACCAGGTTGAAAGCCATCTCTCCAGTTCAGTATTTATGGCACTTCGGGCTGAGGCTTTGAAGCTTTGCCTCCTTTCAGCTATTCATACAGGAGCTGGTTTTTATAAGGAAAAAAATGTTCTTGAGGTCAGAATTTCCTTTTTGTTCTTTAAGATTTCTTGAAAAGACGTAAGAAGGTTAAACAGTTGCTATGTGACCAAACAGTGAAAGGAACAATACTGTTTAGAGTAAATAAAAGAGCCTTTATGAAAGCACCATGATGCATGTGCAGTGGTTTCTGCATGAGTCAAATTGTAAGCTTTCAAAACATAATTGATATTCTTATGTGGGATGATGGCTTGGTTCCCATGAGTGTACTGAATGGACTAGTGCCAGCCTGTACGAGATAATGATTAAATCAAAAGAAATGACACCAGCAGAGGAGTACAAATAATCTATATTAAAATACAAGCACCAACTTGAGTTTGGAAATTATTAATAACCTTGAAATTCAGAAGGAATTGCCAGGGTGCACATGTGAGCAATACAGATGATTTATCTCAGCATCTAATGAACACTTGGCTTTTTTCACTGGTTTAGGAAAACAGTAATTCTTAGGTGGGATTGTGTATCTCTGTGAGGAAGATTATGATGATTTGCCTGGTCCTGGGGCGGTGTGAATAAGCCGTATGAATAAAAAAGAGCAATTCGTAAGTGGAGGGCCTCTTTTTTTTTCCTGTTAACTTTTTCTTAGCATACATTTTTAAGAAGTAACTATTTCAGAAAGTACAACGGGTACAATTTATTGATAGAGTGTGCTGCAGAAGAATCTTTCTTTTTGAGTTTATAGTTCCTATGGGAAGAAATGCAAAACTCTTTTAGCTGTTGAAGAGCACTGGAGTGTGATGGTAGAGCCTAAATGGAGTCCTGTTTTTGGTTGGGGGGCTGTTCCATAAATCCCTGGTGTACCACGGAGAGAACAAAGGCACACACACTTCCATGACATTGGGCTGTCTTTCTCTAAATGTTTTTGTTCTACTGTCAGTGGTGTGAAGGAAAAGAAACCACCTCTGTAACTCATAAAGATCACATTTCTCTGTTTCATTTCAAGTACAAGTTTTGTTCCAGAGACAGAGTTAAAGTGGAAAATAGGACAAAATATGTTTTATGTTCCCATTCATCTTTAAAATAGCCTCACAACACTGTGAACTTGAGACCGGACAATTACTTGGCACATCACCCATGCAGACACCAGCCTTGACGGAATTAAAGGGAATCCTCCTCCAAGGGTGAGGTGTTCTTGAACAACTCACCAGAGGCATTAGGTACAAATGTATTCTTTTTCTACACCTCACGCATGCCAGCTTTCTTGCCTCCCATTTTTTATGTGTTATAAATGGTTCTGTTTGTTTCCTGTTTCCTGTTTTATGTCCACATATCCCTTCCCTGTGACTCGCGTTGGTTAAGCAGATAGGGGCATATGCCACATATGTGTAATTCAGGTCCCCTCAGAGCATTTTTCTTATTTTGTTAGAGGGTTCTTATTTGACATTAACAATAACCTACATAATTCTTCAAATGTCATAAACCCTATAGAAAAAGAGCCTTTATTTAGCTCACTTTTCTGCTCTCGGTAACAACACACGTTCTCTGAGCATGAATTACTGATATGAAGAACAGCATTTATTTCAGCCCAACGCTGGGTCTTACCTTATGCTCAAGTAGTAGCTGTTGTGAATCCTAAGGGACCAGGTAGAAATAAACTTCTCAATACACACACACACACACACACACACTAAGTGCTTATGTTATGATGTCGGCATATAAAGAACTGGGAGTATGGTCCTAAAAATGTCTTAACAAGCATGATGCCCTTTAACCGCCCCCACCCCAACCTCCTGCCCAAGACAGCACACATGGATTGCATGCCCTTTTCTTGTAGCACTGTGTCAGGTGACACTCTGAAGGTTCAGTGTCCTGAACTCGCTCTGTCTGTCTTGTCTGTTCTCATTCTTTTAGATAGACTTCCAGCTTCAGATCCCATTTTTTCCTACCTGACCTTGCTCATAGTGCGTTAGAGCTCCTCTTGCTTTCCAGCATGTCCATATGTGTATTGTGATTTATAGTAAGAAATACATATTTGGTCTTTATCCCCCTTCCTGGCACATAGTTCCTAAAACTTTTGGAATTTTCTAAGTCTAGAAAGTGATCCAGGTGCATTTCATTATGTTAGTGAAATGATTTTAGGAAAGCCCCTAGGTGACCTAAGAATGGAGGCTGGTTGCCAGTGGAACCAATCATGTGATTAGAGGGTTGGAACTTTCAATACCTCCCTCAAGCCCCTCAGGAAGGGTAAAAGGACTGGAGAGTGAATTCAGTCACCAATGATCTGTGATTTAATTGTGTCTCCATAAAGAAGCCTCCATAAAAAACCCCTCAAAAGACCAGGTTCAGAGAGCTTGAGGGTTGGTGGAGATGCAGGGAGATGGATACACTGGGAGGTTGGGTGGGAGTTCTGTGCCTTTTCTCCACACTTTGCCCTATGGGTCTCTTCCTCTGGCTGTTCCTGAGTTATATTCTTGTATAATAAACTGGTAATCTGGAAATAGGTAAAGTATTTTTCTAGGTTCTATGAGGCAACTAATTAAACTCTAGGAAAGTAATCAAACCCAAGGAGGGGGTTGTTGGAACCCCTCCCTGATCTATAGCTGGTAGGTCAGAAGCATAAGTAACATAGGCAACTTGCAATTGGCCTCTAAGTGGAAGGTGGTCTTGTAGGACTGAGTCCTTGACCTGTGGGATCTGATGCAACCTCCAGGTATATAGTGTCTGAATTGAGTTGAATTATAGGACACTCAGCTGGTATCCAAGAATTGCCTGGTGGTATGGGAAAGCCTCTACGTATTGGAATTGGTGTCAGAATCATACCATATCTAGGATGATTGTTCCCATTTGATCATATGTCCTGCATTCATGGGTAACCTTCACCTTTGCTTAGCATCAGAGTTTACTTCTATTCGTTCCTCATTCGGTAGCATGCTAACTGCCCAATCCCATAACCAGCCACAGCCCCAAGGGCTAAAAATAAGGGAAAGGGATTTGGTAAAGAAAATAAGATGCTTTTACTCTTCTTTGTTCCAATCATGGTCATGAGTGTGTGTGTGCTAAGTGTAGAATTCTAGCATTTTATGGGTACCTGGAAAGAAAGAGGTTTAGAGAGAGGAGGTTTCTCACTCACTTACTTAAGACCCATTTTAAGTCCTCTTTCCTTTCACTCTATAAAGTACAACATTTCGGAATGATTCCCATGCATTTAGCTTTTATTATCATCCACTCAAATGCAGCCTCCGTGGCTTGTGTCTCAGCGACAATCTGAGAAAGATTGAACCGAGGTGCTGCTCCCCATTTCCTGCTTTTCATGACCTTCCCTTGTGCTCAGCTTTCTCCACATCAAAGACATGATTATCCACCAGATAATCATCCCCAAAGCAAGTCAACATCAGGAGAGAACCCCAGAAAAGCTCATCCATCCATGGGAAATGACTTCTTGAGCGCTCACCCTTTGCGATACCTTCTGGTGGTTTACTAGGTGCCCACCGTGCTCAGCTGCAGGGCAGAGGAGGGTGGCTGTCAGGATTGGGCAACCAGCACAGAAAGTGTTCAATGTTTTTTACAGAAGTGGGGTTCAAAAATTCACAACATTTTAAAGTCACAAAGAGTTGGCTATTTGTATTCTGTTGCTGCAAAGATTATCAAATGAAAACATCTTACTCTGCAGTGTTATGATAAGCAGAAATCTTTTTAACCCATTGGGCAGACTTCAACGTAAGTGATGGTAGTAGGGTTATTACTGTGATAGGAATTGTAGCTTGGAATTGGTGAACTTAAATAATTATACAGTTCAGATAGGTATGAAGTCCATTCATTTTTGCAGCACACAAATTTTTCAAAAAGCCAATTAATGCCTTTCAGAAGGCTCCTACTAATAACAATTTTAAACCAAGGTGAAAACACATTTAACAGAATTATTTAAGGTTTCAGATTAATTTTGTTTAGGAAAAAATCTTTCAAAAAAGTAATTGAAGTGGGTAATTGATTTATACTTATATGAAATGTAGGTTCGATATTTTTGCCATGGCGTCTTTGCTGTAGACATCTTTGTCATGGTATTTTTGCAGTAAACATTTTCACCACATAATTAATTGGCTGTATGGCAATTTTGTTGTAAAACAAGAGAAAATAACTGGTTGACAGTTGGGTTTTCTTTTCTTTGGTTGGTTTCATATCTCTATTGACAAAGTTCTCAGTTACTTTCATTTTTAAATTACACATAAATCTTAGCCAGCCCTCATAATGGTCTATAGAATAACAAGTAGATGTGGTGGTAGTCTTAGACTGGTTAGCATTCCTTCCAGATGAGGATGATTTGCCGCAGAGCTGTTTTCTTATTTGGATACACACTGCACGGGGAGGAGAAAGAGAAGCCAAGGGCCCTCTTGGCAGGTGCGGAGTTGGACGCACATTTCCCGTAGGAAGAAGACAAGTGCTTAGGCACAATCCACAGCACGCGATCAGTTATTTGTGCGGTATTGGCATGTATCTACACACATTAAAAAAGTCTTTTCAATTTTGTTATTCATTTTTTCCTGTTTCGTTGTGTCCCTTTTAATGTCCCTCTTTTTTGTCATAATCGTATCTTTTTTATGGCAAAATTGCCTTATGGCCAGTTAGTTATATGTCCAAAATACTTGTGGCAAAGATGTCTATGGCAAAGTGCTACAGTAAAAGTACCTAGAACTGTTTCTCTCATCTGTAGAAGCAGAAGTTGTTTAGCAGTATTGAAACTGCAAGAGGATTAGTAATTGATGTAACTCTGACAGAGGACAGACCCTGGCCAAATGGCTGGATTCAGCACTTCATGATAATCTCCACCTTCACATGGGCCCTTGAAATCAGTTCTAATCACCTTGCACCACAACTATGCTGGTTTATTTTTTTTTTTTTAAGTTGAAAACACGATTATTTGATTGGCTCACTACTAATTTCTTGAGCACTTACTGTATGCCAGTGTCTGTGCTAGGCCCCAAGGATGGACTAGTGAGTGAACAGATGAGATGCTGCTTTCATGAACCTGTAAAATAACACAACTGCACAAATCCCTCCTGGATCAAACAAGCTCTACTGGGTTGCTCAAGCAGTTTTTGTATATATATATATATATATTATTATTTTTTAATGAACTCTTAGCTCCACACTTCAATGTCAGCTCCCACCGTTTGGGAAGCAGCTCACATTTGATGTTTTGCACACTCCCCTCCAGGCAGTTGGGGTCTTTACTTGCCTCATCACCTCCAGTTTTGCTTTCCCTGTGACTTCTGCCTTTCCCATTGCTTCAGGCTAGAACTTAACACTGGTGACCTTGTCTTAAGATACCTGCCCAGTTTCACCTTCCACACCATGGCAGTTAGGCAGACCAAGAATGCTTCTTGGTGGCGTTGCCTGCACGGTGATGGCTTCTGTGATCACAGTCAGCCTGGAAGTGTGGATCTGTTTCTACTTCTATGACCTCAGGTTAGAATTAGATGGACACATTTTGGAGGATGGTGGCTGAAATCTCATCATGACAGATTTTCAAATATGAGACAATGATGGCAATAACTTGGAAGAAGAACATCTGAGAATAGTTGACTTGCCCTTCTGACAGTTTGATTTCTTAGAACTGAAAAAGGGGAACTGCTGCTCTGGACCTAAGTCTGATGAACAAGGGAAGATTATTTGCTAAAGTGGAAGTGACTACACTATGATACATGTAATAGCCAGGGGAAAGAACTTTAACGTCTAGGGAGAGGCAGATTTTTCAAAAACTATAATCCCCAAACATGAGATTCTAGAAGGGACCAAAAAGGCATGAGTGGCTACCAAAAAAGAAAAAGAAGAGGAAGAAGAAAAAAAAAGAAGAAAATCTGACAGTCCTGTAAGACATGGTTCTTTTCCTTACGATGGATAAAATTAAATTGTCTAAAGTAGTAGGGAGGTCTCAGGGGTCAGTGCATATTTCAGAAGGATGTACTCCAGGCATTACAACTTGCAGAATATCGATCTCATTCTTGGAATCCGAAGTGAGTGTAGGTAATGGGCAGTTGTTTTATCACAGCCTTGTCTTCCCTACTCACCTTTGGTCCATTTCCCTTGCTTGTTTTCTTTCCTCTGGCTTTTAATTCCCTTTTGCCTATAAAATCACCTGTGTGTTTAAATCTCCCTCATTCCTGTAATTTCTTCTTGGAGTTTCTTTTAGATTTTAATCTGTACTTACACAGGTTCTCCTCCCTCAAAGCCCTTGTGTATTCCTAACCCTATACTTGCACCTCCCTGCTTTCATTTCCCCTCCCTTCACTTTACCTCCCAGGTGTGATGGCCAAGGATTGTCCACGAAAAGACTATTCCCAGCTAGAATGGGGAATAAAAAGCACAAAATATTTAACCTCCAGCACCCCCAGACGCAGGGTTTTTTTTTTTTCCATACTAGTAGCGGAATGAAAATCAGAAGATACATTCAGGAGTGAATTCATTCATTTAACAAAGTACAGAGGGATTAGAGGCCCTTTAAGTAGCATCTCAAGTGTTTGTTTACAGATCATTAAATACTTAACTTCGTAAGAAACTAAAAGCTGAAATGTTCCAAACCACTGCTGATTAAATACCAATCTGGAATTAAGATAAGGCAAATCTGAAATTAAAATAACAACAAATTTGAAAAGCTAAAATACTTGACTGCCTGGTTCAGCAGGAGACATCTGGCTAGCCCAGGGCTTGCCTTTTCTGGTAACTGAGATCTGATGCTCAGAATTTGTGTCCGTCTGATATCTGTGCTGCTTGTACTACTTGGACCTCCCCCGGGCAGGGGACACCTGCTCTATTCTCAGCCTGGCTCCCTACCTACCCCATTTCATCTCTTCACCCTGATCTCTTTTGGCCAGGATACAGAAGATTGAAGGATAGGCTCATTGCCAGTAATGATTATTCCTAAAGTGGCTAAAAATGTAAGAATATAATCAGCAAGTCTAATGTCGTCATGATGAAATGCTAAGGATGATTAAAAAGTACACTGGAAACTATATTTTTGAATTAAAGAATCAGGCAGGGGTAAAGGCTTGATGGAGTTGGGATGGGTGGTGTAAGGCTAAATGACCAAGAGAACAAAACTCCTCAACTTTGATTTCACCTCTGTTTTTTCTATTAGGGAGAATGATCTTCAAACTAAAAACAGCAGAACAAACAAAGTTAAAAAGGAACAGAAACCCCAATAAGCAATAGTGAGAACACACTTAACTGCTGAAAGGTAATTGAGTCTCTGGGTAAAGCAGATTCTAGTAGAATTAAAGTGCTTACTGGTTGATTATGAAACTATTCTTGGTAATTTTGAACGATTTATAAAGAGAAGTATCCAGAGTCTTGAACAGGTAAGTATTCTAGTTATTAATAATGGGGAAAGGCATATTTCAGGCACTAAATACTGGTCAATTTAAAATCAAGCTCTAGAAGAAGTGATATCTCCGAACAACTGTGAGTTTAGAAAGTAGTTCATTTCCTTTTTTCCTATGAGAATTTTAAATTTCTTTTTATGAAAGTTACTAGATAATATGGCAATTCACTTTGTTGATTCATGCATTCAATAAATACACACATTATTAAGAGTTTAACTGGCTCTGAGGCCAGTTAATCAGTAGTCTGCCCCTGACTCTGACTGCAAGAGCTCCCAGTCTATCTGGGAACATAAGGAATTGAGAAGGAGAAACAGATGTGGAGGAGCACAGTGAGTTTGTTCTTGGGGTTGTGCTGACTTTGAGGGGCCACGGATCTTCTGAGTTGGGTTATCTAGTTGTCATTTGGAGATGTCTGGGGCTCCAGAGGGCTCTTGTCTGGGAAGGTAGATAGGTGGTAGGCAAAGCCGTGGTCATGGGCAAGAAGAAACAAAAGACAACTGTGAACAGCGAAAGGCTGTTAATGGGGGGAGGACCCAGTTAAAAAGGCTGAGACAGAATTAGCAGGAAGATAGGAGCAGCATCATGAAAAAGTAGCTATGTAAAACAGAAGAAAAAAGCAAACAAAATATAACCAGAGACATTGAAGTTAAGAACAATCTAACAATAGCCAGGGGGGAGTGGGAAGAGGACAGTGGGGAGAGGGGATTACAGGAACTACTATGATGGACACATGGACAAAATCAAGGGGGAGGGTGGAGGTGGGAAAGGGAGGTGGGTTCGACTGGGGTGGGGTGGAGGGATGGGGAGAAAAGGCAGACAACTGTAATTGAATAACAATAAAAATAAAAAAAACTGACAACAGCCAAAAAACCCCAAAAATCAAACAAACAAACAAAAAACCCCAAGGGAAGTGAGAGTGTCCTGAAACAAAGGAGACAGAGATTAGAAAAATGACACCTGCGGAGTCCACTCCCTTCAGAACTTGAACACTGATGATCTTAGCAAGGCCACCATAGCGAAGTGTTGAGGACAGAAGCCAACTGTGGCAACCTAAGGAGCGATGAGATGGAAGAAAGTGGAGAATGAGAGTTGAGATTTTTATGGGCTTTGCTGTGAAGGTTAAAGTGTGACATGGGATAGAGGGAAGGACTTTTGTTTTTATATGATGATAGAGATACAGGATTTTACTAATAGATGAAGCAAATACGTGCTGCTTCCATTGATTGAATAGTTAGACATTGCGCTGAGCCAGCATTTTACCTACATTATCTTCTTTAATCTTCATTACCATTCACAGAGGGGGGTATTATCATTCCCGGTTTATAGATTAAACTATTGAGGAATAGGGACAGTAAGCCATGTGACCTTAGTACACAGATAGGAAGGGAAACAGCAGGGATCCGAACTCAAATTTCCCTGGCCAGTAATGTTCTGTTTAGCCTGCAAGAGACTCCCCTGGATGAGTGATTAAAATACAGACTGCTGGGCTTGATCTAGCCCCCTAATTTTGGATTCACCAGGTCCCAAGTGGGGCCTGAGAATGTGCATATGTAAGCAGCTCCCAGGTATGTTGATGCTACTGCTCCAAGGGCCACATGTTAGAACCATGGGAATTTGTTAGAAATGCAAATTCTTGGTCTCCAGCAACCTGTTATTACACACACAAGCTTTCTAGGAGTTTCTGACGCATGCTAAAACTTTGAGAATCCTCGTGTTAGGCTAAGGGAGAAGCTGGCAAAAGGGAGAAGGTGGGAAACAGAGAGGAAAAATAATGCATTAAAAGACCTGGGGGAGATTAGAGGTGCCGGGTGAGGGGAGGACCTTGGCAGAAATAGTGACTGTAAATCGCAGGTGAGAGGAAGTGGGGGAGGAGGTGAGCAGGTGTGCAGAGGTAGCTAACTGTGAGAGGGGAGTGGAGAGTGGAAAATTGAGGGCAGAGCTAGACTTTCAGTGTTGTGGGCTTTTAGCAAGATGTTTGAGAGTTGCTGGAAGGTGAAGAAATGTGGCTCACTGAGAGTGTCTGAAGTGGCTTTGAAGCTGGCTATCTCCTCAAGGAAGTTGTTAGGGATGTGCCACAGGGCCCTATCAAACTTTTAAAAAACCAGCAGCAAAGCATGGAAGGCACACTCATCAAATCTGAAGATGACATGAAGCTGGGAGCGACAGCTAATTACTTGGATGACAGTGTCAAGATTCAAAAAGATACTGACAGGCTGGACTGATGGGCCAAAAGAAAACAAGATGAAATTTAATAGGTATAAATAGAACCTCCGGCACTCAAGTTTAAAAACATATCAACCTTGCCTGCAGAGGGGAAATATCCAGAACCTTAGGCCAGCACAGAAGCTCAGGCAGCTCAGCTTTGTATGGTTCTCATGGCTGTATGGCTCACCTCTTAACTGCTGGTTCCATAGCTAAATTGTTGCCTTATTCCTTAATGCCAAATTTTTTTCTTGTAACCCATCTCTGGTAGCACGGTTTTGTCTCTGCTTTTGTCTTTGTGCCTAAGCTCTTGCCTTGGTTTCTCTGTTTCTAAGTTTTTCTGAAATTGGGGTTTGGATTCATTCCAGAAAATCCTCCCTGGCCTGAACTTCCAAGATGCCAGGACCCAGTGCGTGGCCTTCCTGAGACCCAACCCACTTCCCCAAGTCCTCGTGTGTTTTCTGTTTGTCATGCGTCATGGCTGCTATTCATCAGACCTACCTGGGGGCCTGTTCTTGATTGACAGTATTTCTGATGTCACCTGATGCCACTTCCTCCAAGTTTCTGCTGCTGGGTGCACCCCAAAACCTGTAGGAAATGAGTGACTATAGACATCTTTTATGAAGTTTCATTTTGAAGGAGTGAGAGCTTAGGGTTTTTTAATATTTTATTTTATTTTTTATTGTTGTTCAAGTACAGTTTTCTGCCTTTTCCCCTGACCCCAGCCCAACACCCCAGCCCTCCCCACCTCCCTCTTGCTTCCACCCCCCCTCATTATTGTCCACGCACCCTTTAGAATTGTTCCTGCAAAACCTTCACCCTTTTCCCCTGAAATTCCCTCCCCTCTCCCCTCTGGTCACTGTAAACCTTTTCTCAATTTCAGTGTCTTTGGTTATATTTTGCTTGTTTGTTTGTTTTGTTGATTAGGTTCCTGTTAAAAGTGGGATCATATGGTATTTGTCTTTCACCGCCTGGCTCATTTCACTTAGCATAATGCTTTCCAGTTCCATCCATGCTGTCACAAAGGGTATAAGCTCCTTCTTTCTTTCTGCTGCATAGTATTCCACTATGTAAATGTACCATAGTTTTTCATCCACTCATTTACTGATGGGCACTTAGGTTGCTTCCAGCACTTGGCTATTGTAAATTGTGCTGCTATAAACATTGGAGTGCATAGGTTTCTTTTGGATTGGTGTTTCAGGGCTCTTAGGATATAATCACAGCAGTGGAATTATTGGGTTGAAAGACAGTTCCATTTTTAGTTTTCTGAGGAAATTCCATACTGTTTTCCATAGTTGTTGTACAAGTCTACAATCCCACCAACAGTGCACTAGGGTTCCCTTTTCCCCACAACCTCTCCCACACTTGTTGTTTGTTCCTTTAGTTATGATGGTCACTCTGCCTGGTTTGATGTGGCATCTCATTGTGGTTTTAATTTGCATCTCTCTGATGGCTAGTGATGCTGAGCATCCTTTCATATGTCTCTGCACCCTCTGTATGTCCTCCTTGGAGAAGTGTCTGTTCAAATCCTTTGCCCATTTTTTAATTGGGTTGTTTGTCTCCTTAGAGTGGAGACATGTGAGTTCTTTATATATTTTGGAGATTAAACCTTTAAGACAAAAATCACATGATCATACCAATAGATGCCTTAGTTTCAATTTACGTATATAATAGTGTACAAAAAAATTCTGCACTCACATTGCACTGTAAAGTGCATGAAGTACTTTCATGTATGTTTATTTTTCATTTAAATGTGGCCATTATTTTGTAGATTAGAAGGTACTGTAATCTTCGTTTTACAACTGAGGACCCTGAAGTTCCGAATGGTGAAAGAAATTGCTTAAAGCCACACAGCTTCTAACTGGTAGACCTGGGATCAAAATCCAGGCCTTCTGATGCCAGCTGCCCCTCCACAGCTGCGCCTGTTAATAAACTTGTAATGAAAACTGGAATTTTCTCCCAAGCATTAGCTTTTTAACAAAGTCATTTATTGGGATGTTGTCGAGTAGATAATGGCTCCGGTGTATTGAGAGAAAAAATGGCAAGGATTTGAGAAAAAATATTGTGTAATATATCAGTTTTTTTCATTGTTAAACACATTAGCAACTACAGCACCACTTAAGCTCTCTAAGTAATTTAAACAGATAAATGTTATCCGTTGAGACATCATTACTGTTTCTACCTGGACTCCCTGTCTGAGCCATCATTAGCTCATGCTTGAATTTTTCTGTCATTCATTGGCTGGTGCATCTGGTTCCAGTCACTTTCCAGCTGTAGTTCATCCTGCACCATATTGTGAGGTGGATCTTTCTGAAATGTCACTTTTCTTATTGCCACACAGCTAATTAAATATCTTTATTGGCTTTCTCTTGCCTGAAACATCAAGTTTAAACTACTTGCGTGGCTTTCAGCCTCTTTCCTAATCTGACCACATTCTACCGGGCAAGCCAATTCCTCAGAAAAGACCAGTCTCCGCTCTTCATTTTATCCATGCTGGTTACTCCTCACGCTCCCTGAATTCCCCAGATCCAATTCACCTCTTCACACATTTTTAGTATCTACCATGGGCAGTGCTCTGTGCTCAGCTTTGCGTACTTGAATGACTAATAGTATGGTGACTGATTTAGCTAGATAAAGCATTTGCTATCCAAAGTGAGTAACCATAGTGGAAAGCAAGGTTCTGAGGCATAAGCTGAGAAAATTTCCTTGGAAAGAGCACATATGGGGAGAGTAAAACTAACTTGAATAAAAAAAATCTGACAATGAACAGGATATTGTTTGAAATTTATGAAAATGTTGATTTCACAGAGATCATGGAGTCTCTTAAAGTTAGGAAGGGACATGACAGGCCAATTATTTTAAATGATAAATACAATGTGGTAGAAATAACATGGGATCTTGTGTCAAAATCTCATCTCATCTCATCGATTTAACTTGGGTCAATTATTGGCCCTCTCCAAGCCTCATTTTCCTGATCTCTAAAGTAGAAATAATGACACTTACATATTATATGTATATATATATATATATACACACACACACACATATATACAATAGTTGAGAGAATCAGTGAGTGAAATAAATTACATAAGTGTATATAATAATTATCACACAGTATGGGCATAATAAAGGGAGCTATTATTATATACAAGACACATTAGTCTGGGATGAGGCTATAGTGCTTGTCTGGGAACTGAGATCATGAGCACCCTAATCCTATCTTTTTCTTTAAGAAATAACTGCACAAACTAAACAGCCCATGAAATCCATGCAAAAGGCCAATCTGCAGGCCTTCCTTGGGGAGCCTAAATTCTTCCTCTAAGACACTGAGGTGACCAGAGAAAGAGGCACTTGCCTTCATATGGGCAAATCCTTCACCTACTAAAGACATGGTTTATTTTATATACAGCATGTGCGTTCTTGGGCTGGTGTCCTGTGTAAGACAGGGTGAAATTCTAGCTTCCACAAATTGCACTGACATTAACTTTTGCCCATAGACTCAAATTGTATAATATTGCTCTGAATTCAAGAAAGAAAGAAACCAAATCTTCTTGGGGACAAAACTGTAGAAAGCAGGAGTTCAAAAGGTCTTGTATGGAATCTATCTATTTTGGGGGTCTTTGACCTGTAGGGTAAACATAATCTTGGGCAATGAGCGTGCACAGAACAATTTAAAACAAACTTTGGGCCACTTTTCTTTAAGAAAGGAAAAAAATACAAATTTTAAATTATTTCATTTCTTTTTTAAAAAATGAAAATAGAACGTACTATTTGGTCTAACACATAAAAACAATTCAAAATGTATATTATAGACTTTTGAGGAAGAATGAAAGGAAGGAGTGAAGAAAAATTGAAGGGAAAAGAGGAAGAGATAAAGGAAGAGAAGGAGATGTTTTTCCATCTGGGGAAATGCACGGAAAGAGGGAGACAAGATTAAAGAGACAGGAGGAAGTGGTCTGTGGGGAAAAAGGGGGAAAGAAAGACCCTTTCATCCTGCTGCTTATTCCATCTTCCGCAGGCCTTACTCTCCAGCCTCAGAGTGTTGCTTGCCTGCAGCTGGGCTCTTGTTCAGAACACATTCCAGATGTGTACACAAACTGTTTCAGCCCTTTGCTCTCCAGGTCCACTGGCCCTGAGGACACTGTCACCTCTTCTTGGCCCTTCCTCCCTTGCTGTCTGGTCTCGTCCACGTCCTAGACAATCCCCCCAACTCCTGCCCTAGTGCCTAGACAGAGGCCTCTTACACCAAGAGACAGACTCAGGGCCCCAAGCCAAAGGAGAAAGGCACTGGTGCAATGTTGGGACCACCATGTGCACTCAGATATGAAGACAAATGCATCTGATAAACTTTCTTTAGGGGTATTAGGGGATGTCCAGTTGATGCTTCATTTTAGGAAATTTGCTGTAGAGTTGATGAAATTAGGATGGGTTTGATTTGGTCTTTGGCCAGGGAGGGGTTCCATAGCCTGACAGAAAATAGAGATAGTCCAATTGCTTTACACATGAGCAAAATAAGGTCCTCTTCTTGAGGGTGACAAGCCAAGGAGAGAACCAGGTGTGCACTCCCAGTTCAATGCACTCTCTTCTATTGCGCTGCCACCCTGTAGGGGCGAAGGCTATGTCTTACTGTTTTTGTTCCATTTATTCATCTATCAATTGTGTACTGACCACAAAATATGGACATTCTAAGATAGGACAAAAATATTCTTTTAAAAAATATTCAATAGTACTATTAGCATTTATTGAATGCCACAGGTATTGTGGTAAATGTTTACATGTGTAAACTCGCTGAAAACTCTTCTAGACTTATGGGTGGAACTTTATAAACATGTTTTTTTTTAAAGTATGTATTATTGTATATGCTATTACAGTTGTCCCATTTTTTTCTCCTCTTTATTCCCCTCTGCCCTGCATCCTCCCTCCCACCCGCACTGCCACCCCTTAGTTCATGTCCATGGGTTGTACATATAAGTTCTTTGGCTTCTCCATTTCCCATACCATTCTTAACTCCCACCTGTCTATTTTGTACCTACCATTTATGCTTCTAATTCCCTGTACCTTTTTCCCCATTCTCCCCACTCCATCTCCTGCTAATATTCCTCCATGTGATCTCCATTTCTGTGATTCTGTTCCTGTTCTAGTTGTTTGCTTAGAGGTTTTTTTGTGTGTTTGTTTAGGTTCAGTTGTTGGTAGTCGTGAGTTTGTTGTCATTTCACTGTTCATATTTTTGATCATCTTCTTGTTCTTAGGATAAGTCCTTTCAACATGTCAGGTGATTATGGTTTGGTGATAATGAACTTCTTTAGCTTTACCTTGTCTGGGAAGCACTTTATCTGCCCTTCCAGTCTAAGTGATAGCTTTGCTGGATAAAGTAATCTTGGATGTATGTCCTTGACTTTCATGACTTTGAATACTTCTTTCCAGCCCCTTCTTGCCTTCAAGGTTTCTCTTGAGAAATCAGCTGATGAGTCTTATGGGAACTCCTTTGTAGATAACTCTCTCCTTTTCTCTTGCTGCTTCTAAGATTCTCTCCTTATTTTTAATCTTGGATAATGTAATTATGATGTGACTTGGTGTGCTCCTTGGGTCCAGCTTCTTTGGGACTCTCTGAGCTTCCTGGACTTCCTGGAAGTCTATTTCCTTTCCCAGATTGGGAAAGTTCTCCTGCATTATTTTTCCAATAAGTTTTTAATTTCTTGCGGTTCCTCTTTTCCTCCTGGCACCCCTATTATTCGGCTGTTGGAACATTTAAAGATGTCCTGGAGGTTCCTAAGCCTCTCCTCATTTTTTTGAGTTCTTATTTCTTCATTTTGTTCTGATCAAATGTTTATTTCTTCCTTCTGTTCCAAATCATTGATTTGAGTCTCAGTTTCCTTCCCTTCACTGTTGGTTCCCCGTACATT
Source organism: Desmodus rotundus (assembly GCF_022682495.2). Classification (NCBI taxonomy): domain Eukaryota; kingdom Metazoa; phylum Chordata; class Mammalia; order Chiroptera; family Phyllostomidae; genus Desmodus; species Desmodus rotundus. Next base: position 69,493,858 of record NC_071397.1, read on the forward strand.
TTCCTTTATTTTGTGACCATACTCAACCAATTCTGTGAGCATCCTGATTATCAGTGTTTTGAATTCTGCATCTAAGAGGTTGGCTATCTCTTCATCATTTAGTTCTGTTTTTGGAATTTTGTTCTGTTCTTTCATTTGGGCCATATTTCCTTGTTCCGGTACACCTATTAGGTAGTAAGGGGCATAGCCCTAGGTATTCACCAGAGTGGGGCAACTCACGTCACTGTGTTGTGACACTGTATGTGGGGGAGGGGTCAGAGAGAGAACAACGCTGCTTGCTCAGCTCTCGGCTGCCTTTCAGTCACTTCCTCCACTACCAACAATCAAATTGGGCCCTTCTGGTGCTGATTCACAGGTGGGTGGTTTTGTGTACATTCTAGGACCCTGAGGGTCTCTCCAATGAACTTTCCTGTGAGGCTGGGAATTTCTCCTGCCATCACAACCCCCACAGAATTTTTCAATCAGAGGTTTTGAGGCTTTATTTCTCCATGCTGGGACCCTGGGTTGCATGGTCTGTCTTGCTCCCCAGTTGTTCCTCCTGGTTTATCTGCATGCAAATGTGGGACTGCCTGGTCTGCCAGCCACTGCCCAATCGCCCCCCTCCAAGGGCTCCCACAGCTGCCTTGCTGGGCATCCTCTCCACTCCAGCTGCTCTACCCCTCCTATCAGTCTGGATGAATGTTCTTCTTTAACTCCTTGGTTGTCAGACTTCCATACAGTTCAATTTTCTCTCAGTTCTGGTTATTTTTTTATTTTAAATTCATTGTTGTCCTTCTTTTGGTTGTGTGAGGAGGCAAAGTGTATCTACCTATGCTTCCATCTTGGCTGGAAGTTCAAAATATTCTTTTTCTTGTAGTATATTTTAGTGTGTGTGTGTGTGTATTGGGAAGAAATGGCAGGAGAAAAAGCACACAATACACAAAAAATTTAAAAAAATGTTATGAAGAGGCATCTATGCCCCATGTATAGATAGATGCCCACACAGAGTAGATGCTCAGATGATTATTAGTATTTGTTGATTTAAATTCTCCACCCTAAAATTCTGAGGAAACTGCAAGATCCTTTTTAACTCTAGGAAGCTATATTCTACAACTCCAGGTGTATTTCCTTCATGCAAGACTGTGGTTTCTTGAGAATGATCTCCTTTAAGGCAATATTTATATTACATCTTAAAATATGTACCACTGACATTTTAAAGTCCAAAACCAGATGTAGTCTCATTGGACCCACCCATTATGTCAACAATGATCACATCCAGAATGTGGAAATTATGCTGCTCACATGTTTGTTAAAATAATATTCTTGATATGATTGCAATTTAATTAGTAACATTCTGAATCATATGTTCCTAGGCATTGCACTTAATTTTAGGTGTTTTGGTAGTCATTAAATAATCCCTCACATATTATGTTTTATATCTTTGTTATTGTTAACAAACATCGGATATGCTGGTGTTTTGCTAATGGAATGCACAATATTTCAGCTTTCTTAACACCACTTTTAACAAAATTGTCAGTTAATCTACTTATGCTTGTAATTAGCACACTTTATGTTTTCTTCTCTTTTAGAACAGAATTACATTAGTATTTCTCATAGATTTTAAAAGAGTTCTGGTTTAACCTACTAAAAGCCCTCAAAATTACTAGGACAAGAAGCTATTATATTTCTTATATAGACAAACAATGAGACGCCAGAAATGCTAGAGACACAGAAAGAGGCAGTGACTACAAGACTGCAGATGCTTAAATGAAAATTGTGTATCCAGCTAATTTCTGATTACCTGGATGCTTGCCAGTTTTTGGATAGTATTACATTTAATAAAGTTTAAAAATATTCAAAAAAATAAAAAATAAAACAACCCCCCAAACCCTGTCTATTCTGTAGTCTGTGAACACCATGAGAACAAGGACTAAATCATTAATAATTAGCAGTGTGACTTCAAAACATTGCTTAACCTTTTGTGTCTCATCTCCTAGTCTGAAAAGTTAGGACAACAGTGTACGCTTCAGAGTTGGTGGAGACTAAATGACATAAACGCGTAAAGGAGATAGAGCGCTGGCACTTGGTATAGGCCTTTATTGGCATACCTGCTGCTATGCCTAATGACAGGAACACAGGAGGTGCTTAATAAATGTTTGCGAATGAGTATAGATAGTGATAGAGGGATGCACCTACCGAGACCCCCGACAGAAGATGGCTTACACACACATTTACAAATGTACAGTGTATCTCTATCCTAATATAGCAGATAGATATTTTTTCCTATTCACCATCTGGTTTTTAGGTCCTAGGAGGTTAGGGGGCAGAATCAGGAAAATTTTACAAATTAACCTTGCAATCTCTTAACCACTCTCAGGTTTAAAAGTGTCAAAGAGGTAAAGTTTACCCGTTGCCCTCCCATCTGCTGGGTCTATGTCTCTCTAGGTCATTCAGTGGTCCTCTAAGGACCACTACCAGAGGGCTAGGATTGAAATAGAAATTGCTGGCATTTACTGAGTATACATAACGTGCCAGGCACTATATTGTTTTACCTGTTTTATCTCATTTAACCTTCACTCCAAAAAAAGAAGGAACTACTATTACTTTGATCACTTTATAGAAGAAGAGACAGAGGTTCTGAGTGTCTAACTGACTTGCCCAAAAACATATAATTAAAAATTAGCAAGTGGGTTTTCAACCCACTCCAGGCCACTGAAAAATTCACTGCAGATCCCACATATACAGCCCATGACCTTGCACTCAAGAAGGTTAAAATCTCACCCAACTTTTCTCCTTGGGTTTAGGAGTCAGGAGCATGTTTTTATATACTAAGGGTTAGCTGTAAATACACTTATGATTATTGTCCCCACTTCACTCAGTGCAGCTAAATGCTTCTGCTCTTCAGAAAGAAAATGAGATGGATAAGTCCCCAAAGGAGTACTGAATTCAAATACCTTAATTTTTTGTTTGTGATTAAAATGCATTCTTATCACATTTAGAAGATAGAGTCCCTGGAATTCAGAGAAATACAGCAAAACTAGTTTTCTGGTGCTTATGTAAGGGAAGAATGTATTTTACACCATGTTCTTTATTTTTTATTGTTTTTTATTTCTTTTACCTTTTTTTAATTGTTGTTCAAGTATAGTTGTCTCCATTTCCCCCCTGCCACTCCTCCCCACCCCAGCCATCCCCACTTTCCACTCCTGATCCCAAACTCCCTTGGGTTTGTCCATATGTCCTTTATAGATGTTCCTGAAAACCCATTCTCCTTTCCCCTCATTATCCTATCCCCTCTGGGTACTGTCAGTTTGTTCTTAATTTCACTGTCTCTGGTTCTATTTTGCTTGCTTCTTTGTTTTGTTGATTAGGTTCCACTTATAGGTGAGATCATATGGTATTTTTCTTTCACCGCCTGGCTTATTTCACTTAGCATTGTGCTTCCCAGTTACATCCATGCTGTCACAGAGGGTAGGAACTCCTTCTTTCTTTCTGCTGAGTAGTATTCCATTATGTAAATGTACCATAGTTTTTTGATCCATTCATTTACTTAGGTTGCTTCCAGCACTTGGCTATTGTAAATTGTGCTGCTATGAACATTGGAGTGCATAGGTTCTTTTGGATTGGTGTTTCAGGGTTCTTAGGGTATAATCTCTGCAGTGGAATTGCAGGGTCAAATATTCTTAATGATGTAAATTCATTAAAATGTGTTGATAGCTACTTTATGTCATGTAATCATATAATATATATTATAATATAATATAAAATATATAATACATAATCAGTTTGAATAAATGTTACATATGCACTTGAAAATAATATGTGCTGTTATATTGGTAAGGGCCATGTTCCATACATGACAACTAGGAGCACCAGAGAAAGAAATGGGATAACAGCTGCAGAGGTTGGAGTGATGTGATTGCTGATATAGGGCCACAAGACGAGGAATGCAGGCAGCCTCTAAAAGCTGCCAAAGGCAAAGGTCAGACTCTCCCCTAAAGCCTCAGAGGAAACACAACCCTGTTGAC